>NC_079163.1:86100181-87300181 GCF_947563725.1 Argiope bruennichi | reverse complement strand
ATTTAAAGATGACAAAATTTATTTTGAATTGGCAAAAAATTATTCTCTTTTGTCATTACGTAAGATAGTCAAAATTTAGGTATGTTCCATATAGACTTTTTGTTTATAGCATGTTCAGTTTATATATTATGTTTTTATGTCTCGCTTTATATTATTAATTACAATCGATTAAACAACAACACATACACAATCTATAATAAAATTTAGATAATTAAATGTATTCGTAAAATTAAATTATTAATATTTTTTATTACCCAGTGTAAATGAAAACAGTGGAAATAGCCCTTGTTTTTTAAAATACAAATGATTCTTTTAAGCTTTCAACATTGGCACAAACCATGAAAAAGCAGTACCCGAAAGTTGCAGCTAATTACAATACATCAAAACCAAACTTTCGTGGTGTCAGAGAAAAATGATCTCTAGACAGGTATTTCTAAACATTCTAAGTATTCTAAGCAAATAAACTTTTCGTTTGTTCAAAATTCGTCTGCACATGAAAATTCGCACTAACTAACTCGACTTTTATTTCGACTCTCATTTGACAGGAAATAACATGATTTTGTCAAATGACAACATCAAATTTGAGATATAAATTCAAACATTTCAAAGAAGAAGAGGATGAGTTATGGGTATTTCAAACTTTAGAATTCTTAATTGCAATTGAAGGTTACAGCGTTTTCAACATATCTCAAGATATAAAGGATAAATTATAACAGGCCGTGATTCACACTAAGTGATAAATAACATATTAAAAAATGTGTATTTTGCAATTTTAATTACTTAAAAATTTATATATTAAAATAATTAAATAGAAAATCATAACATTTTTGATGCCAGTCGAAAAAAGCAACTACTGATACATCGCTACAAAATTTCAGCCATTTCAATTCTGTCGAAGAGAATGCAACGAATTTCTAAAGTGCTTTTAATATCACAATTTTCACTTTTTTCTAGGATCCGTTGCAATTTAACAAGTATATTAGCTGGGGAAAAATATTGCTAAAGTGAAAGAGAAAATAAAGTAGGATAATATTGTAATCTATTAATTAGGTATTGATAGAACATTTTTCTCTTTTCTTTAAGTAATTATAATGGGAAAAGCAGGGACATCTAATAGTCAAATTAGCAAACATTCGATTTTGCCGTCAATCGAACGAAATTGTTTTCCCCCATACTGAACTGATTAAGATGATAGTAAGTTTTGGGAAATTTTTCTCCTAAAAATAATTATTAAAAAAGATGTTGGAAAGTTGGCCGAAAGAAGTACAGATGTAAAAATAAGAAAAAATGAAATGGAATAATAAATCTATGAATGGGCTAAATATTGGCATTAGATTTTAAAGTTTAACTTAAATTAAAGTTTAGATTAAAGTTTCAACTTAAAGAATTAAATAGAAATTTATAAATATATAATGTTCATTTTCTTATTTGAAATTATTTCTTTTGAAAACATTTAAAACTTATATCAAACATTTTCGAAATTTATATTAACATTTTTTGGTGAGAATTTTATCATGAAAATTTCTTGGACATAAGAAATTTTCAAAATTATCATAAAAACAATTCCGTGGAGGTGATATAATTTCAAATTAAATATTAAATAGTTAACTTATTTCTAGTAAAATATTTAATCTTTTCAAGATATTCGATTATTTTTTAAATCTAAGCAACATATAAAAAACTATATAATTAAATGTCAAAACATTTTTTTTCATATCATCGGTAATTTTATTTAAAATTACCTAACATTTCAAATTCGGAAGGTTCTGACACTGTTTCTATTTATACATTTATAAATAAAACGACACATTTGCTTTATTTTAACAACTGTAGATTGCGAACTATAAGAACTGATCAAACTTTATTTTGACGGACTGTACACGAACAATTGCGATAATTACGTCTTTGATATAGAATATTATGAATACATAGTATGTTTTTAAAAATTTTAAGTGATATTCAGCTATTTCCAATATTTCGATTATTACCATAATTATAAAACAATATTTTGAAAGAATCAATTATGATCCGGTAATCTACAAACTCATTTTCTTCTGTACCTGAATACGGAGAACATGGAAATGAAGGACATATGAAACGGAATTGCAGATAATGGAAAAACAATTCTTTAAGTGATGAGCCTAACTGTTGTTCTAGTAAGACTTGGTGATGATGTCCATTATGATGGTAATTATGCGCTAATAACACGATATTAATAAAGCTAATATCAATAATTCTTCTTCAAGCTATGTAAAGAGAGTGGATAAATATCTAAATAGAAATGAGAATTTATCTTTATGCAATTTAGTTGACCTAATATACAAATCATTAACTTCAAGCACTGGCACGATATCACAGTTACATGATAAACGTTTCAGCGCATGTCATCTGTGTTCTCTTACATTGTGGTGTGACGTAGGGTCCCTCTTTTCTTCATTGCAAGATACGCAATAATTATCAAAATTAATTTACTTTAGTGTATTCGATGTGCATCACGCGATCACCAATTGATGATATCAACTGATTGCAGCATTTTTCAATGTTGCTATTCGAATAACTTGTAACAAGTTTGCAATTTGATTACTAAATAGTAAAATTCGATTTCAAAGTAAGATTTTTGAAAAAGGAAATTGAGTATTTTTAAATTTCCTATATTATACAGAATGATTCCAAAAGATCCAACAATTTTAAGTGTAATTCAGATATACTGAAAATAATCAGTTGTTGTTGCTTATTCCCCTTGGATTAAACACCAATTCAAACCAAGTCCAAGGGATCGGGGAAAGAGGGATGTAGTAGCTTCTGAGGGTAAAGACCCCTGAGCACGCGAGGACAGAAGTCTGACTTTAGCTCATATACAGCCACACACTCGCTTGCACAACCCCATTTTACAGGGGGGCTCTTTCACACAGCTCACAGATAGAACACAGGTAAAGAACAACCATGTCCGAACCAAGACTCTAAGCCAGGACGCCCAGATCGCGGGGAAGACGCGCTACCTCTAGGCCAGGACGCGGGCAAATAATCAGTTATTGTAGGTATATATAAATGGAAACATCATGCATGTATGCATGGCTAGATGATATTGCATGTCCGTAGTAAATTGGACAACATGAGTTTTTATTGATAAATTTAAAGACGTTGTCTGCGTGAGATGGTTTAATAAAGTAATGCTGAAATAGTAAACAAGCATTTTTGGAAATGAGCGAAAAACGGTACATTTGTATCTGAAAAAAATGTCCAAACAAACGTATGCTCAACCCTCACTTGATTGTAACAAAAGCTTTGGAAATTATTGTGATATTTTAATATGAGCCCTCACTATAGTCGAAATTTAGTTTTATTAAAACACATTCTGTAACATTATGCATACATTTGCTTCATAAATCTGTCTTGCAAACCACATTTACATTAATTCATGTATTATTTTAGTTCCATCGCTAATGATTGCTAGTAAAATTTCAATATAAGTGTACTTATATAAAACTCATTCGTTTCGGTATGGTTGGCCAACTTTTACAAACTATCGGAATCCTTACAAATCTTTTTTGAATATTATACACTCTCTAAGGCTATATTTTCTTCTATTTAATGCAATAATTTGTGTCTTAGACTAATTGAAATTCACAATTTCATCATGTGCAAATAGTTGATGTTACTGCTTTGTATCGTTTTTCAGTTTATTTTCTTTGTGAATCTACAAGTAGTTGCTTCATATAACTTTTGAAACTTCTTGCACTGCTACAGATAAGAATAAATCCATGAAACTTGTGTTATTAAGTCTACTTTACATCGATTAAATCAGAAAATTTTTTCAGGCTTTCTTTAACTGTCTATAATCGTCGATTTGTTTCCTTTTTCACTGTTGCTCAAGTAGTATGGGTCGTGGTAAAATCGATTTTCAGCCACATGATTAAAACATGAGTTTCATCTTAGGAAAACAATTAAAACGTTAAGAAGAAATCTGAAACTCGGAAAAAAATAGGATGCCATGAAGCCACTTATAAATGCTTTGGAACAAAATATCAGAAGGGACTGCTTCCGGCCATTATCTTTTGCCTAGGAAGTACATTAAAAAAGAAGAATAAAAGCCTTGGAAAATTTTTTTTGAAGATTGATATAAAAGAAAATTAGTAGAACATTTCAGAGATTTGGATTCGAAGTTTATGATATTTAATACAACAGAATACAACTTTGCAGAATGTTGAAGTTTGTTACAAAGACTTAATAAACAACCATGAAGGTTAGTAAAGATTTTTTTTATCCCGATTTTTTTTATAAAGGAGCCCAGCTATAGGTTCAATGAGCAAACTTGATAAGTTCTGTAAAATGTAATACGCCTCAAATAAAAGGTTTCATTAATCACTGATTTAATAATTTACTATTGTAATTATTGTAAACTAAGTATCTATAAATAAGGTAAAGATGGGAATGTAAGAAAACAATTTCTAATATTGTAATTTCGTTACAGAAAACCAATATATATATATATATATATATATATATATATATATATATATATATATATATATATATATATATATATATATATATATACAAAAGTATTAGAATCAAGTTAATAGGAAAAACAAAAATCAAGTAAAAATAGTTCCTTTTGGTTTTAGTTTAAATAGGTAATAAATTTTAGTTGCGATTTCGAAACTGTTTTGTTTCGTTTTCATTTTAGTTTCGTTAATATAGTTAATATATTATATATATATATATATAAATTGATTTTGTCTTAAACCTTATGGTTTTGTAAAATTTATTTCAATTTAACATAATCTGTGCGAAAGAAAGTGCCTAAAAATACTTTGATTGTTTATACCTCATTATTACAAATAAATATATATATTTTATATATATTTATTTGTATAATATATATTTTATACAAAATTTCCATCAATAGCCTGCACTTATAGCAATAGCTATTCCCCCTTTTGATTATATTCATGAAGCTTGTCTATATTGCCCTTGTCTTTTTTGAACTACAGTTTAAAGATATTTCCAAATAACTTATTGGGAAGCTTATAACTTATATATAACATTATTATTATCAATAGGTCTTAGATATTTAAGGATTTAAATATTAACGATTTTCAGTTTTATTCTAAGTTTATCATAAAGCAAAACATCTTTCTATCACGTTTTTAACATGTTGGTTGTAGCTATCGCCCTTTGACTCATACCTTTGATTCGAACCTTCTGTCTAATTAGATGATCCTTTCTGTACTAAAGAATGGTAAACAGGGGACATAAAATAAGATAGTTGTGAATCACAGCTGTGAGTCATAGCAGCGAACATCTTCAGCTAAACTGAGTGTTTTTTTTTAAATTACTACAACTTCAAGCAATGTTTCATTGCTAATTCTTAAAAGAGAATTCAGGTATTGACCAATCAGGCCCATTTAAAAAAATAAATTTTCTTATTGTGTTATATCTATGCATTATTTTTATAGAATAAAGCGAAATACTCGTTTAAAATGTAAACAAGGGAAAAAAATCAAAATCATAATTATAAAAGCCTTTTAATTTATAAATTTAATTTAATTTACAATTAAAAACGCCTAAATGCCTTTACTAATCCTTTACCCCTGAAATAAAATATGACGTTTTGCATAAAAGAACTTATAATTGCGTATTCTCAGATTTGCATTAATATAAATCATGGCAAGAATCATATTCTTTTTTAAGACTGTAAGTGATTATTCTTGCACTTAATTACCTTTTAATATGTTGCGGAAAGCATTAAAATAATATAAATAACTTTATGTTTTTTGTTTTCTTAATTAACAAAGAATTAATTTTAATTAATATTTAAAAATTTCATAGCTAAATTTCAATGAGAATCACTATGGCAATCGAACTTTTCATTATTTGATTAAACTGAAAATGAGCACTTGAAATTTCCTGCAACACATTTCGGAAAAGTCATTTTTAATTATGTGCATACTAGCTCAAAATTAAACTGATCTGATACTGATCTAATCATGCACTAGATAAATTTAATCTAGATATTTTTAAAATTGAAAATAGTTTACTCTTAGGAAAAACAACTTCCTGCGGTTTGCCGTTTGGATGGATATCCTTTACCGATTAAGTTACAATCAGCACATTAGACTTTACACATGTATCCGTTATTTTTTCAGTTTTGTTCAAAGGTATTCACCTGGAAGTATCAAAAGGTTTCCGGTTGAAATGCCAAGTCACATCATTGCAGGTGATTTTAAAGGAAGCGGGTGTTTCGATTGGGGAAAAGAGGTGTTATCCGGTCGATGGAAGGATATAGTACTTAACATCTTCAATATTTTTCTTTATTCTTTGAATTTTTTCTAATTATAATTTTCCAGTGTTATTGTTAAGTGATACGTTATGAAAATAAACACTGCACATTTTTCGTTCATTCACCAGGCACGTATTACTCTTAGAAGCGAAGGAAATATTTTTCATTCTTATTATCATCATTAAAGGGCATTTACGTTTCGGCAAATTGTTATTTAATGACCTAGAGAAAAAGCGGGAAAATGCTTTTTATTTTTGACCTTTTAATTCCAAACACTATCATTTGATCATCAATAAGTTTCGTGAGTGAAATACTTTTATTTTCGTTTTTGTAGCCGTAAATCTGAAACTATGGTTAATCAACATTTTGTAGTATAAAAGGGTTTACAATGAATTAAAAAGCTTGTTTGTTTTTGCACTAATAGTTATCTGCAGTTTTTCGCTAGAATATATACTATTAAGTAGAAAAGCTTCTTAACTTTTTTTAGCTTTCTCATGAATGTAGTATACAAAGAGGAAGTATTGCAATCATCACCAAATTCGACCTCGTGATTTTGACGAATTTCTCTGTTTTAGATACGGAAAAACACATTTTTGGAATTATGTCTGCCCATCCGTCCGTCTGTCTGTGAACACGATAACTCAATTACACTTTGACACATGGACGGTATACCAATTTTATAGAATTATGAAAATTTTGAGCGAAATTCATTCAGAAGAAATTTGTATTTTAGACAGTCTAAACACATATGAACTCTATAACTGCAAAACGCAAAGAATTAGGTACATAAAATTTTATACACAGGGTGAGCATCTAAAAAAGATTTTCATAAAATTAGGAGCCATATTTATCTAGGAGTTGGTCGTCTGTTAGTCTGTACTTTCCCATGTATATAAATAAGATAATGCAGAAACGAAATTACTTAATTAAATGAAATTTGATATGCGATCTTGTGACTGCAATGTAATTCTATGCAAAATTTTGGTGTCAGTCGGTTGGAAAAAGACGTCTTAGGTACATATAGATGTTCTGCTATCTGTGTCAGTGATTAATTGCCAAAGATAGCTCGTTAGTTTCAATAAAAACGCTAGATTCACTCTAAAGATCGTTTTTTCATAATTATTTTTCGCCAATGGTATGTAGCCAAGTGCTGGTACTAAGTAATAGTAGTACAGGTTTTTTTTTTACTAAACTACGAAGCACATAACTCTCCCACATGAATGTAAAAGTCTACGTACTTATGGCAATTACGACTTTGTCAAAGATTTACAATTTTATATGGGATGAAGAGTATAATACCTTTAATAGACAGTATGCGAGAAAGTTTCGGTGGGACTACTCTCGATGGTTAAAAGTCAGTTTAGTGTTTTACTTACATAACGCATTGCAAAAAAAAAAAAAAAAAAAAAAAAAAAACCCTCGGTATGTGTTAGAAAACTACGTCACAAGAAATTTAAAACCCAAATTATTCAAAAGTTTCTATTTATTTCACTCAGTTTGATTACTTCTAGTTACTTTACTTTTTATTTTAAATCTGCTGAAAAATGAACGATTCTCTGCCTCTTAATTCAAGAAAGATACCGAGTTTCTCTTCATTTTTTTTTTATTTTTAGCTATTGCTTGCTAATAGAAATAATTTATCATGCTGGTACCAAATAAATAAGCACCACATCATAAAAATTTAGACTTTGAATTTTTTAAAATTTTGTTTCTAAGAGAACATATAAACCATATAATTTGTAAGAAAGAGGAATTTCATGTATGGGCGAAAAAGGATTTAAGTAAATAAAAATTACACGCATAAAATAATTTAATCTTATTTGCCACACAGTTGTAAAAAAATTGTAACGAAAAGATAACAGAAAATTGTGAGTTTTAAAAGCTGAAAACTTGAGCGAAATGTTCAATGATTTTTTATCGTTGACTTATGACTGCAAATGATTTGCAGCAGTAAAAATTAAATCTGCGCTAAAACTTTTTTTTTTTATCATCAGACAATAAAAGCAGAATTAGAAGGAAAATACCAAAATATAGACGGAATTATCAAATAATAAAACAGAAAAAGCTAAAAAAATAATAATAACCCAAAATTACTAATACGCACATTTGAAGCGCCGAAAGTGAATTAAAAATACGCAAACAAAAAGAATGACTGACAAAAAATTATAAATTTGGTTACCTAAGCGGATTGGTATCATTGGTATGATTTGCATAAAAAAAAAAATATTAAGAAAAACAAAAATTGGTAATGGACAATTCAACAATTATGTTTAATGCTATGATCTAGAAGCACAATGAGAATAATTTGAAATGAATTTAAAGCTCTATTTTGAACATTTCTATAAGAAATATGTGATTACAGCAAGGCAACAATAAATAACTAGCGGAAGTTGTCACCCTGAAACTTTCTCTTATACTCTCTAATAAAGATGTTATCTTCTCTACTCATGCCAGCATAAAATTGGCAAGGCCATGAATGCTATGAGTGCTCATATTTTTATTTTCAGAGTCTCGCACATGGGAGTTGTCTAATACATAGTAAATGAAACCGGTACTTGTGCATTATTGACCTCATATCATTTCACAAAGAATAATTACGGAAGACATTAAGTGCGATCGCCTTCTTCCTGACAGATTAAAATTTGACACAGAACTGCTATTCTTTCACAAAATCGTTTTTGAATTACCATGTTAATTGACAGACATAATTCCAAAAATGTGTTTTTCTGATTTAGAGGGGTTCGAAAAGTGGAGATCCGTGAAAATCTCGAGCTTGAATTTTTTCACAATTGCAATATTTTTTTCTTTATATACTTCGTATATATATATAAAAAAAAGTAAAAAGACAACATTCAGACAGAGCTACGATTCATTTTATCTTTATCAAGTAAAGTTTTCTTTAAAAATGGATGATATCAGCAACAAGCAAAACGATATAATGTATCAAATGAAAATATGCATTGCTGGTGCTTTCATTTATATTATTGTATAAAATTTATATAAAAAGGATAGGAAGATTTTCTCTTCTAATATTTATGTGCTTTATAATATCTCTGAGGATTTTTATTGAGGATCGTTAACTTTTAAATGAAAAAAAAAATGCAGTAAATTTCTAGAAATATTTAAATGCAGCTCGCGTATTGATAAAAAAACTAAAAATGATTACATCTCGTGTATGAAAGTTTAATATTTTCGAGGCGTGCGGAATTTATATAATAATTTGTTAGTTATTATTTTTATTTCATTTCAATTCTCCTTATTACTTCACTGCAAGCGGGGCAGTTTTTAGATTCTTAAAGCAAAGCAATAAATGCAAGTTGTAAAACGGCGATAGAAACGTATTAAATCTGTATGCAGTAAAACAAAAAAACATTTTCATTAGTTTAGATCAATGGATTTTTGTTTCTCTTTACAATTAATATTTGATTAATGTTTGATATTAAAAATAATTCCTTGATCGTAATTTTAAAACTACCTATGCATTTGGACAATCTTATCAGTTAAATAATCAAATAAAATATAATTAGTTAAATAATCTTATCAAATAAAGTATTTTTAAATAATAATTTATTTAAATAAATAAATAATATTGTTTAATAATATAAAGTTAGCCATTACACTATGCAAAGTAGATACAAAATTATAATTCCTTTCAAATGATATTAGATGCCCGACTAGTTTGAATTTTAGTGTAATTTAATGATACAAAAACCATATTTGGCTACGTTGTGCCAATCAAATGGTAAAAAAAAGCCAATCAAATTTAAATCCATTGGATATTTCTGAAAAAAGTAGCACCAAAAAGCAAACAAGTGTTAAAATCAAAACTTTAATTAATCTGGTAAGAGAAAATCAAGGCAAATTTGACAAATGATTAGTAGCTAACCTGCAAACTTGACTACAGTTAACAAAATCTTTCTCTGTATTTTTCTCTTTTTAATTGCGTTCTATTAAGTTAAACTATAGTAACTTTTACTGTCTTTATTGTCATCAATGTCCTATGATATTCGCAAGTGTCTGCAAAATGCTTAATGATTTCTTATCTATTGAATTCCAAAATAAGAATACTCCCCACTTTTTTAGTTATAAAACGTCTCTTCACAAGTTTGACACACTTCATGCGATTTAGTGTTTACGGAGAAAAGTACAGCTTCACGCCTTTAACATTTTATTTAAAATATTTATAATCAGAAATAACTAGTTTCTTATCGAAAGTATAAGGGAATACCTTTTTTTTTGTTTTTAAACACTTTATCCTGTTTACAGTAAAGTGCAATTAGAATTCTTGACTTCTTAAAAAGGCGCAAAAAAAAGTTTAAAAATAATTAAGGGCGTATGTTTTTTTATCTGGTCCCGCAAGTCTAAAAGCGATAAATTAATCCCTAGTAACAACAGTAAAAGTATGGATACCAATAAAATTAACACATCGAGCTATTACTTAGCAATAAGAAATGAATTGAATAATACTAACTTGCATTATGAATTTTGAAAAATATTTATCTAATAATAATAATTTAATATAAGCAAAAACTTAGCATTGCTGAAGATGTTTTTATTTAGATAAGGGTTCAAATAGAGAAAACGACTGTCTCTTTCTCTTTCAACCTAATAAATATAAAAAATGCACATATATTTGAATTTACCATTCCATTTGCAATCTTGAAATAAGATCGCCATTGATTGTAAATATTTTTCATTAATGACTCTTCGTTTTATTATTCAGCAATCGTCGGACCTCTTAGAAAATATCATTATTATTTTTCTTTAATAAAAAAAGAGTTATTAACTGTTTAGTTTCGGAATAAGTTGTTTCTAGGTGTATCTAGGATTAGCATATGACTATTGCAGACCACGAAAAAAAAAAGAATTTTAAAACTGCATGATCAAATTCAAACTAATTGTAGGATTAGATAACAGAACATCTGCATAAAAGAAGCATTTATTTATTTTGTAAATCCATTTTCTGCAATTTATATTCAATATTTAAGAAAAGAAGCCGTTTCTAATTACTATAATAATTTTGCAATCAGACCATCATTTTCGTTCAAAGATTTTTTTTTGAACAAAATGTGTCGGTACGCATACTTTTTTTTGTATGACTGCTTTGCTATCTAGCCCAAATGTTATGTATTAATTCGAAAAATATGCTTTCTGTTTAAATACTAAAAGAAAAATAGCCTCAAAAGGCGCATATAAACAGGTTAGAAAGTAACTTTCGTCGGTATTATTGATGGAGAAAAAGATTATAATTTGAAAGTTAGGCTTTCTGCATCAATAAATTAAAAAAAATTTCAAGTTAAGAGTTAAAAAATTACAAATAGTCAAGTGATGTTTTGCAGCCTACCATCTAAATCATGATTCTAAAAATATCAACTTACATTCAAATTTATTTGATTCATCACATAATATTCCGTCGAAGTGGTCTGTCGGTAGATTTTCGACTTTAGAAGAAAAGATTTTAGATTTAATATCCGATTCCACAGCCAGGTAAGAGGGTGCACAAATTTTATCCTTAATTGAGCGTTCATACATTGATATGGAATAGAACTTGATGATATTTACTTAAGTGTTGTTCAGGTCATCAGATCATAGTTCAGATTTTCGAAGTTTGTTTCCAGCAATCTCTGGTAACTTGAAAGGCGTCTAGAGAAAGCTAGGTAGATTTTTGTTTTTAACAGTTATTATTAAAGCAAAATGAGTCAATAATTTTTATTCTGAATCAATGATCTATTGCGTGAAATTGACTATTTATAGAACTAGATTGATAATGCTATTTTAAAACAAACGAAAACAATCATTAAACTTTTAGAAACACGTTGCGAAGGTAAAGTTGTTTAATTCTTCACCTTCACAACTTTTAACAAATTTTATTAACAAAAAACATTTATGAATAGATTAAAATATTTTTAAAAATTCAAATTATAATTCGTACTCAATTTTAGGATATTATAAAGTAATTCCGCAATATGATATAAACACATTATAATCCTGAAATCCTAGGACGCAACAGAAAATAGAAAATCAGTTGTTGGAGAGTTAAGAAAATCTTTAGCTTACTTGTGAAGCATTAATTGTCTTAAAATATACATATATTTTTTTAGATAACATGAAATTTAAATGCTTGAATTGGATCGATTCAATTTTTAATTACAGATTTCGAATTAAGGGAAAGCCCATGCCATGCAGCTGTTTGAAATCTGAAATGCATAACATAACAAGTTTCACTTATTAGACCTTACGCAAACTAATGATCGCAAGTGAAGCAAATTTAAAACAACTCAATTTCTGAAACTAAAATATCGATAAAGTAACTACAATTAACAAAAAGACTTGCCCATTTTATCTAATCTTCTCATTTTGGATGCTTTATCACATGAGTGATTGAAATCAAACCAATACCGGTTTATAACCATTTATTTTTAAATTTAAAGAACTGAAATATTTATAACAGCTTTAATTTACCATATAAAAAGCTAACCATATCGCATGTAATTAGCAAAAATATCCAACAGTTTTATTCTTGCTCCAATAAATTTAATCTTGTGTGTTGTTGTCAGTTTCCTAGGTTATATTTATGACTGTTTTATTGGTTAGATTAACAAGCTGCTTTAGAAATACGGTAAGACTCCTGGAATTAGATTGTGAATTTGAAATACTGTCAGATTATGAAGTTGAATCTGAGCTGGCGTCCCACTCCACATCTCATCCGCAGGAAAGCAGCTGGCGCAGACATATTTAATGTGTAACATTTTCCAAACTCAAACTCTGACACCAGTCCAAAGTGATCTTAAAACAATAATATGCTATTGTTAGGTCTGCCTTGAATTTCCAGTGAATTTTAATTCACCATAGATGGAGATACTTCTCAGTGAAGAGAATGTTAAAAACAGCCCTTATGTTATTAAAGTACTATTAAAAAATATTATTGTTTTTTTAATATCAATATTTTGATGCCAGAATAAAGCGGCCCTTAAACAATATTAGGTAAAATTCCATCTGATTTATTTCTTAAAATACCAACCATGATTGTCTCAGTCAAATTACTGTCGTTCAATCCTAGATTTTCAGGAAATTTTTATCTTGCTAGGGGAAGGGGCTGTCTATTGAAGTAACTTATTTCGGAGCAAAATCAATAGACAAAAGAACTCATCAGCTGCATCTTCAATGAATCTTTGCATGAAATGATAGAATACCGTTCTGAAAAGTTCAACTAAAATTTAAGAAAATCAGCTTGTAATGGGCAGTAATGATATATTCCTAAGAGCTCTAAGAAAGTGGGAACACGGAAGGGAAAAAAATAGCAAGTTACGGTTGCTGATCCTTACAATGAGATTGGAAACGAAATGTAAAAATCTTGAATTAATCAAATTATTTCGAAGCTGAAATGATGACTGGAGGGAAATAGATATAACTAAATAAAATCATCGGTCATCATCATTAAAAAAACACTAGTATAAATGATCAACAATAACTAGTCTGTTATTTAAAAATGATAGACATAGTCTTAATAAATTTTTGGCACTTTCAGGAACAGATATGAGCCTTATTAATAAAGAAACAATATAAAATTAATTTATTTTTGTGTTAATTTTTTATTAGAGAAAAAAAAACGTATTCTGAATTTCTCATTTGTTGTACGTGCTTAAGCATGATAAAAATGCAAAAAGGACAACATTCGGAATTCTTTATAATTTTACAGCTGATAACCTATGCGTATTTATAATGTGGTTCATAAAAAAAGAAAAAGAAAGCGGATCATCAAAAATAAACGAATAAATAAATAAATAAAAGTGAAACAGGGTAACAGTCAAGGCTATAATCATAAATGTAGATGCAAGCAGGAAGTCCTTTTATCACATGCATACATACAAAGATAAATATTTGAGTAATGCTGCATATTATATATATATAATAATTTCTTAAATATTTTAAAAATAGAAAACTTTTATAAAATAATCAAAATTAAAGATTTTAAAAGGAAAAAGAAATAAAAATAAAAAATATAACTTTACAGATTTGATTATACACTTTGCAAAAATGCAAAATAATAAAATGATTGTACTTTTCTCTTATCTTTGAAGTGAATTTTTTTTTCACCTTGAAATTATTCTCTAGTTGTATCAAGGAGCGCGCAGATCTAGTGACAGAATCTCTACAGGGACTGTGCAGAAACATTTATTATCATAAATATCATACGTAGATACATAGAAAAAAAAAGCATGATCATACATTCATACAGGCTTACGACAAAGCATTATATCAAAAATATAAGATGATATAACCCATTCTAACCAAAAATTATTAAATTTTACAACTGTAAGTTCTGAAAGTATTAGAAAAATATCCTGATACTGTAGGTTTAAAAAATATAACTGTAATTTAGATTAATTTCCTATTTTATGGCTACACTAGCGAAATTCTGGGACCAACTTCATTATATTTTTAGAATAGCCAGAAGATGAAGACGAAACTCTAGCCAATATCACTTTTTCCAAATTTCTACATACACCAAAAGGTAGATGTTTGGATTCGAAGAATTTAATGTACATCAAACAGCTGATATTTAGATGAGTTGATTGCATCTAGAACACGTGAAATTTCTACTAAGACTCTGCCACTATACCTGCGTGCGCCTTGTTACAACTAGAAGATCATTTCAAGAAGGGGACCCCACCACCACTACATACTTCTGTGATCAGATGACAAGGACGACGTCTGAGTTACCACCAGAGCGAAGAATGTGCAATAGGAGCAATGTAATCTTTGACATTGTAAAATTCAGTCGATAAAATGCCATGCGGTGAAAATAAAAGAATTATATCGTCAATGCTTGTGATTAAAAGTTTAGTTGATCCCTTCAAAAACATATCTCTGAATCTAACATTCATTTTCATAACCAATGAGAACAAAATATGCACTAAAACTCTATCTGAGAAACTTCTAAACATCATTAAAAAATCAAATACAAGCAGTAAAAGCATGATCATATGTTCATTAATTATCTATGACACGATACGACTTGTTACCTTATATTTTGTCATTTTTGCTTCTTCAGTTACTTTTAAAAACACGTGAAATTTCCAGAAAAAATGTTTCATATATATATATATATATATTCTGCCAAAATTAAAGTTTTGAAAATTTTTACAGGAAATTAAAAATTTTTAAGGGTTTTTAAGAGAATCATATGTGAGTTTTAAATCATACATAATTTTTTGACTTATTGATTATATTATAGATGACTCCATAGTTATATTTTAAAGGGCTCCATAAATGCATGAATTTGGCATTCGTTTAAGGATATGCACTTCTATTCTTAAAATGTATTATGATATAAATAACTGAAATAAGCTTTGTAAAAATACTGATTATAAGTATCTAACGAAATAACTGACATATTTCAATTCAATTCATTTATCTGTATCGTTCGACAAGCTTTTGTATGATAAATATTTCAAAAGTTTATTTTATTTCTCAGTATCATTACTCTTCTCTCAGGAAGTACTGCAATTTTCGACATAAATAGTGGCTAGCAGTTAGAAAATTAGAAAAAGCAAGATCTCTCAGATGAAATGAAATCCAATTATTGTGTTATTTTTGAAGCTAGTTTCCATCTATTATATATATTTCAAGATTTTGCTATTTCCAGTTTAGATATTTTCCTTATAAAACTGTTTAAAAACAAATAATAATAAGTCTTAAAAATGATAAAAAGAAAATTTATGAATTCGGTTTATAAGATGAATTTTAAACCCCCCCCTCTTTTTTCAAATTTGATTATGAGTCAAAACTACAAGACTACATATAAGAATTACAGAAAATCAACCTTATACTCTGATAAGTGGCGAGATTTTAAGATCTATACTGAAGAATAACGAAGAAATTTAGAAATAAAATTATTGCTGTATTTTGATTTCTGAAATAAGTTAGTAATTTTTAGTATCGGTATAGTTAACAGTTTTCTTATTATGTAAATGAGTCTGGTAGGCACTTTTGAGCCTGGCATTATTCCTTTGTTTCCCATTATAGTTATCCTTGTAAATCTGTTTGACAAAGGATATTTTTTATTGCTTTGTAGTTTGCATACTTGAACCATTTGAACAACAACAAATTCTTATTCTTAAAAAATGCTGGAAGATATGTGATTTCGTTAGATTCTGAATTTTTGTAATTTGAAATTTTCTGATGTTAAGTTTTAAGTAGATGGATAAGCTGGTTAAACTTTTTTTTGACGCCGACTAAAGAAAAACAAATAGCAGAATTATTTATGAAGATATTTCAAAATACAGATATTAAATTCGCTAAATATAGAATTGCGAATAAAATTTCCAACTGATTAGTAAAAAATGAAATACAAACAATATAAATCTATATACATTTTTAAATAAAAAAGAATTTGTTTCAAATTTTGCAAAAAGTTTTAAGTATAAAATGCCAAAATATTAGGATATAAGTATATATAAACCAACTAAATATGCTTCTATTAATTAAATGTGTATCTAACGACAATACCTTTATATTCTTACATACAAATACAGCAAATTAAATCTTTTCCTTACAATGTCATATCACGATAAACAACTTTTGAAAAATTACAAGATGTTAATTTAAGCTCCTGTTTCTTTGGGAGGCAAATTTAAATATAAAGCTACTTTATACGAGCAACGAATTATTTCTCAAAATATTTCACATCATTATTGTTCCACCGAAAGCATGCTCAGACCCTCTAACACTGAGAGTGTCCATATAATTGACAACTTCTACTGCGAATTAATAAGTGCACTATTAAAGCATGGGAAACTATGCTAGACAGTCTCTGTGAAATGCAATGCAGAAAAGAAAAATACCAAAAGGAGGGTGATGTGAAGAAAAGTAATTTTAGCTGTGCGCACATAGGATTGCGTGACTACTCTTCAAGACCAGTTTTCAGTTCTGAGATTAAAGAGGCGAGCAAAGATCGGTGTTCCATTCCCTCTAATTATACCGTCATGTAGCTCATAATAGACATAGGTATAAGCAACCCTCTGCCTCGTACAAAATAATCTCGCGTTTGAGTTTTAAACACTTTACTGCCTCGAAGCATTAGGATCCATTGTTTAGCCATTATTTGATGTCCTTCAACTTTTCTGAATTTAATGAAGAGCTCAAAATTAATAATAAGATAAAGGTTAGAAAGAGAGATTAATGAAATTGAAGGAAAGTATTGAAATATTGAAGAATTTCATCGACAAGTGTTAAAATGGATTTGTGTAATCTCGAACTTTACATAAAAATTGTGTAAATAATTTACATGCTGAACAAAAAATATGTGAGCATTTATTTGTTTTTGAGTATTTTATGTCAAAATTTTTCTCTTTCGCAGAGTTACTAACACGTCTAAAAAAAATCTTCAATTAATTAACGTTTTTTCTCAGAATAGATCTAAGCAATCAAATATGAAATACTTTCTTAATATAAAGATGCTACTGTATTTTTCATATGGAGTGTGTCATCATATTTATTACTTGAGCGTGGATCAGTTTGCAATAGGTTAGGTTGCGTGTGCAATCGGCGGAATTTGTAGCTAATAACAGTATGTGGCGACTCCATCTGGAAAAGATAGAGGAATATCTCATATTTGGAAAGTGTTTTACATTCGGTCATTCAACTTTGCAAATCAAAATTTTTTGCCGTTTCAAATTTTAAATATTTTGTATAATTATCATCTTAAATATTTGTATTTAATCTTTTTTAAATATTTGTATCAGAACTTAACATAATATTTCAAAATTCAGACCTTCTTTTTCTTTACTGGCAAAACAACCTCGGATGGGCCCTGTCCTTTCTCAGAATTCCATTTCAAACCGTTCTAACAATCAATCCTCCTACGTTTTGGTCTTTCTTTTTTTCGAGTACCAAAATGGTTTAGCGAAAAAGATCTTTTTAGTGACTCGGTTGTAATCTTTTGAAGAGCAAAACTGAGCAGAAGACAAATCAGTGCGTCTACTTGTCTGAGGAAAAATCAGGCCTGAAAGGGTTAAACTACAGATTCTTACTCCAAGTGCGGCTGAAGAAATATATTACGGTCCCAAAATTTATTTTAGGATTTTTTTCTTTCAAACTATCGAACGCTTCTAAGCAAGCTTCTTAACACTTCTTCTATTTAATAAAAACGTGTCATTTAAAATATTTATTAAAATTTTCTGGATTATTCTAAATGAGTTTTACATAATTTATTTTCAATTTCTTATTCATTTTCAAATTTCGGAGTCATGACAATCTTAATTTTGTATTTTAAACAAAAACGAAAGCAGGAAAGTTTTTTTCTTCAAAAGAGTTCACGAGTTGGAAGCTTTATAATGTCTAGTATAAATCTAGAATGATGCTAAAAGTCAGGTGATATAAAAAAAATATAAATGTTTAAATTTATAGGACATGAATACAATACTATATAAAACCACAACCATGCAAAATGATGTAAATCAACTGCAGACGGGGTGATGACAAGTTTATTACGTTTTTAAAAGTTTCCTCCGACATACAAAAATAATTCCTTTTTTTAGAAATAAATCCTCAGTTATTTATTTTCAAATAAAAGTCAACATTGAAAGCAACATAAATTTAGAATTAATGCAAGAAGTTACTTCAATACAGAGATATAAAAATATAACACTCCAATGATATTGAAGAGAATCACGGCTTTCAAGCAAAGCAAAAATTTTATGTAGCACTTTTACACACGGTGTGCACCACATTTAAATTCAAAATGAGTGGTGAAAAAAAACCCCGCTTCCATTATTCAAATATTGAAGTCGGCGGTAACATCGTCATAAATGTTGGTTCTCTGTAACACCATGCGTAGCACTGCACGCAATGGTTTAACTATATGTGGATCATGTTAGTCGTTGAAAATGAGACGAAAAAAAGTTTTAACGTGGTATTTGAAAAAAAATTACGTTGGAAGAGGGGGTACATAATAAAAATCTACTCCGAGATAGAAAAGAAGGAAGGCGACAACCGTTTCCCTTCAAATTTGTTCGACAGTTACCCATTGTGGATGTATGGAAGGCAAGTGGTCGGGGGATGCTTTTTTCCTTTCCTCAAATTGGGGATTCTTCACGAAGCAACCATCGAATGTGTGTGTGGCATCTGCGTCTAAATAAGAAACGCGAAGGGAATAATAACCATACGCGAAAAAAATGAAGAAGAGGAAGGAAAAACCTGCATTAACGTCTTGCCATTGAAGAAGTGTGCAGAGGGGGGGGGGGAAGAGAAGGGCCTCATCACATCCTCCGAGTAGCAGCTGTCGACCGGGGGGAGGGGGATAGGCATCTGAGATGCTGCCGGCCACGTGCACTAAGAGACCGATTAGAAAAGAGACAGCTGCCGTAGCTCGACCTACTCACTCGATTCTCCATCTTAAACCGACGTCTTGGCAGTAGCTCTCCACACTCGCGCGTCTGTTAAGGTGTCAGTAGCATCTCTGCGGAAGCACTCCTGTTTAGTCAGTCCAACGAGTTGCCTCTAAGGCTCCACATCTCACCGTCTTACCTCTCGTTGTACCTAACATTAACGGATATATCTGCTTGACATGTCATTGCTTCCCTCATTCGTTTTCTGGAAGTGAAAGAGACCATCTATCTGTGAAAAATCGTTTTGCTCAGCAATCGTTCCTGGTGGATCTAAAATTTATGAAGTATGTGCATGGTGATTTCGAATCAATATCAACAACTACAATTTTCATAGATAGATATATTGAGGTTCATCGAATACTTCTTTGTGCTTTTCATTAACTTTTCTGAACTCGTATACGCAACTGATCGTCTACTTGAATTTTTATTTTGAAATCAGATATTCTTAAATTGCAATAGGACTAAATATTTAGCCATGATTTTATTATTGGTCAGCTTTCTGACAACCTTAAGTGTGCAAGCACAGAGCGAAAACTTTGAAATAGCGCAGTTTGGGAAAATTATCAAAGAACTGCAAACGGAGATGATTGAATTAAGAAAAATTCGTCAGGAGGACAGTGAGACTATTCGGAACTTGCAAGAGAAAATGTATCAATATGTGAAAGATTCTTCATCTAATTTACTGTCTGATGTTAATAAAGAATCACCATTATCTGCAAAAAACGTGGTGGCAATGAACCGGGACTCGATTCGTGTGGATAATAGTAATTTGCAAATGAGTAGTCTGAGACATCAGTTTGAAAATGTGCAATCACAGATGACCACAGAAAGAATTAGAATAGATTTTAGAACCGAAACTGACTTTCTTCATCAGGAATTATTGAGACTTAGTAAACAGGTAGATGACATTAAAGTTCAGAGTGCGAAAGATACATCATCGCTTCCTGGTCGCGTTGCTGTCAGATGGCTGCAAGGAACTGTAGAAGGTTTGAGACATGAAATGAAAGAGATGGCGTCTACTTTGAATACAAGTGCAACTTTGGCTGAAAAACAAAGGATTATGACGAATTTTGATTTACTACGATCCGATATTGTTGCTCTTGGTCATCGCATGGACAGCGGACGAGTCAGTCGAGAAAGAAACACAGCTGTTATCAAGCAACTTCGCCAAGATGTCGACGAAATCCGCCAAAGATTACAAGAATCTGCAATGGGGCAACAAAAACTTCTTGTAGAGGTAAGTGGAATCATTTTGGATTTTTGATTTTCTTAAACAAAATGTAAAATTATAACTGAATGGTAAAAAAGTTTAACATTATCTCTGAATGGTCCGATTTTTTGAAATTGTTTTTGTAAATATCAAGTAATAAATAGAAATTATTATTATTTTTTACGAAAAAAAAAGATTTATTTTTAAAAATTAATTGTTTTTGTTTAATACATTGAAATACCCATTAACTTCTAATAGCAATTAAGTAATAACTTTCATTTATAATTTTCTTATATCTATGATTTCATAAATCTAATTTCAAATTTTGCCAAGATAATCTTTCCTTTGATAGCACATCAACCAGCAGTAATCGCTTGAACGAAACTGATTGTCGTTATATTTTATGAAGATTAATGTTGATTAAATGGGCTATAATTTTTTTTTCCGTGAGAACGCGTAAAAAAAAATCGAACGATAGACAATCAATTCATGTAACCAGGATCTGACGCCATCCTGTAATTAGTTGCTATTTTTTTTTTCTTGCAAGACATAGAAAAGGGTTGCTATAAATTTTGGGCACTGCTTCAAAACATAAGAATATATCAATAATTTCCTGGTACTGTCACCTACTAATTATAACTAGAATTTGAAGCAGAAAATACTCTGTCTATTCCACGAAGGTTTTTCATTTTCAATGACCTTCGGGGAAGATTCTACTTAGCATGCTTTATTTCCAGATGTAAAAAAGAGTGATGAATGCATTACGAAGCACACTGATGAAAAATCGATAAATAATCGGGCCTAGCCTTACATTTTTCCCAATAATAAATTGAGATAAAAACATTCTAAAGAATATCGAAGAAAAAAAAGTCTTTTCTTTAAAATAGTGAGCAAAAAAGTTATTCTTAAGGTTCCGTTGTGTTAATCTACAAATTACTTTGGGTTGCATAAAATATTACTTCATTATTTCTTGATACTTTTCATCCAGAAAAAGAGAGAGAGAGAGAGAGAGAGAGAGAGAGAGAGAGAGAGAGATTTGAAATGATATGCTTAAATTTTATGTTACTTTCTACATAATTTTTCACACTAATCTAGTACTTTTCTCCTTTCAATTATTATTGCATTACTTGGATAAATTATCTTAGTTTATGAAATGACGAAAACTTGTACAATGTATTTACATTATTATTTTTTTTATTTCTAAATTTTTCTAAAATCGTTTCGGTTATTTCCCATATCCTTTTTTTTTTAAATTTTCCTGCAGATGTAATTTTTGACGCATATATTTCAATTATGTTACTTGATTGCCCTACGATGAATTACTAGATGTGTATTTGCTTACGGATATAATAATGTAATTTTATATCTAGTACATCTTGCTTCATGTTTAATTTTTATGATACATATAACTTTAACCGCTTAAGGATGTAACTTGAATTAATATGACGATGAAAAATAATTATATATATCGATGAAATATAATTCGATCATTAAGCGGTGAAATGCTTAATATTATTTAAAAGATCTTATAAAGAAATAGGAAGCAAATTTTAGAAAATTTTTGCTTTTGCGAAAAAAAAACTTTTCATTTAATAAAAATATTTCTTAAAAAGGTACAAAGGACAAAGTTTAACTTTTGATTTAACTATTAAAAATGAATATGTTTGAAAAATTTGCTGTTTTGATAAAATATGCATGTTTTGATATTGATAAAAATTTTTAACATTTTTATTTCTGCTTTCATATAAACATAAAAATTCCATAAATATATAAATAAAGCAATGCTAAATTTGATTTAAAGTAAAAAAAATCTCTCACTTAATCTGTAGAACGAACATTTCATTGACTACTTACAAATCAACTTTTACTAAGTTTCACACAAAATATTTCTCTTTTGGTACTCAATTTTATCGCTATACAGAAAGCACTTCGCTATACAGAAAGCATTTTCGAGTCGCCCTTGATTAACGTGTATCAGTTCTATCAAGGCACGAAATCATTCCTTAAACTGTATTCCCCTGATCACGGGTTCATGACCTCTCGAAGGCTTTAACAGCGATGCAAATTCCGATTCGACCAATGAAATTTTCTGAAGTTTCATGAAGTGACTACCTTTACTTTCGGTATTATAATTGTTCATTGGACATTAGTTTGAAAGAAGATTTAAATTCTAAAATTAGATGTCGGGAACTTATATGAATTACAAAGTGAGTGTGAAAGATTCGCCATTTCTTTTGATTTGCAAGGGGAAAACTACACTATGTATAAAATGATCATAATAAATGACTTCTCTGCTGGACAATCGCTCAAAGTCTGTGAAATTTAGCTAATTTATTTCGGTATTTTTTTTTTTTTTTTTTGGTTTAAATGCTATGCATTGAACTGCAACTTTTAATTTTGAATCAATGCTTAATAATATGGTTCGTATAATGCGTATTTTAAGAGAATGATTTAAAGTTTCTTTAAAGCTATGAAACCAATGAAAAAGAAAATTTTCATTGAGCTTAAAATAAAAAGCCAATTGATAAATATCTTGAGTAAGGCCAACGCACGAAAAAAGTATTTTTTCTGGAACTTGGGGCCTTGGTTATGGGGAAAACTGGGGCAATCTGCTCGAAATCTACCATCTGCCTCTTAATTGCTGATATCTTCCCCCCCCCCCTCGAGAAGTGCTCTCCATCTGTTCTTCTTCTGTTTCCACTCTGAGTGATGAATTGAATGAAGCCAAAAATATGGATTTTTCAGATAATGATTTTCTTGAAGTTTTTGTTTTTGTTGGCTTAGAGTTATCAATTTACAGTCATCTGTCATATCAAATTGTCCGCGGATTTTCTCTTTGTCATTTATGGTAATGTTCAATATTATTTTTCTAAAACTTTTAACTATGTAAATTGGATACGGCTGACAAATTTTTAAAAATTGCACTTATAATTCCTTATGAAAAATGCCCAACAATATTTATACACAAAATAAGCTGTTAATTAATTAAAATGAATAATAATTTTATTCCTTTCGCAGGTAGATGCATTGAAAGAAGAACTACGAGAACAAGTGATGATGTTTAAAAAGAAAGTAAGTAAAACTTTTAGTTTATAATTTAATTTTAAATTAGTAATGATAATTTGTAGTAATTCACGCTTATGAAAGTACTTCTGACATAAATAATTGTATAATATTTTAAATAAATATTTTTTCATGGCCAAAAAACATAATTAGTATAAAAAAATTCAAATAATAGTAATAATAATAAATATTTTACTTATGAAACAAATTCTGCAGTACAGTTTCTTTTTATCCTTAAATGTTTCAACTATAATAAATAGTTTCAATTATAATTTATATCAACTATATAAATTACAAATTGATATTTTAAATCGGTTTTCCATTTATACAAGACTAAAAAGACGCATTAATTTATCTAGCAAATTTTCCACATTTTTCTTTCATTATTCTAAAATTATTTTTTCGAGAGAATTGTTTTATTTTCAAAATTCTAAAAATAAAATGTTCATTTATTATAAATGATTCATCTTTTTGCAAATGTGTATGCAGTTATTTTTCTGTTCAAAGAAATCAAAATTAATGACATATGTAATATTTATCAAAATTTGTACATTGTGTATTTATTTTAAATAAAAGGAATCAATCAAAATTTGAACAGTGTGTATTTTTTTAAATAAAAGGAATCAATCAAAATTTGAGAGTTGTGTGTTTCTGGTAAAAAAAATAAATAATTAACCATATTTTTTTTGCAGATTCCTATGTCTAATGGAGCTGACCATTTGAGAAGAAGTTTTCGATCACACGAAGAAGGTAATTACTTTGCTATTTTGTTAAAATCGATAATTTATTCACTCTATTATTTAAATGATATTTTCTTATATTTAGACATTCTTAAAATCTTTGGTCTATCATAAATTACAATAATTTGAAAAGTTAAGTTAATTTTTAAAAATAAATACTAATTTACATCTTTCTTTGCTATTAATACATTCAATTTCATTATAAAATTTATTATGTTTTCCTTTTGTAAATTTTATGGTTAATTTTGGGAAATTATGTAATCAATCAATGTGAAGTGTTAGAAAATATTTTTTTATTCGTTTATTAACTATTTGAAATTGTTCGTAATGTATTGATTTATAAATTATTAATAACACGTTCAATATATTTTCACCATAAACACTCAATTTTTCATTGTTATAGGCGACAGAGAACACCCTAGATTTCGACATAGCCATTGGAAAGTTGAAGTTGAAAACCTGCAAGACTCTGTCAATAATTTAGAATACTCTCAAATGGACTTAAACAAACAGATGCAAGTGATTCTGAATAATCAAGCTTCATCTGTTTTAAAACTGAATGCGATGGAAAAAGCCCTGAATGAAAAAGAACCTATGAATGAAGACCAAAAGACAACAAACGAAAGACTAAATCTTCTTGAGAGTGTAGTGAATAAAACTGAACGACAAACTCGAGATATTCAACTGCGTGTGAACAATATCACTACTTCGGGTATAACTAAACTTCATGGCTCAACAATGCAACTTTTCAACGCTCTGGAAAGATTAGAAAGCAAATATGACAAAGCTACTGATGATATTCGAAAAGAAATATCTAAACTGGATTACAATTTATCGCAAACCCAGTCTGATTTGGAAGAATTACGTGATAGAGAGATTTCATCTGAACAGGTTGTTTCGAATATGAAGAACGATATATCCACTGTTCAGTCGGATTTGAAAAGCAATCATTTGCGAATTCTGCTGGTCCAGAATGCTGTACTGAATCGGACATTACCAGGCAATCAACATAGGATACAAACCCAAGACGCCAGAATATCTGCTTTAGAGTCTCAGATTCAGTCTCTGCTCGACAATGTGGATTCCGAGAAGATGGAAATTGAAGCTTTGCATCGTCAAGTCATCGAAAAAGCTGATGATAAGGATCTGAACAGATGGGAACGAACTCAGCGAAAAGTTCGAGAAAGTATCCTGCAATTCAAGGAAGACATCCCTCGAATAAAGCGAAATCAAGATAAAATAGAGAAAGAACTTGAGAAATTTATTACACAGTTACCCCGAGGTGATTAATTTTCTCATTATTTAAATTATTAAATTAGACAAGAGTTTCGAAAAATATTTTTACATTATTATGCTAAAAATTTTTAAGTTCCAAATTATCTAATGAAAATAAACTTTTTACTGCAAAGCATTAATAAAAATTTAAGTTATGATAAATTATAATATATACATTTATTTTTTATTAAACTAGTATTTTCAAGTTTAGTTCAATTTAGCTGTATTATTGTCCGGTTCAGAAGCAACATTAGGGCTATTTTGGGACAAAACTCATAATTTTAAACTACGATCAAATAGCGAGGGAGTCGCCATTCCTTCCAAATTTTCGCACCATACCTATTTAATTTTCAAAAAAACTATAAATAAAATAAGTTACAGCGCCAATTACTGCGTTTTAAAATTTTATTCCTTAGTTTCTGTTGTTATTGGGTCGTTACGTGGTTACAACTAGACATAAGTTATAGGAGAAATATTTTATTCATAAAAAAATCTTTACATTTTAAATGAAATTAATTTAAATCTGATTGCTGAATACTTTTAATTATTTATCAATATTTAAATATCAAGAATTGCTAAATATAAACAAAAAGAAAGAATATTTTCAAAACAGGACTTAAATAATATATTCATTAAATATTTTATATTACATGACCGATTAGCCCTTTTATTTTCAAAATGAAAATATTTTTCAAATAAAGCAGGCAAATTACTAATGTATTTCTAGATAATTTGATAGTCACCCCTTTTAAATGGTTAAAATTCCAGATGAATTATTTTGTGACGGAGTTAATTGCTTAACCATCCGATCCATATCAGGAAATCATAAAAAAATAATGCCCTTGAGTTATTTTTATATGTAATATTCCCGTCAAACAGAATTTTCCCAAGCCATATCTCGTCCAAATTAAGGCGGATTATGCAATGAGTAAATGTTCGAAATAATGTAATTCACTGACAAATCCTTCTCACTTGATATTAGAGCTGATGTGAAAAATGCAAGGGGAGGGTCCGAAACAGTAGGCTCTTAAGTCGTTTTCATTTGGCCTAGGGCAATTCTACGACCTCCCTAATACGCCAGTTTCAAGAGTACAAAGTTGCTTCACAACTATGGGAAATTCGGCAAATGATAAAAGTAAAGCTAATGATGGGAAGGAAAATCAGCCTGGGGGAAAAAGTCATTACGGCGGTATTGTCGGAATGTTATTAAATTGACGAAATATGGATCCCCCTCACTTAACCTGTCGCACTTGGCTCAAAATCTGAGGGTCCTTCACAATGAAAAAGGCTATAATTCAGAAATCGGATCTCAGAATAAGAAGAAAATTATACTTCAGCGAGGAAATGCTCTTAAGTGTTTGCGGTGAAATTTGAGAAGCGGTTCAGATTCGCTCTGATTTTTCATCATTTCGTTGTGCCAACAGCAATGAAGCAACGATCATTATTTAAGAGTTTACGCTTTCATGTTTGTCTAACTTTTAAAATGTCAGAAGTAAAGTCTTGTAAAAGTTTCCTTTTAAAAGTCCCTTTTTGAGCTGGTGTTAAAACTATTTCCAGATTTCATTGCCCCTAATTCGGTCCAGTTTTTTCCTGAAACTTGTAGAAGGTGTGAATATTTAAAAAAAAATCACTAAAACATAGTTATTATAATTTAATTTAGAAAAAACAGTAAAATCTATATTTTGAAGCATCATATTTTTTTATTGTAATTTAAAAATTTTCATCGGATTTTTTAGTTTAAAGGTTTAAAAATTGTTGGCCTAACCGCATTCAATACGGCAGTTAAACTATAGTTTTCAAATTAGCGATATACAAAAATGTTACCACTGATATGTTTTTTGAATTATTTTTGTTGCAGAATATAAATAAGTCTTATACTTTCCAGAATAATTTCAGATTACTCTTATTTGGGTGTAAAAAAGAGATAATTATAGATTTTCTAAAATGATTTGTTAGGTCGTAATAACTATACTAATAATTTACTGTTTTAAATAATTAAAACAGTAATTTAAATACTTAAAACATATTTTACTTTTATAGATTGCTCACAGAATTCTACATTGGAGAGTATACAGGAACGTAAAAGTGGTACTTATTTGATTCGTCACCCTGTCGCTCATTCGCAAACTTCAACCATCAAAGTATTCTGCGACATGGAAACTTCCGGCGGCCATTGGACTCTTATTCAACGTAGATCAAAAGGAGATCAAGATTTCAATAGAAATTGGG
Organism: Argiope bruennichi; assembly: GCF_947563725.1. Lineage (NCBI taxonomy): Eukaryota > Metazoa > Arthropoda > Arachnida > Araneae > Araneidae > Argiope > Argiope bruennichi. Next base: position 87,271,990 of record NC_079163.1, on the reverse strand, counting down.
ATCACTATAAAAATGGTTTTGGTGATGTATCTTCTGGCGACTTTTGGCTGGGAAATGAAATTCTCCATCTCTTGACCACAGACGATGATTACATCTTACGCATAGATCTATGGGACTCTGAAGGAAAATATAAGTATGCCGAATATAATACTTTTGAAGTGCTAGCAGAAAAAGATAATTATAGGTTGGCATTAGCAGGTTATTCTGGCAATGCTAGCGATGCTATGAGCTATCACAATGGCATGGCTTTTAGCACCCCTGATAGAGACCATGACGCAAGTTTAGCTACTCATTGTGCTGAATTCTACCATAGTGGCTGGTGGTACAATCATTGCCAGTATGTTAATATTAATGGCCGTTACAGCACTGGAGTGACGTGGTATGACATCGATGGCCAAGAGTGGTCGGAAATGACCAGAGTTGAAATGAAGATCAGACCACGGACTTCTATTTCAAAATCAACGTAAACACAGTAAAGGATTGCAAACGATTGCCTAGTTTCATTATTCTAGTCGATATCAAATCTAGCTCTTGATGGAAATATACGTACAGGGTGCTGAAATTTCTTAAAAATACTGATGAACATTTCTAAAACAGGAATGCGAACACAGAATTTCAAATTCTGAAACTTTAAATGCTAATGTACTGGAAAATACGTAGCTTTATACTCAAGGAAAAAAAAAACAGTAGTCACAAAAGAATTAATATATTTGACTTTTATATTGCTATTTAAGAACAATTATTTATTTATGAATTTTGTATATAAAATATTGTGTGAAATATATCAGTTTGTTTTCTTTTTGTTCATATGTATTTATGTTGTAAAAATTTGCTGAAACTGATTATATGTTTGCTTATACAGACCTTTACATTGAAAGTATTATTTCATAACTAAGTATTTAGTACGTTTGAATGTTTCATAACTCATACGCTGTAAAAAGATTATATGCGATACTCTTATTTTAAAACATATTTTTAGCATAATTATTATATGATATTAATTCTGTGATAAATGACCATTTATGTGTTTGTATCTGTTAAAAAATAATGCATTTTTCATTCGAAGATAATTTCATTGTCATTAAGTTATAGTAAAGATGTCTTTCATATTTTATTTTTGCCATTTTCTAAACAATTTGAAAATGTTTGTACTTAAATTAAATGGCAAGTCTTCTTTTATAATTTAAAGTAATAAACATTTCAATTCCTTAAAAGAAGAGATTTATGATGCTTCTTACAAAAGCTGGTGCTTTAATATTTGGAATGCAATTTTCATCCCTGTATTTTAATACTTTTGCGAATTAGTTTTATTTAGTCAGAAAATTAAATTTATCATAATGTTTTTGGGTCTATTCATATTATGTCTTTATGTGTCGTGTCATTTATGTATGATTATTTTGTTTGAATGCCAATATAGTTTGTTAAATAAATCATTTTTACCATTAATATCTTTATCAGTCTTTCAGTATTTTATTTTCCAAGAAATTTATTTTTTATCGTTATAAAAGTCTGTTGGAAAAAAAGGCCATCCGCAACATTCTATAGAGGTAACTGAGGTTAATGGACAAACAAATAAAAAGCATTCGGAAGATATTTCTGCTCAACACCTTTTGGACTAAATTAAAGCCCCAAATTCTTTTTCTAATTGAGATCCCTTTTCAGATAAAATTTTTTTCGGTTAATCTTCGTCCAACAATTTTAACATGGCTCCAGAATCAGGGGGGAAAAGAATAAAATAAACAAATAAAAAATAAAACACTGATTAGTGAGAAATAAAGAAAAGCCCGTTTAAAGGTTATTATACAGCTAATTTTAATAAAATATACTTAGCGAAATATTATTTTTCTACTTTTTGCTATAAATACCAAGGAATTTGTTAGAAACTGCTTTAAATGGTCTGGTGATTGTAATGTTTCTCTAAGGTATCCCATTACGGTCACGACCCACAGTTTAGGAAGAGCTGATCTAGATAAGCTTTTATGGATTTTTCCTTGCATAATTGTGTCCAAAATGATAAAAAAAAATTATTACGATCCTCTAAGAATCTTTTGAGATTAACCAGTTAAAATATAAAAACACACAACACACAGGTCGTATTAAATCAAAAGAGTGTTTTATTTGTTTATTTTCTCGAGGAGAATATCTTAACTTTACTTAAACAAGGTTATTTCAATCTCTAGTATGGCTTAGAAATCTTTTATTGCTTTTCATTTCATACCAAAAGTCACGAAATACTCAAGAGAACCTACCGATACTCAAAACAATGGACTGAATTCTAAAATAATGATACCAACGAAGGAACGATTTCTAGTTGCATTGCAAGTAGATACTATGAAACTAAAACAGAATATCGCTTGAGAGAAATGAAAAATGCTTCGAGATCGTTTTCTCAAAGTAATGAATACCTCATATTAAAAAAAAAAAAAAGTCTTAACTTTTTATTTTCGAACTGAGATAGAAATCGGATAGAAATATGTCTAATTAACAGATGCATTCTATCAAACAATGACCTTCTACTTAAAAAATTCTGTTATTACTAATACTAACATGTTTTTGAAATCTAAAAAATAAAACACACATTCTTAGATGTAGCTTTTTATCTAAAAAGTGAAGCTTTGTACTTTTGTGTATTGCTGATATAAATGTTCGACATAAAATCTGAGATTTCATTGCAAATTATATTCTTCTTCGTTTCTATATTACTTTTAATTTTTAGAGTAACATATATTCTTATAAATAAAAAAAGAAGATATCGTTTAAAAACTGATAATAGAAGAAGAAATAAAGAAAGAAGATATTTTTCAAAAACTGATCGAAGAAGAAATAAAAAAAAGAAGATATACTCCAAAAACTGAACAACTTTTAAAGATTCCTTAAATATTCCTTAAAAATAAAGAAAAAATTACCCTGATTTGAATTAATACAGGGGACAAAAAAACTATTAAGAATATTTTCTTGAAAAAACATTATTGCTATTTTTAAATTCAGTTTTAGTAAAAAATGTTTCATACTTAAACATCTATCATTTTCTTTCTTTTCTGTAATAAGTTTTATTTATATCCCTAAAAAAACATATTGAAAATTTGTTATTTATGCAAAAATAATTTGATTGCATGTCTTTTCCTTTTATTATAAGGAAATGTTAATGTCCTTCCCTTCCTTTTCCTAAAGGGTTTAGGAGTTTCTCTTATTAATTTAACGTTCATTCACCCATTGGCAGTTTTATGGTAAATGATTCATAAGTGAGCAACATTTGTTCAAAGATTGTTTATTGGTGTGGGGTGAAAGTTTAGACTGAGAGTACCGATTGAGATGTGATTCTTATCATTGGATTTTGATTCAACACTGCGAGTTCCGTTCCTGCAATCTTTGTCTATCCTCAAAAAAAAAAAAAGTTTATTTTAAATAGACAGAACCCGTTAGCATCAACTATCATCAGTAAGTACAGGGTATCCCACAAGATAGGCAGCTTCAAATTTTTACAGATTCGGTTAAAACACGTCACGACGAGCATTTTAAGATGTGGGGTCCCTGAATATAGCGTCATGATTAATTAAGGTGTGAATCTTGTGTCATGTAAACTTCACCAACTTAACCAAGTGAAGAGAACTTAACCAAGTGAAAATAAATGTTTGAGAACTTTCAATGCAATAAATTTTCGACATGTTGGCCGTTTGAATAAGTTTGGAATCGGAGTTCTCAGTTGTTTTCTTCAAAACATCTGTTCCCATTTCCTTGACCTCGGTTTCAATTGCTGCTCTCAAATCATCCAATGTTGAAGGATCTACGAGATACACTTTTTTTAGGGGCTCTTTTTCATTAGAAAGGTTTATGCATACAATAAACATAACTTACGTAAGACAATTAAAATAACACGGCTTTAATGTTTAACGATTTCATGGAATCATAGATATAATATTATATCTAATCTTATTTATATTTAGTATACGAGATAGTGAAAATTATTAATTTATTTTAGTTTGAATAGTTAATTCATTTTAGTTTGAATTAAAAAAAATTGTTGAAATTAATATAAATCAAGGCTTTCTAGATTCTGAGTCAAAATCCCAAGATGGGATGTATAGCATACTAACTGCGCCTAGACACATTCTATCGGATAAAAAAAAAAAATTGATGCAAAACTAGACGAAAAATGATCATATTAATTTGAAGGTACGATTAAAATTGGCCGATTAAACATTTTAAATTTAATCTAAATAATTTTACATTGATTGATGTCTAACTTTCCGATTCATTTTTTGATTAACGATTCTTTAACATTTATGATTACGTTTACTTAAAGTTTACGATTATTAAATTTACATTTACGATTATTTAACATTTTTATTCACGATTATTAACATTTTTGATTAACGAGAAACTTTTCGAAAGAGAACGAGAGTGGCAAAAAATTTCTCCTTCCAGATCCCTTCCAGAAGAGGTCTCGAGATTAAATCATTTAAAAAGACTTGATATAAAACTATACAAAAATACTATTTTTATTTTTCATCCGAAAATGCGTTTCCTCAAACCATGATATGAGTGTTATTGGAATTCTGTCAGATAAGTCGTTCTCAACAATTCAGAATTTATGACTTTTCTTATCAGATTAAACCGCACCGACTTTCAATGATTTTTCCCTTTTCTTTCATCTGACTTATTTTAAGTTTGCAAAGAGGACATTTTGTAATTTATTTTTTACTCTCTTCCAAGTGTGCTTGAATTTGAAATTTTTTACACTTGCGCATTTTCGATGACAGAAGATTCTTAAAAAAATATTTTTAGAACTCTCCTATCAGTTACTCGATTAATTTAATTAAATTTTCCTTCTGCACAAGCGGTTCCATGTTTTTGCAAATTTTAGAAAATATTAATAATAATAATAAAAAATTGACTACAAAATTTTCTAGTATTTATAATAATGAGTTATCAATTAATAACTTATTGCTAGAAAGCAATCAAAACAAAGAAGTTCCACTATTAAGTACACTATTAAAAATATGTGTTTCAAAAACAGCTTTGATTACATTTTTATTATAGGATGGTATTCTTATTTGATTGATCAGAATTAAGTATATACATACACATATTAATTTATTTTTAAGGATAACATTTTATCGTTTTTTCTAACCAAATGCGAATTATCTTTTGTTGATTTTAATAAAAAGTTTTTAGTGTATTTAATTTGGGGGGGGGGTGATGTGAGGATTAGTTTACATGTCTTCTTACCCCCACCTATTTTGGAACTTCTTAGAATCTTTGAGCACCCTTTTTAATCTCAATTGGTCAATTCCGTATCGACCGTCCAATTTCCTTTCTGGTAAATTGTTGCCTTGCAAAAAAATTCTTAAAATAACACTGAAAGAAATAATTTTAAATTAAATTTCTTTAAACTAACAGACTTCTCTCTGAGAATTTACATTAATAATGCGAAAAGTCTATGGGTAGAGTGAGTGAGAAAGAAATATTCAAATTCCACCCAAATATTTAATACTTTCTTTGCAAAATAATTTGAAACGGCGTGTCGCCGAAAAATATCGAAACGGACGAAATACACAGTATGTATACAAGTTTTCTTTCTATTTAACCTCCAGCATTCGTGGCACCATCTAGTTGTAACATTAGAAACTAAAAATTTCTACTTAATGATGCATTTAAACTCTTATTCGCTTAAATAATTACTTTGCACTTATATATATATATATATATATATATATATATATATATATATATATATATATATATATATATATACTTGATTATAAGCACATGTTTATATCAGTTTTCACAATTAAAGGCAGTGTTTAAAGTGGGGATTTTGAGAAAAATTCTAATTACACATTTTTTGTATCTTTTTTTTATTATTTTTTTTATTGAACATTTATAAAAACCCCGTGCACCACAAAGTATCACACGGGGCTTACAGAAGTAAGTATATAACACATAATAAAAAGAAAAAGAAGAAAATACATTTTTTTTTGTATCAATCACCAAATTATATGCACTATTTATTAATTCAAACAAGGAAAAAAAAAATCTCTTGAGTAATATTTGGAATCTAAAATCATGTGCATTCATGACTATACATTTTTGTACACTGCCAATGAAATTTCTGTATAATTTCTGAATCATACTTGGAATATGATAATAATTTTGTATGAAATTGTGTTGCATAAGCGCTGATAAAACATCCAGAATCTGCAATCTGCATGTTTTCCGGGAAAGGAAAATTATTCTCTAATATACCTTTTATTTCGTTCTTTCAAATGATTAAAACACCAGTATCAAAATGAGCAAATAAAAAAAATTACTTCGTATTTTCACATAGCAAAAAATATTACTTTTTTTTCTTATCAGATATTTATTGACTGAAGAAGAGTTCTATACTAAATCAGATTTTAAACATCAGAAGTTAGATAAAACTTCCTCCCAAAAAGCTATAAAAATCAAAAAGATCTTTAAAAAAAAAAAGAAAAAGAAAAACTTAAAAAGCGGGAAGAGAACTGATCAAAAAATTATTTTCTGAAGGAATCTTAATTTATTTATAATTATGAAATTCGTTCATTAATTTAAGCTATGCTTATTTTGCCATTCAATCTTTATTAAATTAAGAATAATTAGAAATTAATCTAAATAAATAATTTGAATTTATACTTAGCTTATTTAGCTTAGATGTCTTGAAATAACAGACACCCAAAAAGCTCGATATATTTACTAATGATTTTATAAAATCTTTTAAGGTACAAAAATTGTATTTAAAATAAAACAGTGTATGAAAGAATCACTTACACAAATTAATATATATAATATGAGAATGCAATTTCTCACAAAAATGAGTTTAAACAGAAATGGAATTATTTCTACTTGGAAAAAAAAAAAAAAAAAAAGCGAAGTTTTTTCTTATGTTTTTTAGTTGCCTGTAGTATCACCAGTTATAGATTTTCAACTAGATAAATGCCTAAGGCTGCTAAGCTGAACGGGGGCCACAAGCAGATTGATTAAAAATTATTTTTCCTAATTATTGAATAAATGTTTAAAAAATATAATACTTCGAATTGTAAAACAGTAGGAAACTATTAATACTTTATTAACTAATAGTTGGCTTTGGTGACCAGTTGGTTCACCGAAGATATTGGTTATATTTAATTTCAGTTAAATTGTTTAGATAAAAATTTATGACTATGATTCCTTCAAATTTGTCAGACATTAAAGCCGTGTTATTTTAACAGTCTTCCATATGTTCTGTTCATTGTGTATATGAGCTTTTAAAATGGACACTAGTTCAATGACATCATTAAGCTATTATGTATGGTTCATCACTAAACTTAGATGTATTGTAACTTCACTTTTTTAATAGCCCTGTAAACTATATAGATAATAAATAGGATCTTTCTTTAGATTTCAACATTGGAATAAATCGCGTGATCAAATATTTAGAAAAACAAAAGCATTTCGATTCCATTCGCAACAATGAAAATATTGTTGTGAAATATACAATATGTTTATAAGTTAACTAAATAACTTCACAAATGAATTTTACAGTAACTAAATCAGCAACAATGAAAAGATAAATTCTTGAACTTTAAAACAGTGTAAAAATTCATTTTTGTATCGGAATATTTTCGGTTGTTATCCCGAGAAAACATGAAAATCTAGCTTTTTTAATTCAAATTTTAATTAAAAATTTCAAAGAATGCGTACTGAGATGCACATTCCCATTCTCCAAAATATTGAAGTTTTAGAAACGAATCAAAGTAAAATCAAATATATAAGAACTACTGCTTATTTACCATTAAATTTTTTCATTTTATAAACGTCGGCATTTCTGATTCATGAACAAAATTTTCTACTCAAAAGGGGGAGTCTTGAATGGAAGAAAACTTGAAATGTTCTGATTTAAAAAAGACCTAGTAAAAATGCAGGTAAAAACAGTAAAAGAAAAAGAACCTCAAACCTTCTATTTCGAATGACAGTATTACAATGTTTTAAACTTGATTCTTTTGTCTTTATATTGTTTTCAAAAGTTTATTTTTTAATTAAGGAGCGACGATAGTGTGCGCGCTCACAAACAAACACCTTTATTATAAATAGAGATATAACGCACAAATGAGGATATCAGGCAATTTGGAATCTTAAGAGTTAAATAAAAACAAATACATTTTCATAACATTAATAAGATAAAAATGAAAATAAAATAAATTATTAAAATATTAAAAATGTATGGAAATGCATAACTACATCAACCAGTTTATTAAAAGGGGTGGGGGGCTCATAATGCACACCACATAGAGCAGCAAAGCAATTAAATCCGCAAATGGGTATCACGGCCTTTTTCGAGCACGAAAGTTCTTGCAGCTTAAAAATTTTTCAAGCTATCATAGACATGAAAACGAATAAAATTTTCCATAATAACGGTTTATCATCTAAATGTAGTGAATGAAAATATAGTTTTAAAAAATGGTTAAAGAAAATACAGAGTTGCCAGCAGTCATTAGAATACTGTTCAGTGAAAAAAATAATGACGATTAATAATTATTTTATAAGGTTACATTTCAAACAAATGCTTCATCAAAGTTGAGCCTGTTTTGATTGATTATTTAGGAGCAAGAATATGATTCGCATCGAATGTATGGTAAATATTGTTCCAAACATAAATTATATTAAATTCTTAAAACGGCAGAATTTATTCATTACTCATAGAAATAACAAGATAATTCTCGAGTAGAACTAAAGATTCGCATTTTACCACACGCACAAGGTTGTCTTCATTAGAGTTTTACATAAGACTTGTTTTATTTCACTTCACCCAGTCTCTTTAATCAGAAATAATTCATATTTAAATAACATATGCTAAAAATATACATAAAATCCAGCTATGGATGTCGAATTCATGGAGAAAATATCCGCACCTTGGTTTTTACAAACACACAAAATGAAATAGAAAACGATCGAAGAGAGCAATTCGTAGTCTAGCTGGAATCCATTAATTTGCCTAATCAGCACATTCCTCGGAAGTCGTGAAGTGCTTTTAGGTCAAGCGAATACATGCAATTCCTTCCCCGATTAAACAGATTAATCGGCTTGTGTGCATCGAGTGAATTCACCTCAGATTAAATTATTTAGTGGGCAGAGGCGTGCATGCGATTTTTAATCGCTCTACTCTTAAGTAATGGAGCGTGTTCCTGGTCAGTTCACGCTATGCAAGCATATTAGCTTGCGTCGGGAAATCCTTAATATGTTTTTTCCCTTAATATAGCTATGCAATTGGAAATTTCGGAGAATTCATTTCTAAATAACATTTATTTCCGAAATGATCATGTCAATCAATATATTTTATGATGAAATTTCATGTTCAGTTATTATGAAAAGTTTTAATGATTCTTAATAGTAATAAGTCAGTTCTAAATAAGAACTCAAAGTTCAAATTTATTTTGTCTAATTTGAAATCCAAACTAAAAACTCCGGGAAATTGTATCTCTGAATTGTTTTCGTTATCTAACAGTTAGTTCGTTGGTTAGTTAACTGTCTCTTGTGTTCTCCAGTGAATATTTTTTTAAAAGCCTTTAACTTACTCAGGGACTTAACTGCCGTACAACGCACTCAATAGAAAAATGTTGAAAAGCTTCAAACATTAAAATCTTATTATTTATTTTTAAAAATGTATACTGCATTTTTTTAAGTATTATAATGTTTCTTTATTAAAATTTAATATTTATTGGCATTATTTCTAAGGCTATTCAATTTTTTTAAATGATAGCTATTGCTTTTTTATTAAACCCATTTATTGTTTTATTATTTGTGTATTATTCATTAAAATTTATAAATAAATCTTTATCGCTGTTTTTAGTATAAAAAATTGTCGTTCTGTCTTGCTGTACTTGATCTTCGAACAAGTTTTTCTTTCAACTCACTTTTTTTTTTGGTAAATTGAATTTTTATTTTAGTTTCCTTAAGCTTCGAATTTGTAATTAATACTCCAAGTACATTGCAGTACAATTGTCCATAATTGCCTTCTTTACATAAATTAACGACTCTAAAAAAATTTCAAGTAATAATAAAAAAATAAAGGACAGAATAGAAAGAAATTGAGAAGGAGATCACATATAAATGAAACATTACCTCAGCATCACTGCTCCACAATAAATATCTCTTGTCATTTTACAATTTGTACTTCAGCATATTTCAATATTTAGTAATAAAATAATAATTTTTTGAGCTTTATGAACAATAGATTATTATGAAGAAACCAATAATTATTCTACAGTTATGCCAAATATTTTTACTAAGAAAATCCAAAAATATTTTTAAAAAACTATACGAAGAATATTTAAGTTCTTTTGAATATATTTTTATAGATATTTATAAATACGAATTTCAGATATAAAATTAGAATAATTGAATTAATTGAATTCGGATTGTTAGAAAAGACCGATTAAACTATTTGAAATTATAAAATACATTTATCATAAAAAGATTATTAAAAAGATTACTATTACTACATAAAAAGATTACTATTATTAATAAAAATGAAGTAACAGCCATGAAAAACAGTCATATTAATCAATATTTTCATAAAAATTCATATGTGACAAGAAAGTAATAATTATAATTTCAAAGCTCCTGCATGTTCTTCAAATCCCAATGAGCGTACAGAACTATTTTTAATAGAAATACATGCTTACACCGTTAGAAACATGCTTACATCTCATTAAGGCAGAGACCAATAGCTGTGCGCATTCTTTTACTTATTTAATTTCATATCGACCGAGTTGGATGTATGCTTTTTCCACCTTGATCCCATAGACTTTCGCCATCCAACAATAGCGGGACTATTCAAAATTGCACGCATGCTCTCTTCGATAGTAAAACATAGACGGGAGAAAAAAAAATGATAATGAATTGGATCTATTTCAAACAGCGAAGTAGTGTTCGTTCAAGGTTTATCTCCTATGTTATACTTTTACTGATAGAAAATATTTTTCTAGCTTCAAGGTTTAATTGCTCAGAGATAAGAAGGCTAGCACGCATAGAAGATGATTATAAGAGTACTATAAAGAGTAAATGTTAATAATTAATCAGAGCTTCATATTTTATTCATCCTTTTGGTGTTATCCAAGATGATGTCAAGTTGAATTAAATGAGTTTTGTTTTGTTGAATTAGTAATGACAATAGCTGTAGCCTCAACTTAATTCTAAAATAAATATATCTTTAAGTTTTGAGTACCGAAGCTCTTTGATGACATTAAAATTATTTCCAAATTATATTCCCAATGAATTTTCATTTTTAAAATCCAATTTGAATAGAAAAATTTCTTACTTCAAAAGGGACGCAGTCAAAAAATATTGCAAGGAACCAGTTGAGAGTGACAGTACAAAGCTCGATGTCTAACTGGGCAAAGTGTTGCCATAACAGAGGCATTTTCTCTCGCAATAAGTCCTTTAACACTTCTTGATCAGCTTGAGCGCCGATTAAGTTCTGGTCAAAGTAGTTTGCAGTGAAATAACGTTCCGTTACAGCAACTAAGCACCTGAAGAAAAAAAAAAAAGAAAAAAAAAACATTTTATGAAAAAATATATATGCAGATTGACAGGTGAATGGAATCAATAATTGTACAAAACAGCAGAGCTTCAGTACATAAGGAAGGACGTGAAAAAAGGATCACAAAATTCTGCTCTTACAAAATATGAAACTTGCAAAGCTAAGTAAAAGTATTTAAAAAAAAGAGTAACATTTTTCAAACATGCAAATGAGACTAAAACTGAGTAGAAATAATATCTAATATTTTCAGAATGTTTCGTTTCATTAAGAGTGAGACAGAGCTTTGCAAGTCTTACAACAAGCTTTCAAGTAGAAAATGAGTTTTCGTCGATGCTATCGATTAAAAAAAAAATCTATTCCTCATACAATAAGGATTTTAAATTCTTGATCATATACATACAAAGGTGCACGGCTGAGAAGGTTTAAAGTTAAAGAGTAAGAAGTTCGTTTTGATGCGCGCGTTATTATAGTCTATGCCAACTTAAGTTGACTGTGTTTTGATACCTAAAGAGGCTGAATCACTTATGAAGGGCGTATTATACTTTTAGATATTTTGGATTATTGGGAGCGAACCACGAAATAAAGCAGCTTATAAATTTAGTATTTTACTATTCCAATTATATTTTGCTGGTATTAAACACTAAATTCATATTTATCAATTATTTGTAAATATTTTAGTAACAGATTCAGCTCTATTTAACTAAGAATAATATCACACCTTGTAATTTTCCCCGTATGCCATTTTGAACGCCGTTGAAAATAAAGCAGATATCTTATCATCATCATCATCAAAAAAGAAGATATAAGAAGCCCACCCCTGTACTATTGTACGTTTCACCAAAATTTGATTAAAATTTCTTTTAAATTACTATTGATATAAAAAAATGTATCTCGTAAAGATTTAAAGCAATTGTTCTTAAAGGACTTTTATGACTATACAAAATAAATTATGTAATCTCAATTCAACTATTAAACACATTCGGTGTTACTCATATGTTCATTCATAATCCTCATACATTCTTAACGGATAATATTAGCTATTGGTTGAAAACTATATTTTTTATGCTTCTAGTTCTGGGTATGAAAGCAAAGCAGGTAGATTCAAAGTATTTTATTTAACTTGTTCTTTTTTTGCAAAATCTGAATGTTATAATCGTCTTTTCATTCACTTCCTGTTATACTAGTTTTCAATTTTTGTATACTTACGTGTTTTCATCAACAAGTCGCTATTTCTGATGATAATATACTATCTCGATAACAATTAGAACAATCTCGATAACCTTTAGAATTAAACTATCATTTAATTAATCAATTTAATTAAGTTTTGATTCTATAAGAATGGTTACATTTGCTAAAGAATTGGGGAATAAATTGATTACAATCTTTTATATTGTTTAAAATTAGTAGATATAAATTAAGGACTAAATAAGGAGAAAAATTAAAAAAAACATTCATTTTAGTGCGCTATAAAAGCGTTTAAAAATTTTTCCTTAAATTAATTTAAAATTCTTACCAGAATGCGTCTTCTGGTTCAAGAAACAGTAGGCACATACCGACAAGGAAATTCATTCCTTGGCAGTAACCCAGAGCTGGATTATGTACACAAAATGCTTGAAGAACTTCTTGCATCTTACGTACCTGTTAAAGATAAATTAAAGAAAAAAAAAAAGATTGGTACAGATGAGGTAATATCTCACTTAAAATGCCGTAGGAAGTTTCCAACCAGCTGATTATCAAGACTGATTTGAAAAATCCAAGAATCACGAGTTATCTCGTAATTAACAGTCTGCATGTTAAAAATGCATAATTATGTGATTCAAAATAGTAGAGGCATTTAAAACATTTTTATAGTTGATGCATGTATTAGATGTGTTTAAGGAATTTTAGAAAATATCGAGTCATTTATAAACAATCGAAATGTTTTAAGAATTTCGAAAGTAATCGATTATAAAAGAAGAACAGTGTAATTATTATGCTGATTGCAGGAAAAATTCTGAATTTCCTTTCATTCAGGTAAACTATCTCCTCTTACCTTGGTTGCCATTAAGAGGTAATTGAAACAAATCGAAGGAAAATCGCTAAAGTTATAAAAGTTATAAAGTCTAAAAGTTATTTGCTCATCGCTTCTCTATCAGCACGGGTGACAAAAAAAGTGCTATTGTTAGCTGTTATTTTATGACACTAGAGCTAGATTTATTGAAACAAGAACGGAATTGTTTAAGGGCGAAACAGCTAACGAGATATCCGAAATTTGCTCTTTTGTGAACAACTGTGGGACGCACTCATTATGTCAGATAAAAGTATTAATCATATATATATCAGTTTGTCTTAATACTCACAATTTATTGGTTTTAAAGGCTGCATTGAAAGTTAAGAAAAATACGCGAAATTCACATTTATAAAATTGTTGATGTGCTTTCGATCAACTATGATATGACGACAAACGCATGATTTAAAATATCTCAGTATCACCAAAATCGATGCTGATTAACTTTAAAATATGCTACAGATACTTTTCTTCAGTATGTGTAAATTTACTTTTATTGTTTAATTCTTATCATATGATTTACAAAAACGTGTTGTGGACTAATGAATTACCCTAGGATGAAAGTGTGAAGGCATCGAAAACTGTAAGCCTTTTTAATACTTAAAAGTACATTTTCTGAACATTGTGTTTTATAATTCCGAACTAAAACTAAATAACAAAGCAAAACATTATAATAATAATTATAAACTAAAATAAAGTATTTAACATGAATTTATTGAGGTGAAATTTAACACTTATTTTAATATGTTTAGCAAATGAAACTCATATAGGACAGTTCAAACATGTGCGTAATTTTGGCTATAAGAATAAAAATCGAGTAAAAAAGCATTTCAGCTGCATCTAAATAAATGAATTGTTTTTCGAATAGCATTTAGAAATGAAAAGGTTATTAAATGATGGTGTCTAATTTATTTAAACAAAAGTTTAAAAAAATGTGTAACGAAATACTACTGCTAATAATAATACTATTATTCAGATTAGACACGCCGATTTAGACGTGAAAAGTTCTTAAATTGTATATTTATAAGCCGGTATATTAGTTTGTAATATAAGAAAGTAACAATAGTTAGAAATAACAAAAAAATTGAAAATTGATTTTAGTTACTTACGCCATCAGCATTCGAGTCTGCGAATCTGATATTGTCAGGCATAGTTCGAAGAAGATCCAAAGCAATTTGTCTTTTATGGTGGGAAACCCTCTGCAACAAATAGATGAAAGATATTCAAACACTCAAAACATTCGCACTTAAAAAAATTAGAATTCTGAAACAGAACTATCTTCTTTGTTGAAACAGAAATGAAGATTAAATTGATGACATTTCATTGCTTTGTGAGGAAACATTTTTATTACGGTTTTAAGTGCAAATTCAATGATGGACACATTGGACCAAAAGTTGACAATGTCATCATCTTTTGTTTTGATGATAATAAACAACTTCCGATGATTGCAGTTCTGAAAACATACACACCACATACAGTGGTGGCCAAAAGTGTGGACATTTTTTGAAAGTTAAATGTTTTTCAACTTTGCGTTCTTGTAGAATATATTAATTTTCACTTAAATAAAAATGTTTATTCATCAAATTGAAGGTAATTTAATGTAGAATTTAATAACAAAAACAGTATTACAATATCTGTATTACAAAAAAAAGTTACGCTCATTTTAGTAAGATCTATCTTAGATTTGCATTTTTTTAAAGTGATACTTACACAATTAATACTTAGTAGGATAACCCTTATTTTTTAAAACAGCTTCACAGCGTCTTTTCATCTAGTGAACGAGTGTTTGGAGTTCATCTTTCGTAATCACATGGTGCCAAGAATCAATTATAGATTCAATAAGTTGTCTTTTATTTGATGGACGTTTTTTTCGTACAAGAATTTTCAAACGTCGCCAGAAATTTTCAGTTGGATTGAGATCAGGGCTGTTTCCTGGCCATGGTAATACATCTATGCCTTTATTTTGAAACCATGCTTTGCATACTTTTGCTGTATGGCATTGAGCTGAATCCTGCTGAAAAACAAATGGTGCTTTGTTGAGGAAAAAATCCCTGATGGAAGGTATCAATTTTGGTTCCAGGACCGTTTCGATGTATTTTTTGGCAATCAGGATGCCATCTGCACACACCACACCATCTGCAGACATAATGCCCAAATCATGGCATTTGTTGTTGTTTTTATAGTTGCTTCAATACAATCAGGTTGAAGCGCTTCATCTACTCTACGTTTCACGTATTTTCTACCATCACTACCAAAGAGCGATCTTTTAGTCTCATCGCTCCAGATTACTTGCTCCCATTGGTTCTCTGACCATTTAATGTGTTCTTTTGTCCACTTAACTCCTTTTTCGCGTTACTTTTGATTTAAATATGGTTTTTTCCTTGGAATTCTAGCTTGTAGTCCAAATCCTGATAACCTTCTTCTTATTGTTCTTGAACTTACTGCAATACCCGCTGCATTCATTTCACATCTAATGGCATCTGATGAAATTTTTCTATCTTGAAGGCATAGCCGTTTAATTTTTCTATCGGGAGTAGCACTTGTGAATTTTTTTTCGGCCTTATTTTCCACTTATTTCGTTTTTTCATAACGTAAACAGAACTTTCGTACACCAGAACAAGTCACTGAACCACCAACTTGTCTTGCAATTTCAGCATAAGAGAGGCCATTTTCTCTTAATATGACAATTCGGATTCTTTTTATAGATGTCCAATCAGTTCTTCTTGTTGGTGACATTGTTTAAAATTAGTTTAATTTAAAAAAAAGGATTTAAAATATTCAAAAACAGCAATACTCTATTTAATTGTACAAGTATGCATCATTCCTGAAAATATTTCCACAACAATAAATCTTTTACCATCCAAATAACCTATAGTTACAGACATTTGATGGTTCCTCAGAGCAGTGTTTGTGATTGGCTAGTACGCTTTTATTACAAAACACGTCCTTATTCAAAACGATTTGTGTTTGTTTGATCTACTAAAATGAGCATAACTATTTTTATAATACAGATATTGTAATACTGTTTTTGTTACTAAATTCTACATTCAATTGCCTTCAATTTGATGTATAAACATTTGTATTTAAGTAAAAATTAATATATTCTACAAGCACGCAAATTTGAAAAACATGAAACTTTCAAAAAATGTCCACACTTTTGGTCACCACTGTACATATTTTCAGATTTACATTCTGTGTATTATCACAAGGGATTTTTTTATTTGATAAATACTATTTTTTATTCAAAGGTACAAAATTCAAAATAATGGTGTCTGATATATTTTCAAATGTTCACCAGCTATTTAATTTTACACCGCAGAGTTTTTAAAAAATTCAACAAAAGTTAAATGAAACCAAAAATTACAGCTTATTATATTGCATTTCACGAATTTACAAGAAAAAAAATCTGAAGTAGTTAATTAAAGCACTTATGATTAGAGATATACAGCTGTTTTATGTTTATATATGCATTCATTTGACACGTTACGGCCCAAATAACAATGACGCAGCATGGATACCATACTTTATTAAGCTATTTCATAACAATATGAAAGGAAAAAGGAACCATATCTCTGAGGAATTGATCTGGATAATTGAATCTATCGATTTTGATTTACATTTTATCTTATGAATTCTTAAAATTACAAACGGCTGGTTACAGTTTCAAGTTATGCGAAGAAATTCGTTTTCTTTTTATAATATACCCCACATAATATAAATACCAAGAAGAACATTAATTAAATTTTACATTCTTTCTTAAAAAGAGCCATGAAGAAGAGAAAAAATCTTTTGCATCTTTCTATCTATGATTACATAAAATTATTACCTGACTTTGTCATACAACAACCGACCATGTGCAAAGTTCGGAATTGGCTGCGACTTGACTTCACATTTGATAAACTTCTTAGTTAATTTTAGCAATACATATTTTTACTGTAGTGTGAATGAATCATGCAATCTTTATTTCTATTTATTATGAATTGTAATTTTTAAAATGCACAACCAGGAACAAATATTTTTACTTATAGAGATATGTGCATAAATAGTATTTTAAATCAAGTAATGACATCTCAATTTAAAAATTGTATTCATTGTTATGAATACTTGACAAAGAAACTTTTAATGACATTTAACAATAAACAAAAATACTACCTCGTCATCTGGCGCCAAGCTGCAAAGGAAATTGTAGTAATGAGGGCCTTTGCTTTCCATGATATCGCTTACACGAGATCGGTATAATATGGCCCACACACGACTTCGTAAGTGAATTGGAATTCCTTTGCGAACCAAGTTCTTCAGTTCTTTCTGTAAAAATAGAAATAAAACAAAGATTTTTTTTAAAAAGGTGTATTTTAGTAAACCTACTAATTGAAGCAAAAAAAGAAAAAAAAAATGTACTTCATGCTTGTATCATAAAAGCAAATCAATACGCGCATAAGCTGAATAAAACCAAAACTATTATTTCCAAATAGTATACAAATATAAGGGTGGATAAAAGGAAAACAGAGCAGGAGCAGCAGAATAGAATGGCATTGCTGATTTTTACAAATAATCACCACAATTACACAAGCACTTGCTCCATTGGTTTACCAAAGGATGGATATCTTGCTCATTGAAGTTGCTTGGCTGCAATTAAAACTAGTTTCGAATAGTACGCCTGATTTTATTATTTAAGTAAAGAAGGTGATGTTTTCTTCCGGTGAACAAACATATCTAAGTCACATGATGGGAGATCGGCTCTTATATGGTGGGAATTCTAATACAGTCCACCAAAACTTTATTGACTTATTCAGTGTGCGAATGGCCATGCACTGCAATAGAGCAAAATCAGTCTAGAGGAGGAGGGAAATACTAGCGCCGGTCTTGCACACAATGACAGTGAGTATTCTCCTTACATTTCTTCATTCGCTTGTGCAGTTCTCATAATATAACACCTTCTATCACCATAAAATGAATACTATTACGTTGCTGTTCTTAAGTCGCAAACAAGATATAGAAACGAATGAAATGATAACTGATTGCCTGCTGAATGATATTATTGGCAAACCGCCAGTGCATAACCATGTCTATATATGTAATTACCGAGGGCAAGTCCATCACGCAATAGGGGTTGTCTTTCTTATCTTCCGGTCTACCTCTACGCACCGTTTTTGTCACGAACAAAAATGCACCAAATTATAACCACTATTCCCACGCTTCCTCCATCCTTATATTTTTCCCATATAGAGAAATAATTACTTTAGAACCATAATATGTTATTAACTATGTTTGAAACTTATTTCAATAATTTTTCTTATTTTCTTATTCTAATCTTATACACAGACTCTATTATTGCGTATTAATGGTTAAAGTAGAGCACAGTCAGATATTTTTTAATCAATGACAGTTTAAATTTTATGTGCAAATTGATTTACAAAAGTTTCTCAATATTTTAATATTTGAGCTCAGAAAGATTATATTTTCTCCTTGCAATGAAGCACAAGCAGATAAAAAGAGAAAAATATTTTATTTTCAGAGAACATTTTGATTTCTTTCCTCTAAATTCCAGTTTACTATTTTTTGATTAAAAGTTCGAAATGGCGCAAGGTTTGCATTACTTTTTTTTAGATGCCAAAAATGTTAGGCGAGAGTAATGAAAACTGACCGTTGGAGGCAGAGTGGGATTTTGTCGAAGATATCTCTTCCACTGCTGTTGATGTTGCTCGTATTGTGGACCTAAAGCTGAATAGTGTTGATGAAGTTGTCTACAGATGTAATGAACTATGAGGCTTTCTTCTGCAAAATTTCGACGAAATCCGAGGCCATCGACATGATACAAGCCACGAGACATGCTGCAAGAGAAAAAAAACAAAAAAACACAAGTAAGCATAGTATGAAATATTTAGCTAAATATAAATATGAAAAATTAACACAATGTAAGAGGAAATATTTTAATCAAACTAAGACGAATACAAAATGAGCGCATGGATTTTAAGTAAAATTTTTAAATTTTCAATTCAACCATAATATAAGAAAAATAAACATAAAAATTTGATTTTATTAAAAATCATTTACTAGCTAATGACTATTAGTGAGAATAGCTGAATGTTTTTGTATGAAATTCGTATTTATTTAAACATAAAAAACTTAATGCGTTGCATTTTAATATATTTTATTTGTCTTCAAAAATAAATTTCATTTAGGATATGAAAAGTATTTTAAATTGATGAATTTAATTATTTCGGAGCTTAAACTTACAAAAAAATTATCAGCTTAAAAAAAGAACTCACTTTTATGAAATAGTTATCCTGAAATTCAAAAAAGAATTTTTGTATTTATTTTATTTTAAATAATGTTATCAGGATACATATCAAAAGTATTATTAGAAACTGATTAAAACTTTAGTTAGAAATTTTTTTCAAAGAGTTCTAAAATATGAAATATATTTTATATAAAATATAAATTTTAAAATTTTAGTTTTATATAAAATATATATTTTATATTTATATTTTATATATATTTTAAAAATGCTATTGAAGAACTTATATCACTTTTTGTATATGCTCTAAATACAGAACATATAGAAAACGTTTTAATTAAACAATATATAAAGAACCAAGATTAAATTCATTTAGTAATTTTTAAATATTTTATGATTTGTAATTAATTTTGCAATTTGAAAATAATAAACCATACGATTTTGTTTAGTTTCTTAAATCTTTGACCTTTCTTGCATTATCTGAAAATTTGCTTTAATATCTAAAAAATTAGTAATTCTAAATGTGCGTAATATTTTTATATTTGATTAATCATTAAAAACTTGCTTGAAATGAAAAAATAATTAAAATGATAAATAATCAGAATAGAAATTGGTTTCAAGTAGTATTTAAAATCATATATGAACGGTTTTATTTTAGAATATGTAAAACAAAACACAGCCTTTTGCTCATTTTTTATGTTAATCTATTTGAATATGCATGAAGTTTATAATCTAGTGTTAAATCTTGGGATTAGATGAAAAATATATCATATTAGTTCTTTATTTTATTTACTGTATGGAAAAAAATATGCTTATGTAGGAAGCAACTATCTAACTGAATATTAATCAAGTAAGAAAAACTGATTGATGGTTTAAAATGTCTATCTTAAATTAAAATTCGCCTTAAGTTAGATTTGCGTTATACGTTAGATTAATATGTATGGAAAATCAAATGCCGTTAATTTTCTATGCATAAATGCTCATTTTGAAATAAAGAATTTTTTTTCGAAATGAAGCAAAAAAAGATTAAAAAAATCATTGAGATAAAAACATATTTTAAAATATTTAAAGGCATGAAATTCAAAATTTGAAATCTGCTATAATTTGGTATGATACTTGGTTGGATGCGGGCAGCTGACAAAATAGTATGTTAAAAACCCGCATTTCATTTTCTAGAATACAAATGTTGTATATACACGTCACACGAGCTTTGTTTTGCCATGACTGGATGAAAAGACAAATGTCCTCTTTTGAATAATTTCAAAATAAATCGTTCATGGGTTCTATCAACGCCCATGAGGATAATAGATAAAGAAAAGGAATAAAACTTATTTGCTCTAAGCAGACATTTAAGTCTGATTATTTTTGCATGCAAATAATTTATTGTATACTTACTTTTCGTATACTGGTAAAGTAGGATTGATTTTTCTGGCTTCCTCTAACAACAGTAGAACTCTTTCCTTATGCTAAAGTTAATAAAATACTTTTAAATAAAACCTTTGTTTAGTTCGAAAATCAGTTTACTGAGATGCAAAATAAGTACCAAGAGCAATAAACATATCTGATATCATAATAAGAAATAATTATTTTCTTTAAATTAAAAAGGTATAATGCATTTTTTGATAGTATAAATATAAAATTTTAGAATGACTTTAAATTAAATTAATGAAATTAGCATTTTCATTGTAATATAAACTAATGAGCATGGAAGTATAGAAAATAAAGCCGAAGGTTTGTAAATCGTTGTAAAAAGTCTGGTAAAAGGGAATTAAAACGAATTCTTTATATGAATGCATTAAAACTTTCAAACGCAAAAAATCTAACAAATGCTTCATTCTTCTCTTTATTATAACTTTTGTTGGGCATAGTTACAGTGATCTTCAAGAAGTTCCCTTCAAACCTTCAAAGAGGATATGATAATTTTACTTTACATATTACATTTGATTTTTGAAATTTTAACATATTTCAGAAATAACTACTTCCTTGTTTGTTTGTGCAAAGGAGGAAAATTTATGTTTTTTAATTGCATTTAATGAACGCAGAAGTTTTACTAGAATTTAATGAACATCAATATATTTTTATAACGTACGGAAGAAGTGGAACTTGTACTCACAGATGTAAGTCTACAATTTAATAACATTGGATTCAATTCTTCTCATTCTTCATTTTAACTCATATCGTGTGTAAAATCTAAGAAACTGAACTTAAAAAATGATTAATTGACGAAAACATGAAATATTTGGAATAAAATCTTGTCTTATTTATAGCATAAATTAATGTAGAATTTTGTGAAACGGAAGATTTAATAGAAATCCAAGTTTAATAAAATTCAAATAATTGTATAATTATGTATCATCAATACTTTTGCATTCATCACTCATTATTACAAGGGCTATTGCAAACAATAATATGTATTCCTTAACTCAAAAACAAAAAAATATACATGTTTTATATCAAGTAAATAATAAAAAAATAACATACATTTCGACACAATATTTCAAAGTAAACTGAAACTTTACACTATCCAATTATTTACATTTACACCTCTTCGGGTTTTTTTTATCTCTTGTTAACTGATTATGAATAATTTTACAATGAATTAACAAAATTAGTTATCTAATACTTTTTGGAGTAAAACTAGTTATCTAATACTTCTTGAAGTAAAAGAAAAAGTTTCTATTAAGAAGAATTTAATTAAAATTATTTTGACTATTAGTTAATAATAAATTATAAAAAAATATAAACTTTTAAAGAAATTATAATATTATTATATTTTATATTTACTTTCGTAAGTATCTCTATTGCATAGGATACATATTTAATGTAATAATAGTTATATTATAATTTATAGTCTAAACTCTGTAATAAATCGGATGTACATGCAAACTTAATATATTATTTATAGGACTCTCTCATTATATATATATATATATATAATTGCTTAAATAAACAAAAGACACCTATAATTTCTTTAAAATATAATGATTCATTTGAGTTCATAAATTAATCCTTTAATTAAATCTTTTAATATATTAGAGTATTTCATAGATTGAAAGAACAATAAACAGTCCTGTCGGACTAGCTGCATTAAAACAAAACATACAGAAACAAATTTTCCATACCCTATTTCCGCCGTAAAGATACACTTCCATAACTTCTGGTCCATCTGAATTGTTAATTCTGAGAGATGATTGCATTAGGAAAACATAATCTCTTTTCAGCTGATCGATTTCTGATTCCAGATGACGTAATTGCCTGGAAATATTAGATTCTATAGATATTTAATCATGAAACGTATCATAACTATGAGATTGAATGTAGAATAATTAGCAATTAAGGAGCGTAAAATACGAAATATTACGATTTCTGTATTGAAGAAGAGATTTAGAATGATCAACAAACCATAATCAATAGAAATAATTAAATTTTGAGAATAAATAAATATTCATTACTTTTATAGGTTTTAATGCTACGAAAACAGAATCTTATTGATAAAAAATAACAAAAATTATATATAATATCAATTACAATTCAGTAAAACTATTTATAAATGAAAACAAAAGAATTCATGCTCATGCGAAACAACTCAAATACACCTCGCCAGTTAAATTTTAGAATCCACCATACATATTACAGTATGTGGCATCATAACACAGTGTAATCAATAAATTGTTATCTAATAAGCGTTTATCATGCTATTCTGTCATCACGTGAACTCAATTCTATTGGTCAAATAATATGAAACTTCGTAAATCTGATCTCATTTGAAGATTTCGACATCCAATAAATTCGTAACAGAAAATGCATAATACAGTGATTTAACGTTAGCTTTAATATTATTTACAAGTTTACAGCCCGAAGCAAAAATCATCGTAATTAAAATAGGTTATGGTATTTAACGATAATGACAAGCACTTAGCTTAATTAGTAGTAATTAAGTTTTGCTTCGAGGCAATTAGTATTAATATGTCAAAGTTAATAACAGAGCATTCATCCTTGTAACACATTTGAAAATTTACAAAATATTACTTCTTCAGTAATTAGGGAAAAGTCACTTTATAATTAACGAAAGCGTTTTTGTTCTCAAAAAAATTATTTCACAGTTTTAAAAATAAATAATTTTCTTTGTTCATGCAGTAAATATTGAGTGAGGACAAACTTGTGTGGATCTCAATGAAAAAAAAAAAAAACTTAGTAAATATTTTCTAATTTATATTTTTTTCAAAAAATATGAATTTTTTTTCTATGAAGTATTACTTTTGTTTCTTTTTACGAATTGGGTTTAAAATTTAGTGCTTCATCAGGTTTACTGGAATTAATATACACTGCAGAAAGTTCATAATTACTACATTCTGTATTGGGTGAGAACCCAAGCTGACAATGTAAAGAAAACTATGTGATGTATTTTTATGCCAAGTCATACAATTTTGAATATTTCTGTAAACTACAGGGTGATTCATAAGTATATAAAAACTTTGAAACTAGTAATTCGCAAATGAATGACGGAAGAAAAGTGCGAGAAACTGATTGAAATGAAACTATTTATTTTTGTCACGAAACCAGGCTTCATAGTTTAAAATGAAAGCCACAAGATGGTTCTGTAACTGCTAAAAAAGTGCGCTACATGGGATAAGGCATTGACAGAATAACAGCTTACAAATTTTCAGTGTGTCGTCCTCCAATCAGGAACATAGCTGATAGACTAGATACTATATTTTTTTGTAGCATTAAATAGCATTCATTAGGCACGACAGAACATGAACAGAAATTTTGCTTTCTACAGGCGGCTTCTCTGCAGCCAACTGAGCTTCTGAATGGAAGACGCATGAACTACAGTTAAGTTGTGACTGCAACCGTAGATTATTCTACGTAAATGATTCAATTTATTTTGGTTTCATTGCAAAAAAGAGATTTCATTTTTCATTCTTTAGAACAAATGGATTATTTTTATCTTCATTCATATGAGAATGATTAATTTTTAAAGTAGTTTCAGTATTTTAAAATCACCTTATATTTCGAAGTTATTAAAACATTTGAATATAACTTTATTTGCAACTCCAGTGATTGGCATTTTGTGAATCTAAACTCTGCATGTAATTCTAATTAATTTCTTGAATTCTTTATGTACCCTTCAACAAGTTGCCCTTCACTGGCGATTCAGTCGTTTGTAGCTTTCCAAGCATTGTCAGATTGAAAACTCATTAACTACGACAATTACTTTCTATTTACATTTTAAAGCTTATAACGTCTATTTATAGAATGTCGGAAGAACAAATACTGACTGACTAAACAAATGACTAAACAAATACTGACTGATGTTTTATTTCTGTGTTCTTCTTCTCATGTTGCATCATTTTTGCTAGTTTTAATACCTCTTCGTTCAAAAATCGATTATGATTTTGTAAAATGCGGCACTTTTCTTGAAGGCTCCCACTGCTTCCTTTATGAACTGGAGATTTCCTGTTAAAAATTTAAATGAAAGAAGGAAAAATAGTTTCAGCAACAGAAAGATAAGAACTCACATTTTATTATAATAAAATAAGATTTAATTGAAGTGATTTTTCTTCTTTTTTATACAACTTCATTTATTGTGTTTACTCATGCATCGTCATTTCATATTTCAAAAGAAGTGTGTCACAATTAAAATTTTTTAAATTAAAAATAACTACTTTTTATGACAAAATACTACTTCTACTATGACTACAAAATTTCATTATTTTATTATTATTTCATGATATATATATATATATATATATATGCATTAAGAATTTCATATCTTCAAAATTCGTAATTAGTAAAAATTAAATGACGACACCGTTGAAGAATTGTTGTTCTTTTTATTACATTATAAATAAAAAGTACGTTGGAATTTCATTTCGCTTCTTGTAAAGTTCTATCTAGAGATTTAATTAAATGTTTGTGCATTGAAAAAACATTAAATATAACAGCGAATATTTAAATATTAAGCACATGAACTACAAAAGAGGTTCTCAGCCTTGTTACATATGAGAATCAACTTGCCATATTAATTTTAATTATCTCTCGTACTTCCTATCTTTTTTTAAATCGTTCTTCCTTTGCAAGAAATTTTGATATTTTAAATTTACAGACCATTTTTTCTCCTTTTATCACAGTAATTATCTTTTCTTTTGTAACTTCATTCTTTCCATTTTTTGTCTTCCTTTTATTATAACACTCACCTACACACAAGAAACTTACTACAATTTGGAAATTCTTGCTCTATGCTGATTTGCTATTTCAAGCTGATTTTATTATATAAATATTATAAATTTTGTACTATAAAATACGCAAATTATGCATCATAAAATATTTCAATATCTATAATACAAAGCGCATATTATGTAATCCTTCTTTTAATTTTGGGGAAAATCCATCATTAAAAGCATACATCATTACTTGAGGATACTTTCATGAATTGAAAAAAAACTTTTGAGGTGAAGCCACAATTAGCAAGACTGAAACCAATGAAACAAGAACACGTTATGCAAAGTAGCAGAAAGTACTGCAAATGAATCTATGAGATTTTTAGATTAGGTAGATATAATTACAACCGTACTCACAATGAATTTAACTCAAAAATATGTTTTTATTTATAAGCTTACAGTGTTGATTTATAAGTACAATATTAACAGTACTGACAACAGTGTCGTGTCAAATTTCCTTTATCTTGGAGAGCGAGGAGAAAGATTGTATTAGCCATACACGCAGAAAATAATCCATGAATGCCTTGAAATTTTTCTTCGTATAGTATATTTGTATAAAAAAAATGATCACACATATAATTAGGCTTATGTGATAAACGCAATTTCTACTACATTCGGCTATTATGCACTCAATTAACGATCTAGATGATTAGACTTACCAAACAGCGTCGCCATCGGGGTCTTCCGCAGCTCTTAATCTTTCTTCTAACTCATTCACTAATAGGATCTTTTCTTCAATAATGCTTTTATAAGCCGACTCTCGATTAAGAGCTTTGGCTAGATCGCATTTGGTGGACCTGCAATAAATTAGTTTGAGGAAAAATTGTAACCAATATATTTTTTAAAATGTAGAAATGTTTCGGGGCGCAAAATTTAGGAAGGAATATAAAGATTAGTTCTCTTCGTAAAATTATGTAAACGTATTTATTATTATTTAACTAATTAATCATATTTCTAGTAAACATATACTAACTTGCCCTAAAACTGTAGAAAACTATTTAATCTACACTTCAGATTCATTGGAATGTATCGTACCTTAA
Source organism: Argiope bruennichi (assembly GCF_947563725.1). Taxonomy (NCBI): domain Eukaryota; kingdom Metazoa; phylum Arthropoda; class Arachnida; order Araneae; family Araneidae; genus Argiope; species Argiope bruennichi. Next base: position 87,244,902 of record NC_079163.1, on the reverse strand, counting down.
TAGTGGAATAAGTGCTTAAACAAAATTCAAGACACAAATAAATTTCCTTTAAAAAGGAAATGAATCTCATTGGAGCTCACTTTCCGGTATTGTCATGAAAGTTTCCTTTTGATTCACAAATATTGAAGTTAAAATACGGTATTCATTCAGAAGATATTAGTTCAACATATGGTTTAGTTATTTGAAACTTATTAAAAAATATTAAGAATGGAAACAGAAAGTGAAGATCTCTTACAACCTTTCACTTACTGATGATGAACACGAATTACGAAAAACTTATTTTTTTTCAAAGAATATGAATGTACTCACATGAGCTCCGATTCCAACTCTTGCAAACGTGCTGACGCAGAACAATCACTTGTGCCAACAGCAGAGTCACTGGAAACGCTTGTACCTGATAAGGAACTGGAATAAAATATTTTCGTTACTATTTTCAAAGGAATAAATTATTTTAAGCCTTAGGACTTCAAGTAAGATTTTAAAAACATAAAACTAAACATCATTTTTATGTTTAATGATTCAATTTGATTGGTTTAGGTCAAAATGCAGATTTCAATACCCAGAGATATTTCAAAGATAACTGTGTAAAATTTTGCATGAATAATTTCAACCTCTTCAAAACAAAAAATTAGGTTTTACGTATTTCAATCATTTCCTTTAAACTGATAAAGGTATACACACAACATATCAGCATAAATTCTATGAAAAGAATAATATTATTTTTATTTCTAAATATGCTTGATGCATTCTGTGAATTGGCTTTCAAATTCATATAAATGTGGTTAATTATCTTATGGGAGCATTTAAGTAATTATTATCAAAACAACAAAATTAGATATATTCATTTAAGAACAGAACTGGAGAAAGGGGATGCTATTTTGATTAAAATGGGAATTTAATTTATCAGCTGCTCCTGATTATTGAAATATGAGGAATTCATGGTCTTCTATACAGAGTAATGTCTTGAAAATAAACATATTATCAAGTCAAACCTTCCATGCAGTAATACTAGAAGAAGAAAACGTAATGTAATCTCCAATCGGCTAATGTTTCTTGGAAAGGATGAAACATTACATTACCAAAAGTATAAATGCAGCTTAATTCGGGTAGCTTTTTATCATGACTTTAAACAAAACAGAACTATACAGGAATTCTGTTTATAACAAGTTTAAAAAACTAGCATTAGTTTAGAAAAAGTTGAAAAAAACGTTGAACAATTTTCGATGAATTTTCAAATGACGTTTTATTTCCATCATAAGCAAAATTTTATAGCAGTATAATTGTCATTTAGTTGTATATTATACTAAGCGAGATATAATAAATATTCCATTATAAGAATTGGGAAAGTTTTATCGACATTATTTAAATGGTATATCAAGACACATTTTCAAATGTTTCTAAGTGAACCTTTTAAGTGCAAGAAGCTTTGAATTTCATACTAATGATAAAAGCGGCCAGAAATAATAAAACTAAGTCAATAGCCAGTGCATTGCTTCTGCTGAGTACTTTTCAAGATTTCGACATTTATATTGAGCTGAAATATTGACAGAGTCACTTGCTTTTAAAATAATAGTCAGAGGCTTTCAAGAGCAAATTTCATTTGTCGAGAGAAGAAACATATATATTGTAGAAATATCGATCTGTGGTAGACTGTTTTTATTACTCTTCAGTTAGATGACTTTTAGTAGAAGTTGGGAAATTCTTGGCTATAGAAAACTTTTAAGTTGTTTCGAAACATTATTTGGGGAAAGGAAACCTGTCAATTCCTGTTCAAGGAAAAGTTTAAGATTGGAAATGGTATTGAATTGAAGTTATTGTTATTTTTTGGCGATGCAATGAAGAATTTATAAGAATTCTTCGGAAATGTTCTTCAAAGGGTGTTTCTTTTCTTCTTTTTTAGAAGTGCACAATCTGAAATAGCTTTTTATTTTGTAATCAAAAATTTTATTTTTAGTAAATTGTGACAACGTGATAAAAGAATTCCTTTATTTCATTTTTCTCGATGCGAAAGATGTTTTAGAGAACCTGTCATTTACACAAACAGGTATGACAACATGTGTTAAAATATAGAGCCTGCTGGGTAGAAAGTTGTGCAATTTGGATAAAATTTAAAGCTGAATAGAGTTGCTTTCGATAGAATCTGAGCAGGTGTTGAAAACGTGAGCCATTTTTTTTACCGAGAAATGTCACTACTCATGAATATTTATTCTTTTTAGCGCGTGAAAATGTTTCTCCTGTGATGTTTCAGATGGCAGGTTACACTCGGGACTTGTTATATGCATCATAAAAATAGAAATCATAATCAATCCCATGGATTCATTGAATGTCTTATTGACGTGGCGAGTCATAGAAAAATCGTAACAATGTGTAACAGTTTGCCTTGATGAAGCATCACATGCTTGTAATACCAGCTCTAGTAAAATAATTTAATGATAAATCTCCCGAAAATTATACTACTATTCAAATGACATGTATTATATTACTGTTCATTTTGTTGGTCCCAACCTCTTAGAATTACTCTGAAAATTACTTCCAAAATCTATGATATGATTTTACATACATGTTATATGCTATACAAATCTTGTGACATGTTATTTCCCATACAAGCCTCACGAATTCTGTGAACCTTAATATTATTCTTCATCTTTTGAGATTTTTTTTTTTATCTAAACGCGATAATATGTCAAAAAAAAGTATTATATGTACCTAGCTCTGTCTTTCAGAGGCGTCAGATCTTGAGGTGTCGTGCCTTCTGAGTTCATTTTTCTGAGAAGTCTTACACGGTCACTTCCACCATCGGGAGGATCTGAAGGATCAGAATCATCGCAAGATTCAGTATCTGAGGACCTATCGGTAGAAGGCTCTCTCACCAATGTTCCTCGACCATGATCTCTGTCATTGTTATTTGTGTCTGTTGCCCAGGCCATTGCTCCTACTAATGGGGATGGTGGACTTTCGTCTTTCGGAGACTCTTCTACTACGGAAGGTTGTTTAGAAGGATGGACTGCAAGATACAAATAAATAAATGAGATTATGATTAGTAAATGACGAAATAAATATTATGAATAAATAAACAAGTAAGTAAAAAATACTATAAATGTCAATGAAAATAAAATGTGAAATTAAACTTTCCTCATGACATTTTTTTGTTGTTCGAAATAGTTATCATTTTCCGAATTATGGATAATTAAAAGAAAATATATCAAAGAAATATTAATAGTATTTAAAAATAATTTTGATTAAATGGAACAATATTGTGTGAAAGGAAATAGCCATGAAACGATGAATAAAAAAAATATTTTTCCAATCATCATGAGAGATTATTATTAAAAACTATTTCCTTAAGCATTTTTGGCCATTAATGTAGTAGAAAATAAAGAAATATCTGCCATCAAAATTTTCTTTTGTCTCCAACATCTCAGTTTTTCAACGTGGCTTCATTTAATTTTGTGTTCCATATTTTTAAGACTTTTAAAGTGATCGGAGTAAAAGCATAAATTCTCTCAAGAGATTCATTTTTATTAAATTGCTTTCCGATACTTCAAATATGTCTTTATCAATCATAGAAAAATGCTTCGAAATTAACTAAAAGTATGTCAGCTCAATTGTAAAGCATTCAGATGCTAATGAATCTTTTGATATTAAGCTGATTTAATTTAGAAATTCCTCTTAAATAATTTTTCATGAAACATATTTCAGTTTTCGGAGAAACAAAATGTTATTGTGTTCGTTAAAAAAAAATCCAACAGATTGAGTTGAAAGAAAAAGATTACTCCTCTTCCACCAAAATGAAATTTATCAAATAACTTACAACTAAAAAGAACTCTCCCCTTTATAAAAAATAATAAAAATCTGTCTGCTAGTAATTGATCACAGAGGTGTTTTCATTTTTCTTTGAGACATCTTGTTTTTTATCGATACAAAAAATGTGTTAGTATGGGCCCAGTTCAAGTAATCCATTAAAATTTCAATCAATGAAGATGATTATCATAAGTGATATTCAATCAGCAGTGACAACAAAAGGCTAAACAAAAGAAAAGACTGTTGTAATAGATAAATCGGGAGAACCCAGCTAAATTTGTAGGATGAACTAAATGTCATTTATTTTATATAATACAAGGGGTTACGTGAGAGAGGATAATTGTTTTCTTTTACACCGAGTTTAGTTCTCAGTTATGTGCTGATATCGTTTGAAATTAAATCTTGTCCATTTGATGATTTTTTAGATACTTTTTTTCAATCAGTTTTTAAGATTTTTAATAATATTTGACAGAATTATCTATAATTTCTTTTATGCATTGTGCGAATTATCGGTGGATTTAATATGCAGCGGTGTACATGCTTTAATTGCTGCTTCTATTGGGAAGAATTAATAACCTATTATATATCATAGTTCCAATAATTTTTTTCATCTCATTCGCTGTTTTCTGTAATTTTATAATGTTTATTTTTATGTGCTTCATTATGTATCATTTAATTTTTTTTCATTTTTTTTGTTTGTGCTTTGTTTGTTTTTATATCCATTTTTCATTTCCCAAGAAAACAATACAAATTAAAAAAAATAAAATGTCATTTTAGTTTTGACTGGTGATTTTTTTCGGGTATAAATTATTATCTAAAAATTTTATTAGATTCCAAAAATAATTCAATTTAATACCTCTCACAGAAAATTATGTTTAAATTAATTTGACATATTCTTGAGATATTAAAGAATTATTTAAGAAATAATCATCAGAAAATGATCAATTTTTTATATGTGTTATTTTGGATGTTCACACTTTTTAAAGATATTTATGAATTGTATACCTTCATTAATTTATTCGTTATCGACAAAAGTACAGTTGTATATGAATTTGGGTAAAAATTATTTCTTATATTCGGTTGAAAAAGTAACTAGTAAAGTAAGGTATAATAGATTATTGGTTGATTTTGCAGCAAGAAGACTGTTAGATTTACTTTATTTTGATGAAAGAAATAAAAAGTTTCAAGCAAAGGATATTAAAACTTTTCTTTTAAATTAATTCGAGCAATGACTTTAGAATTAAAACTTATTTAATAAATAAAAATTATTGAAAATTAATTTTATTACGAACTATAATAAAAATTAATTAAATAAATTCTTGACTATAACTGTTCGAAATCAGTAATTAATTTTGAATCGAACCCTAATCGTTTCCGATTAATAAATGATGATCTATTTTAATTTTATTGATTCTAAAATAAATTAGTAGTTTTGTTCGGAAATAAAATATTCCAGATTTATAATTTTTATTCCAGATTATTTAATGATGGAATGAGCTGCATTTTTTAAAATTCAGCACATTATGAATTGAATGCAAAAGAATTCTGGATTGTTTTTGAAGCTTAGCAATTTTACCAAATAGTATTTGATACAGATATCGAAGAAAATTCTGTTATATATCTCTTAGTTTAAGCTTTTAGTGTTTCTTTATTATTATCATTATTTCTAGCTATTATAAAGAAATGCTTACATTTATATCAATCGTGCGAATAATTTATATCTACATTGAAAATCTGACTTCTAAAATTTGCTGCTTTAGAAAAGTATTAAATGGTAATTGGGATTGGTAGTGTAATTGGGAACGGCGACTTCAGCATGCAATGATAAAGTTTTAGCTAGCTAAAAAATATCTGCCTTTTTTAAGGCACTCTAGAGGAAGACGAAAAACATCTTCCGCTGTTTTTCAGTATTAATTTCTAACATTTACTTAGTTTATGTGCACTCGTATTAAAAAGATTAAACTGAAGCTTTTCTAAGAGTCAGTATTCATTCCCTACATCGATTATCAGAAAGGTAGGCTGCTAAGTTCTATATTTCTTCGATCAATAGAATATAAGGGTTACGAAAAAGACAGACTTTTTAGTTTTGGACTTTCTCTGGAGAGACAGAATAGAATTCTCAATTACTTCTAAGAATTTTCACGAAGCGGTAATTAAGAACAGACGTTTAATGTAACATAAAATTATCGTTTTTTATGAATTTGGAATAAATTTATTATATAGTAGGAAGTGATATTACATCCGGGAACGAGGTAGCGATCATGCATTTAATAATAATCATTATTTTATATCAAATTAATAACAGCATTTTTAAAACATCTACCATCCGATTTGTAATTTTTCAAGTATCACAGTCAATTATTAATAGTAATTTGATGATATTTGACTTCAAATGTGGAATAAATAAATAAATAGAGAGAGAGAGGGGGGGGGGACGAGAAATAGAAAAAATAATGATGCCGAAGAAGGAATTCAAAGATGATGATTTTGATTCTTTTCTATAAGAAACGGAGGTTGTGAAGATGGAGGAAGCAATCTAGTACCTACAATTCATTTTTTAATTGATTTGTATATTTTGATCGATTATCTCTAGAATGAATATCCATTATCCACTTCCCTTTTATCACAATCTTTTGACTTATGTACTTGATGAGCCACTCGACACCAAGTACAATTAATCAAAATCACAGCAAGTTTGTTTCTCAGTTTTCACACGCCACTTTTAATGAAAAATCAGGAACAAAAATTTTCTATAAACTCTATGAAAAGTATTTTGCCAAATGAGTCTCATTGAAAATTTTGTTCTAAGTCAGTAATGTTGTTGTTACATTAGAGAATTATTCAAAATATAATTATCAGAAAATAGTAAATTTTTCCTCATGCAATTTACCTCTTTTGCTATTTAATTCAAAATAATTATCGCATGCTCATACTCCATTAAATTATTCATTCATTTTAAATCTTTTATTAATTTATTCTTTATCTATAAAGGTAGCTAAATTCGGGGGGAAAAGATATTTTTAGATTCTGTTCAATTATAAACTAGTAATTAAAGGAGAGTAAATTATTGGAACATCGTAAAAGAAGAACAACTTTTAGTTGAAGTTGCATTAAAGAAAGAAATGAAGAGTTTCAAGCTAAGGAAACTGAAGTGTTTCATTTAAATTAGATTAAGTAACGATTCTAGAATCAAGAGTTACTTCAACAAACAAAAAAGCGTGAAAGTTAATTGCGTTACGAACTGCACTTACAATTAATTAAACAAATTCTAGACTGATAATTGTTTCAAGTAGATAATTAAATTTACATTGAACTCAATGTTTATAATTAATAATGAATAATGAATTGTTGATCCTTATGACGAATAAAATAAATCATAATTTCTGTTAAGTAAAATATTTCGATGATACATTTTTCATTTCACAGTATTTACTTCTCAAATTAGTAGCAACATTTTTAATTAAAGTGCTAAGGGCCAATTTTAAAAATATTTTGAAAATTCTTTATTTTTGCAATGGCACTCGGATGAAATTCTTTTATACATCTCATACAGCTTATTTCTAAGAAAAATAAAAAAAGGTGTTTATAGCTATAATGAAAGTAGTATTAATAATATTATTCTAGAAATCAAATAAAATTTTATTTTCATGTCACGGTTGAAAAGAGGTAGTTCACCGTAATTAAGGAAACACAAGGAAGGAGTCTTGCTTTCGAAACTAAGATCCAGGCAATAAAATTTCCTGTGAAGTATAGAACTTCTCAGATATTTTTAAAAATAATTTTCCAATTAAGATACACAAAATGTATCAAAATATGTTCGTCTGAACATTACTTAGAACTTTTAAGACTGAATTTATTAGAAATTTTCAAATAAGATTTAGTATTATAAGAAATTAAAACTTATAAAAATTAATCTTTATAAAAATTAAACTAAATAAGAATTTTAAAGCCTTTTTTAAATTATTAAATAAAATTATTTAGATAAAACAAAACTTTATAAGTAAATAAACAAACAAACGAGAAAAAAAAACTGAAGTAATAAGTGGCAGAATATCGTTAGCTATGTTTAAACATTAACAATGTATGAAAAGGTATTAACACAAGCGTATACATTTTTTCTTACACCAACAAAATTTAAAGAATTTGCCACTCAAGAATTTACGCTGGTTTCACGCTCTATAGTTCCATCGAAATTTATGAAAGAATGTAAATTAAAATTATCAAAATCTTTCGTTATGAAATACAAAAAGATTTTCTTGTTACGTATAGAAATGGCTGATACGACTCACTTATTCATTGTCATCTATTTAAATTAGTCAAGAGCTTCTCAAATTGTGGTATGGGTACCAATAATGGCACATTATATTCAGCGGTATAATTTTTATATAAAAGATTTAAGATAACATCTCTTTAACATTTTGTTATGTGGTATATACGCGTGTTTTTGGTACACATGAACAATTCATATACTTTTGACTCTTATTCATAATATAAAAAATATATAAAAAAAAGCTTCAGAATCGCTGCCAAGAGTATGCCTGTAATGGTAAGTAATTTTAAAACCAGTAATAGATTAGGAAGATATAACGAAGAAATTTTATAAAATAAGTTAATGACCCACTCCTAAAATTAAGTAAAAATCAATATTCAATAAAATTTGATATTTAAGGATTTAAACATATCCATATATATGTTTATTTGCACAAAACTTTTTCTTCTGAAATTTTCTCAAAAATTTTACAATTTATTTGAAAGCCGAAAGGAAATTTTTATCATAGTGATTCTAAGATTTATATTAGAGAAGAAGTTTTATATTTATATTAGTTGTACAATTAATACCATAAGATAAATTTTCTCATAAATTATTGTGCATTTTTAAGTCAAAATGTCAAAAAAAAAAAAAAAAATCAAAGATCTATAGAATTAAAAGTTTATCCATAATTATATTTTCATTCTACTGTTTTGACTCACTACTTTTTTGCATTATAAAGTTAAATAAGGTATTACAATACTTTAAAATTTATTGGCAGATAATAATAATAATTTTGGTTATTTGTAACAATGGAAGAAATGAAATTTGCTCAATATTTTAAAAATATTGTGAAAATGAAAAAGGATATTTTCGTGTTGTTCAAATTTGTTTTAAAATATTTCATTAAGGGAAAACCTCATACTTAAAAACATGTTATAAAATATAAGGTTCATTTCTAATCCATTAGTTTAAATTGGTGAATATTAAAATGAAAGAGGATACTGAACATATTTAAATTATTTACTTCATATCGTTTTATTTAATCACTAATGAAATGCTATCATAATAGATGCCATCTAATTTGCCATCAGTGCAATGAAATTAATCATAAAATAGATATAACGCCTCTATCAACCTGCGTTTTTAGTGATTTCCAAGAAATACTCAAGCTCTCAATTTCACCTGGCAGGTGAACAGCTTCTGGGAATCACTACGAAAGTTCACTAGTTGTGATTCATATTTCACTGAATAAACATTCTCGTACCAGTGTATACCTATACATATTTTCTTAAGCATATTTTTATGACATCATTCTGATTATTTCGAGTTCATCCATCTAAAAATGAAATTATACAGCAACATTTTTTTGAGCTTCAAGAATAAATTCATATCTATAATGAGAATGAATTAACAAGCCATAAATTCTACTCGTTACAGCTTTTTTATGAATTTAGAACATTATTTTCATTATGTGTTAATAATTTTTAAGGGGTGAACAGTAGCGTTAGGCCAAGGAGAAACTGGCGGCGCCAGTCTTGCGAGACGCTACAAGGGCAGATTTTATTGTGGTAATTTCCCTTCTTAAAGCAAAGTCAGGAGAAAAGGACAAAAACTTTTATGTCCCAAAGAGCATCAACCCTTTTATACGCTACTGATTACAGATCTATATATTAAAAGAAAAAAAAAATCTATGTTATTTTAAGCCGAGTGCTAACAGTACATTGAGTTATATGTATATATACCCTCTGATAGTGCTCTCTTCGAGTGTGTGCTTTTTGAAATTAGCACTTTTTTATACATGCCCTACCAATTTGAGTCACTTAATGGAATCATGAATTCTAAAACCAAACTACTTCAATTACTTCGGAAATTTTCCTACAGCAAGCAAAACCTTTCAGTAGAATTCCTTTAATATTCTTAATTTCATTTAGATATGCCACCAGCAAAAGACATCAGCGATAGTGGTTTTCCAAGAAAGCCTGAATTTAAAAAAAATGTCAGCATCTCTTTAGCGAAACATTTCTATCGCTTTACGAGTAGTTTTTAAGAAAAGTTTTAAAGAGAAACATAATTAAATGAGCTCAAACCAGTGCGACGTTGAGAAGTAAATAAATGCGATAAGTATGTTACGAAATTTGTAAGGCTCATACTTTTTATAGGCGGAATTTTCCTTTCGACACTACTTCTTTTCTTTTCGGAAGCAGAAAGTACTTGCAGAAAGTACAGATTTTAAACGGTAATTAACGTGGAGTTTCTGTGTCAGCTACGGTTTCTTTTGCTTAATAATTTATAATATTCATATGATATTTATGCGAACTAAATGTGAAATAAGAATCTCTTAGGTCTACAGAAATCCCCCCAAAACTTTTTGAATCCAATTCGTAATTTTGTATATTAAAGATATAAAAATTACGAATCTCAACACAATTTTTCTATAACACTTTAGGTTTCTTAGTATTACATCTTTATCACACGATCTATTTTAATAAGTATCATCTTAAAATTTTGCAGTGTACACGAGTAATTTAATCAACAAATAAAAATTACTGAGAATGAAATGGATAATGCTTTGTCTCATTTTCATATAAAAAGCATGGAACATAAAAATCAAACATGTAACTTTAAACATACAACAAGTAATTCTCCCTATCTATAATTTTAAGTATGTATTAAGTAATAAAATCAAAAATATGTTATTTTAGCTTTTATATTTCAAAACAAGAGATTAAAGTTCTCATTTCTGTAAGTAAGTATGAGCTTTAACACTTTATGAGGTTCTATAAAATTATTCCTATAAATGTTAGATTCTGGCATTTGAATGTTTTATCGTGACCATTCACGTGTATTGTCTCCACTATTTCATTCACGAAAGTCACATGATCACATAGTGCCCTTTTTTAATTCTACCTACGAAAATCAAAATTTTAAGATTCTGGAAAATTGGTGGTCATAATAATAGACAACAATTTTTTAACTTGAGATTGAAGAAAAATGCAAAATTTTCGGCCGGTTTAAAAGTTTTGACGGCACGTGATTTTGTTGAGATGCTTCAGAACAAATAAGCAAATATAATTAAGATAATTATCGCAATTAGAACATCGAATTAAAAATTTATCAAATGACATATTGTTATCAAACATTTTATTAATTAATATTTTACATTTGGAGAAGCTTTTATTTTATATGCTGCATTAGCATCCACTTGATGCCTTCATTCTTTGTTCAAAATGTATTCTCTAAAAGGTTACTGCGTAAATAGGTTTAAATGATTGTTATTAAAAAGAAGTCATGAACTTGGAATGGATTAAAAAGAAACTGGATATTATGACGGGCTAGTAGATAAAAACAGAACTTATAACTTAGCAGAAAAATCATTCGGAACGGTTTAAACACAGCGAAATTAATCTGTTTATCTTTGAACGACATTATTTATTAATGGAAATGAGACCGAGACAAGAAAAAATGGAAACGGCGATTTCGACACACCAACTAAAGTTTCATAAAAGTAGAGGTATTAAATTAGCCATTAAATCTATTGCAATTTTTATTATTCAAAGAATACATCTATATACCACTCGCATTAAATTGAAATTTGAACTTAAAAAACTACTTAAACTGAATCTTGCAATTCATAGTAAAATATGCACACCTGCAACATAACAAATGCAATGATAGATTGTTTCTCTTCATTGTATTATTTCTTCAAGTCTATATTCACGAAAAAGCATATGATCACTTTCGTCTATATTTGCATAAATCTGTTTCACAACCCTCTAAAGCTTTATGCAAGCATAGGCAGGAAACAGAAAAATAAATGATGCATGCACATAAACTGAAGTATGTCAAACTTTCAGACACAACAAAAATATCTACGCAGTTCACTCACTACATATCCGAAGTTTTAGTAAAAGTTTAGTACCTTTAATTTAATTTTAAAAATTCTAACCATGTAATTTTTAATTAAGTTTAGATGAATATGCACTGCATCTAAGAATTCGATGGAAAACTTTATAGTTTGTAGAAAACTTGTAGAAGCATGTTTTGTAAATTTTAAGACTTTGGAAGCCAACTTTTCTTTGCATTCTACGATTTTCATAGCAAATTTAGAATCGGTATAAAGTATTTTTTATACCGATAAAAAAGTCCAAAAAACAAACCTTATTATTAAATAAGTAGTTTATTGAATTGCAAAGTGGCGCGAAAATCGTTTTTGTCGGAAAAGGATTTCCGAAGCTACCAATTGAAGATATCGTTGAAAAAAGAAACATTTCTAGAAGAAGCAATTTAGGATAAGCTTTAGAAGTTTTTATTGTTAGTTCGGGATGTCTGTAACTGAATAGCATGTGAAAAATAATTTTCGATCATTCTTATTTCAATCCACATTTACTAAGACCTAATTTATTTAATCAGTTCTCACTTTTATGTTCATATGCTTAAAGAATAAATTTGTTTTTATATGTTTAATCAATAAATTTGTCTTATAACTAAAATTGCAGAAATTATGAATATCTAAATATGAATAATACATTTTTCTGACTTTTATACAGTTTTCGAACAACAAAGTTATAAGCTGAATAAGAAGGTAAAAATTTATGAAAATACTTCGAAAAAATTTGAAATTACTAGATTAAAAACTTATTCTTTAAATTAAAGCGTATTCATATATAACATTAAATAGAAGTTACTTATGGAAAGATACGTTTTATTTTGCCTAGCGGCATGGGCTTTAGTTTGAACTCATGGCGGAGAAGGGGAGGGAGCTTATGAAATTTCCCAGGACGGTATTTGGTGAAGGATTGTAAATAACCTCCAGTACTTTGGCAGTTTAAAGTGTTAATATTTACTCTATCTAGAATTGATTCGGCTGTCCTTGAGTTTGAAATCTTAGAAAATTCACAGGTTTCCTAGTGCGTTATATAAAAGAAAGAATTAAATTTTGCTTATCAAATATTGTTAAATGCTCAAAATTTAGAAGGCAAATTTAAATAAATATCTAGCTGTGTAGATATTTATACCATAACAATTAAAAAGTAAAAGGTCATAGGGGATTGAAATGAAAATAAAAACTATATTAAAGTATTGTTTATAATATTTCTTTTCAGCATTCATGTAATTAAAGGAACAAGAATTAAGGCTTTTGAACCTAAAAATTTCTTTTGCTTTATACATAGATTTTACACTGTATGGAGAATAAATTTATGCCCTTCTAAGTTGAAGAGTATAATTTAGTGTAGTTAGATTTACGTCACGTTTCGAAAGAACATAAGAATTATTTTGGGGCGCAATTCGCAATTTTAATTCAAGGTCAAATGACAAGGACTTTGAGATGATATCCTCTTCTCGAAATTTCTTTGCTACACCAGCCAGAGGGCTATTGACTCTCACGGTTAGATTTAACATGTATTTGGCCCATAAATGTGGTGGAATTTTGTTTGCTCAAATTTTGAGTCTGGAACCTTTCGATCTGAAAGGGCATCCAGGCCACAGAGTTTCTGCGGAATAATGCATGTCTCTTTTTAGATAAAGCTTTAGTTTTAGAGAATTTATGAAAAAAAAAAAAGAATTACAGAAAAATTGCTTAAAGATAAGGTATTAAATGAATGAATGAATAATTATTTTAACACCTGACTGAAGGAAAATACCAGTTCGGGTAGTTTCATTCTTCTAATGAAAATTTTAACACATTTAAAGCAGCATTAATATTTATTTTTATAACAATACGCCGCATATTTCTATCCACCTTATCTTTCCTTGAGTATATTGTCGTATTACGATTTCATATTATTTTTAAACATTATTAGTTTTAAATCATTCGTAATCAATTATACATTGTACAAGTAATAAGTTTTTAGAAAAAATGTGAGTTAAATGCCATGTGTGCTATGGCCCTGAATTTAAATTATCAGTCAATAATCATGAAGGAAAGTAATTTGGAAAAAAAATAAGGTAGAATCAAGTGAATTTGGAAATTGAGAGGAAAGTTCAGAATTATATATATATATATATATATATATATATATATATATATATATATATATATATATATATATATATATATATATATATAACCTGTTTTAGTTTCAGTCTGGAATCAAAACTGAGCAAACTATAACCAGGATTATGAGATACACAAAAGATGAAATGCGATTAAGGTGATATTTTTCCCACTTCAAATCAGCTGAAAATTATTGCTGAGAATGATGAAGCAGTGTTAGTGATGTGTCAGGATGACAGATGAAAATTGAACAGTGAATTTAGCGAAACTGGTATAGGAAGTGAAAGTGACATTTGTAAACGAATTGAAAATGAAACAGAGAGTATGATCTCGAGAAAAAGTGAATGCATTTAAGGAAGGATTTATGGTTATGATTTCGACAAAAAATATTTTTGAGGATAAGACAGATTTCAAGATGTTGCCGAAACGGAAGTAAGGATTTATATGACTGACTTGAATTATTATTCGGTGGAATATATTCATACATTTTTACTTACTTTATATATTTGAAAAATAGATGTACGGACAATCCTAAATTTTTTACTTCCGATTAATCAAAATAAAATTTCCCATTCATTATAAATTTAAACATGAATTTAACAACTGAATTTTGAGCATCAATTCTAATTAGCAGATTTTTAGAGGAACAAAAGATACTCTAAAGAGATACAATACAGTTTTATATACTTTGATATATATATTTTAATGATATTGAAAGAAAGAGATAAACAAGCTAACAAAAATAATAATAAAAGTGTTATGACTTAACTATTTTAAAATTTAATTGGCATACACATACGTAGGTTGTAATTAACTATTAGAGATAAAAGTAGTTCCTTGGAGGAAGCCGAATAACAAATATTGAAAGTTTTTTTCGTTAAAATTATTTAATATAAAATAATTTTCTTTAGATTGTGGGGCTAGTTTCTGATGAAATTCCTTCGGCTCGTGTCAGTTAAATCTTCAGTAAAAGATATTATAATGAATCATTAATTGAAAAATATTTTTTTTGAGTTTAAATACAGTTCGAATTTTTGAAGTTAATTTCACGTTTCTTTTCCAATTAATAAGTTAAGAACGAAACAAAGATGGGCATAAGTGTCCTTCTTTTCAATTAATAAATCATCAAAATAAAAGATAACAGACATATACAATAAGACATTTAAAGCTCTATGAAAATTCATTAACTTTAAAATATATTTTTTCTTTCAATCATATATGCGCCTTTCGTAATTAAAAGTAAATAAGTATAATGAAAAGTTCACTGGATTTCTAATTTGTTGTGAACAATTTCTAAGCGTATTAAATATAAAATCACTTGACACATTTGAAGCATGGAGAATTGTACCATGGAAAGTATTATTTTAAGTAAACAGATATTGTTTGTCATTTCCCATTTATGGCGACTTTGACGGACGAAGAAATCATATTATTTTCATTAAGAACATCATATTTGATTTTGATTACTGAATATGCAAAAAATGAAGAAATACATAATTAAAATTAGAAAACCAGTTCAAATATAAATTTATTACTAGACTGGTGACATCAGTCAAAAATAATGATTAAATACAGGGGTTTTAAATGATATCAGCTTCTTTAATCAAAATTTTATGTTAGCATCCGTCACTCTATTTCAATTTTAATTTTTCCTTTGTTGCTGCTACAAGCACAGACTAAGGATCTATTTCAAATTTTGATTAAAATAAACATTTTGTTTGAAATTTAATCAATTAATAAAGTTAATTAATTGCAACTCAATTCACAATTAAAGAGACTGACAAATGAAGTAACCATTAAGATTGCATGGAAAAAGAAATAAGAAAATATAAATTTCATGGCTTTAAAAGTGGAAGCACTGACATCTTTCAGAACTAGATTGAGATGAAAGAACACACGATATAATCGATATTACAGTTGACGTCGGCAATCCTCTTAAAGGAAACCAACATCGATACAAAAGCTATTCAAGAGATTTCCCGATTTAATCCGAAACCAAATGAACTCTTTGAAATTACTTTTTGATTTGATAAAAATGATAACTTACTTGTACAGACAGGAGAGTTATATTCCGCAAAAGAAAATCATGAACACAGAAAACTGTTTAATCCACGTACACACAGACGATCTGTCAAGAGGATATTTGACGTCAAACTTCAATGCCATACGTCACTTTTCCACTCACGATGTATGGCTTTGTTTATATATCCTCATATCGTGTCTTTAAATAAAGGTGGGAGTTCCCACGAAAATATCGATAATGAATTTGTAATGAATTTGATAATGAAAATATCGATAATGAAAGAATATCAGATCAAGATTGTTTCAGTCTTGAGCCTCCCGAAAAAAAAATGATTGTTTCCAAAAATCAAATATACATTTCCTGAGATCAAGTTCTTTGATAAAAGATAAAAACTGGAGCATGAATCATAAAAGTCTCTTCAAGTGTGTAGAAAAAGATTCATGGAAAATTCACCATGTGTTTTACAAATAACTCTAATACCCATCATGGAATTTTGGAATGAAAACATCAACGACCTTTGCACTTTAACTGTGGCTGAACATTGTGATTTTATAGACAAAGGGCAAGAGAAAAAGCATAGACATTTCAGTACGTATTCAGTGTTTACATTTATTACAGAAATTTCTTTTATATATTTACACATATATCCATTCATATTTTCCAGACATTTGTATAAATTTCCAATCTTATTTTTATAGTAATTTAATCTGTATGTTCCTTGATGATCATGTCTATATTACTTAAGAGTTTTTTTTTTGTAATTTCTTTGCCTTCTTCGTTTTTTTGAGTTCATTTGATATATATTTGATTTATGTTTTAGATATATTAAAGAATAGCAATTACGGATTCTCTTCTCATCAGTGGAATTATTGCCTCTGCTGTAAGCTTGACGGTATTGACGGTTTTATCATCGGTGGGAAAATCCATTGGCATAAAAAAGGATACGCTAAGGTAAAAGATAAAGATCCATTTTGGATATAAATGTGGAATGCAATCTCAGATAAATGTACTAAAACTTAGGAAAGGTTGTTTATTGTTAATTTCGTGTATGTGTTTGAACTAGGTGAAAGATACTTGAAGAGAATTTTTAGGATTATTTAACAATAGAAACCAAAATGAAAAAGTTGGCTTTACTGATTTTTTTCAAATACATTCATAATATATTTTTGATTTAGATATAAATTCCAAAACAGAAATAAAAGAAATTTATTTTTTGTCGATTACAAGGAAAAAAGTTTACTATGCTATTAATTCTGAAGGATGACTTTCTCCTAAGAATTTCGAACATTATACAAAAGTGTAATAAGAGTATTTTCTTGTTTTAATTAAAGGGAATGCACGCTTACAATGAAATTGGGTAGTTTCTGACACAGTATTAATATATTCATTTTAGATTAGCTATCAGCTCAGTCAAACAAATTAGAGATTAACAAGTTTCATGGACCAGAATTTAATGAAGGAAATGACTGAAATCTAAATATTAAATTGATAAATGAATACGATTAAGAGCATGGGATTTTCAGCTATGTAAATCAGATCGTAAAAAAAGATTATATCTTTCTTGTTTTTGAAATTAGCTGGACAAAAAGTAAAGTACAAGATAAAAATAACTATATCAATAATTGAATTTTGAATTTAATTTCAGTTTGGTATGTAATTTAGTTAAATTTTAGAATCACTTTTAAAAAAGCTAGTTTACATAATTTTTTTAGTTCACCAGTTTTAATTTCATTTTTGAGCAATTTCGAATAGCAAGATTATTATTCATAAAACGTCACTTGTTTCAATTTTTAAGTTGTGTTGGAGATAAAAAATTTTGTTCTAGGCAAATACAACAACTGAACATTTATAGGACTATTTTTTTTAAAAAAATTTTCAAATGAAACTCGTTATTTGAATTGTGTTATTACGGACTGAATGAAAAAAATATTTTTAATCCGACGTCACTATCACAATAAAATGACATTTAAACTGAAGTCATATATTCTGGAAAAACTGAGGACCTATTCAGAAGCTTTTTGTTGGAAACTTCAGGGTATATGATACTCATCACACTTATATATATATTCTGACTAATACAATAAAATTATTTTAACAAAACCTTTATATATATAAACGTTATTAAAAAACCGAGTCAAAAATACTTTTCAGCAGTTACATATCTTTTGGCAAGACAGGTGGAACAAAAGTCCATATATTATGTTCACACTTAACAAAATGAACATAATATTGGTACAATATGCTTAGCAAAATTAAACGAAATTTCGAGATACCATTTAAATTTACTAACCATTATTTTATCGGTGTCATCTAAGTTCCGTATTTGCATAATAATATTGCAAGGGCAAAATGCAATACAAGTAATGAATGCCGAAACCTTCCTTCCAGTTCCATTTCCTCTTCTTGCATAATGATTTTCACTTCTAGTCAACAAATCTTTTGATTTATGATGGCGAATACATAAAAAAATTTTCATTTTTACAAAGTGAGACAAGACGTAATTGATGCCTAAGTGAGATTCGAAAGATTCAAACTAATGAGAGAAATGATTTTCTATATCCTTCTATTTCTCTAAAAATGTAGTTCTAGAAACCCTAAAAAAGTTTGTACAAACACAATTTCTTTTTCTAATTTCATACATTTCACTATATAAATATTTATATGTGAAAATTTAAAAGTTGATATAGTAGACGAATTAATTAGTCACCCTGTTTTGAAGTGACCAAGTGAAAAATATTATAAAGCTTATTTTATTTGGTTGCTTCCTTCGCATCTTAGTGAGGCTAAGTTTTAGTTTAGTTTAGTTATATTAACGTCCCGTTTGAAGCAACGCTAGGGCTATTTTGGGACGGACATCGTAATTTTGAACCGCGGTCAGATGACGAGGACGACACCTTAGCTGGCACCCCCTCTCCACACCACACCACACCAGTGGGAGGACGTTTGGTCAGGACGGATTTAACGTGCAACAGACCCCCTTACAAGACGGTTCTACGGTGGAATCGGGTCTCGAACCTGAAACCCTCCGGTTCCGAAGCCGAGACCTTACCACCAGGCCACCGCGGTCTCCTTAGTGAGGCTAAAGATTCAGCTAAGGAGAAAATTTGCCTTTGAAGTGAAGTCTAAACAGAGTTTTCCCTTTATTTTAACAGATGAAGCATTCCGCATATTTCATTTAGGAAAATTATTCTAAAACAAAATAAATTAAATGGGAATAAATTTTTATAACGCTAGGCCAGATATGATTATGCAGCGTCAAGCACTGGCTTGGTAAAATTAATTGAAAGAATAAACTACAGAAAACAAAAATACAGAAAATATTCAACAAAGGCATGAGAATGCCACAAATTTAATTAAAATCATTCACCACTCTTTGCATAGATAAAAATATTGAATACGAATTATATAAATAATATAACTCACTTAAAAATCCTTTAATTATCAGAACATTATTAAATACTCTAATAATCAGTAGCTCTCTCCTGAATGAAATGCATAAAAATTAAATTCAAACTCACACGATACATCTGAAACGCGTAGCATCAATTTAATATCAGAACCTGCAGCATATCCTTCAGAAGGACAAATGACGTGATGTAACAGGGCATCAAAAGACAAAGAGCTGTTAAATATTAGATGGCATTAACGTTAATGGCTCGTAAAATTGACTTTCTATTCAAAAAGAGCGACTGTTTGCATGACGTGCATAAAAATCTATCTTTGTTTATTTGTGACCTGACGTGATAAGATGAATCAAAATGAAATAAACTAAATACATTTAAAGAGCGTAGAAAAAACAATTCTTTCTGGTAAAGGATTTAATGAAACTACGGAAGTTTTTCACCGAAGCTTTCTTATTCATGAAAAAGAAAGATACGATGAAAATGCCACAGTGATCTTTGAACACCTGTTTAAGTTCATACTGTCTGTTTTAATAGCTTTTCCAAAGCTACAATAATAAAACAGATTTTTCCAGTTGAACAAAAACTTAATTTCCCTCCTGCATTATATTATTAAAAATAAATGAATTCAGAGTCACTGCAACACATATGGCAAACAGTTAATTCACATCTTTCCCAAATGCTCATTACTATAAAACGCCCACTCTTATCCTTCGCCATGCAAGCGTATTTATTCTCCACGTTTGTAGATAAGGGATATCAAATAGAAAATAAATTCTGTTTGTAATAAAAATCAAACTACTTCGTTCAACACTCATGTGAAGATCTTCATATTATTCATATTTGCTTAATACCTGCCCTTACATAATTGCATGATTAATACGGGACTTAAAATAAATATTTTTCAAATTTAAATCAAAATAGTGTAGCCTACTTTGTCTGATTTACACCTAATTTCCAGTTCGAAATGATGATCGAAAAAGTTTCATTTTCTAGAGCGTTAATTTTTCTTTTAATCCCAAAATGTAAGTACTCTTCGTTGTATTTACATTTTGGCTTTGTTTAAACTTATTTGTAAGTATTAAATGTTTAATTAGTAGAATAATGTACTTATTATGATTTTGAAATTAAAAAAAAATCGATTATTTAATGAAAGACAAAAATTACTTTTTTGAAAAGAAAGATAAGATTGTCCTTTAAACCATTTACATAAAGAAACTCATTATTTGGAAATTTTAGTAATAAGTTACACAGACAAGGCGTAAAATGTAAATATTGTGAGTAAATAAATAATAAATGATATTTACTTTACAACGCTTTTCGGTAAAATAGTTTACCATTTCGCTCGATTTGTCGCACGTGGGCGTTTTATTGAATCTTTTACAAAAGTTAAAACAGCCTTTACTAGTATAACATAATTCCGTACTTTTATCGCTTAGGGAAGCACGTGAAACAAAATTTCCAAAATTTATATTTTCCAGTAATAAAGTTCTCTTTGCTTTTGTGGAAGAAACGTTTGGGAAATAACTACATAACATTTGAAATTTTCGGTTTTAGTACATTTGGTTGGATTTATTCTTAATAGATGGCGTTTGCAGTGCATTCCTTCGAAATGTTAAGGATATCAAACAGCTGATATATTTTTACAACTGTCTTCATTGATGAAATTTAAGGCACCAAACTTAGGTGCAATATATTTTTATTTATTGGAAGTACTTTTAAATAATTTTTTTCGAATGTTTTTAATCCATTTACCACACTTGAACTTATTTTTTTTCTACCACCATATCGGCGAGTTTGAAAATTAATTATATGAATCATATACTTGGTTGTAAAATGTTACAGATTATGTTTAAGAATTTATCTTATTTTTTCATTCAAAATTAAAAAATAATGCAGCACAATTTTATATTATGAATTAAAACATACCAGGTAAAATATTTTTTTTTTCAGAAACAAATACGGACATCAATGTTTTAATTTTTTAGTATTATAAAAATTCCCAGTTTAACCAATTTTAAATGGCTACTTATAATGACGTCTAAGAGTTAAAAAGAATTGTCGTGAAACAAACCATGTTTAATGGTGTGAATATCGCAGAATACCGATTTAATCGGTAAGTTTATGTTAAATATGATAAGAGGGAAAAATGCGATGAATCTTTATTTAATAAACGCATTTTAAATCTCAGCTTTGTGAAAATCTCACATGTTGAATCGAGATAAATGATATGCATATGATAAAAAAAGATACAAAGCTGCTAAAAAACTGCGCGATATGTGTAATGAGATAAACTGAGATTGCTCTAAAAAATTGTTTGTAAATCACTTAAGAAAACTCTAATGCTTTAATTTGTGTTTCATTAACAAAAATTCCAGCTTGAACAAGTTAAAAGTTGGCAGTCCCGAATGATAAGAAAGAAGAAAAAAAACATCTGTTAGCACCTGCTTTCAAGGTCAGTTTTCTGGGTAGCGCATTCTTTTTAAAACGTTAAATGGGAAGAACAGAATGAAAGCTAAATGAAAATTATATTCAGTGAAATAACTAGTAGTATAAATTTCTTGTCTTAGTATTTTCATTATTTCATTAGGCACATTATCATTGTTTGCGAATAATTTACTTTTTAAAAAAATCTTTTTGTTGTGTTTAAATTATAATACCCAACCTTGATTTGATCAGAAATGATTTGAAATAAAAATTCAACTAAATAGATAAAGGAAATCACTCAAATATGTTGAAAATTCTATTATTTTAACAGCTTTTTATAACCTCATTTCCTGAATTTTTGCTTTAAATGGTTCTATTTATGATTGGTATGATATAGTGATTTTAATTTTGAAAGAACTGGAAATAATTATCTAATATGTTTTTCAGATATTTTGATTCTTTTAATTATTCATATAAAAGAAAAAATGATTAAAATAAAAATAAAATTAATACAGATATTAACAATGAAATTTTTATCGGAACACAAAGGTCAAGATTTGGATTGTCCATGCTGAACCAAGCTGTCTGGCCTTTTTAACTGTTGTGATAACAAACGAGATGGGTCGACGGGGAAAAAAGAAAGATTGCTTCTCCTGTCATAGCACCTGTCTTTGAGGTCATCCCCCCCCCCCCCCCCCGGTAGTCAAATTAAAACTGAGATGTGTCAAGCTGCACGTGAACCGTATTTCATCTCAAAAAACTAAAATGAAGTAAATGTCATTTCGTGCACAACGAAGTAAAATAAAATCACGATAGAAACTTCGAAACGACAAAATGAGTTAAAGTGAAATGCTGGCTGCCATGAGCACGCGTTTAGAACAACTCTTGTACCAATTTTGTTTCTAAAAATGGCAATATTTCTGACTTGGGAGAATAGTACATAGAGAAGACATATTTGAACAGTTGATAGAGATAATTCTTTTCAAAGAAATGCATCGCTTCATGCGATTATAAGTTTAATTGGAAATAAAACCGATGGATGACCATGTAATAATAATTAAAAATATTGCCAGTTTTTTTCGTAAATGTCAAAAAAAAAAAAGATTCAGGAGTTTCTTACAACCATAAAAATTTCTGTCGAATATTTACTTTGAATATAATTCAAGAAAATGCATTTTGATTTCAAATTCCCCCACTAAAAGATTGCTTTTATGAATTTAAATAGTACATCTTATTTTTTTAAATTTTCTTTAATTACTTCCTTAGCTAAGGGTGAAATTTTTTAAAGAATATCGAAGAAATTCATTATAATTTATGATTAGCTATTTTTTTATGTTGATGTTAATGCATCGGTTCAGTGTTTCATTTCTTAGGCGAAACACAGTTCTTGAGGTTCTTTCTTTATTCCGAAAATCGGTCTTTATGATATGATAATGTATGATAATCGTATTTTTTAGTACTTTCAAAGAAGACAGTTAACAACCTGTAGGGAATCATCTAAAAGCGTTGTTATAAATGATAAATAAATAATTGAAAAATATAAAAATAATAAGTTATAAAAATATAACATTACTGAATTATGGCATTTAGCGAATCATTCATCTAATCTGAAACACCTTCACTTATAGTTGTTTACATTGAGATTTCCGCAGACTAGTTTGCTAATCTCGCTCTATTATAGAGTTGAATTGTGTTATACTATTACAGATATACATACAAATAACAATTCGTGTCCTTTCGAAAATATTTGGACTTGTGTATAGATGATATATTTAAATAGTGATTCAAAGGTCCTGCCGTTGTTTAAATAGTGGAAAATAGTTGTGAGCTCAATATTCCCCAAATAATTCCCAAATTTATATTGTTTACCAATGGATCAAATAGGATGTTCACATGCTTCAAAAAATGATAAGAGAAGGACAAGTTTTAATAGAATTAAAAAAATACTTTTAGCTTTCAATACTATTCACACAATAATAAACAAGCGAATAATCTTAATCCTTAGATAATCTTAAACTATCACCAAAAAAAAAAAAATGCTTTATTTTTTTCATGTTTTTAGAAGTAAGATCTGTCGTCCCTTTAAAAATCCCATTGAATTTTTACTAGATTTTTCCCTCTTTAACAATAAATGCATCCGTCTTGCATGCAGTTGTACTATAGGAGAGATTAATGAGCTTTGTAAGAGTTATTGGATATAAAATAGACAAACACGTTAAGCACCAAGCTTATTTTAGCGCCTTATCTGTCTATTCCGCGATGTCCGATTTCTTTGATATTAACTTTCAGCCAGTTCCTGATCTGATGCAGTTCAGAGGAAAGTTCAGTGACTTAAATTGTGCTTAATGTGCTAACCTCTTAACCGGGTATGAAGAAAAATCTCATTGGGAAACGAGTTGAAAAAAAGTTAGTTAATTATGTTAATTAAGTTAAAAAGTTAATTAATTAACAATGACATACTTGTGTTACTTATAGTGGTTAAACAGCTTAGGAAGAGAAAGAAGACATATATATACACAGAATGTAAGAAATTTTTATACATTACACAATCGCAGAAACTGATGTTGCTTCCCTTCTTAACAAGGCATTTGACCACGGAAGTCAAACTTTTGATTCACATAGATCGCCCAAGTTTTATTCCCAGGTTGACAAAATAGTGTGTAAGTCGCCTTTCCATTTGGGCAGCTGTACAATCTGATTACCCTGTACGCAGATTAAAACGAATCGGCGAGTACCTTTATCGTCAGCAAGAAAAATGTTAATAATCGGATTGCAAACTCAGAAATTTAAAAATAAATGAATGTTTCAGATTTCATTGATATTAATTTTTAAAGATATGAAATACAAGCAACAATTTCCTAGTTGACGTAATTCCCCAACATACAAGATTTCAGTTACGTAAGAAATTCAAATGTCTCTCTGGTAATTCGATTATGTCATTTTCAAGACAAGAATGACACATCTTTTGAAGTTTAAAAATGTTATGAAATTGATTCATTATTACAGCTTTGTATAGATATTGAATTTAGCTGAAGAGTGAATACTATTCGAAATTTATTTTCAAGATTATTATTCTGCAATCACTTTATAAGAAATGATCTTGCATTTTCAATATTCAATTCAGGAAAATATCCAGGAAAAATCGCAATACTCAGTTGAATAAGAAATGTAAACGGATATATCCAGCTGTGTTTAAAAATTAGAAATGAAGATGTTTGATAAAATTAATACTCGCAATATATATGAAGTAAGCATGCAATTTGCAGCTATTAATTGTTCTTAACGTGTTATAATTCAATTTTTCTTTTCTTTTAGAAAATTCATTTACACGCTCATTAGGATTAATTGTAATAATTATACAGGTATTCAAATCTGGCTGAACATATTATAGATTTTATACTCGCGCGATTTAAGCTCATCATTTAAGGATGAAAACTATTGCGATTAAAGAAAGGTTAATATGAATTTAGCTAACAAAATTGAAATAAATTATTTCTAAGAAAATAAGTTTTATCATTTATTGTGAGGATAACGAAAAACTACAACATAATAAATCATCCGGATTAATTATCATCCGATTACTGATTTTGAGATACTCTTTTAGATATGAATGATTTTAGATTAAATAGTATATTTATTTTTCGCTTTATATTTGCAAGTGAGATATTTTGGGACGAACATCATAATTCTGGAACAAGGTCAGACGAAGATGACATTCCATTTCAAACTTTCACGCCAAAGTAACATGAGATGATAGATTTAATATGCACAAGAATCGAGTATTGAATTAACGGCCCTCCAGCTTTAAAGAAAAAAATGGATAGAAAATCTGGTTCCAAGAATATATATAGAATTTGAAAACTGAACACAGACTCTTAAGATATTTCAGTTACTGAATTTGAGATATTCTTTTAGATAAGAACGATTTTAGATTAAATAAGAAGGCGCTGAATTTTATTAAAAAATGAATTTATGTTTTCTCTGTGTATTGCCATACGAGACAATTTGTTTTCCGAAGTGCTTAAAAAATTATTATTGTGGAAGAATCAGTAGTTTTCAGGGACGTTAATCTTATTAGACAAACAATAAAATTTTCAGAAGTTATCGTTGTAGAAGATGGCGCTTACTGAACAATTTGACACTAAGTTTAAGATACGTCATGCCTTCAGAAACTAAATTTTGAGATAATTTTTATCAAAGATAATATTATCTTATGCTTTTCAGACTGTGTTTACTTGATTCTTCTTTTCTATTTTATGCTGAATGCTACAATATATATCTTGATTATAAGAAAGAATTGTCAGATGAAAACCATATATAGAAATCCGAGAGGAGTAAGATTTTAATACTCCAAAAGAAATATGTGCAAGAATACTATGAGCACTTTAGAGAAATAAAATAAACATCTATGAATTATGTCTGTAAATAGTACTTTTCCATGACTACGAAAAAAAATGCAGATTCTGAAAATGAGACTCAAATATTAATCGATCAATTCAATTTTTTGATTAACAAATCTGTTTAACAAAGTAACTAAATGACATTTTACTTAGAAAATTGCCATTTCAATAAATATAAGAATATAATTTGTGTTAATTTTTTGCGAAAATTAGGCTCCGATTATTTCAAATCATATTTATATGTGGAGGCTTCGAAAGAAGAGTGTCGTTTCGTTTATCTTCATATCATCATGGTTAAAAATTATGATGTTCATTTGAAAATAAACTTTGTGTAACTTCTAAATAAGATCTTTAACTAAATTGAACTAACTTCAAATCTTAATACTTATTAAATATGCAAATTTCCTTAATGTAGTGAGAGCCAAACTTTTTTGATTTAATTTCATAAAAAAAAATTTCATTTAGAAATTGCCAAAGGAAATACACCAAAACAAGATTTATTTATCTCATATTTAAAGTATAAAGCAAACTTTTATGTTTAAGCATGAATTTTATTTATTTTCTTAAAATTGTGATGTTAGGTTTCAAACACAAACTGCATGGGAAATGAATATTCAGACAGAATGAAGAAATTAAATTAAATTAAATAAACGGATCATCACGCTTATAGATGTTACTTATTCGAAAAAAAATTAAGCTACAACGAATTGATAGAAAATAATATTTTGATATTATATATATATTATCTTGAATTTCCGATAGAATCAAATCATATTTACATGAAATGCATCAAAGTTTAATTTTGGTATGCATCCATAGCGCAATGTGCAGTGCAAGTCAACTAACATGCAGAAAGACTATAGGGTCATATAAATCAATTTTAGGAGATGAAAATTACTAATATAAGCTATCAAATTATTTAAATCAAATTAAATTACTAAATTAATGTAAATAATTAAAAAAATTAAAAATCTTTGCATTTTTATTAGTGCACTAAAAATTAGAAAACAATATTTTACTTCAAAGATCTAAAGCCAAAGTCATAAAATCCCGAGTAATTGACAAAAAAAAAAAAAAAAAAAAAAAAAAAAAATTGGAATTTTACTTAATACACTATGCATTTTAATTTTTACAGAATTTTGAAGGATAATTCTTACCTTTGGTATTCAGTGAGGCTTAATTTTTCTTTAGTATTGTTTTCCACGCCTCACACTTTTAAAATATTTGATTTGACCTTGAAATATTTTTTTGCGAAGAAAATTATTTCTTAATTTTTTAGTAAACTAATAAAAGTATGTTTCAGAAAACCTTTTTCTTTTTTCCTTCTTTTAGTCTTTATTATTATATATTAACCCCCGGGGGCGCATCGAAATAAGGATGAGATGCTTCCGGCATGGTGGAGGGCCACCCTGGAGGGTACACAAATAGGTGGGGGATCTGACTCCTCCCATTGATTACAGAACGTACTTCCTTCGGGGAGGGTTGTACCGTGGCCGGTGATGGCCCTCAGGACTCAACCACAGTTCCCGCCTGTGTTGCTGTTGTGGCGGTCCGGTCATTCGGTTTTTATGGTTTAAATCCGCGTGTCTTCGTGTCAGAAGTATGACTTATTATATATTTATTGTACTTACTGTAGACTGTTGCAAGCAGTTTTACTCAAATCCACCATCTAATGGCTCTTCTCAAATAAAATGAAAGTTAAATGAAAATTAAGCGATTGATAAATACTTTCCAAAAAATTGTAATAGATTTCAGTGTTTACGGGTATGCACAACTGTACGAAATTTCAGAACAGTAGAATATCCGAGGAGATTGAAAATCGATTGCAAATTCCATTTTTACAAACAGGAAATTAACAAGACTATAAAACAAACAAACAAATTGAATAAAGCGCCTGAAGTGAAATCTTACCTTTGCCATTGGGAATGAAATCATTTTCTTGGGTTGTTGTGGTCCAAAGACTATTCATTCTTTTGAGTGGATCGTGGCGTTTTTCGGAATTTAATTGCAGAGAATGTGTCCTTTGAAGAACTTTGCTTTTAACAGATGCTGCTACCTGCTGAAAAATGAATGGCGCTTTAGCATTTAGATTTATTTACGAAAATAAATAAATTACTCAATTATTAATTCTAGTTTAAATAAATGGATTCAGTCTGAATATGACACAAACAATCTGTACTCGCAGAGAAAAATTTCACTTTTTAAAAACAATTATTCAATACAATTTACATGTTATCATGCTATCATTGACTAATTTTTATAATTTAGCAAAAGATAGAATGAAAATTGCCCTTCCAATTGAAATATTTTATATATCATGTTACAAAATCATTAACCTAACTTAAAGCATGCAACTTAAAAGGGGATGTGTTTCTGAATATTTTTATAGTACTGTGGGTATAATTAATATGATATGTGGCTTTAGTTAAATAAATAATATCGAATAAATAATTT
Organism: Argiope bruennichi; assembly: GCF_947563725.1. NCBI lineage: Eukaryota > Metazoa > Arthropoda > Arachnida > Araneae > Araneidae > Argiope > Argiope bruennichi. The sequence goes on along the minus strand of NC_079163.1, from coordinate 87,216,149 downwards.
TATTAGTTATTAAAGGTATTTAGAAAATTTTAATCTCAACTTCTGTAAACAAATATCAAACATACATGTCGATATTCAGGGGCTTATACACCGTTTTCTAAATTTTAAAATGTTGCGTTGTTATTACTATTCAAATTTTTTTAGTGAATTTCTCTTTTAACCCCTTAATTGCTTAGTTTTTTGTTCTGTCTAATTAGATCACATCTCTTTTCTCGAGTATGTGTTTCAAAATTGATACAGCTAAGAACCATAGGGCACTTGAGATAATTGTTGATTATGAGAAATTTTCGTATTATAGGGTCTTTGAATATTTTTGTTTCGCTTATTAGTTTAAAAAGGCGATAATTGAATGCGCGTGAGATGCGCGGCGGTAAAGGGTATAACCATTAGCCCCACTAGTGCAGCTACTGGGGACATTTGGTTGCATAATTATTTTAGGCTTAAAATGGATATAATGCACTTCTTATTCAAACAATATAAAGAAACCTTTACTTAGATCGTAGCTACTAATTTTGGTTGCCAATCGTAGTAATTGCGTTGGCTTTTAACCAATGAATGTAAGCAGCAAAACATTACAAACCTCTAATTAGAGCTTCAAAGATTAACCTTGTGCTAGGTGTCGAATAACCAAACCCGGATTTTGTGCCGTTATACGCGACATTCCACACTGTGTTTATCCTAATAACAATATTAAAACATTTCCGCTTACGTTATAGAGTGGAAAAAAGAGAAGTTGTTCCAAATAACTTGTTCATGTAGTAGTTTTCAGTTTGTAAAATTTTACTTTTTATGTAATTACATAAAAAAAATCACGGTATAATTTAAGAATTGAAGAGCATTTGAAGTGTATTTCGAAAATTTTAGGAGAGAGGCGAAGATAAGGTTTTGGCGATTGTAGAATTCAAATTGGAGACCTGATTGCATCGAAAATTATCACTTATGTTAGCCTAATACACGTCGCAAACCAAATATACCTTCATGTTGATGTGGGATGGAAGTTTGTACTGTCTAATAAAAGTGATTAGATGTGGCCATCGCCAGCTGCTTATTCAGCTGCAAAACAGCATTCCTATACTTCGCAAAGGAGATATTATTCCAGCAAATTAAATCTGAAATTAACAGTTAAAAAGCAATGTTTATAATATATGTTTCAAAATACTTCGCACATGAAGAACAGTTAAAATTATGTATGCATTTCCTGTATAAATAATGATTCTTTTCAAAGGATTGAGGAAAGAAATTAGCTGTTTTTTAAGAGTGTATAAAAAATTTAAATTTGAACAAAATGAATAGCTAACAATAATGAATATTAGTGTAGCGAAGATGCATAATGGATGCTTATTCTTTCATGCAAAAATGGTTATTATGCTCTTTATGAAGAGAATGTTTTAAAATACACATTATGCATGTTTATCTTTTTAACTGTTGAATTCAAATATAATTTTCTGGATCAATATCTAATTGTTGTGCATTACGGTAAACTTTACGAATGTAAACTCTACAAACAACTATTGAAAGTACCATCTAGTCAATATTTTGTTCATGAATCAGTTACACTTCTTTATCTATAATGGAATGTAGATAACATGCGCTTGGATATCTACTTACCATATATAATCATGCTTTTAAACATAAAACGGGCTGCTAATGTTGTGTAGGTGCATGATAAGTATGGAATGAATATATAATTGAACTATATAATTTACTGTAATTTTGAATGTTTAGAATGTTATTGTGATAAAGAAGCTATCAGATTATATTCTTTTTTCCTTTTTTCAACATTGTTTAATCCTGGTAATGAATTTCGGATTTTGTATAGATTGAATTATGAATTTTTATATTTTGATACTTAATAGATATTAAAAATTAGAAAATTAACTTTTAATGGGTAGTTTCAGTTAAAACAAACGTTTTAATAGATTATTAAATCATTTCTTGCTTTTTAATTCCCATCCTTTGTTTCTTCTAACCAATAATGCTCATCATATTTAAATAAATATATATTTTCTTTTCGTAATTATTTATTTCAGAAATTTTTTTATTTCCCTAATTATGAGATAAATTAATAAAAACTCATAATTCATAATTTCATACTCATTCATAATTCATACTCATACTTTTATTTCAATTAATCTAGATATATTTAAGGTTTTCAAATACTTGAGTTCCGATAAGGCTAGTAAGTTACATTTTTTTTATTGGGGTTTAATGGACAAAAATAAAATAAAGTTTTCAAAATAAATAAAAGTACATTTATTTTGTATTTATTACGATACTCATTTCCAGAAGTTTCTTTTGTCTATTTTCGCTCCCTCTTTCTCAACAGATATTACTTGTACTTAAGCTTATGCAACATCCTTTTTTACTGTGGCTTCTTTAATTTCCGTTGAGAGCTGACCAGCTGTCTACGTCAGTCCGGCAACTATTTTTCAAGTTCATTAGATGCTGCGAAGCGCTCACCTATGGCGATCAACCGACCATTAGTAATGCTATTGATTCAATTTATAATGTCTCGCATTTTTTTCAACGTGCTTTCAACCTCCGTGGGATTTATTTTTACGTCGACGTTTTACCACTTCATCTGCGCCCTTGCGGCTAAAAATGTTTTCGCTTTTTATAGATATATTGCTCTTAAGTTACTTATTGTTTTTGTACTTAAGTTGTAGAAATATTTGAGAAAAGATTGTTTCTTTCTCCTCGATTTTCTTTCAAATAATGTTGACATAAAGTGCAGAAAGGAAAACTCATTTATGGAATTTCTGTTATGTTTTTAGAAAGCTTTTATTGGAGAAAGAGAATGAATGATGTAAAAAAAGGAATTAGTTTTTTTTGCTGAAGTCACCATGTTTGAACGTATAAAAATGGATTTATTTAAAGGCATTCAAACACATTTATTAATATATTATATAGAATATTTAAATATTAGAAAGTTTTGCTATGGTTTTTATTTATACCGTAAAAATAAACTTTCTTAGTTTATAAATTTTTCAGAACGAAACAATCCTTCAAAGTCCGAAGTATAATTGGAAATAAATGATTTCTAGATCGATAGAAATACAGATTTTTTTCGAATTGCACATGTATTTGTACTAATTATAGAATTAAATCATTTTAAGATTTCGAGGTATTTTATAAGAAAGTGGTTAATGCGAGAATAAGTTTTAAATTTAGAATTAAGAATCTGAAATCAGTTTTAATAATTTTCATTCAGTTCAAAAAAACAATTTTTTTTTATTATGCTGTATAAGAAGCGTAGGGATAAAAAGTATTGATTTATGATTTTGATGAATTTCCGTGTTCTATAACTCCTCGAATCCGATTTTGTGACAAAATGATTCATAGTCCTTTATTCCTTTAAATTTCATTTAAATTTATTCCTTTATAAGAATAGTATCTAATGCAGATGAGTTCCATGATACGACTTCAGGGAAATTTCTGCAGGTGTTCACCGCTCATGTTCCTTCAATCCTAAAACCAACTTTCATTCAAAAGTTTTATTATCCATATAACTAAAATAATTTCGATTGGATTTAAGCCGACATGGGATACAGGAGGGATGAAAGTATGGGCTGTATTCTTAAATTTTTCATCCAGTCTAGAGAGGGTTGAAATAGTGATGAGTTAAAAATTTCATCTTCCATAATTTTTTACGATTGAAGATGGAAAAATAAACCAAATTAGACGAATTAGCCTTCATTATGACGATCAACTTTTTATTAAAAGTTTTTTTGATAGCTACAAATTCTTAGTAGCAAATAATTGAAAAGTGATTTTGAACATGATAATATTTATAAGCTGGATACTATTCGTAAACTGCACAATGCATCCGTCTTGCGACATGAATGTTGCAAAAATTTTTTAAAGCGCTATTAGGATAAACCATTGAACCTGGCAAATTTGGTTCGTAGTTAATTCTTGAGTAGCTGGTACTCAAAAAGAAAATGTTATTCAAAATTTTAATTAAATTTTTAATTAAAAATTAATCTAAATATTAATATTTTCCTCATTAAAATTCACAAAAATTATTAACATTTTCCTCATTAAAATTCACAAAAATTATTAACATTTTCCTCATTAAAATTCACAAAAATATTAATATTTTTCCTCACATTAAAATTCATTCGCAAATTTATCTTTACGGCAATATCAGTACTTTTTGTACAACATTTTCTTTAATTATAATAAATTAAAAAAAAATATTTTTGTGCATGTTTTTCAGTAATTTTTTACACTGTTTTTTTCCTTGCATTTACACAAGCGCACATTGCGACGACATAAAATACATTACGTTTTGTGTGCACGTTATCGTTTCTATTATAAATAATAAATTTTAAAAATTACCATTAAGTCAGAGGAAGTATTAACATGTTATGTTGTTTAGAAATATAGATTTCACATCTCCTCTTAAGTGTTCTACCCTATACATTAGAAAAGTCTTCGGAAAGTTCTCATTTGTTGCATTCGCTTATACCCTCTTTCCTCCTCTTATGTCCAACTCTTATGAAATTGGATAAAGACATGAAAGAAGAAATGGAATTTTCCTATTATCTCGGGACAAACGGTAACTACTATCGTCTCTTTGGGTAGTTGACAGGAATTTTGGGAGTTACTTGTCTGGTTAAGTTGGTTTGTTTTTAACTAAACGAATTACACGGATGTAATTGCGTTTGCTCCAAGAATGTAGATAGAATTGAAAAAATATTATTGAAATTATGTCTGTCTAGGAATCTAATAAATCAAAAACACAATAAAATAGATGGAGGAAATTAAATACAAATTCTTTACACCAAAACTGTAGATATCTATAAAATTTTTGGTCAATATCTACCTAACTGAAGTCTATCTATTCGTCCGAAAGCTTGAAATATGACGACTCTAAAACTCAACAAGTTAGATAAAATTTGACTTTTTGCTTTAATATAAGAAAGGTAGAGTGGTACCAAATTTTGAATCAGATCCGTCAATGTGTTGATTATTTAAATGCGTGTAACTCAAAATCGTCATAACGCAGATAGGTGACTTTTCACATATGATCTTAAAGTCAAAATTGTAGACCTGTACACAAGTTTGAACTAAATCCAGCTATCTATGTACGTGTTTCTGCAAACGATGACTCAAAAGCACTGTAAACAAGATTAGTTAAATGTTTTGTGTGCTTATAGCACCAAAATGATAGATTTATAATAACTTTTGGATTCATTTGATCAATGTGAAGGTATCGAAAATGTACATTCGATTCCTTTTAGTATTCTATGAAACTGAATGATAAAAACGCCTTATTTTGGGAGTGTATGGGGAAGTAGAGGTGAGAAGACTCCTATTGGTTAGTTCAACATATTTGAGTTAATTTAATAAGCTAGTGATTAGTTTAGTTTAGTTTACTTATATCAACGTCCCATTTTAAATCAACACTAGGGATATTTCGGGACGGATCTCATAATTTTGAGCCAAATCATATGGCGAGGACGACACCTGAGCTGGCATCCCCCTCTCCAAACTGCCGCGCCACACCACGGCGAGGACATTTGGCCGCGAGAGATTTAACGTGCACCATACCCGCTTACACGACGATTCTTCGGTGGAATCGAGTCTCGAACCTGAAACCCTCAGACGTCCCAAAGACGAGACCCTACCACCAAGTCAGATGGTCCAAATAAGCAAGTGATACTACCGCTTAATTGTGTCATCACAAGCGATGTCATCATAAACGAAAAACAAATAGGTCTTATGGAAATGATTCTTTCTATCCAATTTTTACTATACACGTATTTCGATGTGTTTACCTCTGATATAGCAAAGAAGCTTTAATTATTTATCGAATATTTTCAAATAAATTATATCTAAGTAATGTTATTTATTTCATATTTTCTTGAAATGAGACCAGTTGCTTCGATCATAAGTGGCATCATTAAATTGTGAAATAAATGTGCATAGTTTAATGTATTTATGCGCAGCAATTACGACCTTTGTGTGTGGGAAAATAGGTGACCACTACAAAGTTGAATAAATTGAAATAGCAATCCAATTACGGTAAGAACAACAAATAAGAGTTTCATCTTCATTCGCTAGTGCTCTTTTTATTACGCAGTTTTAGTGATTTTTTTTATTGTTACTAATATAGAATAACATTACATATTTTACATCAAAATTATTCAACTCAATTTCAAGTGTTATTTCAAATATTATTTATGTCATAACCCACACTTTACTTGATTTTCAAATTTGTGGATATTCCTTTCGCTTCAATTAAGGCATTAAATCGAAAATTTACAATTTTACTAAATACGGGTAGATTTATGTATATTACTAAAATAAAAAGAAATATTTCCACTAAGTATAAAATGATGTTGACTTCCATTTGATTATTTTACAACATACATCTTGACTGTAAAAATGTGATTTCGCCAAATTGATCTATAAGAGTTTGGAAACATTCAATGTTTTAAACTTTCAGTTTTAAAATAGATGATGATGCGTTAATTAAATTAATTTATCTTTTACATTTTTAAATCTTAACAGCTAACTGTAGAAAGGCGCAGTTTCCTTTTAAAGGCCAAATTAGCTTCCCCTTTGTATAGCTCTTTAAATATCTCACTATTTTTATAAGATAAAATGTCACTTATAAAATTATTCACCACTTTACGATATATTTACAACAATGATAAGTATATCCAGCATCCCATTATATCTAATTTGATATAGTTTTATTTCATTATTTAGAAAATCCATTCAGCCTTCAAGATATCGCAAAATATTAAATATCTCATTTTATCTCGTCTATCTACTACAAGATGTCAAATTTTTCCACAATGATTTCAGACAACAGAAAATTAATTGTGACACTATTTTTTTAAGAAGGTTTCTCCTCATCCGGTATGTTCATCTTTTAAATTATTGGTTTGGAAACGATGTCTCTAATAACGTAAAAGAAGACCAGATAACATTTCTCATATGGTTTAGGCCTGCAGACAAAGCTTTCGATCGAGTGAAAAATCATTCAAGATTGCTGTCTTCATAAAATTGATGACTATAGCAAGGTTTGCAAAGACTTCGGTGCTTTTAGTTGACTAGAATATTAAAAAATAAAAAAAATATTCGAAATATTCTTTAAAAGAGGTTTTCAGATGTACGCAACAAAGTTTGCGTTATATGCTCGAGTGTGAAATATTTTATAAAGCGGAACCGGAGTCGGAAGGGTGAAATCTGTACCAAAATCAGATGTAGTTCTGACTACAGATTCGATTCTGATCAGGAGTTTAGAAGTTTAGTAAAAAATCGAAAGCAATTTAACATTCTCTCTCTCTCAGTCTGTGTGCTTCCTCTGGGAAGCAGGATAACCTAAGAAAAGGCCGAGAACGTGAGGTATTTGCTTACAGACAGTTACGAGAAAACTAGGCAACGTTTCCGGAACTGAGATGGTTCCAGAATTTTTAAGTTGGTGATATTCTCAATAAAGATATATTCTGAAGAATGTAACTGTCTACATGATGATTGTGTTTTGGATTACAACGTTTAGGTTTAAAGGACAGTTTTTATACTTTCATTTTTAATGGAATATTGAAAATAATTTTTCTTCTTTAAAGTTTTTTTCAAAACTTGATATATCCATTATATTATATAAAAACTAAAGTCAATTTTTTGCCATAACTCCCCTTCTTAAAAAAAAATTCTCACACTTTCCTTTGGTATTATAGACTGTGGTCTTTAAACATAATTGTTGATAAAGAAACAAAAATGACCATTTTTGATAAGAGGTTCCTCGAATGTCACAGGTTTTAATATTTTTAATTTAATTGAATTTTTTTATTTCATTTTTTTATCGCGATCCATTTAATTCATTACCGCAAGGTGTTGAATCAGTTTAGTAAAAAAATTTAAATGCTAAAAATTAAGAAAAATTAATGCTTTAATGATTTATATTTAAGTGTGCAATAATACAGAAAAACCTAGACTAGAGGACGTATCTCATCACTCTCGCATAGCGAATATTCCTGGAAGACGAGTTATCTCGTTTCTCGCGATGAAAGTGCTAAAAAACTATATATTTCCAACTATTTTCAATTCGAATTGCTAGTAGATGAATTATTTATTCTTTAAGTCAGATTTAATTTATAATGTAAAATTTAAAATTAAACATTAATTGACAATATAAAATTAACAAAAATATGTTCAGGACAACGAATCTCATTGAAAACTACAAATATTACTCAATAAGATAAAAGTGTACTATTCATATGCAAAAACTGTACAAATTATAAATCGACAGTGCATTGTTAACAAATAATATGTAAGAGGTTGTGTTGTCCTTGTGACAAAGTCTCGGTTTTAGGACAAAAAAATTCCAGATTTGAAACTCGATTCAATTAAAAATCCTCCATGTGTAGGGCGCAAATGAATCTAAATCAATGAAGAGTAAAATACTCTTCATATGAACTGCGTGAAAGCTTGAAGAAGAGGGTAGATGTGTCATCATTGGTACATGTGTCATCATTGTTACATGTGTCATCATTGTTATCTATCCTCGGCTCAAGATAATAAGTTTCGTCTAAAACTATCTCCTCAGCTGCTTCCAAACGGTACGTTAATATAACTAAACTAAAATCAACAGGACATGAATTAAATAGTTCATTGTATAATTTGATACTTTCAAACGAATCTAAAATTTACCTGTTTCCAACATTAATTTTTTTTATTGATTTTTGATAGAAAACTAAAAAGCAGTTTAAATTAGCTTCTCTTTTTTGAACCCATTTTAGGACGAACCTGATTCGTATACACATTCTGATCATGAAGGTGATATTTCACTAACACTCTATTTTCATAATTTTCATGCCCCATCAACACGAGACACTCTGACGGCAGATATAATGGGCAACAGGCATCTTATATAGAGGATTTTCGCACGTTTAAGACGATATTTTGCTACCAGATCACAATTATCGAAATAAAATCGAGAGTTCTATAGGTTTGTCTTTTGTATGTTCTAAAACTCGTAAACCTAAGCTGAGTATTAAAAAAAAACCAAAGGTAGAAACCTAAAGCAAAATTAATTCGAGTATATTAAATTCAGTTAATTTTACAGATAGTTTGATCTCTCGTTTTCATGAAAGTAGCTTTGGAGAAAAGGAGAAAAAAAAAAAAAAAACACCTCATAGGCTGCCTTCTAACCTTTAGCATCTCAAGAAAATTTAAACTTTTTTCCTTTTTTTTTCCTTGAGTATCAGTTGAGTTATTTGTCGATCGATGAGAGGAGATCGGTTTTCTCAATTTCCTCCAAAGAGTTTATAAACGGCTACTTAGCGGAGGATTGAACTTTCAGTTTTCTTCAGATGAAAGCTGGCTACTGGAAAAAAAGAACTGCTTAAAAAAGACTTTTTTGAGTATCATTTTTTGAACCTGGATCCTATTATCTGATAAAATGAAAGCTCTCCCCTCCCTCTTTTTTTAAAGTTCTATAGGTTCTGAAAAGAACGATAATTCAAAAATATTTCCGAAAACAAAACCAATACTTTCGCACAAAGTTTGATCACCTCACTAAATAAAATATCAAAATTATTTCGTCGGAACATTTGACGTTGAAAGCTTTTTATACAATTAAAATAAAAAAAACGGATAGACATATGAAAAAAGAAAACGGCTTTCAAAAGAAATTTAATAACAGCATCAACGCCATAGATACTTTGATTTTGAATTATAATCTTAGAGTTTCAGTACGATTATTTTTTTTTACATTCATTATTGAAATTTTGAAAAGATTTATTTTTAAAGAAAAGAACCAGAGTAATCTCTTGAAAAAATCTTTATTAAGATGTCACCTGCAAGCACGAATTTTTTTTGTAATAGATTGAAACGGAGATTTTAAAATTTTCTTTCGATATTTTTTCACGCTTTTGCTAGTTTATTAATAAAATTGTCGAGTATATTATAAAACTCACTATTTTGTTATTTTTTTCACATTAGCATTAATTTTCATCTAGCATATTTATTTACAAGTGTTTTAAAATAAGTGTTAAATTTTACAGCAACAGGAAAGAAGGAGAGTTATTAGAAACCAGCATTTCTTGATATACAAATTAAGAGAATTATGAAAAAGTGATTACAAGAAAAATATTTTCGGATGACTATGTGTGTAGTATTAATTTTTTAAAACTAAATGGGATGTTCTGATATGGTATATTAGTTCTGCTTGTAATTAAATTGGCCATATAAGTCTAGGTTAAAGTGAAATCAACAGTAGAGATATTGCAGGTTCTTTTTTCTCCACTATCTTTACAAGCATAATTTCAAAATTTAAAATACGAATTTGGTTTTTTTTATCAACGGTTACTTAGTGCGAGCTTTCCTGCTTTCTTTAAAAAAATGACCAAAATGTGGACTATGTACTTTCGTGAAATTCCTCAAAAATGGTAACCACTCAAATGGTAGTGACAGCTCAGATTGATAGCGCAAAGAATTCTATGTGATGCATCATTACCTAAACCTAAATAGACCTGAAAATGGTACTATTACATTTGAAAGTAACTGGTATTTTCAAGAGAATTTAGTTTTGAATACCTGTGGTCGATATTTATCTTAAGAGAATATTATACAGGGTAATTACAAAATAATAATTGCATTTTAACTCGATATATATCTTGATATATTCAGCAATGAAATTAACAATATCTCATGAGCAACAGAAACATTAAATTTCTTTCGAAAAGTTACAAAAGTTCTATATGTTTTTCTTTCGTTGAGTAACCTACATACATATATACATTGGTTAGATTCTCTCCAGAGAGGAAAGAGCATATCGTTGTCTATACTAGTAAAAGTTTTTCAGGTAACTGTCAATGGTAAACACATATTATAATATGATCTGAAGAGGCGAAATTGGAAATTACAGGATTTGGAGACTTTCAGAATCCCCTGAATCCTGACTAAATTAACACTGATTAATTAATTAATCCCTGACTAAATTAACACATCGGCCAATAAAGATTTCTTAGTTGTAAATACCGTATTTCTTTTTATTTCTTAACACAGGAATGCATTTCCTCTGACTCAACAAGGAAAAACGAAATTATGGAAATAAAAATTAAGCATCTATTTCTTCTACCATCTAGCATTGGACAATGTCATCAGTATTTTAAAAACCCCATGATTATTTTGCAATTACTCTGTATTTAAAGCGACATTAGTCTAATTTCATGAAATTGCTTCTAAAGATTCCGGACGCCTATGAATACATTTTGCGTCGTTGGCAGGAAAAATAATCGCTAGAAGCTTCCTTTGAACCGTCAATTCGAGATTCTATTAGTTATATTATTAGGTCATCATCTTTGTGGTTTGAGGAGATAAATGTCGAAAATAACAGAAGGCTATACAGTCGCAAAAAAGAACAGCGCAGAATCCACTTGGCTGGGTTACTGTCCGAACTCAAAAAACGTACGATTAGAGCAGTTTGTATTATACAATCAATTGATGTGATATCACAGCAGTTGCTTGACAAATTTAACAACTCATACTATCTAAACAAGTAACTAAATGTTTTTCTGTTTAACGCAGTGCAGATACATCTGTCATCTCAACAGCTGTAATATAAAGATGGCTTTATTTAGTTTTATCAACGCCGCCTATAGAATGCCTCTTGTGATTTTTAATCAAAAGTATATGACGAGGACGGTTCATGAACCGGCAGTTCACCTCCAAATTTCCACACCACAAGTAGAACATTCGATCACGATGTCTTCTTTATGTTGCCCCACGGTGGAATTGGCAGAAATTCGATGGAATTGGGTTTCGAATCTGGAATCCCTCAGTTGAGGACGAAATCTCACCGATAGAACATCGTGGTACGTGATACGTTTTTATGTAGCTTAACCCTTTAGCATATGATGAGTCTGAATTACACGTCGAATTACTGATTTTTTTTATTTTAAATCTATACTTAAATAAAAGTATTAAATAGTTTAAAGCTCCAAAAATCTTTTAAAAACGCTTCAGTATCCAAGTGTTTTTATATTATTATTAGAATTAAATATAATCAAATAGGATGGGTCATCTAATTAGGAAGTTAAGTAAATTCGCAAGTCAAGGGTTTGATTTAAAAAGATTTAGAAAAAAAAATAACATCGTTCGTTTTCTAATTGTTATGGTACGAAAGGGATAAATCATTATTATATAAATATACCGGTATGTATCATGTTTTCTCTTTACAATTTTGGATTATAAAGATTATAATCTATGAAAATTTGCTGGGAAGTCCCCAAGCTTCTATCCGTTTGCGCGCTATTTTACTTTAGGCATAATTTTTTTCCCTTGCCATTTTGCATATATTTTATTCATTAACTTGAAATAGAAAAAAGTAATTTAATAGGCAATTTAAGCAAAAATTAATAATTAAACTGCAAATTGAAATCATTGATACTGAAGGAATATTAACACAATTTTGATTAATAATGCTATTAATTGCGAATGACTAATGTAGACATAAAATTATATTAAATTAACATAAAGTCAGTAAAACATTTTAAAAAATTAAAATTCACCACTGAAAGAACTCCGAGAAATTTTATGAAAATTCAATATATAGCGGGGTAGTGGTAAGGACTTGGTCTCAAGCCCTGAAATCTTCAGGTTCAAAACCATGATTCCACCAAAGATACATCGTATATGCAGGCCTAGTGCACTTAAATCTGATGTTGTGGGCCAAATGTCATTCTGTTGCTGTGATGTGGAAGTCTGGAGATGGGGTGCCTGCTCAGATGCTGCCCATATCATCTGCCAATGGTCCAAAATTATGAGGTTCCTCCTAAAATAGTCCTAGCGTAGTTTTCAAATGGGACGTTAAAATAATTAGCTAACCAAGAAATTTTGTATTTTCGCCTTAAGTGTGGAGTTTCATTATATATAATGCCTAAAACTAAAAAAAATTGTCTGTTCAAATATATAAAATACTTTTCAATCCATTATGATTGTAAAAAAGACGTCTTAATTGAGAATAAGGGTATTTTACTTAGCATACTCCTAACTTTCAACTCGCGTTTTCATTAGCTATAAAGACCAATTCATTTGAAAAATAATCGTACCTTATGCATATTGGGTTGTGTATTGTTCGCTGATGGCTGCTGTTGTTTTCGTTTAGTTGAAGTACTTGCCTCTGTTGAAGGTTCTGGAATCATCTTGTCTTGGCGTGCCTAAATAATTAAAAATAATAAATGCATCTCAATTATTTAAATATAGCTGATGACAGTACTTAATAAGAGTATAAAATATTAGCAAACATTTAATTAAATATGTGTGATATCTATGTATAATATTCCAGTTATCCAACTTGTTATGTATAATAGTTTGTCAGTTGTGCTAATAAAACACGTAGGGGTAAACAATATCCCTCCTCTTCTTATGATAATAGTGTTAAAATAATCACTTTGGCATACATTTTGTAATTTTAAGGAAGCTAATTTTATGATGATTATTTGTGCCATCGAAATTCGAAAATGGAATTAATATAAAGAGATTTTAATTTATAATGAAAATAAAAATGCAATTTCTCTGTAAGAGTGATTTTTTAATTTTTTATCTGAATAAATTGAAATTTATTTTGGGTTTTAAATTGTAGTAAATCATATACATTTAGTCCTCCAATACTAATGAAAATCTTCATCGTTAATGTGCGGATGCAAATCTTAAATAATGCGGAAATCTGAATGATTGAGTTTACTTTACCATGATAATTTCCGATTTATTACAAACCATTTAATTTTGAAATTATTATGATTTTCAAATGATGCACAGTTTTATGAGTGGAATTAACTTTATGAGTGGGAGTAAATCAGGTTACAGAATGAAAAACACCAAAGAATATTTTCTGGAAATAATTATTTTGAAGAATTTTGACATATTTGAACAGAATATTACCTATTCTGCCCGATTTATTTACCTTTTTCGATTTTTGATATATCTAATTAAAGTTTAATTTTTTAAAGAAATGTAACATCCAATTAAAATGCATAACATTCGAATTTTGGTCAAAATATGCTTTGTGTTATTTTATTGTCTGGAGGGTTTTTATTCATCCGGTTGGTATTGAGCTTTCATCTGGTTTTAATTGTTCAACCCTCTATTTGCGGATGGTTCAACATAAACCTGGCTATTTTTAATAACCAATATGAAATGGTTGGTAATAATTATAAATACTTTTGCAACAAATTAAATTGCCATTTACTACATTATATGCGTAGTTTAAAGACATAGTTTGATTTGTGTCGCTTGATTTCCCGAGACTAGAAAGTTAAATAAGAGCCCGCAAATTTTGACAGAAATTATAGGAACAAATGATGAGCTCTTATTTTTGGTGCAAAATGTAACTTTATTCATTTTTACGAAAATATAAAAAATTCTTAACTGAATTCAAAACATCAACAATGAATTTAAATTATATCAGCTTTCCCAATAAAAATAAAATAAATTTAAATTAAGTTTCTAATATAATTATGAAATATGTCATTTTTTTAATCACTTTCCTTCAGAAATAATCTTCAAAAAATGATATTCAAATTCGAACGATAAATGGGCTTTTTGGGCCGGAGCGTATGCACTTTTGAAAGTAAAATATTCCTAAATTATTTGAAATGGAAATTCAGTCTTTCCACTGTGACGTCAGATGTGTCGTCCGGGCAACAGAATCCTTGATAACTAAATCTATAGGGGACTCCCTCCCACCACCACCCTCTTAATCTGCTTTGAAAGTTGAAAGCTTAAACTAAAAGCTTAAAGCAAGGAAGCGAGTGAAGTTCATAAGACGAAGCGAACGTCCATAGCAAAATCAATTAACTTCAGTCCTAACAGTTTATGTCATCTTACTCTTATGTAGAAAAAAAAAGATATTTATTTGTTTGAGTGTTGTTTAAAAGCAAATATATTCTTTGGAATTTTTATCCCAATATGTTTTTCAGTATTTTCTGAAAAAGAAAGACGTACATCAGAATGTGTGCTATTGACCAATCAAATGCAATTAAATGCGGCAGTTTATAAACTATCTCAGAAATTATTTCTGAGATGGCAGATTTCTCTTACTTCGACATTTACATTAAAATACTGGAAAATGTTTAGTGATGAGTTGTATAATTTTCTAACAAGTAAAGAGCATTTATAACTAGCTTAGAAATAGTTGAAATGGGGATTATACAATGTTTAACTGATGCACAAATACTGACCTGCAATGCAAGTATCCATAGCATCATAGATTCGTGATCTTCCGCAACAAGGGCATGTTCCCTTCCATTTGAACTGAAATGAATATAAATCACGAATTAGCACGGTAATGGAAATTATTATACATAATTATGGTTATTACGAGAAATTGTTAAACGATGCACATATTGATGTTGACACATTCCTGTTTGATTCGGAATTACGTTTAATATTGACATTGCCGTATTCAGAGATTGTCACACAAGCTGTAATATTAAGGAATTCTGCAGTCAAGAATGTTGTTCTAGACTTGTTTATATTTAAATATATATTTTTATATATATTGTTGTATAGAGTAGTGTTTTTTATGTTGATTCTTTTATAAACTGCTGGTGTTCTATTAAAAGTTAAATTACATTCGGAATTAAACAATTTGGTCAAATGTTACGCATTCTATCATTAGGTACAATTTCAATAATAGTTAGTGCATTACGACTATTCTGATTAGCGATTCTTAAGCTTCGTATTACCAACATTTAATAAACTTTATCGTTGAACTTTTCTTATTTTTTCTTCTATAAATACAAGAATAACAGCCCGATATACTGTTATTCCTGTATTTAGATGGTATTACTCAAATTTTACATCTGCAGGTTGATTCTCATTTATTGAATTTTTATGTCAAAAATATTATGTCAAAAAATATTTATGTCAAAAATAGGCATGCTCATGTTGTTGATGCATCTTTTGAGAATGAGTTTAAATGTTTGAGAAGAATATAATTTCTTTTATAGACTGCTGGTTTTCCTTCTAGATATATTTGGAATCAAACTATTGGATCCTATCTCACATGTTCCAACATTACGTCACAATGTTCCAACATAATGACCAATAAAATCACTTTGTTGTGAAGTTGGTTCGTTATGATTTTCTGATGACGATTACTACACTACAGCATCGTAAATTTACAAGATGTTCCAAAGATTTAATGAAATTATTTTACGTCTTCATATGCTGTTAGGTATTGAAAATCTAGTTCTCGAGTGTTTACGATCTCTGTTTTGATTTTTTTATGATACATTTGTGGCAGATGCTAAATCTGTCTCATTTTGTGGTGAAATCTATTTTGTCTGAGAATATTGACGAAAATTGACCACAATTAATATAATATAGCAATCTTATTTTTAAAAAATTTAGATCAACCTTGACACCGACAAGGCTTTTACTTCCGATTTAAACCAGAAGGGAAACAACGTCTAAAATCAAGGCTATCTAAAAATTATCACCTTACAAAATTTCCCATTTTTTTTCTGTTTTTGTAAATTAAAGGTAGTAAGATGTTATTGAATTCGATAATTCCATATGTCAATTTTTCCATATGTCACTGCTGTCAAAATAGAGAATAATGACTATTTTCTTTAAAAAAATGTGATAGCAAGTTTGTAAGTGGAAACTTTATTTTGAATAAAAGATGGTGAAATACGGCGAACTGTAAATAACGTAGATTCTTTACCCAATATAATAAATTAGAACATATATTTGGATTTCGTTCTTAATTGATTTGAATCTTGTCCAATCGTGTTTAGTTTCAAATGTCAAACCCGCGTGACAACCCTCTTCATGCTTAGATAAGGAACAGACGAAGACACGTCAGATAATCAGCATTCAATTCAGAGCATGAGAAAAACGCAGGTGGAAGGATAATTTTCTACTGAGTCTCATCGTCCTCTCAGATGAAAGAAAAAAAATAGTCCTGATTAACGAAACTTCAATGATTCAGCGAAATATTCATCTAAATAATGATACTTTATACATTTTCTCATCAGGGTTACATAAAAGCTGTGCTTTTGATTCGATATGGATTGCATTCTAAATGAAGGCTTCTTAGAAATAAACTATCTGAAAAGTTATGAGATTTGGCATATGGGTATGACTTTCGAAAAGAATTCTATCAATAAACCGATAAAATAATAATTCAATTTTTTTGTGTTATACAGGTGGTTATCAAAATAATGGAAACTCCTGTGAATAAAAGTGATATTTTTGAATGCGCTTCGTAAGCATTAAATTATAATAATAACCACCAGTTTTTTTATAAATAGCAATGTATATTTTCTGTTAGTATGCGTTAGCTTTATTGAAGTTCTGTAATTCTTGTATTTTTTTCAAAAGCGTAAATATTGGAGTTCTCAGATTTTCAAAGAGGCCAAATTGTAGAAGCCCGTCTAACTGGAGCAAGTGTGACCGAAACAAAGCAACTTTTAGGTATTTCTACAGGTATGGTGTCTAAAGTCATGACAGAATACACACAGCGCGACAAGACAAGCTCGGCAAAGCAAAATAGTGGGCGGAAAGCGAAGGTCAGTGAAAGAGACCAACCAGTATTGAAGCGGATTGAAATGAATAAAAAGCAAACAACTGCAGCTAAAGTGACCGAAGAGCTCAATATCCATTTGCATTCTCCAGTGTCAGTGATTACGGTAGATGGCACCTTCATAAATAGAACAATTATGGTAGAGCAGCAATTCCCAAGCCACTTGTCACAAATGTTAATGGTAAACGTGGTCTACAGTGGAGTCACACTCACAAAACCTGGTCAATTGATAAGTGGAAGAAAGTAATATGGTCTGATGAATCATGTTTCACATTTTCCTCTATAACAGGATGGTTCATGTTCGGAGGACACCTGCACAAGCGCATGATCGTGATTGTCTCCTTCCTACTGTCAAGCATGGAGGGGGATCTGCATGATATGGGTAGCCCTGTCGCGGTTTTCTGCTGGACTAATCGTAACCCTGAAAGGAAGGATTTCTGGAGAGAAGTATAGAGAAACTTTAGCTAATCGGGTCCATCCTATGGAGAAAACTTTGTTTCCTGAAAGAGATGGAATTTTCCAGGATGATAATGCACCTATCCACGCAGCTAGACTTGTCCAATCATGGTTAGATGAACACGAAGTTGAAATTAAACATCTGCCTTGGCCCGCATAGTCACCCGACCTCAATATAAGTGAACCGTTAGGATCTATTTTAGAGCGTTCAATACGGAATTGATATCCTCCACCGGCATCTCTCCCAGAACAATATCTCCCTGGAGAATGGTACAATATTCCTCTAAACACGATTCAACATTTGTATGAATCGATTCCTAGGCGAATCCGAGCTGTATTACATGCCAAAGGCGATCCTACACCATACTAATAAAGAATTCTTTATAAATCTAAGGTGTTTCCATTATTTTGATAACCACCTGTATTTTGATGCAATTTAAGTTTTATGAAGAATACCGAAGTCTTTTAATCTAAATGTACTAACCTGACTTGAAACTCATTTGAACACCTTTAAATAATTTTAAATATTAGATCATAATTCAGTAATATGTACGCAATTATTAATAAGCCATCTTTCTAAAGCTATGGTTTCCATTTTTACTCACAATTCCTTTGTTTACTCTGAAAAAAAAAAGTGTTGATTTAAAATTAGTTTGCTCAGCTGTCGAAGGAATTGTTATTCTTTTGTAAAAACCAGTTAAGAGGTTAATTGATCAAAATACTTAAAACCGAAACTCACTTTAATATTCCCCATCTCAAGCTATCCATTGAATCATGCTTAAGATATTTAAACAAATTTGCAATGTATTTTTTATGGTTATATATCAAAGAAATGGGGCATTTATTTTGTATTACATAAGGCAAATACTCATCATAGCTCTATATTACTCCTTTTATTGTTTCTTGAAATATACTCAAGGAAAAAAAAATTGAAATGATTTTTTAAAAAATAATTTCATCTATTATGGCTTCCATCATACAATGAAAAAGATGAAGTGATCAAACAGAAATCTAGCAAAATCAATAATTAATACCATCGAGTGAATTGATTACAATTTTCAAGCTTCCTGCTTATGAAGAAACTTACCTTTAATATTTAATTCTTGAATTAGCAAAAAATTGCTAATGATTTTGTGGATAACTAGCATAAGTGAATTTATATTGTTATTTTGACTTATATGACAACCAAGACGTTGATAAACTTTCATCACACCCCAAACAACAACAACAAATAACTGACTAATTCATGAATGGTTGCCAAATTAACCAAGCTAAAAGAATAATAATTTAAACAAGTCATATTTGATACAAAAAATATGCTGTGCTTTATTTAAATCAAACGACGAATTCAGTGGTTAACCATTGACTGAAACTGTATGAAACAAAGTAATATTTAGAGTAATCTATTCAATCGTTATTAGAATAATGATATTTTTGAAACCATAGGAGAGAAACTAGTAATCCCGAACAGTGAAAAGGTATCGAGAACGAGACATGGGAGCTGGCATTTTCTTTTCTGGACTTTTGCACTATACCAGCGTTAGGACATTAAACCTTCGAGACAAATTTCAAGCGTGTCTGACCTATAAGCATAGGTGGAATTAGTTCGCAACCTTATGATCTCCGATCCCGAGTCTGAGATTTAACTATTAACTTATCGCATCTTTTTAGACAATCTAAAGCATCTTTAGGATTAGTAAAATATTCTTATTGCTTTCAGCAAGATATATTTCTTGATTATAAAAGATGAAATGAAGATCTTTCGGTGATGATAATTTTATAACATTAAAAGATCTTTGAAAATTTAGTTAGTTTCGATAAAGCTCTTACACTCCAGGGCTGGGCATTTGAAGCAACAAGAGGATTACCTTGATACGAACCCCTTAATTTTGAATTGTGATCAGATGGTAAGAACGATACCTGAGTCAGGGCATTCTCTCAGTTTTTATGTCGGCCGCGGTGGCCTGGTGGGAAGGTCCCGGCTCCAGAACCAGAGGTTTTCAGCTTCGAGACCCGATTCCACAGAAGAACCATCCTGCAAGCGGGTCCGGTGCACGTTAAATCCGTCAGGGCCAAACGTCCTCCAGCTGGTGTGGTGTGGAAGTTAGGAGAGGGGGAGGGCCAGCTCAGATGTTGTCCTTGTCATTTGACCGCGGTTCAAAATCACGATGTCCGTCCCAAAATAGCACCAGTTTTGTTTTAAAACGGGACGTTAATATAACTGAACTGAACTTCAGCCCTTATGCACCATAGAAATGAGTGAACATTTGACCCTTGATGTCAGATTTCAAGAGCTCCAGGATCACATGCATCTTTTGTGGTTTGAACCTGACGCCTACCTGACCAGAAGACCACTGCGGCCTTCGAAGACTTAGCTGATACATCTTCATGCTAATTTCATTGTATATTCCCAACTTTTGAAGCTGAGAAGTAGTCATTCAGTTGATCAGTTTTTAGTAAATTTTGTTATCAATTAAATTCACCAATATATTTCAGAAGTATGCTGGACCGCGGTATTTTCATCATGGTTGGTTGTGGTGACCTATTTCATAAAATGTCCACTAATTCATAACTGTCCACTGTCGGATCTACCTTAAATTTTATTTGGAAAAATTTCCTCTCATTAATATAGTGAGAACATTTTTCTGAGAAAATAACGGCTTAGGTATCGTCTTTGTTATTTTACCAAGGTTTAAAATTATGTGGTCCACAAGAGCCATCGTGCAATTTTACAGCTGATTATTTATTTAACCAATAATTCAAAATTGAGTAAGCTCAGTTATAGAAAATAAATTGAATAATACAATTTAAGAACTTTTCTATGAAAATATTTGACACTTGTAAGGGAAGATAAATATTTGAATAATTCTCAAGCGTAATAAAGAAATAAAAATTTATGTCATCGTCCTTACTTGGCAAAGAAGTTACGTCAAACTTTAATCCGCAAATACAAGTGAAAAAAGTGAATTTGTATACATTCCAAGAAACAACTGCTTTTTGCTTGCATGAGTAAATGCAAAAAGGCTTTTACTCTTCGATTGCTACACAGCGTGAATTTTAATTATTTCAATGTTCTAACAAAAAGCTATTTCTTCTTTAATTACGACTTTCTCGTACTAATGATCTCTTCAAGTCTTTTTGATATGCAAAGAAAGTAAAGCTCTTCAATTAAAAATCCAATTAATCTAATGATCATATTTAATCCCAGAAAAATTTTGTTGAAGTCTCCGGAGATTTACCAAATCTTATTTTCCAAATAAATGTATTAAGTTTTCCATTTTATTTTCCAAAAAGTTACTATACGATGACGTAAAACAAGATATTCGTTTTAAAATAAAAGAAATGACTTTTTTTATCCCTTAAAATTATCAGCAATCTTTCAAAATATCTAATAATAAGCTTTTAATTTAACAAAGCTTCTTAATTTATCTGGTGTCTTTCCAGTTACTTGCATCTACGGCTTCATTCTGATTTAGTTACTGATGCGAGATATTTTTATCATTTTTTATTCCACTTTTAAGTAAGAAAATCTTTTTAATTACTTTCGATTACGTTGTATCAGAATTTTCTTGTGGAAGGAATCAAAATGCTGTAAAAGTTTTTAAGGAAGAAAAAGTGATGATCTTAAGCTATCTTAACCAGTAAATTTTTTTTTGTATTTTTAACTCTTCGGTTTAAATTTATCATTAATGGTAAAAAAAAGTAAAAATGTGAATTATAGAAGATATTTATTCTTGTTCTTAAGAATCTTTAAAGACTCAAAACTGTGAACTTCCCTTTGAATTCAAAACAATGTCTTGTAGAGGAAGTAACTTGTACCTATAGTAAAGTGACTATGCTCATTTTATTGCGACGGGTTCAGCGCCCCCTAGTGACCAAATATGAAAATTATAAATGTAACTAAAAAATTAAGAGATCAGCCAAAAATATCCAGTTAAGAAAAATGTACACTATTCCATAATAATAATAATAAAAAAAAATAAAACAGGAAAATGTTTGATGGAGTAATCTGTAAAATTGGCAGACATATTTACTAAAATTAGGAACTATCGTGACTTGAAAAAGGGTTCTTCTAAAACTGAAAAATTCTCAGATCACCCCCAAATGAGGTCTTCAGATGTTTTTTTTATTATTTTTGTTTATTTTCTTCGTTGCTTAAATTACACTTCGGCATTATTTCACTAGGAAAAACTGCATGATGATACCGGAGAATACATTTTTCAAATTTAGGCGGACTCTTTTTCAAGTAATTTTAATTTTAAATATCTCCACCAATTTTACAGATAACTTCATGAGATCTTTTCGAGTGTTTTTATTATGGTACAGAGTAAATTTTTAATTGGACATTTTGGCCTATTGCGACGTTTGGCTCCTTTATTTTTCTATTATTTTTTGTAATTTTCTTATTCCACCTCTAGAGGTGCTGTAAGTTTTTCAAAAAATTTAGCATAGTCACTTTATTGTAGATAAACTTTACTTCCCATGTTGTATGAGATGCTGTTTAGAAGTTAAAAGCTTAAAAGGATGCCTATCACACTGCAAGCGTAAGAGTTATTCAGGCGAAATTAGAATTAGAAGATTTTTTTTATTGTAGATAAATATTCTTCTAACTCATCTCACAATATTCACAAATAAATTTTTTACTTCAGAAAAGATATATGTTATATGGGAAAGAAAACGAAAAAGTTTTAATTTAGCAGTTGAAAGAAAATATCCTTGATAAACCACTCGTATTCAAGATTATTTCACTCACTGCTAACTCGAGATGATCCTTCGATATTGTGGCTAAACATTTGCGTGTTATAAATGGAAATCCCTAAAGAAAAAACAGCTGTGTATGATTGAAAGAATATAATTTAGAATTCTTATTAAAGCCGGCGTCCTAGCATAGGAGTAGCGTGTCTTCCCCGGCGTCCCGGATTCGAGTTCCGTCTCGGGCATGGCTGTTCCTCTTCTGTGTTCTATCTGTGAGGTGCGTGAATGTGCCCCCCCCCCCCCCTGTCAAAAGGGGTTGTGCAAGCGAATGTGACGCATGAAGTAGCTAAGTCGTACTCTTGGCCTTTGTTGGCGCTACTGAATAAACAAGAGACGCTCATTCGGCTTAAATCACTGACAGATAACTGTCAGCGGGCTTGTAAGGTGCCATAAGTCATAACATTGTTATTAAATAAAAATGAGCATTAAATAATGATATAATAATGATTTTTGTAGAAAAAATTTCAAGACTTGTGAAACATTGTCTCAATTTTAATACCGATAATATTTAAAATTAATGCGGCGTCTTCTACTGTGTATAATAAAAATTCTTTATGTACGACTTAGTTTAGTTTAGTTATATTAACGTCCCGTTTTTAAAGCAACACTAGGGCTATTTTGGGACGGACCTCATGATTTTGAACCGCAGTCAGATGATAAGGGCGACACCAGAGCTGGGACCCCCTCTCCGAACTTCCACACTACACCAGCGGGAGGACGTTTTATCTACAAGTGTCTATCATTGAGAATAAAGAGGAATCTATTTTCCAAATTTCCCTTGAATTTATCAAAATTGCCAAAAGGTTTTAGGATATTGTTATACTGAGTGAGAGATGAATGCTTTTTTTTTCATAAAATCCTTTGCAATTACAGATTATTAAATTAATCTCACAATGACCTTCAAAATTATTTTCATAGAAATTATAAAGCTGACGGAACTTTATAAGAAGTTTCGGCCTGAATATTCGTCACAAAATGTGAATTGCAACCTTGACAGATGATGTAAAAAGTCATTTCAAAACATTTGAAAATCATCATTAAACCCTTATCGATTTTATATGTAACTAGTGTTCCTTGCATCTATAGTTTGTCTCATAACAGTCAAGCACACAATGTATTATTCTTTCTATAAAATATTGGAAACTCATAAATAATTTTTCCAACTGTGAAGAGAGTATTTTCTCCATAAAAGGCACTTCCTGGCCATTAAATGTCAAGATTGGGAAATTTGATTTAGAATGGGTTGGAAAAGAGCTTAAGTGTGCCTAAATATTCAATGAAATATATATTTCCCAATCTAATAAATTGTTCGGAAAATTTATTCATAGATACGTAGCCCTGAACGTCATTTCCTTTCAGCTGCATGCAGATTCATAGTGGTGCGATCACGAAAAGACTATTCCTTTTGTTATCTCGGAGATATATTGCTTCTAATCAATTTGAAAGTACATGAGGTTGTTTGGACTTTCTCCCACACATTAATGAAATGAAAAAAAAAAAAAAAAGGTTATAGGCTGTTTTTCCTATAAAGCATGAAAATGATAAAAGGGAAAGGGTTTTTTCCCCTATGCAGAATAAACTTTTTTTTTTTTTTTTTTTTTTTTTTTTTTTTACTGGAGTCACAAATCATAAAAAAAAAAAAAAAAAAAAAAAAAAAAAAAAAAAAACTGAAAGGAATAAAAAATAATATTTAAAAAGATTTTGAATTTTTATTAACTAAAAAATTATATGGTTCCTTTATATGAATAACTTTTTATCTGCTTTGATATCAATATCAAGGTGAAAAAATAAGAGGCCTTTTGTTGCATTATCTATCGTACAGTGGGATATTCATCCTACGTTATTTTTAAATTTGGAACTTGTCTTTTAAATTAGTTTATGAATTTTTTGAATTCCACAATTTAAATTTAGATCATTTTTCATTATCATGAGAGAAATAATAATGTAAGCATATAATAAATTCAATTTATTCACTTTTTGAATTTAGTTTTTTTTCTAACGATTTAAATTCAAAATTAAAAAAAAAACTTCTGAGTTGCGCGGGATTTTAATTCTTCGCATGCCTGCCAGGGTATAATTACTGTAACTTTAAATATCTGGTGTTGGGCTGTCATATTACGCGAAATTTATATGTCTGAAAATGGGGATCAGACTTTTAATGGAGAAGATATGAAAATTGTAGAACTTATAAAAATTTAAAACATTTTCTAGTGGCCTCTTTTTTCTCTTTAACCTCAGTGCTAATAGCACACTATTCAGATTCCTGATCATGGTTTGAACAAAAAATACTTTAAATTGTCTAAAAGATGAAAAAATTTGTATCACTGTAAAGAAAAGAAATAAAGATGTGTTTTAAAGTGTGAGTCTCTTGATTATTTTAACAAGGAGCGTTTCATGTTTATAAGGGTTGCGTATGAATTATTACTGAAACCAGGAGAAGTTTTAAATGCTACTTTCAGGCAATTCATGCTGTAATTTTACATATTTTCTATGCATAAATAATTCTTATAAAACCATTAAAATGAAGTTCATACTCAGTTTTTATACGGATCATTATTTATAGAATTTAATAAACAATTATTACGGGGTTGTAGGGTCATAGTATATATAACTTTTTGGGAACAATGCCTATTAGTTAGTCTGCGATTTTTAAGCAAAATATTCTTCTAATAAATAAATTAAAATTTTGAAAATTTTGAAAAGTGTTCTGTGTATAAGATTAGAATTTCCGATGTATTAAGCACAATTCTTTTTTATGATAAAACAAAAGGGTATTAACAGATTCACTATCAATATGATTTGAATTTCTACACTTCGGTTGCTTTTTGATCAAAATTACAAATATAATTCTATGTGTTCATCGAATAAATAGATTATGATCTGATTTCTCTTTGATTTAAAACGAAAATTGATTTATAAGCATTACAAGTTTGTTTCCTAGACGGAAAAATGTTTTGATAATAAACGCATCTGTAGAAGAATATATAAAGTACAATTTATTCGCTTTCTTCGTAGGCCGAGAAATATGTATATTGTACAAATATTTCAACACTTCAAAACTAATCATAAAAACCCAGATCCAGACAAAGAATTAGAATATTTAAATTATTAATAAAAGCGAGTTACTGTAAGCTACCATATTTTAAGACGCTGAAACCTTTCTAATTAGGCATTATCGCGTCAGAGTTTCGGAAGGCCTTTAATTTTCAGAAATTCAAAGGACTATCGCATTTCCACGGTTAAGATTTTCTACATTAAGTCTAATGAATGACATAGCGTGGGATGAAAGTTTTAAAAAAGGTTACAGTTAATATCTAATTTAATATTTCTCTATTAACATTAATTTCGAAATTCTTTAAATTGGAGGAGAGGCTTTCGTTAGGTAGGAGGTAGTGAGAAAAATTAATGTTCTGTAGTTGTGATATTTGTGCTGTTTTATGCATAGTAGAAGTCTATTTTCGTTTGGACTAAGAGAGGTGGGCAAGGAAAGGAGATATATTTCTGGCGACAGTCTTAGAGCTTTGATTTTGGCAATTACTAGGTGTTTGACTTTATTTTATGCTGTTGAAATCAGAAGGCGGGGACATGTACAAGGTGGGAGTCGGAAAATAAATCATATCAAAGGTATCCATACAATGCCATTGGTTACGTCCAGAAGGTTGGTTCCAATAGCGTTAATGTGTAACTAGCTCTCATACATAATAGATTTTTGAGTGTGGGACTATGCCATCAGGCCATGTAGTTATGGCGGATGACTAAGCCACATCGTAGCCACTCGCAAATATATGATATACCTGGCGTTGCTTGGGATTGAAATCCTTTCATGTATGATATTTTTAACGTGAAAACGCCTTTTGCATAAAATATTATAATATATAAAATAATTTTATCGTCTAAAATCTGTATCATCTTTTATCACCAGGTTTTAATGAAAATTAGAACATAAATAGAATAATACAATTAAAAAAAGCCCAACAATATCTTTATAAGTTATTAATAATTTTTATATTAGTACTGTAAATTTTGTTCCGAAATGCTGAAATATAGGAAAGGCAGTCTTCATTTGAGTGTTTGACTTAAGCTTAGTTATTAGAATGGTTAAATCTCTACTTTAAGACCAAGAAAAGAATTATTAAAAGACTTAGTAGTATAAAAGTAGCTCAAAATGTAAAAAAGACACAAATTTTGCTAATTTCTAATTTGTCCAATGTTTAGCTAAATTTTATACTTTGAAAAGCTGAAAATACTCTCTCTCATGTCTTACATAATAAGCATGCAAAATTTGGATTAATTATGTTTATTTTTTTAGGAGGAGGTACGGAATATGCATGCATGTATTCATAAATACACGCACGCACTTTGTAACCTGAGTGTTGGAAGTTCGAAATTTTTTCTGCAGGCTTATGAAAGCATTGTCAAAACATTCTCGGTGGTGTATACCTTTCCTTTGAAAAAAAAATGTTTGGTGAAATTTTGAGAGGGTACGGTGTCATCCTTGCTTTCTGGACATTCTTCAAAAGTATGGGGCATTAACGTGACTAAATTAGCTAAGTCAGCATTTTTAGTATGCATTTACTAAATATTATTATTTAAATTTATTAGCTAATTTAACATACATTTAATAAGTGACATTTTATTGTTTTCAATAGAAACCACTCAAATTATAAGTTATATATATATAAGTAAAGTTGTCATTATAATAAAACAATCAAAATCTGGAATTATTTCGAAAAATGTGTTTATCTATTCTAATTTATAAATGCTGAGTTGTAGGCATAAGGTACTTACTGCACAACGAATTGATTGTCCTCTTCCAAAGCAAGAGATATTGCTGATCCTCTGATTTCAATAGCACCCAAGGGATCTTTCGAACGAGCTTCGACTTCACTTTTATAATAAAGAAGGCGACATTTGCTTTCATCTAATACGAACCAGAGACGTTTACGACCTTTCAGACGACTTAGAGCTGAAAAAATAAAGAATCTCTGGTATTTATCTTTGCAATTTTGTATAGATAGTACCTATACATAATGTTGAATTGAAATATATTCCTATTTTGAATAGATATATTTTAATAAGTGTAGCAATGTTACTAATGAAACTTTAATCTGAACTACTATTATTTAACTGCAATATAAATTATGGTATCTCTACTAATAACGAAAGATAATGTGTCTCTATGTGTATATGAGAATCTGTCTGTTGGCGCTCCACAAGTGATACTATTTGACTTAGAGCATCCAAATTTGTAACAAATAAACTTTGGAGGGTGGAAATAAGCAATTTGGAGTGATTTTTTGAAATTTTAAATAGAATTTTAATCATTGAAGGATGAAACAAGATTTTAGCTTTTCTTCCATGATATCAAAAGTATTGTTTCAAAGAAATCGTTTTTATAACAGTTTCAAAGTTTATAGAAATTTCTTTTTAATAATGGAAATAAAATTCTCTTGCAATTGTTTCCTGTATTTTTATATATATTTTTAAATACAATGTTGCAATGAAATTCAAACCATTTTCATTGTTTAATCCTGTTTTTCATATTAAAGTGATTTTTTCCCACTGTTGAAATGAATGATTGTTTATTACCAGCTTATATATAATTTACATATGACATAAGAGAGTGAATTTTCAATACTGCGAAAGTCAATTTGCAATTAGATGATTGATTACCTAAGCAGTTAGGCATTTAATAGCACTCTTATGTCATGAGATTCGACTTCATTAGATTTAGTATATAGTAAACAGAACAGGTGTAAGTTCTAGTAAATTAAAACTTTATTGTTTAGCAGAATTTGATAATGCATTTTGTCAATCAGTCATAAAAATTAAGTTATACTAAAAATATTTAATTGAAACCAAACTCAACGAATATTCCCGGCGAACCAACTGTTCACTGGGAATAATAAGTCAATTAATAAATGTTAAATATAAAAGTTTACGGTATCCATTACACTTTTTAGAAAATTTTCTGGTTGGCAACGCGTTATAAACCCGGTTCCATTTATTCAATGTTATGTAATTAGATTTAATATGAAATACTATCAAAGAAATTGTACCGATTATTTTTTAGATAAATATAATCTGTATCATCAAATATTATGAACTAAAATTCTTCAACTACCCATGATAATTTATGAAGAACGGCAATGCTTGGCACTCCTTGATCTCCCTATGTGCAGCGGTAAGGCATTAGGTTTCGTATGAAACTAAGATAAGTTCGCTAGCCTAATGGTTTTTAAGTAAATATGATATAAAATAGTATCTATGAAACAGCATTTTTCAGATGATTTTGATTTTTACGGAAAATTACATTAAAAAAAGACAAACTTTTTTTAATTGTGTCATTAACAATTTGGGTGTAAGCAAAGGCAAGATCTAACTTTCTTGTGGACAAATATTATTATTATCTACAAGATGATATTTTTTCTTGCTGAGGGAATTATTCTAATTCCGTCACCAAGTTTAGATCTTTGTATTTTTTATTTACCAATTGCTTTGTTAGTAAAAATTAGGATAACTGCTGTTTGAAAATTGGGAATCTGTTTAAAAAAATAAAAAAATAAATCATTCATTGTTTTTCATAACAAAAATCTTTTGCAATCGAAAAATTGGTCCGTTTGATTTATTAACTAAAAAAGTAAAAATTTAAAGTGGAGATTTCAAGATCCTCACAAGTATTACTCATAGAGTTTAAATCTTGTTTGCGAGATTTATTAACTAGTTATGTTTGAACCGGAAATCATCTCCCAGTCTAAACATAACTGTTTTTGTTAGTTAACATCCAACTGCTGACTATAGCACGTTTTATTCTGAAGTCACACTATTTTCCATTTTTTAAAAAGATACAATGCTTTAAAGATAAAATTGACATGGAACATTTCATTTGTGAACATGATAAAATTGACATGGAGCATTTCACTTGTGAACATGAATTAACTCGACTGCTATGTCATATCCGAACTCTACATTGACGTGTAGATTTCATCATTTCAAAAACATAAATACTTTTTGTACGAAGTTACTCGCAAAAAGTCAAGTCTCTGGAAATGTGCTTATGAAAGTTTATTTCAGTGCAGTAGGTATAAATAAAACTTCTAATGTCCTAGCCGTTTTCAGCCATCGAAATTTCCCCATTTGTCTGGTTTAAAGACAGCTGTTTTTCTTTATTCATTTGAAACTTCGGTTTCAGTCAAAACACAAGCCTTTTTATTTCTTGGACAAAGTACTGGCGTTCGATATGTCTCAAGAAGAAATATAAAAAGACACTTAATCCATTATAAACCTAAACATGATTTATTGTGCTTCTCTTCCTGTTTCTATCTCTCCCTAAGGGGTTTAAAGGCCGATATTTCAGCAAAAATATATTGGATTATTGAAGGTCAGTATATTTCACCGAACACTGAAAATGACTCTACCTAGATTGTTATTTCTTTATTAATACATTTAATGACGATTGAATTAAACAATTACTACACTTTTTGCATTGCAACCGTTCCTACTTTTCTCAGGTAATTTTTTGCTTATTTTTTTATAAGAAAATAAGAGAAGAAACTAATACATAAACTTTTGCAATTGTATCTTTAGAAACTAACAGGTTTAAGTAAAATTGAAATGATTAATGTTCCAACATAAAAGTGAACATAATTAGCGAATCTGACCTGAATAAATTTTATTTTGTATACAAAGGTTATGTAAAGAATGAAACAGCTTGTGCAAACATGTGGTTTTTATTTCTGAAGTTAAAACAGGTCAAGTAGATTTAATAATGCGTAAGAATTTTTTGTATTCGTTAGCAAACCATGCATTTGCAGCTAGGAATGTTCATTATTTGATCATTCGAATTAAGTTGCAGTGTGTAGAAAACGATTGAAAGTAGCTTTTCTTAAAAAAATGTTTCATTAGAAGAAATCAAAATGATTTTCAAAATTCATTACTAGTGTATTAGAGCCGATAAAAGAAATTGAATTGATTGTTAAACTTGTGGTGTTTACTTTTTTTAGAATCTGTAGAATTCTTTTTGGGGCATTTAAATAATGAGAAAATTTAAAGCAAATCTTCATCTGTTATATTATGAAAACATAAAATTTCCCCTTCCTTTTCAGTTGCATAGAATATGTGGCTTCTAATCCCACCTAGTTTTGCATGGTAGTCCAAGTCCAAGTCCAAGTCCAAGGGTAAAGTACTTTTGTTAAAGACGAAGTGTGGCTTTTTTTATAGGGTCAAGTAGATTTTGGAGCATTTAGGGAGTACTTGAGATAAATATCCGATTTATTTCTAACATATGGAGATAAACTGGCTTCCAGTATGATTTTGAAATGAAATTAGAAAAAACTTTTATGTTTCTCTTTGACGAAAATTTCCGGCAATCAACTTGATTGCAACAGAAAATTCGTTTTTAAAGTAGTTATTGGCCAACCAATTTTTGAATAATGCTAGTCCAGAGGATAGAACTCACACCATTCTTCCTTTGAATGATGTTCTTCAATTCTTCCATAGTATACCGTTTTAAGGCATTGGTGGGAAAAAACAAAAGTAAAGTGAAATACGTAAATATTCTACGGAGATCTTTAAAAACAACATTAAAAGCATTTAAAAGAAACAGCAACAGAGTCTTCATTAATTAACTTTAAGATTTTATTGTAATGATCTAGTTTTTCTTTCTAGTGCAAAACTTTTTGAGTCATAAAAAATTTTTAAAAAGAAAAGTTGAAATTTTTTTTTGTGATTAATTATTAGCATTAAATAATGAAGATTATTTTAAATGTCGACATAAAAACGTTTTGACATTCTAATTTAGTTATAACACATTTAGATGAATAACTAACTGAATCTAAATTTTTTCTATATTTCGTGCTTTATTCAGAAATAGCCATTTTTTAATTATACATACTATAAACTTAACTTTTAACGAAGATAATCATAAAAGTAGGACAATAGTTCCTGGTTTGATTAAACAACAACACGATTGATTAGAAATTTTGTAATTTGATAAATTGTAGTCAAATGCCTCGATAAACGTCATTCAGTGCATTCAGAAACTTACAAATAAAAGTTTTTATATATGATTAAAAATATAAATATATATGACATATTTATACATCCTTTTCTTTTATTCAAAAAAGAGAAATTGCACGTCTTTATATCACTATTATTGTTATGTAACAGTATATAAAATGATAGTCGTAAATTTGAAATGTCGGAGACAGTTGTCCTATTTTTCCTCAATGCATTCAGCAGAGAGAAGGGATATTATTACAAAGATGTATTGTTGATCAAATATATATTTATTTCTAAAGCTGCAGTTTCTATAAATCAAACGTAAATAAGTTAATTCCGATTAAAATATTATTATCTTAAATATATACATGTATATATAGATTTTAAGGAAGATTGCAGCCTTATTACATTATAGCCAGCGTTTCATAACTCTGCTTTTCATGAGCCTTATTTCTAAATTAAAAAAAAACATACAAAACTTTTACTAAGAATAAGAACTAAAAATTAAATAAAAGCTTTTATATGTATCAAAAAGACAATTAGTATATTTATTATTTACCAGAAATCTGGAAGTCTACACAAAAATCGCCAAAGTATGAGGCACACATAGAAATACACTAAGTATTTTAAACAACAATAATATTTATTATGTATTGCAATTTTCATATAATGACTGTTTAGTAATGCTTGCTTTTTATGATATTTATCATAATTTGATATTTTTTTCCTACTGTTTCCTGCGCTTCACACTTTTGCGTTTTTAATTTTGATCTCCCCATTTTTGATAAAAGAATTATTATTCTTTTTTAATACACTAAGCATCTTTTTAAAAAGCTTTATATTTATTATTTTTAAGTTTTTTGTGTTTATTGCACTTGATAGTTATTTTTTTTTAAGACCTAAAATTTCTAAGACCTTTTGGGAAATCGTGCGCGGTCAAGCTGACCCTGTAACACCTTATGCTAACCACTATACCGAATTGGCCGGTTATCTTTTAATATACATCTATATATTAAATAGTTGTATAAGTTATATAATTCTTAGAGAAAAAGATTTACTTTTCACTTATATTATAGATTTCGAAGAATAAATATTCCAAGATGTAAATAATTTATATTTTTAATAGTCTACTAGAAATATACTGCAACTATTGCTATATCTGGAATTTTTAAATATTTATCTTTTTAGATTTCACAACAGACCTTAAAAGCGTGATATTATAATAAAGATACATTAATTAAATTGGAGTTTTAATCGAATTTATAGTATATTTTAACTTGTGATGAATACCTGAGAATTTTTTTGTTATGATTACATTTCATCTTTATAATATTGCTTAAGTTTGGAAAAAAAGTTTCATTCTCTTTATTTTACTAAACTAATAAAACAGTGTTTGAAACTTCATTTTTATTATTTTGTATTTTTTAGTCTTCAATATATTTCATAATAAATGATTACTGATTACAAATATGTTGAAATCTAAAAATTAATACTTTTCAAATTAATTTCTAAATGGTGCGATTTCTGTGAAGTCAGTTTTCAGTTAATTTTATAAAAAATAATTAAAAAATATAAAATTATTAAAATAATTTAATGTCATCCGGAAATTGCTGAAAAAAATTCAGATATGTAGTGTATGAAGAAATGAGAGGAACATCAAGTAAAATATTCCTTCCTCTCAAACATGGAACATGTAAAGTTAAGTAAAAGCGTTTATAAAAAAAGGCAGTTGTGCTGAAATTCGATTTCCAAAACCATATTGAAGAATTCATAAATAATTAGAAGTTCAAAACAAGAGCGTAAAAAGTATAGCTGCAGTATATTGAAATCTTCCTAGAAATACCAAGACTAAGTTTTCAGTATATAAATATCAATGAATTTTAATTTCAGTGTTCTGTTGGGCTTTGTTTTATTATTAGTTACTAAAAGAACAAATATTTTGTAGCTATACCACGAAAGGATTTGCAATTTTATTTGATCTGAATAATCAAAATAAACAATCTTTCAAGCTTTAGAACATACGGAGACTTTTAAGTTTTTACTAGAATTAATTTTCTGATAGCAAATTTTAGCTTTAAAAAAACAACGTATCAGTACAGAAAGTACAGCGTCAGTACAGAAAATAAAAATTAACTGAGAATAGAGTAAACTATGCTAAAACTAGATTCCTCAATATCAACGATAATGATGATGTTTCTCTAATGGTTTATTAACATTAAGTCATACTCTTAGAACAGAAGCCACTAATACTGACAAAAATATAGGATTCATAAAGGAAAAGAAAGTTTAATTTTATTGTTCATAAATTATTATTAGGTTGAAACTCCTATGAACTTGGCTAGGAACTTAAATGCCTTAAATGTCCCATAATCAGACAATAATTGCATAATATTTAATAGCTGTTTATCTTTGTGGATTATCATCAACTTAATATTATATCCGAACTTTTGTATATTCTAATAATCCTGTCCCATAACAGTTCATAAAAAGTTCAGAAAACAGATACATTACTACCATTACAAAAACTGAAAATATTGTTACGATAAAAGCTATATTTTGAATGAGCATCAAATTTGAAAATCTTCATGTCAAATTGATTTTTTTTGTTATGGGTATCACAAATTCAATAAAAGTAGAGCATTCACTATCAAGGATGTAGGAAATTAGAAAAAAGCTGTACTCATACAAAATTCAAATGCTCCTTGTTTAATTAAAAAAAATACTAAATATACAAGACTTTATTTTTAGATTCTGTGTGTTACATAAGGAA
Organism: Argiope bruennichi; assembly: GCF_947563725.1. Lineage (NCBI taxonomy): Eukaryota > Metazoa > Arthropoda > Arachnida > Araneae > Araneidae > Argiope > Argiope bruennichi. The sequence goes on along the minus strand of NC_079163.1, from coordinate 87,181,617 downwards.
AAGTCACTAAATAATCTGTTTAAGGTTGAATACAAGCAGGAAGTAGCCAACTATTTAGCCGAGAAATGATACAATGAAATTTACAGCTGTGCAAGGTTGGATAGGCGGATTTATTCAACAGGAAAGGTCACCCAATTTCGTGTTTTAATAGATCTATCATGGATGGCAAAATTACAATGAATGCAAATTTTTATTATGTTGTTGTACAAATATTTTTCTTTATTTTCATGCTTCAAAATCATCCAGTGGTTTCGTACATGAATTTTTCCCAAATGGAGTACAATTTTCTTTTAAAAGATGATATATCAAAATTAATTGACCACCACCCTCAAAAAATATCCGGAATAGAAGTTACGAATTCAAAAATAGCAATTAGTGATTGAAATTATAAAAAATAGCAATGATTTAATTAATGAAAGCAGAAATCGATTACGACCTTGAGAACTGATCAATTGCATTGCTCATCCCAGATACAAGACTGAGGTTGTTAAAGTATGCAATATAAACCTAATTGAATTTATGATTCTAATCTTATTTGTTTGTTATTTACTAATTTTATGTTATTCTCGTATATTCACGAAATAAGAAAAAGGAAGAAGTAGATTACGATTTAATAATTGATTGCTAAAGGCTGCCTACTATCAATCATATTTTACAATTTACAATTTCATATCTTCGACAGAGTTGCAACATCAATTACTTAGGCACTAACCTTTCTGTTCTTTTCCTTTTGTTTCATGTTATCCAGAAAAATTCCAAATCCTCCACAGCTACTTGCTTTGATATTTTTATTTAAAACGTGATTAAAAGGCATTATGAATAATTCATTGTCACAATGAATATTGTTAACTTTAATCATAAATTAATGAGAAACGATTTCGATGTTTTTCCATTTGTTTTGATATTGTGCTGATACTATTAGAAGAATGGAGCAGAAGTTAAAAACAAAAATATATGTTATAAATGTTATTAATTCAGCCCTCTTAAACTAACCCTACATTTTTGACGTAACATTAACTTAATAAAACCTTTTTCATACTGAAGATGGTTGGTTGGATGATATACTGAAAAATAAACTAATTAAATGATATGAGAGTAAAAAAAAAAAAAACGATATTAACCTGTGGTTTGTTGGATTCATGTCTTTTTTCTAAAAGTGACAGGAGACATATTTTGGAAGGGATCCGATATCCTGGTCATATGATTGAGAGCAACACATGAGGTTGCATCTCATTCTAAAATTAACTAATTGATTGATACGAGAGTAAAGAAAAAAAGAATAGCAACTTCTGGTTTAGTTGGATTAACATCTTTCTTCTTAAAGTGACAGGAGAAATATTTTGGAATCGACCCGATGTCATGGTCACATAGAAGAAACACATGAGGTTGCATCTCACTCTTTAAAATTATTGAATCTTTAAACCAAACCAAAGTGAAGACATTTAACCTTTAAAGGCATATTCGACATGCACCAAGGGCACATACAAGGCCAATTCTATGAAAAAACAGGTCTCAAATCTATGGGCCTCCAATTCCGAAGCTTACACCATTGGGGCCTTATTTAAGCTTGAAAAAGACTTTTTAATAATGTTAGAACATCAGTGATAAAGACATAGATAGAAATTTATTTTTAAACTTTGAAATAGAAATAATCTTATTAAACTATATAGCAACTTTAAAAATGTTCTATTTGCGAAATATCTAAAACAACCGCAAGAAAAATCTACTCCGCGTGTATTCGAACCTCAACGACTGAGTGTCCTTGCGATGCTACTGTGTTTGCTGAGTCAATAGTTCTATGCGAGTAGCCTCGGATAAACAATAAAGACGAGTTACTTATGGTATAAAAGACTACTTCAAGAATTTATTCCTCTCAAAGGTCCCGTTTCCTCCAAATATAATAGAAAAGTCACAGACAAAGTTGTAGGAGATAACAATAGAAACGGATGACTTACGAAAATCTGCTATTTATTTTTCATGCATATTAAATACAATCTTTCTCTTAGATAAAAATGTTTTCGTATATAAATATGAAAACTGTAGTAGAATTTTAAAAATAAGAACTTTTGTTGACTTCAGTAAAGCAACGAAAGAGTGTATGATGTAGAATAAATAATAGCTTGTTTATCTATTCGAATTTTTCCTGTACAGCTCTTTTTATCTCTACGATAAATAGATATTTAATTCTTAAAAAGATTCTAGGTGTTTGTATTAGACACACCAAACAGATTGAAAATAATTTAATTTATATTTTGTTATAATTATTACTTTATCGTACATATTCGAAGCTAGAAACGTGAGTTAAATAGCATTTTCTGAATATTTTGAATTCATGCAGTTAGAATTAAATTAACTCTTATGAAACTATTCAATAAAGAAATTCTGTGCCAGAACTATTTATAAATAATAAACAAGATTAGGTTCTTACTAAAAGTTTTCTATTAAAAAATGTTTGTGAAATAAAATTTTAACCTATTGTTATTGTAATCTTCAAGTTTTAAAATGAAGATGTCATATTACTGAATTGGTAGTAAGTAACCTTGAATGCATTGCCTAAATTGAATTCACGAGATAAAATCATTAGAGGAGATAATATATAATTTGTATGAGACGAAAGATATTTTTGGCATTTTGTCAGGAAACTGAAATGAAGAAATGATCAAAAAACATATGATGGACATTTCAGATCGAAACAAAATGCATATTTTTAGAAAATATTTAACAAAATAATCCATAACATTTACAATGTTTTGATGAAGTCAAAAATTATTTAGGATTGAAAAATTTATAAAATTTTAATTTTTTTCATACTATTTTTTAAGTCGAACGTCTGTTAATTCGATGATGAGATAGATAAATGGTTTCCCTAAAAAGGGCCAATTTCCTATTAACTGACGTTAAGGAATCAAAAACTGTAGCCAAGTATTTCAAAATTTTAATTCTTGAGCAACTGACTGCTGTGAATGTCAGTATCAAACTGAGAGTGCATTCCGTAGATATTCTTCAGAAGTACGAATTGTATTGCATTATATTTTTCATACGTCACTGACTGAAATAGAATGAAATCAATTTACGCGGTTTATTCAATTTATTCAAACATTAACTGTCCATTGTCGAATAATTTTTTTTTTGTGATTGCATTTTTTCCCCTCTTCTGTAAGATGCTCATTAGATTCCAAAACTAAATTGGTGCTTTTAAGTTGATGTCAGTCACATGAACGCAAATTAATTCTATTATTCAATTTTATTAAGGTAAAACTATTGGAAAAAAATCTAATTTAACATGATAAGTTATAGAAGACTTTATATTGTTACTTTTAACATATATGACAATGTATGATTAAAAGCAGCTGGGAAAAAATTCATATTGTTAACTTGCTAAATGCTATTGGGTTCTTTAAATTCAGTTAGGTTGTTTGAGATTATGAGTTGTTAGGTTAACAAGTAAATAAATCTAATAAATGGGGTAATAAATCATTACAATATTTAAAAGTAGTGTTCACACATCAACACTCCAAAACTGACATGCTAGTGTTTAGAAAGTAAATATATACTACGGTTCAAGAACATTTAATTAAAAATCAAAGTGATAGTAAATATTACATGACTCCATTACAAGAATGCTATTTACGAAATATATACAATTTCATTTTAACTCAACACTCTATTTGGAATTTGTGGATACAAATTGTCAGATGGTGATAAAAATTTGATAAAATTTCAAAAGAATTTAATAAACAGAGGCGATTTTTTTATGCCATAAATACATACTAAATAGAATTTGTAATATTGATTATATTTTTCTTATGATATGTACAACAACTTCAATTGAATTTGAATGGTAATAATAATAGTGAAAAAGTAAAACAATGAATAATATTCTACATATTCTCAGAGCAGCATTTTATTTCGCTTTGAATGAATATATAATTGCTGCAATATTTATTTCAATTTTATTTCACAGCCAAAGCTTGTTCTAATCAAACTCAAAAAGGATTTTACGTTATTTTCGAATGAATAAATGATTACTACTTTAACTTAAGTGGAATAATTTTAATTAAATCTATTTGTCAAATTAGGTCGTTAGAATATAATTTGTGTGATTTTTATAAGAAGGCAGATTTAAGATTTTTTTTCATTAATAAATATATTTCTTAAAGAGATTTAAAAAATCCTTTGGTTGCTTAAATAGTTAAAAAAATAAAATGGATACATAAATTTGAAATAGATACTCGAATACATATTAAAGTTTCGAAATTTTATTGATAAAAATTAGTAAATAAGATCTATTATTTAAGATAAGGATAAATTACTTATGACATTCACAGAAATTTTCATAATCAACAAAAAATCCCTGACTTCTATGAGATCGATCATGAAATGATGTGATAATATTTGCTATAGATTGATGATGTAGATAATGATGCTTTTAAATAATGCAACATAAATTCAATTTTGAAATGAATGATGTTCTTTCCATTCTTTCAATGCGTCACTTTGGGCTCATTTATCAATAAACCAGGGCATGAAATATTCAAGGAAAAAAAAAGGGTTGAGTCATTTTTATACACAAGAAAACCGACGCTGTTCTTAAAAATGTCGGCTGTTGACATTTGAAACAAAAATTTTAAACGAAAGAATTTATTGAAAAACAAAAACTACTACTGAAAAATTTGGAAAATGTAAAACAAAACAAACTACTGAAAAATTTGGGATTAATTGTCAAAAGAATTTTATATTGCATGAAAATGGTTTATGTTCTTACTTAGACGGTTTTAAATTGTTTTACGATACATTCTTTTCAAAGCAAATATTTATTCCTGGATTGTCTTTCTTTTATCAACATGGTGGAGTACATTACGTAAAAAATTGAAAAATATATAAAAGAAAGGTAAAATAAAAATAAAGAAACAGCGGAAAAAATACTAAAGTATAAGACAGTTAAATGAAATGATGTTTCATATTTGAATTCTTTTATGTAAATAAATAATAATTAGACCTTATGAAAAATAAAGAAATTTAGAAAGCACGGGTAGATAAAACAACAAAAGAAATTTTCATATCTTAATAATATTTCATTCATGAATATATGGATAATCACAGTATTTGAAAAATAAATATGCTGCTCCTGTTCGGTTAAAATAAAACTTCCTAATTATTATAATAATTTTTTAACTAATTAAATTATGAATTTTGCATATCAGTTGTATCAACTGATTATTTGAGTAAAAAAACAAAAAGATACAAGCCAGAGATTTAGCTGTGTTTGAACTTCACTATTTTATGAAGTTATTTTGATTTTGAACATATATTTACAGTTTAAAATTGCAAAGCATTTAAAAGTGCGACATCAGCACACATGCACACACAAAAGAGGAGAATATTAGTGGATCAAACGAAACTTTATGCACGAAAAGTATTCTAAAACCGACAAAAGCACTACAATTCCCAAGAATTTTTATGAGAAACGAAATGGTTCATGATAAAAGGAAATTTCAAGGGAGTCCTAAAATGCTCAGTAAGTACAAGAAAAAAGCGATTTCGCCATCTGCATCACGTTGCCTTTTGTTCACAGATAGGACATTGCTGAAACGTATGGAAAAGGAAGTGAGAAGAGGTGAAATACTCTTTTTTTCCTCAGGAGAAAATTGTGAAAGTTGGATGTATTGCCATAGCTATTCACCTTAAAAAAGAATTTATTTCTTCTAGAAGAAAATCAGTGGCGTAACCATAGCGTGGTAAGTCTGGCAAAATGCCTGGGGCCCCAGTCTTATGGGGTTCTGATACGAGTTATTGTTATTTCATAGGAACATAGACAACTTTTAGACGCACAAAAAAAAGAAAAATGATCATCAATTAAGGAGCTATTAGATATATTAATTATGAGAAATATATATTATGTCATCATAAAGTCATCTATGATGACATAATATATTATGTCATCATATATAATGTATATATTATAATATATACATAATATATTATGACATAATATATAATGTCGAAATATATTTGCCATCATTGTTTCCTTAATTTTATGCTATGTTGATGATATTTTTTAGCTGTTTCTGTCATCTTGTATAGTGCAGAACACTTACTGTTGAATTCCAAATTAATAAATTATTTCTTCAGAAATCTTATAAAGCAAAAGATGCTTCTTAATCTAGCGATAATGTCAATTGATTTTGAAGAAATAATTGAGTCGATAGTATAAAACTCGAAATAAACAATCTTAAATGGATTTTAAAAAATCGTTATCTTGCAAAAAAAAAGTTCTATCAAAATAAAATGAAAAAATAGCTGAATTATTTCTAAATTCTTTCGAAACTTTAAGATTTTTTAAAACTAACAGTAAAATTAGAACTGATTATGCATGTAAAAAATGAAGCATTTTTATATTTTTGATTTTATTATTATAAGTTCCCCACTAAAAATTTGATGAGGATCCCATCGTGTACAGTTCCAACATTTAAGAAAACTATTATTTAAAAAATATTTTTTTATATAGATTGATAAAAAATTATATTCCAAAATTTTCTTGATTTAATCCTTTTTTGTATATACTCGACATATTCAGTGAGTGCAAAGGTTTCAGAATTTTGAAATCTCTAACAGTGAAGTCAGTTGTTGTAATCTCAAAATTACTGGAGTTAACTATCTGATTATCTTTTAACATATATATTCACATTCTTTTATGATGTTACATTGTGCAGTTTTTAAAATGTAAGATTAATTAATATGCTAATGCTATTTTGCATGTAGTAGTTAAATACAAATTTGATGTATGGGCAATTGAGGAAAATTAATAAGATAAAAAAGAGAATTATTTGAAGTTTAAACCTTCGTATCTAAGCTTTCCACAAATATTTCACATTTCAATTTTTTCTTATTATCACAGGGACAAGACAACATCGTATTGAAGAAACAAGAATAACCATACCATAGAATAAAAAATGTTCTAATATAAATAAAGTTAAAAATGCTCGTGATCAGTAATGTAGATAGTTTTTGAAATTTCTTTTCCGGGATTTGATTATTAATATTTCATAATAAGTAAATGTATATCGTTTTTTGTACATCGTTGATTTTGTGATGAAGTAAAGGAAGAAAACAGGAATAAAATTGTTTATGTTATGGCAAGTAAAGCAAAATTTAGTGTTTCTCTTTAAATATTGGTTACCAAAGGATTAGTTTAAAATAGTAAAATCAAAATTTTTCTGATTCGATATCTGACCGCGTTGTTCGAAATTTGGTTAGAACGAAAAAGGTTCTGTTCTTGATTTACACGTAATTTAGAAAATATATAGGTTTCATATATATGATTAATTTGTTTCTTTAACACGAATAAAATCGTAACTTCATTTATTTTTAATTGCGATTTAAGAGAACAATGAAAAGTTCATTAACATTTCAGGAAACAAAATAATGATATTAATCATAGAGAAAAATGCATCAGGGGAAATAAAATTGGAAACTTTTTGAGATTACAATTATTTAATGCAACAGCAAAAAATCATAATAACGGAAAATAATATTTAAAATAGTACTTCCGGTATCTAATAAAGCTAAATGAAATTGAATAAGGAACATGCAGTATAATTCTTTCTCCTTAGTTTATAAATTTCTGAGACAGATAAAACACAATAACAAATACCTAGCGAATGAGAACATTATTCAATAAGTAGTATGGTTCAAGAGGTATTTTTAATATATTATAAATTATATAATATATATATATATATAATATATTATAAATAAATATATATATATAAATTTAAAATATTATAAAACATTTAATATATTATAAAAATATATATAAAATATATCTTTAATATATTATAAATAAAAATATATATTTAATATATTATAAATTTAATATATTATAATATATAATAAATTATTAATATATTATTATATATATTATACTTGTCCTAATACTTCATATTAAAATATTTTGTGACAGTTGCTTATGTCACCCAACCAATAGTAATTCATGTAAGGATTCATTTTTTATTCTCAAATAAAACTATTAAGAACAAGCATGTCAAATGATGACAATGAATACCCTCTATCCCTATACTGAATCATAACATATATTCTTAGCTGCCATACGAAAAGCAATTCTCTTGAAAAGTCTCGATATACAAGAAATTCAGTGTTTTTCGTTCGGGACTTTCCATCTTATATTATCCCAATGTTGCAACTGTTGATACTAGTTTTCTATTTCAACAATTGCACTTGTCGGTGAAATAGGGAAGCAAACCGAGGAAGCACCAAGATGAAACCAATTTAGACCCCGAAGTCCAGCTGCGTAAGTTATATCGGACCCTTTTATAGGAATCGATTTCTATCAGTGGTCATATTTGCTAAGAAAATATATTGTAAGAGGAAGAGGATGCCGAAAAGGAGATATTCGGTTGCCTCGAGGCGTCTTTCTTGTATGCATTCGCGTGGAGTATTTTGCGTATAAAAACATGAGACGAGACAGTTGGATGGGAAGAAGGTTTTATTGATACGTCTGTCCCTCGCAAGGATATGATATTTCCAGAAAATTGCATTCAATCAAGGCAGGAAGGGAGAGAAAACCTTTCTAGCTCACTTTTATCGCTGAGTGAGTTCCCATTGTAGTTATACAATAGAACAGAAAAAGAGAAACAATATAAAAATTTGGATTAATGAATGGGTAAAGAAATTTTCATTCATATATCTAAGATATATGGATGAGAAAAGTGGAATGAAATAAGCATTCTAGATAATTCAAACTTATAAGTACGCTTTCATTCATTAATTAACACCATTACTTTGTAGATGCTTTACTTTATACTTTTTTTATTTTCTAATAAAAGCTGAAAAATTTTTTATAAAGGAAGGAATTGTTTTTTATTTAAGGAATGCAGCAAAAAAAATCTATTTTGAACAAAATATTTAATTAAAATCTATCAATCAGAATTTTTTTTAATGAAAATGTCTTTAGTAAAAAGTAGTAGTTTAATGAAACTTTCTCTTATAGTTTGTTCTTAGTTCAGTCAAAAACATTGTAAATGTGTAATTTTATTCACCTTTAATGTAATTGCTCCAAATAAATCGTAAAATAATAAAATATGATTGTGATTCAAGTAAGAATTCTTGTGCATTTTGAAGTTAAATGATTATTATTTTGCAACCCAGCTCGGAAAACAATAAAAATATTTCTGAAATGTAATGTTCTTTGAAAGATTAAGATTAGTTAAAACCGTTACTTATTATTCAATTTGATGTTTAGCTTTATTTCAGTTATAGAGAGTTAAATGAACGCGAAGTAGCTCGCGTATTACTTTATTTGACCTTCTCGATTTTACTAAAAATACAATAATGAAAATAAATAAAAAATAAAAAAACTCGCATTTTAATAGTTTAGTGAATTTAAAATTTAAAAAATCCCTCATAGTCTTATATCGCAAAATTTCAGTTTGATTAAATTCAAATCTACATTTAATATTTATGTTTTGTTTGCACAAAAAGCTGTAATTTACAAACATTAAGGCATTGGGATCCAGTAGTATTCAGTTAAACGAAATTTTGACCCACTTTATTATATTTATGTTGGTATTGTTCAGATCCAATTTGGCCAGAAAATACTTAAATATTTCAGTTTCCTTCTGAGATCTAAGATAAAATTAAATTTTAGAGAACCTTAAGCATGATCGGATGAAATCATACATGTCTCTTAATAGAATGAAGTTATTGTACAATATTTCACCTCTACCTTTTCACATTCGTAGTATCGTGCGATATTTTAAATATTATAAACTATTTTCTGCGACAATATTATAGAATATTTTGTGCTACTTAAGCATAAATAACTCGTAACCCCATGAACAAGAAGAATTTCTACAAAGCGAAATTTCTTATTTTAAAACGATAAATACTAATAATTACGTCAAAAAGAATTAACAAAATTAATTTTTTAAAATAAAAAAAAAGCGTCCATAATAATATTTGACATAAGTTTGAGTAAACAAGACTAAAGTCTGTTTGCTGATGTCAAATATTATTATGCACGCTTTTTTTTTTTAACTTACTTGCTTTAACTAGAGTTAATACACAAGTTTTGGGCTTTTTTATTTTCTTCACCTACTTTTATTTTTAAACAGACGACAATTTTTTAATCCAGCATCCGTAATTTATTAAATTTCAAAACAGCAAATTGAAAAAAAAAATAGCCCATTTAATTTCAAAAATCCCATTTTTTTATCAATTCGAAATAATGCAGAATCTAAGATAAAAATGAATGAATACAAAAAATTATCAGACTTGAAACAATGCAAAATCTAAAAAAATGAATGGGTACCAAAATTTATCAGATTTGAAATAATGCAAAATCTTTAAAAAATTGGATGGGTACCAAAATTTATCAGATTTGAAATAATGCAAAATCTTTATAAAATTGGATGGGTACCAAAATTTATCAGATTTGAAATAATGCAAAATCTTTAAAAAATTGGATGGGTACCAAAATTTATCAGATTTGAAATAATGCAAAATCTTTATAAAATTGGATGGGTACCAAAATTTATCAGATTTGAAATAATGCAAAATCTTTAAAAAATTGGATGGGTACCAAAATTTATCAGATTTGAAATAATGCAAAATCTTTATAAAATTGGATGGGTACCAAAATTTATCAGATTTGAAATAATGCAAAATCTTTAAAAAATTCGATGGGCAACGAATTTAACAGATTAGTATTAGCCAAAACGTTGTATCAATAATGTGGTAAAATGAATGTTAAAAATTATTGTTGTTTGAAAAAATAATTGCTATTGGATATATGGTATTGCCCATGGAAAAATATTTCGAGCAAGCTTTAAAGATGCTCTTGAAGATATAAAGAGTGTGAAATATGTGACAGTCCACAAACAGGAAAAAAGAATTAAGCTGTTGAGGAATATGCTGAAGGCAGAACATAAACTGAAAATGATTTTTACAGAACTTATTCAGGTTAGAGTACTAAGTTCATGATCTCCTATCGAATACTGAAGCTCATCAAAATATGCTTTTATGATTCTAGTCTACATAATTCTGTGTCATTTATGTTGATAAAATCGCGTGTTGTAACATCATGAAAAGAAAAGATAAATATAAAAGTGCATTATACGATGCAGATGTGCTAATGATATTGATGGGAACTAATGGAAAATGGGAGAGGATTAGTTGTTTGAAATAATGTAATTTTCAGAACTGTGAGTTTAGTTAATGGATTTTTGGAATTTATGGCACCTTGTAATATTCCTTGAAATTAGTGCTTGTCTCTTAAGTTTTAAATATTAATGCTAGAAAGTGGTCCTGTTGTATTATGAGTTTTAGAATTTTAAATTCAGGGCTTTTAAATTTTTCTTTTCTCGCAAAATTTGTTAACTATACTTTATGTTTTTTAATGCATTGTGGATTTTTACCGTACGTTTGTTAAATATTTTATTTATAAAATGGAATTTTATGTTCATTTTTCAATTGGAAACGAATTTCATCGTTTAAATAATTTTATGTGGTTTCGATAATTCATCATAGATGATGTATAAGATAGGTAAAACTACTGATAATTTTATATTTATTTTTTGTCTTCATGAAAAATATAAGGCTCATTTAAAATGCAAAAATCGAAAGCAGATACAAATTTAAGCCAAAAATTTCAGTTTGATTTTATTTAGCTTATAATGGCTGGTAATAAAGGTTTCATTTTACTTCTTAATAATAATGTCGATTAAAGTGGCATCGCAGTCAGGAAACAAACCTGACTGAAATATTGGCAACTAATTGACATGCAGTTGTTTACAATTAACTGCATGTTGTCTTATGCTATGTTATCTCGTCACGTCCTTTTCATCTCATCAAGACTCATTTTGGATTTCAGAATTAAATTGAAGTTGCTCATTTCATGTTTTTACGTGAGCGCAGGATAAATCAATTGCTATATTTGATTTACTTAACAATAATACGGAAAATTACGATAAGAAAAAAAAAGAATTGGAAAGAAAGTTTTAAGCAGTATTGATAATACGGAGCAAAATAGAAAAACTGAATTTTATATTCAAAATAAACATTATAAAACGGTAAGATACAGTATTTTTATTCATAATTTCATTAGACAATAAAAGCGAAGCATATATAAAATGACTAATACTTAAAATAATTCGGATACATAAAATAAGAATTGAAGATGGTACGTAATTCTTCACATCAGGTGCTTGTAAAAAGTAAATATTTATATTAATTGACTAAATAAATTACTATAAAATAATTTTTATTAATAATTGTTTTACATATTTCTTGTCTGTCTCAAATCGATTTGTCTCACCACTTAAGGCCTTTTAAGCCATTTTCCGCCAATACAAACAAGGTTCTTCTATAACTTTCATGGTGTTATCCTTTTTGTTTCCGCTGCAGTTTTTCTTTGGTTATGACAGAGAACATTAGAAGGGTGTTTTGGTTCCATTTTTACCTATAATACAAACAAGATTGGGACGTTACTAGAATTGCCGTAGTTTTTTTTTAGCAAATAAAAAGCTTTTCAAATTTATAAAGTATAAGAAGAAGAAAAATGATTTATTTTTAGCAATTTTACCTTGTTTGCAATCTAAGACTTTTCACAAGCACCTTATGGATCATAACAGGGAAGAGAATATGATTTGAAGTTATTTAAGTTCATAAAATTACTCCTAATGGAATGAATCTTAGAAGGAATTCGTTTTCTAACTTTTCGGAGAATGATTAAACCAAAATATAAATTATATAATATTTGTAAATGAAAGTCTTTTTAAAATTTTATAAATGTAATTTAGGAGCAAAATTATTAATTCATCGTTATTTTATCATGTCTGAAATCTTTTACGCGCACCTCATGGGATCGTTAACTTGAAGAGAGTATAACATGAAGCTGCAAAAGTTTTAACCAAAGAATTATTTGTATTTCAATTAGTATAAACAAGCAAGAATTCATGATCCAAATTACCTTTAGGAATTATTAATTCATAATTCAACTTATTTCTAAATTTTTGAGAGGCCATGAAATATGAGTAAATAAGGAAAAGTATCGATTTCATCTTGCCAAATATCAGCTAACTAGCGGGAAGCTGTTTGATTGGTTTTATTACTTTTAAGAGCATAAATAGCGAATAATGTCAAACTGGGAATAGTTACTTCATTTTGGTAATTATCTTCAGCCAAATTTCATGTTTCGGAAACTTACATGCATATGTACTGTCTAATGTTTCAACAGTTATCTTTAATCATTCAACTAATAGAAATAACTGTCTAATGTTTAAATAGTTATCTTTAATCATTCAACTAATTGAAATAACTGTTTAGGTGTTGTTTATGATGAGTAGAATGGAAAGGATGTAAATATATTCATTTTATCCCAAAGTAATTATTTAAAATGTTCAAAGAATAATTTCTCTTAGAAAGTTTTGATTTTTCGTTATGTTTTTTGTCAAAAATTCATATTTTCACTAACGAGAAGTGATTACAACATATTGAGAAAAATAATACGTGACAAAATTCTGCAATAATATAATTATAGTCGCCGAAAGTGATATTCAGTAACCTTCCCATTCTTATTGTTGCAAAAACTGAAACGTTATTTTCTCGTTATCAAAATAACGGCTAATTAAAGAAAAATACCGAGAAAAATAATTAAAGTATAAAATAATATGAAATAATCCATTTTCATAAGTTGCAGGAAATTTTTGAAGAGAAGATATGGAAAAAGTTTTATTAATTGAACTTCGATGATGTTATTTTCTCACTGGTAATTAATATCTGATGGAAAACGAGATGCTATAAAAACAGGAAAAATAAAAGTTTTTGGACTATGTAATTGATCTTAAATGAAATATTTTACTAGTAGATAAGTAAAAATTTCTTAATATCCGCATAATTTGAAATTGAAGAGAAATTAATAAATATTCGAATCATTTCTAAATAATAATTGATAATTTCTTGAAATAATAAAAATTATTAATAACATATATCTCTTATGTTTTCATTGTTATGCTAAGGAAGTAAATAATACAACAGTTTTACAGTATCCTGCGCAGAATTAACTTTTTGTAATTATCAACATTACGTCCTTATCAATTCTGAAAGTGAATGATGATTCACTAAATACTGAATTGTACAAAAATAATTTTACAGCTTATCTGTAGGCCGCATAGTCCTCGTTTGAATAGGTCTCATGTCTGCATTATTATATATTTTCTATTCTCTAGATATGTAGTTCTGAATCGATGTAATAGGATTTAATCGTGAATATTTCTGTTGTATTTTATAACTTAATAAATCTCTGTTTCATTCAAATTATCTTTTTGCCTCGAGGATCGTCAAATAAAATAATTATAATTTTAGATAACATTATACATTTGTATAGTATATTATTTCACTGACTAACATTTTATTATATTTCCGAGCTGCTGATGTCGTTACTATTTAGTATAATGGTAAATATGGTTAGATACTGGTAAACGGATTATTATAATTACACTAAGTTTCATGAAATTCATCTTCTTCTACTCAAATTTAAAATGTAATCAACTTTCAGAATAATGTAAGAACAAATTTCGGTTAAAACTATGTCATGCAAATGCGAATAAAATATCTGTTCTGACTCACTCGCCCCCCCCAAATCATAATGTCCAGAAGAATTCAAAAAATCTATCTAACTGAGGCGTTTTCTCACTACTTCTAAATTAACAAAATGCTAATAAATCAGAAGAAAGGATAAAGTGAAAGAATTTTGTTAATTCTGAACAAACTTGAAATGAATATAAAACTTATGAAAATCGAAAGAATTAAATTAAACTTGAATACATTTTTGAGTTAATTTAAATTTGAATCAAGCAACGAAAAATGATATATAAAAGCTGAAATAATATAATTCAATACGCGACCACAACCATTATAATTATCATCAATTCGTCTTTTAAAATAAAAAAAATGTTTTCATTTAAGTTATGAAAGAATTTTGCAAAAAGTTTTGATTTATGTTTGGGAGGAACATTCTTTTCTTTGACATCAGATTTACAAAATTCGAAGACGTTATTGGAAAATTTTTTGAAGTAAACACAAGTTAGTATTTCCAACGGAAGAAAATGTATTGTTTTTAAGGTTTTTATATTTTATGCATTTTGAAAAATATGTAAATTATTTTTATTTGAAAAACAAAAATTGCTTCATTTAATGAAGATACTATTGAAAGGAATTTTTTAAAATTTAAAACTAAAAAGGAGCTCGAAGATTATAGCAAGTGTCATTGATTTGAGAATTATTCCCATCTGAATAAATTAGAAACTATTGATCTTATAAAAGAGCAAATGCTAAAAAGAAGCTTTTAAATTCTTTTCCTTTGAAAAGGATTTTCTAGATAAATAATTAAAAAAAAACTCAAATTAAATGTGAACGTTTTTGATGATTTTATAAAGAATTTAATGGAATGCAGAATTTATGAATACTTGAAAGCAATTTTTGTAACAAATTTTTATGTAATAATTTATTCAAGTATGCATTGGAACTTTTCAGCTACAAAATGTATTAAATCATTTTAAATCTTTTTGTTGTTAGATACTCATATAATCTACAGAATTTAATTGTACTAACTTACACGCCTTTTACTCAATATTTCCTATGAAATTTTATTCCGGTATATTTTGCAGATAGAGAAATTTTGCAAATAATCCTTTTAAATGTACTCTACAGCTTCCTTATAATTCACAGGAGCGAAATTTTTAAAAATTTCAGTTTTTATCCAACTAATTTTAATATTTTAAAAGTCGAATAATTAAAATAAAAAATTAAGCAACGCATATGTGTCAATATCCTTGGAGAGGTCTCTTCATTGTTGTAAAATCAAATCTCAACTTTAATATACCCTTTACTACTAGCCAACAAACAGAATTTAAACGCAATTTAATATAGAAAAAAGATAACACTTTCCAACTTACCTTATATATTAAATATGAAAGTTTTTTTCACTGATGTTCCATTCGATTCCACTTCTTATCTGTGACCAGAAAAAATGAAGAAAGAAAAGAAAGCAATACAACTTACCTTTCATAATAAAAGGAACCAACAAAGAAATAGAGAAAAAGACTTTCGTTTATCACTAAGTCAAGTAAACAGTAGGGTATTACTGTATTTTTGTCGATGTAATTCGAGATCTATTTGTCAGTATTTTTTTTTCTGTTTTTGGAAACTCATGACTCTGATTATTGTTTGATCATCTGGTCTGTTATTATGTAAGATCGATAACAAATCTAGAAGGATACTTTATATATGTGTATGTTACTTCGAAAAACCGATATCTCGCAAATGTCGATATTCTCCAGTGAATGCCAGGATTCTCATAGGCGCTTGCTGTATGTTCGAAATATTTTCTAAATATCATTATTTTTCATTTACACCGGCAGATGTTATCATCAAGTATGCATTAATAATGAATGCTGAATTAAAAAAAATTATTATTTTAAGATAAATGTGCAACTTTATAAATTAGATTTTCTCATTTAAACTTTTTATAATAAATATCAAAGAAGGAGAAAGTTTATATAATAGCACGTTATTAAACTTTTGTACCTGAAATGAACAGTACTTTCCAAAAGAGAAAATAAAATAATTGCAGTAATAAACTTACACAAAAAGTATGCTGTATAATCTTATTTATAGAAACAACTTTCAATGTTATGTTCACATCTGTGGTTGTTATTCTCAGCTTCTCCTTTCGACTCCCAACAGAGCTTATCTGTGTATGTCGAATTACACCTGCGATAATTTGAATGTATAAAAATATAACAAAATATTCTTTTTTTATCGATGTATTCGACATTCACTGTAGAATAATGAATTTCTTCAATTCTGGATTTTTCGCTGTAACATGTATAACGATTTATATGAGGCTTTTGCATGTTTTAATAGATTTTGCTTTTTGTGGAACTTTTATATACTAAATAATACTAATGTGCAACGTATAAAAATGAGAATTGTTAAACGAAGTGCAATAATTAGGTATATCAAATCTATTGGAAAACAAACAAGATACGAAACCAAAATTACATGATTAATTCATTACCAATAATAATAATATCATTACAAAATTCACCGTCTCGCTTACAATATGGATCAAAACGATCCAGAAACAGTATATTTAATACAGATACAGGATATAATGAAAACTTATATCCTGTATAACTAAGATCGTAATAAAGGAAATGTTTTTAAGTACTTTTTTTTTTACAATTTGTATTAACCCGTATCGTGGCAAGATTGCTTTTTTGAAGAAAAGCAAAAAAAAAAAAAAAAAAAAAAAAAAAAAAAAATGTACATAGGTAAGTTCTTTACGCTATAAAAAAATCGTGTAATAAAAATCGTTTAATAAAACTAAGTTAAAATTTTTTATAAAGCTGTATGTATGGTATACTATACAAAATGAACATAAGGGTTAAACAACATACTGTATAAGCTGCAAAAGTTAGATCGATTTTTAAGAATGACTGAGAAATCATTTCAAGTATACTTAATGACTTTAACTCTCAAAATCTTAAGATCTAATACAAGATATTGTTTATTGGAAGAACATAGTACCTAGTTACAAACTTCTCAGTAAATAGGATTATTTTTATAGGAAATGTTAATGATTTATGCAATGATTCCGTTGTGCTTACATCCGGGAAAGGTTAAAGCACTTTTCCTTTTTGTCACAGATTATTAGCGAGTATATGAAAACTTTTTAAGCTTGGTAATTAACAATATTTTCTAAGTCTTCTTTAGAGGTAATTCTTTTAATATAGTGATTCTCAAACTGGAATATATAATATAAATATATGTTTAATAATTTAAAGGTAATGTATCTCAGGATAAATTTAGTTGGAAAAATAATTTTTTAGACTCTGAGTTGACAGATATTCCGGTTGAATTTAATCAGTACTTTAATATTTACGGATGATGGAACTTAAAATACTTTGTTTCTTAATATATGCTTAACACTTCAGGAATTTGTGAAAAAATAATGAAATTAGTTTCTATTATAGAACAAAGTATTATAGTTAAAAGGAGGCATAATATATTGGCGGCTTACATTTTATCTTAAGTGCAAAGCTTTTCAACATAAAAACATTAATAATTATAAGTAAATAAGAAAATATTTTTTATTATAACGATAAAAATTAACACAATAGATATTATATTAATTATAACTCCATAATTTTTATTTCAGTTATAAATAGAACAAAAAATTTAATACTAAGCCGGTAAGATTCCTGTTTAACTTTAAGAACGCATTATCAATTTAGAAATGTTAAAAAAAAGCAAGATAAAAATAATCAAAAATTCATCGGAAATGACAAATATGACAAAATTCTAAAACTAGAATACCATATTTATCTTTATTTAGAAAATAAAATTCCATAATCAGTTTAACATATTTCCTGTCATACTGTAAAATATATCATTGGTACACCGCTAAAATTGACCAAGTCAGGGCAAGTAATTTGCAAGAAAATGCAATTTGAAATTTCCTGTGATTAGGAAAAAACAAAATAACTTTTTCATTTTACAGGATATATTTTTCATTTTGTTGCTCTATTACATTTTCTTTTTTGCATGTTTAAGTGATTTAGAAGGAATGTGTGTGCAGTTGATTTGGTCTTCAGTTCTTGATTTTTCAGTGCTTCTCACATTCACATATATTTTCAATACTCACACATACGAATTCAACAGAGTAAGAAAAGAAAAGTGCATTTTGAATATAATTAACTCGGTTATTTTGTTATAATAATATAGGAGAGAAGTACAATAACGTGAATAAATGAAGTTTCATAGTAACCGACAACAAACTTAATGTGACAGAGTAAAGTTAATTATTGTGTAATCAGTTATCTACCAGTAAAATGAATGAATTTCGATAATTATATTATTTGTCAATTGACATATGGTATCTACTAAATTCAAATATTCATGCTCTGTATTGATAACTATTGGTAGGACTGCGAAAATTTTATTACCATCAAAATATTTATATTCGCGCTATTTTCTGTCACAGAAATTATATTTTCAATAACCCGAACACGCTAACTTTTTTTCTTAATTCAAATTTTATCAATTTTGGTACCGAAGATATGTTGATTTTATATTGCATATGATTAATTACAATTTGCCTATATAAATATTTGATTCACCTTTAAGAATATCATTAAAATTTTTTTGGATATTTAATTATAAAATATTTCATATTATCATAAATGTAACTAAATGAATTTAAAAAGAATATTAAAAAAGGAAATAATATTACAAAAGAAGGAACGCACAGCATTGAGCACAATTGCATTGAGTGGAACATATTTCTCCAGGTCAGTCTAAAATAAACTAAAATAGTTCTACAGGGAGCAATAGTTTTTGCAACGTAAACAGCTGAATCACCCAAGAAAAAAAAAATTGAATCCATCATTTTCTGTTGTCGAAACCTATTTTCTAGATGATTTCATTCCCACTATTGGAAAATACACGTCTGCAAGAGTACATGTAACATTAGGTCATATTTAGGTGTCATCACAGAAGCTCGTTGCAAACAACAACAAAAAAACTCAAGTAAGCCCAGTTGCGCCATAGATCAACAGCTGTCAGCTTCTTTAATATTTCATTAGCCTTTGAGAAAAGCCCTTCTTCCTATTTCGCAGGATATTGGCGGGTTTTCAGACATATCCATTGAGAAACGCTTTCATTACAGAGCTCAATAAGATTTGCAGCACAATCGTTTTTGGCGTAGGATAAAAAGAACAATTACTGCAATGACGTATACTAAAAGAAGAATAATAAAAAGAACATATTTAAAGATCTGTGTTATACTTCGCCGATATGTTTTCATTGGATTGCTAAAGGAATCATTGTGATTTCCTCATTATATAACATCTTTTACGTATGATAATGCGTAATTTATACATATGCAAAACCTACACTGTAGAAAAAAGTGTTTATGAAAACAATTTGACTGAATAAATGTCAAAAGAGTGTAAATTTAAATACTTCATTTAGATAAAATATTTAATTGTCATTGTTGCTCATTTTTATTAACTTTATTTATTGTGTGTGTATAAAAATGGAATTCAGTCATTCATTTTTTTTCTTACATTCTGACTTATTAGACTTGTGAATTTGAGGGAAAAGACCCACTTCAAATTTCGGAAGAAATTACAAGATTCTACCATATTTATATATATATTTTTTTGTAATGAAATATATTTAAAACTAAAAGTAGACAACAATAAAAATAATTAAAGAAAACATGTTCTTAGTAGTGTGCTACAAGGTAGAAACAATTATTTTTTCAAAACTCTAGTGGCCAAAATAAAAACATAAAATCTTAAGGCTTTGAAAACTACATTTACGCCGCAATGAATGTTATAAGAAAGAAAATACATATACTTTCGTTAAATATTAAAAATTTATTAAATATCCTATTGAAATTCCAATTCATTCAGAGCACTTTTTTTTAGCGCCATCCGATTTTCTGATTTTGTGTTGGCCCTCATTTTTTGATGCACAAATATAAAGAGATTTTGTAAATATTTATTGATATTGTTGCTATTTTTATTTCCATTTTATTTTATAAATAATAATTCAATTCTATTTTCAGTAGCTAAAATCTTCAAGGAAAGATAAACAAAAATTTTCAGAAGTTGAAATGTTGTGACTTTCATCATTTATTTTTCAACAAATACCGAACTTCAAGAACTTCCATTGAACGTTAAATGGGAAATTCTATAAACACGGAAAATGACCCATTGTTTATTATTATAATGCAGTAATATAATGAACGTTTATACAAAAGGCATAAACAGAGAATTATAACGAAAATCTTGACTAATGTTTCTAAAAAATAAATTACATTATTTCCTTTTCCTTCCAAATGATTTTTAAAAAGTTTCCAGTACATTATTTCTTAATAATTTGATTATGAAATAAAAATTTGTAAACTTAATGAGAGCTCCCAAAAGAAATCAAGAAAAGAAAGAAAACAAGAATAATGTTTGTTTAGTGTTAAAGAAAAGGAAAGAGAAAAACTCGAGTTCTTAAAAATGAATGCATTTATTGTAGTTATTTTCTTTCTTCTTGCACATTTTCTGAACTGTGGAGATAATTTGCAAAAATGTTTTTAATTAAAGAAAAACATTAATATTAGAAATGCATTGACGAGAATAAAATTATACCCTTTGACTTCTCCTTAAAGAAATATATTCCTTCGATGATTTACAAGGAAAAAGGAAGCTGTAGAATTTAGTATTATATTCGAATAATGATCATAAATACAATTTGCATAATTTTTCATTTACAAATATTAGATTATTCACGCAAATGCAGCAATATGGCGTCATTTTACTAATATATTTCCATTTCGCATAAGTTATTCATTTATAGTAAGTGAATAATAAATAAATCAGACAATTAAATTTAAACTTCAGTATTAGATTTACGATGACTATAATCTTCCACAAAATTACTGTTCACATTTAGTATAATATCTGTATCAGGTAATCAGACAATTGTGAACTTTATTGATAATGACAACAAATCCATTTTAAGTTAAGCAAATTGCTTTTAAAGAACAAAGCGTTCCAGGATGCGTTTGATACGTTCTCTGAAGATCTTTAAGCGTTGCAATTCAATCAATTTTAGTTCCTTTTTTACTCTCTTAGTTTGAAAATATTTTATTAAAAAAAAACAAATTATTTTCATTGTGTAATGCTATAGCTTTAAACAGAGCCGTAATTTAAAAAAAAAGTCAGATCAAAGGTTTAGAGAAGGAAGAAAATTATAAACTAAGTAAATTGGTAATTTGCTACTGTGCGAAAGTGACCATTGTCAGTAACAAGTTTTGTTGCATAATTTTGGTATTTAAGTAGTCTGCGTGAAAAAACTTTCAAAAATCCGACTACAAAGAATTCTGAGTCAAATAACAAAGTTTTAGACAAAAATTAGTACCATTCAGTAAGTTCAGCTCAATATTTATTTTCGTAATTATTAATTTTTCAAGCACAATTTCCTTTGCGTTTCTATAGCCGATTGTTTAGAATAATTACTAATACAGTATATCTGTACTTTTCGGAATCATTCCGTGTTTCTAATTATCACATATATTTTCCAACATTAATTATAATCAAAGATAATAAATAAAATTTGCAACAGCTTGCAACACTGATATATATATATATATATATATATATATATATATATATATATATATATATATATATATATATATATATATATATATATATATATATATATCGTTAAATAAATGAATTTGTTGATGAAATTAACTCAGACGAGTGAATAATTCACAATTAAAAACATAAATATTATTATTATTAAATAATATTTAGTAATTACAAACGAGTTAAAAATTTAGCTCTAGTCGTTTGGGAAGAAAATGTTATTACTTTTCTTATATGTAAGTATCAGATGCAACTGAAAATAATAATTTATTGCAGTAACATAATTTTATTACAGCGTTGAGACAGCAGTTACTAAGAGACGAAAGAAAGAAAAATATTTGTGCGCATTTATATGACGCTTTTGAATCGCAAGATTCAATTATCACTAATTCGCTTAATCAATTTAATTTGTATATTCAATGTAAATTTTTCTGAATATCGATTTAATGTTATTTTGCACGGAGCTCCCTTTCTTTGCAAATATTCGACACAACGTTATTTAAAAAAATCGCAGCATTCCGCTGTGATTCTGAACAGCATTAATTAATTATAATTTTTCAATACCATTTATGGATAATTACTTATCTGAGTTAAAAATAAATAATAAATATTATTAACAAATAATAAGTAAATTATTCATTAAATTAATGAAAGTGAATTTTAAAGTGGTAAGAGCATGATTTTGGAATGCAAACAGAAATTTCTCTCTGTAATATTTGATTAAGTTTTCGTTAAAAGTTTATGTTAAAATGATGGATTAAAAATTATTTTAAAGTTTAAGAGTCTATTATTATTTACAAATGACTGATTTCTTCAGTTAATTTTATTAATTTTGTTTATTTTATTCATTAATAATTTTAAATCTACTAAACAGCTTTAATAAACAGCTTAAAATTTATTTCAGTTTCTTACTGTCTAATTTAATAGTTTTCCTATTTGTTTTAAAAACATTATATTTTAAAGGATGATTATGTAAGCATACATTTTGGATGAGTCATATAAACAGATACAAATCTAATATAGTATAAAACACAGTCATCCCACAGTTTGTGATTTATTTCAGTAACCCTTTGTGAGTTATTTCAGTAAATCTATGAATTTATATAAAAGCGAATTCGTTATTTTGAAAGAGAAGGAAATTTACATTCGGAAAAAAACCTTAACGCTAGGCGACAGATGTGCCTCCAACACAAGAGGTGTTGCTTTGAGTCCACAGTGAAGATAAAAAATATGGGAAGCCAGATGTTCTATTACAATAACGATAAGGTAAGAGTTTGGATCATTAGAATGAATGCGAGATAAGATAAAAAAATTCACCTAGAATTTTACAAAAGATATTTATAATTTTAGTTTTTAGTTGAGAAAGCAAATTTTATTTGTGAGCTATATCAGAATTTTGAAAGCGATAAAAAAGTGTCATCAAACACAATTTTTTTTTCTTCAATTGAATGAAATAAAAAAAGTAAGTAAATCTACAGCAGTTTAGAATATCTCAATTTAAATTTAACGATTGTATACAGAATAAAATATGTAAGGCAAGATTTAAAAATGTTATAAAAGGAAATACGAAAAAAATAAATAAATTTAACAAACGTATGAATGAAATATTCGTAAAAAATAAACTTACAGTAGCATAACGAATATATTTACATAGTCAAACATTTCAGTAATAGTAAATATGGGGATATAGTGTGTAGTTACAGAAATTAATTGCTTCTAATTATTTGATTTCATATTATAAAATTATTTAAAAATGTATTATTGATAGACGAGAACAGAATATTTTTAGCCGATATAATCCTATTTTTGATAATCTAATTACATCACTTGTTACAACCACCTATATAATACCTATTGAGACATAAGGTTTTAAAATGAAATGGAAAATTCAAACTTAAAAAATAAAGATTTTGACAATTTGTTGAAAAGCTTAAGTAAGCAACAATATTAATATTATATCAAATGAAATTCAACCTTTATCGCCTCAGGGCAAGTTAAAAAGAATTATTGGTCGTTAACTAAAAAAAAATGAACACAGTCCAACCGCCAATGACATAATGCTGAAGAGAGGAGATAACTAAATATAATTTGTGTCCGCTTGCCGGAGCACAACATACATAAATATATTAAACTTATTTATTACTTTTTGAAGGGAAATATGACAAACGATTCGAAAAGATCATTCTTTGACCTGGCTAATATTTATACTTTTTACGACAGGCCTATATCTTAAAAATTATATTTACGAACGTTATCAATAGAAATAATACATCTTGACGTTTATAATTCTGCTTTCATAGTTTTTAATTTTCAACATTTCATTGTTGAAACTCAAACCAATAAAGGAGTTTTTAACAACCAAATTCTTATTTAATCTTAATCTCAAAGTGACAGTCATGAAGTCTTACAAATCATGCTATCAATTTTAGGAGTGCAAATTATCCATAATTGAAGGCGTCTTTTCGCAATGTAAAAAGGGTTAAAAACGATTTAATATTTGTATTTAAATCGAATTCTCTGACCATTTAGCAAGGTCTGGTGGAGTATTGATTCCATTATGAAACCTGCCATATTATTCGTGAGCGATTGCGATCAGAATAATCTGCAGCTGACTCATAGCTTCTAGTTTAGAAATCAGCTGCTAAAAAATAATGTAGCACAATGAGATAAGAGAGATCAACTTTCAAATAAGTTGATGGAAAAATAACTTATCATTACAAGCTGTCAATTGAAGATGCAAGAAAAAGTAAAATTCAAACCTTTTCAGGCTTATATTTTTTAGTACTATTAAGAATTATTGCTTCCAAATATAACCAAAAAATGATCTTTTGGCTGAGATTTCTTATGAGGAAAGATAATTTTATACCTGTAATAAAATTCAGCATAAATCGGATGTTCATTCAATTTCATATTCATTTCATGTTCATTCAATTCTATATTGACTACTAGTTATTGGTTAACTATTCAGAAATGCAATTAATGCAAGATATACTTTAATTTTTAACAATACTGGCTGTCATAAACCTTAAAGGTAAATGGAAAAGGTCATTTAAACGTGCAGGGTGATTTCACTGTTTATCATAATTTTAATAATTGACGCTTACAGATTTGTAGGATAGATTGCATAGAAATTATAATTTAATTTTCAGAAATTTCTCTCATTTTAATAAGTTTTCATTAATTTAATTTTAAATAAATTTTAAATATTAAAATCGAAGTACCTTATAGAAAAGTAACGAAAATATATTTTCAATTATTAGCGACTGAATTTGGAAAAGTGTTTCCGCAATTGTTATTATAATTTATCATTAAATTACCTACTGCTCACTTTTGAATTTACATTCTCAAATTGAGAACAAAGTGTTTATACAGAAGATTGTAAAAAATTAACAGCATACAGCTATTATGTTAATAATAATTACTTTAGAAGATGTTTCAATCGTTTCATTACATCTATTGTCCAACCTTTTAATTTTCACTAAATAATTAATGTATCAACAACACAATAAGGAAATGAAAAATAATGTTCTTTGATTGAAACATTATTTCAGTTCTTGCGCACTAAATTATAGTTTTACCGATTTCATTGTTTAATATAATGTTATTGAGTATAAAGCCGGTAGAAAGCCTTTCAGTTGAATAAATATTGAAATTCTGCCTCTGGAAAAAGCACGATTCTTATTCTGTCGTCTGGATCTAATCCTTTTAAAACGTGTGGCAACACGGTACAGGGCAGCCATTTTTGAACCAGAAGAGAAACACAAGCAGTTCTGTGGAATAATTTGACGGCTAATGAAACCAGAATGTTAAGATAGTGTCGTTTCTTTTAAAATTATGCATGTCACTATGAAACAACGGGAGTGTTTTATCCTCGGCTTTCTCGTTTACTTAGACAATTCTGAGCGTTTTGTCTTTAACTTCGTAAAGCTTCAAAAAGGATCAATTAACCATTTTGCAACTGTTTTCTTTAACAGATTGTACACAATGTTTGACAGGTATATAATTCTGGAATCAGAACTTCATATCAAATTTCTGTTAATAACAGTTAATTTATTTAACTTGCCATCTTTTTGAGTTATTTTGTTCGAACACATATAGACAGGAAACAAACAGAAAGTACACACATTTTTGTGTTAAGTCCAAAATAAGACACGGGGTTGCAGTTTGGGTGTAGTCATATTCTATAATTCACCTATCTATATCGTTGCATTTTTGAGTTGTGAATTTCATGCACGCACAAATATACAGATTGACAGACAGTCAGCCCTTTGATGAATTTCGTCCAAAATTTGAAAATTATCTACAGTTATAGTATAAATACCAAAAGCGAAGTTTCATCTATATAGACAGTATATTTTTGGATATATGGATGTTCACTGAAAAAATGAATTTACCATTAATGAACATTGACAAAAATCTGCAAAAATGCGTATGTAAGCTTATTTGTTCCGTTTTTGTGTTACCGTCTTCACAAAATGACCGGAAATAGAGTGTTCTGAAGCGTGGAATCTCATCAAAATTTCGAGCTTGAATATTTTAACTATAACAATTTCCACTTTTCAGATATTTTGTTGATTTCAGCTGCACAGCTTTGAAAATATAAAAGTTATTTAATTTCGAATCTCGATAAAAAAAAAGTACCACTTTGTTTATTTTATTATCACTACACATTTCTTCATTGAAAGATTAGCTGAAATGAGAACTTTATTTTCTGCTTTGCTATACATATTTTTTATATAAAAAATAAAAAATAAAATAAAAATATACTATCATTATCTATAAAAGTTCAATTCGTCTGTAGATATATTGGATAAATAACGTATGCAACTTAACAACATATTATGGTAAATTTGAAATGTGATAAGAGTCCACGTTCAAAAATAATTTGATAAAGGTTTTATTGATTAATGTATGTTCAATGACATAAAAAAGCCCAGCGGTTTTAACTACCAGATTGCTATCTGCAATCCACAAGATCCAAATCAGTTAATGTCTAACAATTTTTTTCTCAAATAACCTGATAAGTGGAATAAACGTATCATTCCGTAGTAATATATGAGTGATACTGCTTTATCACGGCGTTCATTTATTAAGAACTTGTTCATTTATTAAGAAATTCATGTCGCTGAGGGCGTATAAGCAACAAAAATTATGTTGTTTCTTTTTTGCGATTAACTAAAAGGCTCTAATTGAATTATGAAAGAGAATCCATTTTCGAAAGTACCATTAAAATGTATTTATATCTTGCTTCTTAGAATTAAAAGAGATAATCCACTTATCTGTATTTAGAAAGAAATAAAAAGAATGTGAAGATTGTAGAAAAACACGTGGAGGAGTTTATAGTTACAATCTATTCAGTGATGATAAAATGGATACGAAAAAAAAAAATGAAACCTAATTTTCGTTCCAAAGAATTTAAATCTTCGTCGAAATTTTTTATGTCATCAGTCCCAATAAAAACTTCAGAAGGTTTTCTCTTAAAACTAATACTTTTTAAACTTTTACTTAGTAGCTAAAAGAACAAGAAGCTTTCACTTTTAATTAAATCGTTTTTTACACACGAGAATTATCGAAACGGATCGTAAAGTTGAGACCGTCAATTTCGTGTTGAAATGCTTTAAGGCTCAAAAACTTCTTTCTTTCATATATTAAAAATCCAAATAAATCGCATTCCTTTCTTTGATAGATTAAAGGACTTCTAAAATTTTTCTTTTAATAGGGATTTTCTTTCTTTCTTCTTTTGCTTCCCTAAAAAATGTTTTTGATATGGATAAAATTCTTTTCGAAACTATCACATATATAGCAAACTCACATATAAAAAAAATTCAAACCGATATATATATATATATATATATATATATATATATATATATGAAATTGAAAGATATAAGGAATAAATAAATCCATAGAAAAAACTATTTTTTGAATCATAGGTTTTGATGGGTTTTTTTTTTGAAAAAGGAAAGCATATGAAAAATAGATACAAATTAACTTTTTATAATTGCTTTTTCTGCACTGTATATCTATTATTTCATCAATCTTTCATCTCAGTGACTTCTTATTAATAACTGGATCCACTACCGCTTTAATGAATATAGATTTATTACAAATGAACATTAACGTCGAATTTTATTCTGATTGCTTTATGTTATTTTGTGTTTTTTCAGCAACGAGGGCATAGCAGAGAGATTTCCCATTGCAAATCCTTTGCTTAGTATAAACCAAACTCTAAAGAATTATGTGCTGTGGAATTAAATCCTCCTCTTTACTTTCCAGTATAATAATGGAATGCAAAGCGTTTTGTGTTTAGCTACGTCGTATCGTGGATGAAATCAAGTTAGTATTCTAGACCCATTACCTTGATCCATTAAATCTAAAGTTTGATACAGATATAAAGTTTTCATGTCAAGATTGCATATGAAATTTCTCTTATTTAACATTAGTTGTGTTTTTGTATTTATCCGTTCAGAAGTACGTGAACAGTATATCCTTTGAAGGAATTTATCCAAAATTTGACGTAGATTTATAAATGTAGCATAAAGTTCACATGATGAGATTCAATGATCCAGGTTGTTCACATTCAAGTTCACATGCGCTTTGTCCATTGAAGGTTGTGGTCCAAAATTTTAATAGATCTACAATTATAATAAGAAAAATATATTGCCAAATTCCATCTATCAAGGTCATTGGATTTTTTTGAATTATTGCATTCATATGAAAACGGATGGAAAGACAGACATAATTTCAAAATATGTACTTGTGGACTCAGGAAATTCCATAACGTGCAGATTCATCAAAATCTGAAGTTCGAATTTGTTTGTTTTTTTTACAATCCTTTGTGAAAGTAAAAGAAATTTTAAACTTTTTCTTTATTTAAAAAGTGTTTGTTTATTCCTATGAGAAACGCACTTTTGTGATGGTACAGCTAAATACGAAGTAAAAATGCTGCGTTCAGTGAATAAATGCTCATTTTTATAAAGAAGTTCGCGCCACTATATGTTTCTTTCTCTTTCTGTGTACGACTTACTAGGAATATCACGTTAAAACTACGCGTGTCAAAAGACTCATAGATGTCAAGTCAACGAACTCAGCTGAATGGCAGTTACTCATCCAGCGTTCAATGAAAATCTCACGGACGGACAACGTAACAGACACCTTAGCTTATCTATTTCCATCTTTCACTCAATGCTTTAAAGTATCTTCCGCAAATCCTCTAACTTTCACGAATCATTTTGACTAAAAAAAACTTCACAAAATGTCAAACTATAGCATTATATGGTTAGGAAATTAACTTGGGAAAAATGTTGAGACTTTCCTCGCTTAATTTTATGCACAGGTACTTTATATTTATGTGGCGTCCAGCTATAATTTAATTCGAATCATAAATTTTTATACAAACATGCGATTTAGTAAGTAAGGAGTCTTTTGATGGGAGATGACAAATTGATTAAAAACTCATTTTTTTTGTGGTTTTGTGCTAGAAGATTAAATTTCACATTTTATGTTTACTGATTTTATGTTAAATTTCACATTTTATGTTTACTGAATATTTGGAAAAAATGTAAGGATAATTAATTAAAAATTTATCTTGTTTTTTTTGTTGATGGAAAACTTCGAAAATTACAGATATTAACTCATGTTATGTAGGAATCACTTCTTCCAGCCAGCCTGCATTATTCCTCGTATTATTCCTTGTTAAAATTGGATAGACTCCAGAGCTCACAGACAGAAGTTTCTTAGTCGATATATTATATATACAGTGCCATTTACAATTTTGACACTGTAGTTATCGACACATCTAATGTCACAATTATTTATCAAATATAATGTGAATGCCATGAAATATACAGTTGCTAATTGTATTAATGTTTTGCGATGACGTTACGGTGCTTCCCCCCAGCCTACACACACACACGTGAGCGCGCGCATACGAAATGGAGACCAAAATTAAACTATGGTATTGTTTTTCAACGAGTGTCACGGAATTATGTGATGTTATTTATTAGATTTATTTATTAGATGTTATTTATTTTTATTAGATTTTATTTGATAGGAAACTATACAAACAATAAATGCTAATTATTGGTGCAATCGCATGATGTTCATAATACCAATGCCATTGCATTAGACGCAAATGCAAAAAGCATTAGACGAATGCAATTGCTTTAGACGCATATGCAAATAGACGTTGTCTTATACTTCAATTCTTGCGAGATGCGACTTGTATGTTGAAATTTAATTGCGAGACTGTTTTGACGCTTATTACGGGATGTACGTATTATGTGCTCTTTATACATAATTAAAATTTTCTTGTTCAGAGTCCTATTCAGAATGGTATATATCTATAAATTTGAAATGAAAATTATGAAATTCAGTAAATTTCTTAATGAACAGATGTTTAAGACATTTAGCCAAGAACAAATTTTAACTACAAAAACTGCTACTAGATAAAGTTTGATGGTAAAACTACAGTAGTATAAATTTTCGCAACCGCTTAGCTCGTGCACTAGAAAAACAATACTAAATAAAGAGATTCAATTTTTTTATCACTTCCTTGCCCATTTCACTGAACTGTTGTGAAATTTACAAAATATCGCTTTACTGGTGAAATTCTTTGCCGATGCTTCGAACTTTATAAAATAGAAGAATGATTTTACAAGAGAACAAGTGATCAGTCATCATGTTCTTCATCTGCAACAATCACAGACTGGAATCTTAGTGATTCGCAACATTTCTAGGAATTTGCTGCACTTAATTGTTGAATATGTAGGACTTCAAATATTTTTTTATAATAATGAATAAGATTAATGGTTCTGTTTTCATGAAAGGATTTTTGAAATGAAAATTGTGAAATAGAGTCGAATTGCTGTAAAAAGCCGTCATATCCTCTATGGTAGCAATTTTATAAACTTAAGGTTTTTTAGCTTATTATTTTTTGCATCGTTTTATTAAGAAGATTGCAAAATTTTACAACTTTCAGATGAATCGTTATAGATATATATATAGCTCTGAATTGGTTAACTTTAATCATATACTCTCCGTAAAATGAGGTTATCAAATAAAATATTTACATGTTTGTGCAGTAAAAATAAAAAATAAATAGGTGATCTCTTGCGAAAGTCGACTACATTTTTGCTTTAATTTGAAAAGAATGATAAATGTCAACATAATATCGGCACAAAAATTTGGACAGAAATATTCAAATTTCTGTAACTACTTCACTGAAAATCAAATGCAAAGACTATGGGCATATCTATAAGCAATAAACTTACAGATTGATATAATTTCTTTTTTAGAGAATTGAAAGAGGAAGAAAAAGAAAAATCAAAATATTTTTTAAAAACAATAGTGTGTTGACATATTATTTTTAATATCGATTTATAACTGAAGAATTCTAAATTGGTAAAACAAGATTGTAAAAAAATAAAATTGTATAATTTGTGAAAGAACATTGTTTTTATCTTCTTCAACTTATTCTTCTTCAATGTAGAATTTGTTAGTAATAGTCCTGTTTTAAATTTTAAAAAATTCCCTTTATTTATAAAAGTAGTATGATTCAAGATAAGAAAATAAGTAGAATACACTGTTGATAATACACCAAATATATTTTTAAAAAAATCTTTCAAGATACCGAAGACTGATTATAGCAATATTAGAATTAAAACACCAAATAGTATATTAAACTTTCAAGATACGTATGACTGATAATATCAACATTTGAACTAAAACACCAAATATTTTAAAAATCCTTCAAGATACTTATGACTCATAATATCAACAATAGGAATAAAATGCCTTTTCTTCGTAGCAAAATCGAGATCAACATTACTTAAAATGATTCATGCTGAAGGCATTTTGATGCTCACTTAGATGTAGTTGCTTTTCTTTTGAATGAAAACAGAAAAGGAATTGCCCTTGTTTTATACAATAATAGGGAAAGTGTACAAATAAACAGTTACAAATTGTTTTTTTAATTTGAATGTTATAGCTCAACTAACCTAGTTCTTCATTTTATGATGCCAAAATACACGTGTTACTTGCGATCTAAAATCCTTTCTTCATATGCTATGAAATTGGTTGTAAACTCTTTCGGAAACTTAATCATACTCAGTCTGGACTCAATCTGCTGATGTATTTTCAGTTGTTATCCTTTTTCTGTTAAAACGAATTTTATTATGAAAGAAGACTTACGTGTTTTGTAATGACTAAGGCATATTGTTTTTTTATTATTTTGTTTCATAAGTTAGAAATAAAATCAGAGGGCAGTTTAGGTATTTCAATTTAATATACTCTTTTTAAGAAAGACTGGATTATCAGGGTAATGCATCAAAGCAAAACCCTCTTTATCATCACCTGTTTAAAGCGTTTACATTCCTTACAACATTTTTATTATTTTGTGAAAACTCATACCACTAGAGATATGGCATTTTCTACGTCAAAACGCTTTGGTTATATTCTATTCAGGTACAGATAAATATATCTGAGTAGTAATAAACGCGCTATTATGATTCTTAAAAATAACCAGCTAAATATTTTGTAGAAGTACTGGAAATATAGTCTTGTTAGTTATTGTAAAAAGATAAGTGAAAAATAAATAATATTTTTGCAAAATCTTTCGACGGCTCTAGGAATCATCCTTATATTAAAAATCATTTGAATGATATTCATTACTTTTTTGAGATTTAAAATAGTTTGTAAGTTTTTATCAACAGTATCAAAAATAATTTTATTTGTCTTGTTTTACAGAACCTTAAACAAACGAAAATTCAATCGTCTATTTATTTCTTAGGAGCATAGTAAAAAAAAAAAAATAATGTCTTCAACTTAAAATCGACTTTTATTATAAGTAAGAAGAATTTTATTTCAGATCGTTGAATGAAAATTTCAAAAGGTTTTTTTTAAAGCAATGTTATAATTAGCACATTAAAAATAATCGTATTTCATTTGACTTTACATTTATGAGGTTTCAACAAAAATGTTACTTTAATACAAGATTCTATAATCATGGAAGATTAAAATTACGATTAACTTTAATTCTCTTTAAAAACTGAAATTAAAAAAAATTGAAAATACTTTATTGAGCACTTTTTAAACTAAAAAAATATCGGCTAGAACTACATGCTTTTGGTACATTTTCTTTTGTTGTATCATTATAGAGACAATTTTATTGGCAGAAAACTTTAAATAAAATAAAAAGTATACAAAATTAATAATAACAGTAAATAATAACAACAATATCACAATCGAAAAAAGAAATCTAACGATATTGCAGCAAAAATTCTCGCAAAATTTCGAATAACGGAAAAATGTATGCTAATTTTACCATTTGGAGTATGAGAGCATTTCAATTTCAAATACAAAAGAGCAAAATTTATTGCTTCTGTAAGATAAACTTTCTTTTTATTGGATTTGTAAGAGGAAAAATATAATAATGAACATTATAAAATGTTACAAAAACTAATTTTATTTCAAATGTTTGCATAATTTGTCTGGACCACATTGGTTCAGTAGCAAATTTTGTACTTCAGCATGAGAGAAACTTAAGCTCAAGATGCTGTTCTGCTGAAGATCTAATGCATATATTAAACAGGTAAATTTTGAATTCGTAGGTGCCGTGCTAATGTAGAGCTTGGGGACGTAGATATCTTCATCGTCATCTTTTCATTCTTTTCAGAATTCCACTCAAGTAGATTCAAAATGGGCCATGAACCTAATTAATGCTAATCTCTCCGGTATAAATCATAAATTCATTTTAAAACCAACTAATAATGTTGAATTGATGCAAAATGTAAAAATAAATGTAGGATTCGTTGAAAACTACGGATTTTAACAATTTTATACAGTTTCAAAACATTCCATTTATAATAAATTTTCACACTGGGTTTAAGGAGCACTGCAACCAATGTTTGGAGAAAGTTCTCCCCCAAGTGATGTTAAGAGAATGTGATATCCTTTTCCCCAACCAGTCAACATGTACATAATTTTCTATCAAAATTAAGAATACCCTTGATAATTAGCAGATATGAGACAGTGAAATGTAATAAATAAATTAGATTAACTGGTTAATCAGCGCATTGTAGCATAGTGCCCATGCCTTCTGATAATTTAATAATGTTGTTTGAAAGTAAATGAGTTAATGTGTATGAAATGGGAGAAATCAGTATTCATTCGTAATTAGTGCAGTCTTTTCAAGCTAAAGCAACAAACAATTCACTTCATGGAATATTGAGAGAGTCTCATTTCAAATAAAGCACTTTCCATTTGATGGCATTTTTACTTTTATTATACGCTAATTATAAATACGTAATAAACATTTTCAACGAAAGCATCAAAATATTCTTCTTTTTAAAATTATATTGCACAGTAATTTATAATTTATAATTTCAAGATATTCGAGAGAAAAATTTCAAGACAAATGATAGTAAATTAATATACAAATTTAGGTGAATTGAATGGATTTATCATTTCTCAGTGTTTTCAGGAGATTTGTTATAAATGTTGTAAAAAGATTAAGAAATTTGAATAAAGTCTTACTTCTTTCTTTCTATTGATCTTCTTTTCTATTGATCTCTCAATAGAAAAGAAGTATTCAACAAATCATGATCCCCTTGAAGATACTAAAATAAAAATAAGAAACGAAAAGAATGAAATACTTCTTTTGCATTGAATTTTGCAATTATTCGCGTCTGTATTATTTATTACAGAATGCCATTGCAAGAATTTTAGAAATTCTTAATGTTTATTGAAAAACTAAAAGTATTATGTAGAATTACTATAACAATCGATTTAAAACATTAAAAACTTATTCCAAATTTGTTTTATTTTATTTAACCACTTCATTTCAGGATACGGTGGGGGTGAAGATTGTAAGAGCGAAATGTCTATCGAATTTCAGAAATCTTTCAAAGGCATAACAGAGAAGCGAAGTAGTTATAGTGAATCTTTCGTCACTAAAGCCAAAAGCTTCCCGAGATTTTAATGAAAGCAGATTTCTGACATTTCTCTTAAATTGAACAAGAGAGTGTTTGTTTATAAAGCTAATAAACAAAGGATATTCAGAATCCATTATCTTTATTGTAAGATGATAATTAGTGTGACATCCTATTTACCATATTTAATGCAAAGTCTTCAGAAAGCTCTCTGCATATCATTTGAATAATTTAGCAATGAAAGATAATAAGTCCTACGTCCCTTCTGGGTTAAATAAAATATAAATTTTTGTTTCTTTATCAGCAAAGTGTTGAATCAATCATGCATTTCGTAGAAGAATGCAATTTATATTGATCATTTCTCATCTTTTATTTGTTTTCAGTAATGATAGTGATAAATGAAACATTAGAAATGGATTCGAGAAGTCAATGACGCATAATAAATGGCAGATAAATAAATAAGCAGTCAATGATGAAAGTATTCCTTAGTCCTCTATATTAATAAATACAATTAAAAAATAAATTTATCTCTTATCATTATTCCATGTAATATTGTATCCTGTGTTTTATTATTTTTCTATAAAAATTACAATACAAGTGAATTTTAATGATCAAGTTCGTATTTGATTGGCAACGAGAGAGAATTGGAGATTGCATCAAAAGCCAAGGTAGGAATGATTTTTCATACAAAATATTGCACAAAAAGTTATCTTATTAATGATAACCAGTAATAATTAATAAAAATATTGTAAAGGGTTTGTTTTATCTTCTAAGAATGCTATTTAAATATTTTACTAAATCTGAAGCAATAGATAAATATTTTTCAGAGGTTCCACAGTTTGTTTTTTCAATATAATTTAAAGTCAGAGTATTTTTCAATGTTAGTAAGTAAATCTAAACAGTAAAATGACAAGTGGAGGCAAACTTGGGGATCAATTTATTGGAGAAGTTCGATGTTCAATTCTTGTTATCATCCTAAAATTCTTAATGAACTCATCTAAGACAACTGTAGCAATATTTATGAAGTAATGGCATGGAAGCATTTTTCACTCATGATACGAGCCAATTGAACCGATTAATACTGAAAAGTTTCCCAGGAACTTATTTAATTGTGTTTTATTGGAGACTATAACATTTTGTGAGTTTATTGCTATAACATTTCATTGCTAAATAGTCGAGTTGATAAAATTCCAAAACATGTGTAACATTTCTATACAATTATACCTTAAAATAGAACTTTTTGGACTTCATTAACCACCTGATAATCCTTTGTGCAGTATTAAATTTGTCGTTTATTATCCTCATCTAGACAAAACTGCAGACTTGTATTGAGCTGCTAGAACGAAAGTATTTGTCCACAACACGAGTGACAAAAATGTCAGTAAGCTACCATTGAAGATCCCTCCCGGAAGTTACCCATTTATGTATTGTTGGAAGTAACAATAATGTCTCTCAAGTGTCTTTTAAATGCCAAATGGCTAAATCACCAAAAGATGAATAAATATTTCTAAACAACAACTCATTATAATTTTTGAATGGTCAATAGACATAGGAAAAGAAGAAATGACCAGAGAAAGGAGGTTTAAACATGCTAAAACAGGAAAAACGTAAAACCCATAATTGAGTATGTTCATCTTGTAGCTGGAAATTTAGAACTAACAAAATCAAGGATAAAGGCTGGTGAAATTTAAAGAAGTCTTACTGCCTTGCTACTGAACAGTATTTCAAATAAGAGAGGGCTTTGGATAGGAGGAGGAAAATTCTTGTAGTGAGGAACCCATGGCGTATAAACTCAGTTGGTGAAAAATTATTTAATCATGTTATCGGTACATTAGATATTACGTGTGCCCACTGACTAGATTTTGAATGCAGTTTCCGAAATCCTTCATTTAGAACCTATATTTTTAAAAACGGAATTTTTGGTTTAGTATTCAAATATAAGTTCAAACCGTAACGTGCTTAACAATGCTTTAGGATCTACCAGAGAATATGTAAAAGCAGTGAGAAAAATAAAGAAAGATTCTAAATGCATTCTACTGATCAATACTAGGAATTATTTTTTCTGTGCAGCAATTTTATTTCGTTCATTAAGTAACAGCTTAATCCAAAATAATGTAAAAAACAATAAAAATTTACGAACTAATTTTCTCAATTTCACTCACATGCTATATTACTCATAATTATAGGGTGTATTGCATATTTCTTACAATTATAAAGTGTATATTTATATTGGCAAATAGAAGGTCTTTTTATCTGCTCAAACAAAAATGCACATCATCATAAAATTTTAAATCTATGCGGCTGACGGTTTGGAAAATTTATCTGAAAGAGTAGAAATAAAGTAAAAATTTTACAAACGTAACATACAAAAATAATAAGCTTCAAACATTACAAAAGCAAAGATCGTAATTGTTATAAATACTGTGGAGTTTCAATAATTCTGTATTTGTAAATATTTTACATTTATACACAATCATACACCTAAACAGCAATTATAATTTTAAGGTTTATAAAAAATTCAAAAAAAAAATTTTTCTTTTTTTAATTATCAATGTTGACAAAAATTTGAAATGATTGTTGCATTTTTGAACGCCGCATACATTAGGTTTATAAAAAATTCAAAAAAATTATTTTCTTTTTTTAATTATTAATGTTGACAAAACTTTGAAGTGATTGTTGCGCTTTTGAATGCCGCATACATAAGGTTTATAAAAAATTCAAAAAATAAATAAATTATTTTCTTTTTTTAATTATCAATGTTGACAAAACTTTGAAATGATTGTTGCGTTTTTGAACGCCGCATACAACGCGAACAAACTTATTTCAAGCATCGGCAGCAGAATTCTAGCAAATGTATGGCCTTGAATTGATGTAGTTAGAAGCGTCAGACGCGTATGTTAAAACCAGCATGAATAAATCGGTCATTCACATTTCTTCCCCTGCTTGCAAATTGTCTTGATGCATTTCCTATGGCAAAGTAATTAACTTCAGACGATTCAAATATTGAGGAACCTGCCTCCAGTAAAATAATCAGCTTCATGAGGTCAACTGTCAAATTTTCGATTATTAGCAATTTTATTTTTCAGACAAACGAATCATTCAAGTATTTGCATTTGTTATTAATTTCTTTTTTTCCAATTATATATTTTTTTTAAAGCGAATACTAATCTCCAATGAATGAAGCCCTCAGCTATGCTTTTAGAAAAAAACTTCACGATTTTTTTTGTTATCTGTCTCAGGGTATTTTTTTAAAATTTGAACAAAAATGCTCTGTATTTTGTATAAAGAGTGCTTTTACTGGACTAAAACTAATTTACCAAAGAATTATTCCATAGAATTTTTAGCTTTTTTACTCCTCTCTCTTCAACAACAGCAATATTTTGAACAGGAAGAGATTTACAAATATTTTTCCATCAAAGCCAATAGTTTTTAAAACACTCTCTTCCTCATAGAATAAATTTAGCTTGAAAAATTTGAGTACAGCTCGCCGGAATTTATCAAATATGAAATATTTCTTAGCCAAAATATTCAAAGCTTTAAAGACACTATTATGTTATTGTTTGTTTGAATTCCTTTCACTCTAAACTCTTAAAATTACGTTTATTGGGAATAAAATATTCAGTGAAATCAAAGTAATTAATTACTTCGATATCATAGATGAATTTAATTAAAAAATATGCATATACAGATGTATAATTTCAAAAAAAAGTTCCTTAACAGTTATATATCTCTTTGCAATGCTTTTTACTCTAGGATCATACTGTATATAAAATTAAGCCTACCACAACATAACAAACGGATAACATAGTTTTCATATAACTCAACATATTGAATAGAACATTTAAAACATATTATTTCCCTTTAATTGACCGCAAAAATAACTATTTTTTATCCATCACTGTAGAAAAATTTAGATAATTTTTTTAGCATGATATTCTGCTATATATTTTTTCAAAGCACGGCCTTTTCTTCTATAGGAGAACTCAATGCATTACAAGTCATGCATTAATGCATGATTAAACAATTTAATTTTTTACATTTAAATATTTTTTGTTGTAATATCACATTTTGGTGAAATTTTTTGAATTAATGTTGGAAAAATATGTTTACAAAATTTTTTATCTTACGAGAATATATCTTTTAACATTATAAGCACGAAACGTTATCATTACAGAATCAATGTTGAAAATTATAGTGATTCTAATTTTTTTTAAAAAATTGAACAAGTTAAGCAAATAAAGGAAGTTTTCATACAAGAAAATCATGATACAAAAAGTGTAAACCATTAAGAGCCGGAGAACGATCTATAACGAAAACAAACCACATGATTACGTAGTTTCATAATATTTTTAAAAAAGCTTCTAGAAGTTTTCAGAATTAAATAAACTTCCAAATAACATGCTTTTAAGAGTTTAGAACACACGTGTTAAAAGTATTTATCTCTTTATTTCGTATTTTCAGATTCAGGTAGAAAAATATGCGGAGTTGTTTCTCTTCCAGATAATAAAACAACGCCCAAATGCAAGTTCCTCGCACTGAATCAAATGAAAGGGAAAGTCATGCGAATTCCTTTGCGGTTTCCGTGTTTCCGCATTTGTTTTTTAGTTTAAGGCTTCAAGTGTATAGTTTCTCCGGAATTGAGTATCAGCATTAGAAATTACTCACGTGTATATACATGTGCTTTTGTAATTGGAAAAAGGGAATACTCTCACCGCTAAAGAAAGTTTTTATTATCTTTTTGACGACTGAATTTCGTTTTTGAAAAGAATTATATAATTGATTATTTCAGAGAAATTTTCATTCCTTTCAAATCTAGTTTAACTTTTATTTTTAGATGAAAATATCATCATGAAATGATTTGATTTTGCTTGATTTTCATAAACTACATCTTTTAATTTTGAATAAATATTTAATTTCATTTTTTAATTTTTAAACATATTCTGAAAGAAAAAAAATTCATATATTCTAAAAGGGATTAAGATTTTTAAGTTATCTTTTGAAATATTTATGAAATGCAATGATTGCTTTACGAATAAATAGAATAAAATTTAAAAATTCAGAAGAAATTATTTTTTTTATCAGGTTAAAGGGAACGGATAATTTTTGAACTTTTCTTGCGTTAAATGAAATGACTTATTTAGGGAATTCCGGACTATTGCCAAATATTTTGAAAATGACATTTATTTTAAATCCATTCGAAACAAAATTTATTTAATATAATATAAAAGAAGAGTATTTGATACATATGAATCTTTGTTTAGATATCAAACTTTTCGAGGTAAACAAAATGCTTCAAAGGATCAATGAGATACATATTTTTTACATGATAAATATATAAACTGCTTTCAACTACAATTTTATTACGCTCTTAAATATGAATGTAAAGGAAGAAAAAGCACGTATGGCTTTTATAAAGAAATAAAGCTTACAAAAATGGGTTTCCTTTTTTACAAAAAACAGAACAAGTAACGCTTTTATATCTCTTTACATAACTTCAAAATTAATTCGGTAATAAAGTTTTATAATTAGATCTAAAAATTATTTTCATAATGGAAAT
This sequence comes from Argiope bruennichi, assembly GCF_947563725.1. NCBI lineage: Eukaryota > Metazoa > Arthropoda > Arachnida > Araneae > Araneidae > Argiope > Argiope bruennichi. Next base: position 87,140,896 of record NC_079163.1, on the reverse strand, counting down.
TATTTTGTATGCAATATTTCATGAAAATATTTCTGATAAATTTTAGTACTTCTGAGCAAAATTATTATATATCATAGAAATCATCCGTGAAAATAGTTGAAACTTATTCCTTTTTAAAAACAGACATTTAAAACGCAATATTATCTTCTTTAAATAACAGAATGAATCGAAGTTTTTATTACATAAGATACTGAAAACATATAGTCACAATGGTTCTGTTTCAGGAAATATGGAAATCGCATTAGAATGACTCAATGCACTTTGATTGGCGGCACTATTATTGTTTTGCATATAATTAGTAATTTATAATTGAATATAAATAGGAATTAAAAAATTATATGTAAATGTGCATGTAAGCAACGATTAAAATTTCCTACAAAAAAGTAAATCATCCAATCTGGAACGCTCAGCCATAAAAGATAAAATATAACCTATCATTTCTTAGAATATTAAAAAATATTCACGAGTTTCAAATCTTCTTGCAATACTTTGCAAAACTATTATACATATAAATTTTAATGGCTTACCTTTCTGCAAAACAACTCCGCCAAATTTCTTGGAAAAAGTAGGAGTCACGGCTGTTAATGGACCTCTCAAGGATGGCTGAAGGTTTGCTTTTGAGTCAGAACGGGAACGACCTCGAGACATAGTCATCACACAACTTATAGAAAAAAGAGTCTTGAACACACGACGTGGTGTTCAATATTTAGCTTCTTTACTGCATTTTTAAAGTTTACTAGTCTCTCCAGGAATTTGTGACCATGAATTTGATGATATTCTTCCAACAGAGTTATTTCAAAAATGTCGGATTCGGAGTAATCTCAGATATTCACATGTCAAGTAGCGTTAAGTAATCCTTAAGGAAATATTTGCAAGTAAATATCTTCAGCTATTAAAAAAGAATGAGGCTTTGCTAAATTCTTAACCAGAAATAATTCGAAATGAATTCTTGTCAATGTTCTATACACGTAAAAATTAATAGCAGAAATTATAACTTCGATATTTTATGAACTTGTTTATATCGAATAGGTGCTTTAAAAATAGCAATTTTATATATCAGACGAGAAATTTCAAGAATATTTACTTCTTACATGAAAGGTTAGCATTTGACTTTCAAAAAGAGATATAATTTTTGTCACAAAAGTTTTCCCATGAGCCTTGCTTGTTTTCATTTCATTAAATGGAATGAACTAAAGAAACTATTTACTTCTCATGATGAAATATATTCCCGATTTAGAGAAAAGTTGTTGCATATGCAATTGAGCTCCGATTTAATTTATACACTAGTTTGTAATAATATTCTCTTGTGGGAAATTATTCTTTCAATAGATATTGTATTCTCTTCTTAACAATAAACAATGCTATTTTCAAAATTTCTTCCCAATAGGGGTAATGAAATAACATAATGAGTGAAGACACATAAATCTTTGGATATTTTAGTTCAGAAAAAATTGTCCGAAAAAGTAAATAATGCCAATGATTAAAAAGAAAATCACATTTTTAATACTTATTTCCTGCACCTAATTCAAAAGGATTTACCTTCAATGTTCGCAGCAGCATAATTTTGGTGCCAATATCTACTAGAAAGCAGATATTTTCAAATGGAAACAGAAATAATTCCAAAATTGGCAATTGCAATAGATAATCCAAATATTGTTAAGTTATTTCATATCCGTTAGATTTTTGACCTCGTAACTCCAATCCGTTTGATGCGCGAGTAAGAATGTGAAAACAGTCAAGGAATTACGAACACGCGAAGTGAGCACTGGGAATCCAGAGAGTGCACCTGTTGTTTGAGCACCAGAAAAGACATGCAACCAACTGATGGAAAAATTCTGTATTTTGTGCTAGTATCTGATGTTAGGTAGGGAGAACCTTGTTCTGGTGATTCAGCCTGCTTCGGCCTCGTCAACAGGTGGAGGTGACGTCATAGAGATGCGATTGTTGCCATGGCACATCGGTTCGTTCTCAATAAATTCTCATCTCGAAAAGGGGATAATGGATTGGCAGGTATTATTGAGAGATGAAGATAGCTTTACAAGGCAAATCTCTTACTTTATTAAAACAGTGATAAATAATTTTTAATAAATTCTAGAGGGAGGGGGGATAATAATATTTCACATACAAAGTAAACATAATAAAAAATCGACAAATTAAATTTGTTCCCTTATTAATTGAAGTATCTATATCTGATAAAATATGTAAATGATACACTTTTCTGATACGAATACAACGCTTTTCATGATAATATGGATGAATATCAGGTAATAAATTTTAATGCTATATTCATTTTTGATTCAAAAATATATGAATAAGATAAATATTTTGTTAGCATATTTGCATCATTAGCGCATGTAAGTGCTATCGTTTTTATCAAAGCGCTTTTATACGTAGATTATCAGGGCAATGCAACAAGAATGCTTACAAATTACGTATTTATAAAACATAAATAAATTTTGAATTCTTTCCTAACGACTTTTTATAGTTTCTATATGTTTTAAAGCACTTTTATTCTTATTAAATAAAAGGAATTTTTGATGATAAAGAATGGCAAGGGATTTTGATAATATTACACTTTTGTGTACTTACAAATCCAGCTCCCTCTCAATCCCATAATCTAATCTCCCTTCTGATACTTTATTTTTTATTGGAGATTGCAATTTCTCTCATAAGAACAAGCATACGATTCTATACTATTGGAATATATATATATATATATATATATATATATATATATATATATATATATATATATATATATATATATATAGGAGTAAAACTCGAAAAAAATATCCAAAATTATAATTTAACGACACGTGTACACGTCAGAAAAAGTAAGAGTTAAAATAAGTTCTGAAGTGTAATATATTCAGAGCAAAATAAAATATTCTCAATGATTAATTAAAAAGGAGCAAATCTTAGCTAAAAGTTTCACGTATAAAATTTTTTGCATGATGATTTAATTTATTCAAAAGCACGATGTTTGAAGAAGTTCGATTTCTTTATTATAAATTATTTTTTTCCGAACTACGTTATAAATAAATTCTGCACCAACCTCTAACAACAATATCCATTTCTAAATTAAAACATAATTTTATCCTCAGTGAATGTTTACTTTTCAACTACATTTTCACCTTCGTTGTTTTTCTCTTACCAGGCTATATCCATACAATTTTAAGTTCCCAGTGTTATTTATTTTACTCTTGAAGAAAACTCTTGGTGCTATAGGCTAATCAAATTAGTTTTCGAATGGAAAAAGACTAGTAGGGTAAGTTGAATAAACAGACTGGAGGATGAATAAAATAATAATCTGAGCTATTTTTGCACTTGACGAACTGCGTTTTTTGAAAACAATACATAGCATGAAGATAGAATCCAATTTATAAAGTAAATTACATTCAAGAAATACATTTTCTTTCGATACGTGCATGAAAAATATTTTTTATAGCTTTTGATTAATATATAGATGGAAAAAGAAACCTAAATATATCCGATTATTTGAAGAAGCAGTTAATCTATTACTTAGAACTGCTACGACATACAGATTAGGGATTTTGAGCCTTTGCAGTGTTGAAATAGTTATTATTATTGCAAGTGTAATCTCGAGTTTTTGAGACGCAAACAATATATTTTTTCTGTTAGATTAAACATACATTGGAAAGATTAGTGATGCAAAGAAATAAGAGTTTCATTAAATACTATTGCGATTTTTACCACGTTGAAAGCATTTTAATAAATTCATTCTATTCAATCAGGCAACGTACAAATCACCTTTCCTCTATTTCAAACAATTTTTTAGGCTACGCTATGCAAACGATACATTTTAAATAATCACTAACAGACCACTATTTTATGCGAGGATAAAATAAAACATTGCTCACAGTTGAAATATTGAAATACAAAAGTGAAAGCGAAAACAGCTTAAGCTGGAAAAAGACTAAGCTGCATTCAAAGAATCAGTAAGCAAAGAGGATCAGCTCTGTTACGGAAATACATATTAAACATTCTGACAGAAAGAACACAATGTGGAAGTTTTTCTATTTCAGTATCGAGAAACTGTTGTCATCTCTTTTGCTTTAGGAAAGGCAAGTGTTAGTGAGATGGTCGCTTAAAACACGTAAACAAGTTTATTTTGATAATAAACAGACTAGAATTGCTTTTTGTTGAATCAAACATAAACAGATGTGAGTAATTGAATCTTCAGAGTATCGCGTCTAGATTCTTTTGGGATTATTTAAAACTAGTCTAGTTTTAAGAAATAACTAATCTCTTGTTCTGCAAATTTTTTGAAAACTTTAAATCGAGAGGTAATTTTGATTAAACACTTCATGATAAATGTATGTTTCTGTAAATGACAAAGAGCAAGTTGTTTTATAACAGAAGATATAGTGTTAAAGCAATTAATATAGAAATGATGCGTAAAGATGAAGATCATAAGACACTCACTTAGGGTTCCATTTAAAATTATGTATAAAGTGAAGTGAATTGCATCAATAATAAGAAGAAAATTGGTACATAATATCGAAAAGCATGCTTTATGTCCGTCTTATAAGCCAAATACCGTTTTTTCCTGTCCATTTCAAAGAATACTTACGCAACATGGTGTGTTCGCATTGACCTTTTGAAATTTGGTGAACAGAATAGAATATTCATTTGAACCTTCTCTCTTAGATCAATTAGGCTCAAAATTTTAAACAGATATACAGTTTGGGAATCAGAACTACAGACCAAATTGAATTGCTCTAACTTGCTGCATAATTGTTTACATACACCTGATTTGACAGATGGATCGACAGTCAGCCCGTACAGTATTTAGTTTGAAATTTAATTCGGATCTATAACTCTGGTGATAAAACCATAAGCTGAAGGATTTCAGTTTAACTCGTTGAGTACTTGAAAACTAGCTCTCACATGCATATGGATGGATAGACAAACTTTCCTTTGGAGTATCTAAAATTTGATATATAGCTGCCATTTCTTTTGTTAAAGCTATATAAATTTTGTTTGTCATCCTGGCTTTCAGTTCTCGTTTTCGTAAGCAGAGCAAGTCGGCAAATAAATACAATTTGAAAAATATTCATTAAAATGAATAGGTGGTAAATATACTATATGATTAAATGTATTTAAATACTTCCGGTTTTACACATGTGTTCGAGAGGCTGGACGAGCTGCCTTTGAACTTTGACTATATAAAAAATACACTTCATTAAATTTAAGATTTGGCCTCGAGGGCACATTGAGGACCGATCGGAAATCAATGAAGAATAATATGACTTGAGCTCACTCCATTTTTCTGAACACAGATTATGATTTTCACCTTTCATCAATAATTGTTTTTGTTTTTGTGCGAAACACTTGCATGCTTTTTTGTAGCAATAGAATACATATTCGAGAAAATATTAAATTTTTTTTTTTAAATCCAACATTTTATGCATACATTTTTTTTGTAAGATGTAGAGTGTTAAGCCAAATTATATAAAACTTACAGAATAAGTGTTAGTATACTAGAAATATATGAAATATTTTTAAGATTTAATGTAAATACTTTCAACATTCGAAGAAATATGTGCATTTGAAGTAAATAATTTACAACTGTGCAAACATGAGTCTTAATTAACTTGTTTTTTCACAATATTCATATCAGATATATAGAGCAGCTTATATATAAAAAAGTAGTTGAATATTTTAAGATTCAGAGAGATAATGGCACTGTAGCGAACTGAATTTCAGTTGCTCTTTAAGAGAGTGATATAATGAGTTTTTTTTTTCTCACAAATTCATATTTTTTAAACTTTAAATTCGGATTGCTATGCTAAATTGCATAAAGGCTAGAAATATTAAATATCCACCTATACCTATAAATAAATTATAAAATTTAAATTTAATAGATTGAACATCATAACTAACAGTAAATATTATTACTTCAATCACATTTGCATAAAGAATAGAATAGAGCAATATGTGATTTGATATGTGCTGTACGATTAAAATCCTCCATACACTTTAATGCTTTGCATATTCTACAGATTATTCTTTTAATTATCTTGCAGATTATTACTTTATTACTTTCAGTCAGTTACTTTTATGAGCTAATGCGATCTTTTGCTACAATGACATTACAACTCCATGAGAAAGCTCAGCCACTAGTTTCTGATGATTTTTTGTAGGAATTATTCACCATTCTTTGTGAATATAACTGTTAAGCTCTGTCACTGAAATGAGGCAATGCGTCGTGGCTCGAATAAGTCGTTGGAATTCAAATGACAAATGTTCTGTTGGATTTTCATATTATAAGCAAAACACACGCAGAGAATTTTTTAAAAAAACTTTATATATTCCCGAAAACATGTGCCATTTTTATGTCAATGCATGTCAGTGTTTAGCATAACAAGAAAAAAAAACTTTATAAAAATTTCAAATTGATGCCAACTATCTGTGAAAAGAGGTAAGCCCAAATCATTTTCTCGTTTATTAATTTATTGCTGGTCCCCTAATTGCCCTTAAGAAGAATCTTTACTGTAAAATGGGATTTTAAGAATATTCTTAGCAACGATGAAGTTTCAGGGAAATTCATTTATTATTTCTGGAGAAACTTTTGGTTCTTTGTCCAAATAGTAAAATGCGTGGAAGCTTTTCATGATGTAGTACATTTAAAATAGAAATGTAATCCGCAAACATAATGACGATAAACGATGAAAATGGAGATTAATGAAGTGGGGACATGTCAAGACTAAGTGTCGTACTGGTTAATTTAATTCAACATAATGCTCCATTTTACAGTAAAGAGCGAAGTTTTAGAGTTATAAACTTGGATCGATAGTTAACCAGAACGAACGAGAAGTTCGGTCCAGGTGTATAAACATTCAAGATTTGCGAGTTTACAGTCAAATGACTGAATTGTTGACACAGATAAGATGATTGAAGAGTGTTGTTTTGATTTTGCATTCCTCATTATAGGAAAGTAGGATATTTTTTGAACTAATTGAACAGATAAAAACTTCAAATAACGATCATATTCTTTCATATCATTGTTTTTATGTCAAAACGTCGTATGTCTAAAGTTACTCATGGCAGTTTTCATACGGCATTTTGTTAAGACAATTGAAACCACTAACGGCATATTGTTAATTATAACATATTACTATCACATATACATAAAAGTAGACGTATATAACTCACGTAGATAAATTATTTGACAAAAATTTGTTTTAGTAAGTTTGACATACGATTATTTTGATATAACAGTTACGATATAGTAAATTTCAAATGTAATAAGTTGAGGATAACATTTATTTTTACAAGAAAGAAGGAATTTAGAAAGCCTTTGAGAACATAGCATTTAGATACAGAAATTAGAATCAAACCTTGATAAAATCTCTTCATCAGATCTTCAGTGTAACAGATATTTCACAATATCATACCAATTTGCAATTATTAATTTACAAAAGTGACAAGTAACAACTGCTTGACATACTTCGGTCGTAAAATGTATTGCATGATTGTAAATAAAATGCGTCAGCTGCTGAATTTTAAATATTAACAAATGAAATTAATTACGAGGGGGTATCAATAAATAACAAAAATAATTTTGAACACAATAATAAATGCAATGAATGATAATAAGAAACGGAATTAAAAACACTGTAATTCATGAAGAGGCATTTATCCTAGCACTGGATCAGTTTGAATGTCCAAGGCCTTACAAAACGCCCTTCAGCTGCTAGTAGAACTGCTGTCGCACGCACCATTTGAGGTTGTCGTGAGTGTCAATATTTGATCTCTGAGAAACTTCATGTTATGAAACAGATAGAAACCTGAGTGTTGAATGTCTGAGCTATGCTGTGGGTGTCCCAAAACTTCCCAATCAAATTTCTGCAATTTCGCTCGAAGGAAAATAACTGTTCTCAGAAGTTGCCTGTAAACAGGCGAGAATGGACTCTCAGAGTTTCATCTATTTGGACTCATGAAGAAGTATCTTGGCGATCCAATCTTGATTCTGACATCAACCTCAAATGGAGCATTCGACAGCGGATCTACTAGTAGCCGACGGCGTTTTATAAGACCTGGATTTTCAACTGATTCAGCGGTCGGATAAATGCCTCAAAATGATGGCAATTATGTTCGAAAAATAATAAATTAGCAATACTTTCATATATTCATTCAATGCATTTTTTATTATTATAATCAAAATTATGAGCCTTACTTATCGATGATCACTTTTGTTTCTTCAATAACAAAAGACAAAACAGTAAATTATTTCATTAAAAACCCATATCGAATTGAAGTGAAAAAAAACTGGTAGCTAATTAAATGATGCAGTTTTAAAGTTCTTTCTTTATTTAAAATTAAAAATCTTAATTTTTAAGATGTTTTCCTTATAACTACTAATACAATTTTTTTGAATGGTAGAATTATAATATGATCAAACAACATTGCAGTTACTTTTATACAATTGAAAAGACGAAAGATTTATTACAAAGTGTAGAATTTCAATTAAAATATCCAATGAAGTATTGATAAATTTTAAAATAATATTTTAGAATATCTAAAAAATTTAACTAAAAATTTTCCAAACAAATCTTTTTGCATAAATCTTTATTTCCTGGTTTAGCTGAGTTAAGAAAAATCGTATTTACTGTCTTTGTCATCATATTTACCAGATTCGGTTCAACGACATTCTTTCCGCACTAACTTCCCGAGTTAAAGTGTTGTTGACGCGGAAAAGTAGCAGGTGGTTTCTGCCGGAAAAGGGATCAGGTCGTTACTCTGAATTATTTCATGATAGAACGACGGAAATGCTCTGAGTCTACCATCATTTCATAGGGGTAGTTTTTTCCTACTCACAACCTAGCATCGTAGAAAAAGAAGATAGACAGAGCGACACATTTTTTTAAGCAATAACATTACTCAGACATAATGAAATATCATGGAATATATTTATTTTTGATAAGAATGGTTGAAAGTAATCTAATCACTGTTTTAACCCTTTAAAGGGTCATTTTTTTCTAGTCATATTATGTTAAAATATTTTTAGGCTTGGAATTAGAATAAGAAAAGGGATTCATTTAGCTTATTAGATAAATTTAATTTGATTAATTAATTAATTTGGTTAATTAATAATTAAGTAACAAATCAAGACACATCATTTTTATTGAGATAAAGAATTGAAGCATCTAAATTTCTGTCTTTCTAAAAAAAAATTGTCAAAACTTATGCCAACCTACAAAATTTCATACAAAGATTGATAAATTTGGCGGGAAGCATACTTCCCACGGCCCTAGAAAGGGTTAATAATGTAAGCAATACTGGTTTATTTTCTATCAATAAACATATATTTTCAATCAGAGTATTCTTAGGAGAGAGATTAGGGATTTGGGATTTGCTTAGTTCTTTGTTGGAGTATAATATGTTGTAATAAGTGTAACATGTAAATAATAATTCAGGTGTTATATTAACAATTATATTACCTTTTCCTAATGCTTCGAAATTCAGCATACAAACTGTTTGGAGAAGAATGAGGGAAAAAATAATTCAGAATGGCATAGGAACATATGGCCGAAAAGGCTATCCGGGTCAGTTGTACAAGGATGCAAATTCAACAAGCCAAATAATGGGAGAAAAGTCTTTTATTCAACAATACTTTACGATTGGACTGAATAAAGTACAATTGCTCGGAATTCTAAGCATTCATAGTTATTCACTTTTCACAGAGGCAATGCATAAATTGATTTTGGTTTATTTTGCGCTTTCTACCGTTCTTGTGAGATTACATGCTAAAAAGTGAATCATCTGTAGATATAAAAGAAAAAAAATATTAAGTATCTTAGCATTTCACTAAGGCATTTATATTCTCTTTATGTAAACTTTATATTTAAGAAATGGCTACATATTTTTGAAACTCATAACATAAGTCATTCCTGATTGAAAATCTCTAACACATATTAATTTTTAAAAGGCACAGCTGAAAATAAACTCACTATTTTTTTAAAGATTCACTTATTTTTAGTTTCACTTATTTTTTATTTGCACTTATTCATTCTGTATAAAAATAATATTTTATTCGGGATATTGCTACAACTAAATTTGGAAATAACGATGTTATATTACTCTTAAATTGCGTAAAATCAGTCGTAAGAAATACAACCTTAAATTCTAACTTTAAAAAAGAATGAATTAAGAATTTAATCTCAAAATTCACGCTATGTAAAGTAATGTTTATTAGCTTTCGTTTCAAGGGGGAGGGCATTCATAGTCATACATTGTTGCAAAATGGCAATAACGTTTTTTTGAATCTTAACATGATTCAACTCTAATGGAATATGATAAAATACATCTATTTTCGACAGACATGGCTGGAAAGACTGTCACAACTTTTTGACAATTCCTTTAAGCTCGCTTGTTTATACTGAATAAAAGAATTATTATAAAGTCTGACACTGTTTCGAGTTAAGCTCGGATTTCGAAGCTGAAAGTTTATCTGTTTTTCCTGCAAAACCCCATCATAAGAAATATAAACTTTAATAATAAATTCAAAATTTACAAGATTCAAGAGTTAAAGGATTTAACGCTTACATTGGATCGGCACAAATGTGTGAAGACCAATTCCTTTCACTAGAAGTTGTATTTTTTCCCCTGCTTACTATCTGCCGTCTTCAAAAAAGACGTTAGACAGGATGACACGTTTTCGGGAAAGCAACATAACTCACCCCTAATTGGATATCCGAGAACATATTTATTTTTGACATCCTCGGTTGGAAGTAATCTCATTATTTTTTAACAATGTATATAAACTGGTTTATTTATCTTGAACAAAAGTATCATTTTTAACAAAGAATTTTATCGAATTTAGAGCAGAGTTTAGAAAGCGCGAGCATTTCATGGTCTGATTTATAAGGAATATTTATTATTGAAATAAAATGAGCTTTTAGGAAAATTGTGTATGACTTATAAATTATGTATTATATTCTCAAATTTCTTATTAGTTTTAAATTACTTTTTGTGTACTCAGTTGCTTTACTTATCTATTTATGTGAATTTAAAGGACAGTAAAGATTTAATTGAATTCCTTTTATTCTAGAATTTCAAACACTCATTAGAAGGAAATTAAAAACAAACAGTATATCTATTTACAAATGAGAAATAAAAACCTGAAAATATACTTTTCAAAATTACAGCTTTAAAAATATTTTTGCATCAAATAATGGTATTTTCTTGATTTCAATAATTAAATTTGAAATGAATTTTACGTATGACCTCTGCCCTGAATATCAGTAAATAAAATGTAGAAATTACAAACCAAGTAAAGTTATTTTCTTGTCAAGTCAATAATTAATTTGCCTTCATAGAAATGATATTATAAACAAAATCGGTAATGACTTACAAAATAAACATGATCGATTATTACATTGTATACAATGTATTAAAACCATAAAATATTTGAGATTTCTTCCAAGGATGTAGAAAAAAACCTCCCATTAATTATAACACTCTAAACAATATATTATAACTATGAATAATTACACAAAATATTTGATATTCTTTCTAACGGATAAGTTTGTTGTATACGTGGGCATATACTTCACGATATAAATACTTCAGAATGTAACAAATTATCATGCTATTAGGTACGGAATTTTAACGACTTTTAAGAACAATTATTAATTTTATATTAGTATATATAATTACTATTTTAATATAGTATAATTATTATTTATAAATATGTACTAAAAAAGCCATTTTTTTAAAAGTGACGAACCCGTCTTTCTAAATGTAATAGGTTTTTCTAATTATAAACCGCATTTACGTTTTTTTTTGTTTTTTAATTGATTTTAATTTAATGTCAGTACACAAATTATACTTTTTAAGTTTTACTTAATTGAAAAGATATCATGAACAGAATATAAAAAAAAATAATTATACAGTCATTATTTATAAAATATCATAAAAAGTTTTAAAATATCACAAGACAAAAATAATTATATTTAAATAGATATATAAAGACATTTTGATACTTGAAAGAAACGTCACTTCAAAAGAAGAAAATACCCAAATTGTTCCTTGAGGACAGAATTTCTTAATATGTGCGCCGATTTTAAATTCGGACTTGCAAATATATGATTATATCGACACATTGATTAAAATTCAAGAAGTTTTAAGCCAGTAATTTGAATAATTTTACATTTCCATGCAAGAAAGTTGTATAAAAACATGAAAAACATATCACACAGAGTGGAAAGCGATGAAATGATACTTTTTTTTTCTAAAAGCTTATTCTATTTATTAGTAAGATTATGCTTAGGATTTTCATTCGATTTCAAAAAGAGCCAAGTTACAGAAAGCATAAAATTTATTTGAATAATCTTGTTTCTTGGAATGTAAAAAAGTCTCAGATGATAAAACCCTTCCCAGTCTCTTGACAAGATAGAAGGAATTATCTGAGAGAAATTCATCTTTTACTCAGTTTTTGATGTTCAAACAAATATGGGTAAAATGACCATATTTTTGAAGTCATGAAAAATCGATTACAAAGTGCTCTTTTTAAGCTTTTTCACACGAAAATCCGTGCTCTTGCATTTTAGTTTATTATATTATTCGTTTGTATTTCCTGACATTCTGTTTTTTTTTTTTGAAGGAGGATGTTTTTTACATAATAATTGGAATTACTATACGTATTTAGTTTACAGGGAATATAAAATTACTTAAATTATTAATTGCTTTATATATTTACTGATATATTTGATAATACAGATAGAATTAACTCAATAAAAACTGGTTCGAAATATATTTGTTTGTTGAAATGTGAAAATGAAAATCTTACGCTTCAAATATGAATTTGTGAATTCAAAATAAGGAAAACATTTCTTTGATACAAATCTATTTAATTATACTTGTATAGTAAACTGATGCATTCTGAAATAGGCAAGTGATTTAGCTATTTAAAAAAGTAATGACATAACTAAGGAGCATTCAAGAATTCATTCGTTTTTTAAGCATTAAAGTATTCAGCTATATTTAAGATCAAAAGAAGTCATTCCATACAAATTTTCTCCTTGGTTATTTTTATCATTTATCAGTATCATTTTAACATTAATTTCAGTATTCATTAAAGTAATGCATTGATGTCCATTGATTACACTAAATTAGTTTCTTCATATGAATTTCAAATTGTATGTGTATGTTTGTTTCAGAAGCACTTTCTAACGCTTGTTGTGATCTTATAAAATTTAGTATAGATGCTATTAAATTGAACATACTACAGTTTAAATCAAACCTGACTCATCTCTATTCTGGGTAGAATGTCGGTTGTTTAAATACGCATAACAAATGGTGAGATTGAAATAAATTGTGCTTTTCATATTTCAATGCATTGAACTATAAATCTGGCGAAGCTAAATCTTCTTTAATCAATATTTATGAATAGTAACAACCCTTCCTCTCTCCCTTCTAAATATAGTGGTGTTGGGCCTTTTAAATACATAGAGGAGAATGCATTTGATTCGCTTTCTTCCCTCTGAGAAATTAAAAATTACTACAATTAAATTTTTTTTTATTGAGATGATAACTTTCAATATGAAATGTATGTATAACTGCTCAGAGCAACTTTATGAACGATTTTAGTAGGCAAGCTCTCGGAGTTGAACTAAAATTATTCCGATGGTAGAGGAGTTCTACTTCATCCTTTCTATGTTGATTCGGAGTCATCGAAAGACATTTAATAAATGGACCAATTAAAATGAAATTTATATATCTAGGGCTCCTTAAAAGTAAGATGCTACCAAATTAGAATTAAATATATAAGAATCAAAGAAGAAAAATACACTTTACTGTATAAAATACATTCCCGAATAAAATACACTTTTTATTCGGGAATCTATTAGAATTTGACAATGTTCCAATAATAAATCTATTTATAAACACTATTAACTAGCAACTTTGTTAAATTGGCTGTTTCGGACGAGACATAAATAAGAAAAAAAACCCGGGTATCATCTATAACCTGCTAATAAATAATAATCAATGCAAATCAGTCATCAATCAATCAGTTGTATTCATCAAAAAATCATTTTAAGAATTTGGTTATTTGATAGATAAGTTGAGAAACATATACATTCAGACCATTACAGAGAGAAATCAACTTATCAAAATAGATATTCTCTCACATATCAAATATAAAATCCTCTGTAACTAGTACTGAAAATTTTTTTAAAGAATGTAACGAAAATAGCCACAACCAGCTTATTAGAATAACCCTTTTCAAATAAATAAAACGCGAAAGTCGCTGACATCAATGCATCTAATTAAAAGCGTCCACCAAATATCCTCATAAAAATAGATTTCTTCGCATATGACAAAAACATTCTCCACACATTTTTTTTCTGCTCGGTATTTTCAGACTACAAAGCAAAACATTTATTTATAAATTGTACTGGATCCATTTTGTGCTGACTATGCGATAAGCAAATATGTGAGGAAACAACTAATAGTAAGGAAAAAAAGTCAATTGAATGGAAATGCTTAGCCCGATGTCATAAATAAAGGATGGCTTACTTAGAAAAACTCATCGCATTAGTGTTCTTCTGACTGAAACGTCAACATGTAAAGGCTCATTAACCATGCAAAAGGCAGCTTCCGATGGAGAAAGCATCTACTTAATAGGATTCATATGTCAAAGAAATACAATAAAGCTCTTTTGTAAGCAGGGTTTTTTTCTCTTTCTCTGTATTTGTGGATAATAAACGTTGTTATTCATCATTCGTCCTGCATGTTTGCGAAAGATTTATGTGAGGGTTATGTAAGACTTAATAACACAAATGTTCACATATGTGGAGAAAAAATTAAAAAAAAATTATAATGTGATTTCATTGAAATGACTCGTAAACACAGTATTTGGTTTACACAAACGAAGCATTTAAATGAAAAAAAAATTGCACAGGTATTTATGTTTAAGATTTTCAATATTTGCTATGTTTTTAACATAATTAATGAGCTATAAGTGTTAGTTTGATAAGAATTTTTTTCATCTTGTTAGGATAAAGAAAGACAATAATAATAAATGGTAATTTTTAACATTTGCCGTACAGACGAGTATTATTACAAATACATTATCATGAAGTTAGTTCATCAGTGTTACTGATATGTGAAAACACTAATCAACAGATAGTTTGATTGTATTACTAGATTCATGAAGAAATGATTGCTTATTTTAGTAGAATAGTAGAGAAACAGCAATCGGAAGGGGTAACAGATGTTACATTTATAATGGCTTAAAAAAAGAGGGAAGCATTTTTCTTTTCCTTTTTGAAAACCCTAGACTTGAAAGGATATTTTAGAATTTTTCTAATTACAAATTAATGGTTAAATGGAATTAAAAAATCATTATATTCCTAACAAGTATGGAAAATAAGATTTTTATATATAGACAAGTTTAGTACTTCTTCATATTAAATATATTTTCTCTCACACAAACATACTCTGCTGTACTAAGTATAAGATGTTTTGCCATCATATAGGATGTATAATTCATTTATTATAGAGCAACAGTTTGATTTGGTTGGATCTCAAGAATATCAAATAAGAATAATATCATTTAAGTATTGAATCATAGTAGTTTTATTTATCTTTATAAATTAATGCCACTTTAAGTACTATTCTGGTAAACAAAAATGATTCTAGTAATTCTGATATAGATTTCAATACAAATATCATATTAATATTCTATATTTAATTATTGCGAAGCAGTAAAAGAAAAATGAATGGCATAGTTTCTCTCAATATTACAAGGGAACAAAATATATATTTTCCAGTTTGACTTATTCCGTATGTTTTATATAATGCTCGTTTATAAGTAATACTTTATGTTTCAGTTAAGAAAATTGAATGGATATTCTTTGAAACAATATTTTTCCACTTGCTATACAAAAATGAAACCAAATCTTAGCCGTCTGTTATCAAAAAGGTGAATTAATTTTAAAAAAATAATTAATTTTTCTCTGTTTCAGAAAGCTCTGGTTAATGTAATATCTTTCTTTAAAAAAAATACTATCGTTATTAAGAAAAATTTTATATCATAAAATTAAAAATGCGAAAGATCTTCTTCTAGAATGAAGATCTTATTTAATTGATAATGCAAATGATTCTACACGAAAATGTGAAGCAGTTTTATTAAACTCAAATAAGAATAATATTTCCTTAATAATTAGATAAGGTTTAGATGGCAATGCTAATTTATTATGGTTAAATGCCCTATTTTGAAACTACACGAGAGAGATATTTTAATTATTTAGTATTTTCAAATAATTATCGGGAAATAAGGACGATATCAGTCGTACGGATTTCCGAATTTTGAATATAATTAATCTTTAAGAAAAAAAAAAAAATAAGGGGAAGAAATTTTAAAGTGAAGTACTGTTATATGCATATATAAGGAGCGTCCAAATGGAAGTCGAACTGTGGTACGGGTGAAAATATTCCAAGTGATAGAATTTCAAAGATTTTTTTGGTAGATGTTTAGATTTGTTTGGACTTATTATGTGAACTCTGTAATAAGTTTGTTAGCAGTGATGTAGAAGCGGCAAAACAAGAGACATAGTGTTATGGATTCCTCCACACAAGAAATATGATTGGTGTAGCATAGACAGATCTGATTTTTGTGCCAAATCTATGCAACCAAATCCTCCAAAAGTGTCTAGAACACACAAATCTAATGTTTGTCAAAGGAAGATATTAATGGACTAACATCTATAACTCAATGTGTATGGAATTGAATGTATGTCACGAAGTATAATTTCCGAAGTTGCTGTGAGTTTCACACTACTGATGGGTCAACGGCTTGGTCATGGTAATATTGGGAAAAACGCACTATGTGATATAAGCAGATATGTTTTTCATTCGTCTCTAAATGCCGGTTCCAGTAACATTTTCCTCCTGTAGAAATGAGCTTATTGCGTGCCGAGCCTTTAAGAGAATCTATGGCACGAAGTTACTTGTTTTACAGGACTCTATTACATGGTTACTTATTTTAAAGGAATCTATAGCATGAAGTTACTTATTTTGTTTCTTCTATTTCTCCAAAGGACACACCAATTTGTGTCATATTTCCTTTCTAATAAATACAACCATTTATCATAGAAATTTAAAATTCTACTATGTGGAATAATGCTCGTAGAACTACAGTCCCTCTTTCACTGAGCAAACTTTATAGATTAATTCATACTGCCTAATTAGATGGAAGTAATGCGCTGATTTTGAATCATTTCTCGGGTGGATATTTCGTAATCCAATCTATGGGCTATCTTCAATGCAATTTAAACCAGGCTCTCCGTTTGGAAGCTTTATCGATGCCAATTATAATTCTAACCGACAGTATGTAGTAAGCTACGAGTGGCTGTGCCATAAGTGATTGTTATAATACATGTTTATATGCTTGTTAAAGCTACACAAAGCTCACCACAAAATTAGAGTATAATAGGATGAAATAGATTTCAGTTTCATTGTATGTCAATTATTGGTATTCGAAACTAAAACTTGTTCAAATACCTTACGTTTATTCATTACAAGATTACTCATTACTAGGTTTATAATATTATTAGGTTTAGAATTATTTAATAGGGTGGAATGGCATACTGTGTAGGTATCCCTACATTGCCAGCTTCAGTTGTTACTGAGAATATTGATTGCAAGGGAGTAAAATGACTGCATTTAAGGGTACACACACAATAGGTGAAGATTGTCTAACTCAAATTTAACTGTTTGGTTTAAATTAAAAGTGTATCAGACAAAACAATTTCGTACATTTAAGAGGAGGGAGGATTCTCTATTCGATTTCACGTACTAATGCAAGTTGGAGCATTTTATATTTGGTAGTATAAAGATAAAAACTGAATTTTATTTCAGACGTTTTGCTTTCGATCAACTGAATGAAAAATTTTATATAGATCTATAATTGATATCTTAAATATCGTCTTTTTAATATTATAACATAATTGCGCCTTTGGGTATCATGGCCATATGCTAAAGGAAGATAAGCGAGAAGTCTCTTGAAGATATTCCCCTCAAAACTTAATAGAAATCTATAATTTTGGAATAACGACTACATAGAAAGTTTATTTATTTACTTCGTTGTGTTTTCGAGTTTTAGGGCTTGCACATAGGCAGCGTAATTAAAAAAAAGTTTTTTGGGATCATTGTACATTCTGAAACGTGGTGATTAATCGAAATTTCGAAGTCGAAATCTGTGACGATTACAATTCTTTCTTTTTGCATACTTCGTATATTAGACAGTGAAAAGTAAGATAAAACCAAATTATTTTATACAAGATTGTCCTTTGTGGAAATATGAAACATACTTTCTAGGATTTATAATAGGCAACGAAATGAAAGGACTCTCCTCCATCTGTATAAAAGAAATCTAAGAAATTACCTCATATTCCTTATCTAAAATAAGAGACTTGCTTTTTAACTTTCAGTATTTCATTTAGATTGCATGAAATCGATTTACACTGGTAAAAAACAATAAAAAATATTCCTATTAAATGCTATCAATTTTTTTATTTTCCTTTATTTGTTATTGAATCGTCGTTTAGACGAGACATCATATTTTTATTTGAAATATCATGAGCTAAATCATTTATTAACGTAGTAATAATATATGAGATAATTTCGGAAATGTTTCACAGGCTCATTTTTTTTAGAAACGGTAAAAAAGATATTAAAATTCTAAAAGTATTTGGCATTCTGTAGGCCATAAGTCAACCTCCAACGGATACAGACGTGACAAATGTTGAAAATCAGTGATCCTAGATTTCAATGTTTATTTAAAAGATTTCTCTGCAACGTACAGCAGAGAGAGAAAAAAAGACACCTGAGCCATATTTTTTTATTTACGTAACATTTGTTAGATGGCAAAATGAAAGACAAAATTTATAAACAGAAATATCACTTGAAAGTCTTTTATGTTTAATTGGCATTTTTACAAAATATTCATTTTTCTATAAAATACAAAGTAAGTTTAGGGCCTTTAAATTGATTGAAACATTATATCATATTTTTTTATTACAATCAGAGCTATTTGGTATTCTTTAAATGATTAGAAGATAATCTCCATATTTAATGCTTTAATTCGGAAGCTCAGCTTGAGTCAATTACATACGAAATGTCATCAAAATGCTTTATTACATAAAATCAATAAAACCGTAAATGATATTTTATTGAAAAATCTATACAAAGGATATCCATTCAAGGATATGGTAAAGCACAAAGTGAAAATTCACCTGATTTGTTGACTTTTATAATAATATATTAATAACGTTTTTCCTAATCTCTCAGATATTAATTTTTATAGATTAAATTTCACAATAATATTTATAATTGAGATATGTTATGCGCATAAAAACAATACGCAAAGTTGCAGCTTAATAAAAGTAGTTATAGAACAATGAGTATTTTAGCAATGAATTATTTACTGATTGCTGAATGTTTTCCTCAAAGCGGAAAGCAAATGGAAGCCAATTTCCTCTGAAAGTCTTCCCGGAAGGGAATTACAGCTATATATTTTAGATTAAGCTTATTTCCACTTTAAAATGGTAAACTTATCTATTTGAGGTTAGAAAAATACCCATGCTGATATCCCATCATCGTTGTAATCGGTAAAGGTAATTTCCGCATTGCACCATTTCTTTCAAACAAATGATTAGCAAAGCACCATTTCCTAAAAAGTAAAATTAATTGTGTACCATTTCCTTCAAAGGAATAATTAATCTGTATTTTGTTAAGAAACAATTATTGCAACATTTTTTCTTGAATTTAACATGAATTTGTGGCACAACAGAATGCTTTAGAACTGTTAAGGGTTCATGCAAAGTCGAGCATACCAAACTTACCTAAAATTAAACCCCATTGTTACCATAAGGAGACGGTTATTTTGAAATCATAACATTACAGTTGTTACAGAATTTTGAGCTGTCTGATGTCAAATTTTAATACTAATTTCAAAATTTCTGGAATAAAAACTCACTGTTTTTTCTAGCACAAAGTTTATTTGTTTGTTCTTCAAGTGAGTCTGTCATTTTTAGAACACTCCGTATGCTATGCGCTATGCATTTCAGCGTGCTCCAAACTATTCAAAGGTTATTAAGTAAAAATGAAATTTTATAAATTCTTACCTCCAGCCGGCTTTAGTACTAAATAACCAGCAATGACTCGTCTGGCTGCCATGAGGGAGGTTGCTACCTTCCACGTTCCCCAGGATCCATGGGCCAGTGTTTCTGCATTCTTCAACTCACCAGTATCCCTAAAAATAAAAGCCCTTTATCAAGACCATTTCGTATTGAGAAATATCGATATTTAAAATGTATACCGCAGTAGATTGCTTCACTCGGGATTTCATTTGCAATTCCGTAGAAAACAATTTACAAGTGCTTATTAAAAATATTTTTTGTAAAATTTTTCGAATAAGAAAGAAATGTAATTCGAAAAACTAGAAATGTAATTCATAAGAAAAGTAATGAATCTAAAATGTTGATCTAAAGCAAAAGGCAATATTTATACAAAATTATAACTTTTAGTCTGCCCCTAGCAGTTCTCAAGTATCTTAAAAAGCGGGAATCCATTCCAGATTAATCAGCGTTTGCTCAAGTAGTCAATGAAACAGTCGGATTATATTTAAATCCCCATCCTTCAATTAATATTTTAATTATTAATATTTCCTTTATCACACATTTTTATTTAAATTGACTTAATTCTTGTTTTTAACGATTGAATCTTGTAAGCAAATTTTTACTCTTTACTGTCGCAGTAGATTATTGAAATTTTGTTCACTTGTAGGGCTCCGGGAATTAGCTTTTTTAATATTTTTTTATCTTAATTGCCAATTAATCAATTATTTTCCTCAAAGTTTGAATCTGGCTAGTTGTAAATGTAAGAAAAAGTGTCCAAATTAACGAATTTTGAAATACATCAAAGACAACTAAATACATCAAAGAGCAACTAAAATAATAATAAAAAAAATTACAATTTAACATACTAATAAAAAATGCTGAGGACTTATAATATTAACAAGCTTTAATTGAATTTCAACGATATTCTTTCAATAAAAGTGAATGCAATACAAACATTTATTATTCAGTGTTATATTTCATAAAACATTCTTTCTCTTTAATCGTATTGGTTTTCTAAAGACATTCTTTTCTATGATGTTGAGTGATTCGTTAGAATATGTTTTTTTTTTCTCAAATAAAAAGTATACAATGAGAAGTTACTGTAATTGTCAAACAATTCTAACCCGAGATTTTGACAAATCTCCAGGGTTTAGATTTCTTGGGCATTAAAAAACAAGATTGGGAATTCTATTTGTATATAATGAAGTTCGAGACTCGATTTCACCGAAGAACTACCGTGTAAGTGGGTCTGGTAAACGTTAAATCCGTTCGGGCCAAACGTCCTCCCGCTGGTGTGGCGAGGAGAGAAGGGGTTGCTAACTCAGGTGTCGTCCTCGTCAGCTGACCGCAGTTCAAAATTACGAGGTCCTTCCTAAAATAGCCCTAATGTTGCTTTTAAAAGGGACGTTAATATAACTAAACTAAACAAATTGAAATTGTATATGATGAAAACGATAACTCGAAAATGAAATTAGATGGGCGGATGAAGTTAATATATTGTCGTTTCACCAAAATGGTAGATTTATATCAAATTTTAGGCAAAATCTATTTCTGTCTGCTGCTCTCTGGAGACATATGGGCATGATAGTTCGAATACACAAGTAATTAGAGAACTGGAATCTGACATAGATTTATTAGCAGCCTTGTCTCAAAATTGAACCCCTTCATTCAAGGGCCTTATTAATTCGTACAAACAAGAACTGATTAACTAAAAAAAAAAAAAAAAAAAAAAAAAAAACGCTACACGCTACATTCATGAAATTTGGTTTTGACACCAAATCTCAGATCTGTATAGAGTCTCGAATGTAATCTCGGAAAGAAAAGAGTCAAATGCATATTCGATTTTCCATAAAACACTACGAATCTTAATACAATGCGAATCATATTGCATCTTAAACGCGAAAAAACAAACAAACCTGGGAATATTACATTTACCAATTGAAATTTTCCCCAAAGTAGTATGAGCTTCTTCCCAGTTATAATTTACGCAACACTACACAAGGTACTTTTCTGCAGCTTCAAAATTCAGAATTAAAGCTAGTTCGTTTGATAACGCTGAATTATTTCCGCCCAACATTTGGCTTGCAAATTGATCTGGATAGTTTGGCAACCCTCTCTTTCAGAGATACTCATCCATAACAAACACCTTTAGAAAGCGTTACAGGAATTAATGGAATTAAATTGCATCTGTTTTCCTCGCAATTTATGTAATGAACTCGGAATGTTTGCCTGAATTCTATGTTGAAAACTCAATAAACATTCATGGGGAACATATTCATTCTATTCATTTATTATGAATTGATTTCATGTGCCGTTTTGGAGAAGTGTAATACTTAGACATGAAATTGAGGAATAGAATAATGCCATAAAGATAGGAGGATGGAAAATTATATAGTTCGTCTATCCTAATGTATTCAATCAATTCAAAGATCAATTTCAGATATTAATCTTTGAAAAATGGTGTTTTACCTTATCAAATGTTTCCCGAATGTGTATCTGATATCTTGTATCTCATTATATTCATGTTAATTTTCTTCAGAGTATCTCATTATTATTACTGTTAGTTTGGTTCTTGTTTTCTCTTTCTTAGAACTTCGTTCGATTTTTTTTTCTGTTTAAGGTTTGATTCCAAAACTTTTCAGATATACGGTTAAAACTTTAGTATGCTTTCTTATAAAGAAATGTTTTGGATTATTCTACCGATTACAATGATATTTAAATGCATAGAGGAAAATACAAGCATGGTATGCCTAAGTATTCTGGAATTATTTTATCAAAGTGACAATAATATACAGTTCTTCTGAGTGCGAAGTGGCTTGTGGCTTGTATGTTAATTTGGAAAGAGCAAAATTATATTGAAAATCTACTCTCTCTTAAAAATCGCGATCAATAAAGAATGAAAAGATAAATTGGACGAAAGTTTAGTTTAATTAGAATAACGTCCTGTTTTGAATCAACATGAGGCTACTCTGATATGAAATTAGTGACTTCGAACAATGGTCAATGAGGAGGGCTACACTAAATCAAACAACCCCTTTCCCCTCCAAATTTCAGCACAGCGCCGCAGGAAGATGCTTTAATTCACCATGGCAGCAAATACACCAGCATGCACTGTGCCACTAATTGTCTTGACACCCCACCTCTCATATTCATAGACTCTACCATAAGAGCTACTGCGACCACACTTCATAT
Source organism: Argiope bruennichi (assembly GCF_947563725.1). Classification (NCBI taxonomy): domain Eukaryota; kingdom Metazoa; phylum Arthropoda; class Arachnida; order Araneae; family Araneidae; genus Argiope; species Argiope bruennichi. The sequence goes on along the minus strand of NC_079163.1, from coordinate 87,117,551 downwards.
AAAAGAGTAAATGGAGTTGTTGCAATACCATTAGTGAACATTTCTTTCATAAGCCCAGAAGCCTGAAATTAATTCGACAATTTAATATTTGTTTACTAGCCGCCTTTGGCGACCAGCCGGTTCGCCAATCTTAATGTTCGTTTAAATTTTAATAATTAAATAGGTTGAACCGGAGTTTAACCCCCTTCTTCGCCAAGTTGCGATAACGCTCCAAAGCTGGCAATCTTTATTATGCACTATAATTGAACATCTGCTCCTTTGCTTTTGAACATTTCGCAAGGTCGTTGTTGGCGATTTTTAAAAATTGCTCCAAGCAGGAGGTTAAACTCCGGTCGTACCATTAAATATTTTACGCAATTCCAACTTCAATAGATTCTTCGGCAAAATATTTTAAAACTTCAAATTTTGATAGTCATATAATTCACTCATAATATTATAAGGGCCTTCAGTCATAGCCTGATATGTATCTCTCTAATTTTCTGTTACCCCTCATAGAAATTATGCTTTAAATTAAAGTGTAAATGATTAATCTGCAATTAATATAATAATATTTTTTACTGAAACAAAGCATTTTTTTAATACTATGATTACTGATAATAGAGTCACTGAGCGTTTAGACTTTATGGGCACTAAAGAATATCTTTCTTAATTTATGTAATATCTCAAGAATTTGTCCACAAAAAATTCTCAGATTCATCATGAACAGATCGATTTATTAACAATGTTTAATTTTAAATGCATCAAACACTAAAAAAATAAAATGAATCGTTTAAAATAATCGGTCGAAAACAGGTTTAAAAAAATACTTAAAAAACGATGTACTTAAAACTATAAGCATATACAAAAAAGTATATAACTAACATAAATACAATTTAATTACAAAAGCATCCAATTAACCTAAAAATAATTTAAATCATTGAAAATAGGTTAAAAAAAACTACTTAAAAAACGATGTACTTAAAACTAAAAGCATATACAAAAAATATATAACTAACATAAATACAATTTACTTAAAAAAGCATGCAACTAACCTAAAAATAATTTAAATCATCCGTTGGTTGCCATGTCAACAGTCAGAAAACAATGCGCATGCGTGAATTTTCTTCGCCAGTTACGTTAACGCAAGTGCGTGAATTTTTCTACGCCAGTTGGGGTAACGCTATGCAGATTATACATTTTTAATTTCCTTTATTCTGTGTTATTTTTATTCAAAAGTACTTCAGAATGAATGTGAAACATGGATTAATTAACAATGTTTAATTTTAAATGCATAAAACATTAAAAAAAATAAACAGAATCGTTTGAAATAATCCGCCGAAAAATGTTAACCCTAGCCTCAATTCTGTTGGGAGAAAAAAATAACTGAAAGTTGGCGGTGGGGAAAATGGAAGATTTTTTTGGCGGAAAAGTTGGCTGTGGGGAAAACGGAAGATTTTTTTGGCGGAAAAGTTGGCTGTGGGGAAAACGGAAGATTTTTTTGGCGGGAAAGTTAGTTTTTAACTAATAATTAAAATTCTAATTAAAATTTCAAAAAAAGGGACCCCAGGTGCACATTCCCGACCTCTAAGGTATACATGTACCAAATTTGATAGCTGTATGTCAAATGACCTGACCTGTAGAGCGCCAACACACACACACACACACACACACACACACACACACACACACACACACACACACACACACACACACACACACATTGAGCTTTATTATAAGTATAGATGTTGAAACGTTCGTGTCCTCTAATTTAATGTCGGACGTAACTTTAATCATTTTGAATATTTCTCATTTCTTCAGATACTAAAGCATTTAGAGGCAGGCAAAAGAAAGATATTTAGATAAATCGAATAATTTCTGTTTGATCAATAATTAATAGTTTTCATCACAAAATAATAAGGAATTTTATCTAAGACTAGAATGTTAAATTATTATGGAAATATTTTAATATGGTAAGTAAACTATGAGAGAAATATTTAAGCGTTTATTGAAATAGGAATCACTGAATATAATTTATATCTTAAAACGAATTCAACATTTATTTGTTTAAATATACTAATAACTAAATAATAAATATTTGAGCAATGCAATAATAACATAAACTAACGGGGGTGATTTCCTCGAAATTTCCTCGCCTACTATCTAATGAAGTTGTCCCCCCAGCTAAAAACTGAATAATAAATATTTGAGCAATGCAATAATAAGTAACATAAAACTAGTGGGAGTGATTTCCTCGCCTACTATCTAATGAAGTTGTCTCCCCAGCTAAAAATTGTAAACCTTGGACAAGATCCTGAATGTCACGTGTGTTCAAATTTTCATTTTTATTCCCACTCATGACAGCTGGATACTTCGTACCGAAAGCTGGTACTTGTGTGTTAATTGTATGATATTGGCAAGTAATGGTTACGAAATATCGATCTTTAGCGAGAATCGAACATTATTAAGGAATTTAGCGCGCGATCTTTGGCCTTTAATAGCTAAGATGCGATTAATAGGTAAGTATCCGAAAATCAACTTTTTTTATAGAATGAAACAAATTTTGACATAGAACACAGATGTAGTCACAAGATCACATACTAAATTTCATTGATTTAAATCATTGTGCAATAATAACTCATAATTTTGAGCAAAAGTTCAGACCGAGAGACAGTCAACCCTTTGAAGGATTTAGTTTAAATTTGGTATGGGTCTATATTATAGATGTCAAACATGCGTACATAAATTTATGTATCTATCTAACTCTTTACGTTTTGTAGTTCTGGTAGTTATGCTCACTTGTGTACGAATATTCAGACAGACAGGCTTCCTTAGAATGGAGCTCCTTCAAAATTTGACTGAAATCTGCAAATTTGGTGCAGAGATTATATTTTACATTTCATGCTTCTAGCTCAAAGTGTCTTCGAATTATCTTGTTCACAGACAGACATAATTACCGAAAATGTATTTTTTAGGCTTATGGAAGACACAATTATGTTTCAGGCTTATGGAAGACAGGATTATTTTTCAGATTTAGGGAAGTCTGAAACATAAAGAAATCTCGAATTTGAATTTTTTAACGATTACAATACTTTTTTTTATATAAATCATATACGAGGAAGTAAAAATTAGAAATATACTGGTATTCCCTCAATTAAAAAACCAACACAAAATGTTAGTTTCCAAATATAAAAGAAAATTTTGAGTGACCAAAAGAAGATAAGATTTTATCCAAATATGCGTAATAAGTTTTACTGATCCGTTGATGAATATGAAAAATCTTTGAATAACTCAACAATCATGGAAATTTCAAATGAACATAAAAGGAGAAGCGGTAGCATGATTATGTACATGCGTTATGTGCATTTATTTGTTTTTTTTTAATATTAACATAGCAAATAGGACGTAAAAGAAAGAACACATCAAAACAATTTCATGCTTGCAAATATTGCAAATGAGGATCGTTATGCTCAGCTTGAAGCTAAGAAGAATCGCCGGGTGAGGCGTCTCCATGGATGATTATACCCGACGTCATAAAGTGTTGAGTGTTGATGATTTTCGTGAAATTGAAAGGATGCTTCGAATACTGGCATGTGTATACTCATCCAGTCTAAATATTATAAAAAAAGGAGTGGATGCACTTAGGAAAAGAGTGGCAGAGCGTCATTCGTCATCACCTATAAATTAAATCTTTGTTGTGAAATTTGGCAGAATTTATCTCAGATTGAAGTGGTGAACTTACAACAAATTCTCCTAGATTATCTCATCAGGAGTAACCATAGCTGATGCTTTGTATGCATTACAGCAGGTTGTGAGAATATATCTTACTAGAATTCAGTAACAGAAATTGTAATGGCATTCTTATATTCATTTTGCTTACCCTCCGAAAGTTATAAATTAGGCTGGTTTCGTTTTATATCTTGCATTTCCCATACATTTCTATAAGTGTTTTGATGTTTTGCATTATATATTTTCTTTAGATATTTTTTGATATTTGCTCTTGTAATAAAATAAAATTATTAAAACATATAAAATGTTGATCACCCTTAATTTATTGATACTAATGCAAAAAGTTATGTGTTTGCATTTTTTAAAAACAATTAAGGAAATACCCTAGATCAATTTATCTTAGCTTAAAATGGAAAAGGATCACTTTTATGGAAGGTTTATATTCAAATAGGGAAGATGATTTATTGCAAGCAATATTTGTGAGGTAAAAATTTGGAAAATCGTTTTTATTCTACAAAAGTGTAATATATTTCTTTTTGAATCTTTAACCTTTAATATCTATGTGGCTTAAAAATAGCAAAATTAATCTGAATAAACTAAAAAGGTAAGGTAAAGATAAACTAAAGGTAAGATGTGTAATTTCTATGACCTAATGTTTAAAGAAAATAAAATATCAAGACCCCCCACCCATTTACTTTCTACTGCCATAAATAATTTCGACTTACGAGGGCTAGTTAGTTAGTTTAGTTATATTAACGTCATGTTTTGTAAAGGGTTAAATTGGGATTCTAGTTTTTAACCACGATCAGATGGCGAAGATGTCACCTGAATTAACACTTCTTTCTCGCCAAGCTTCTGCATCATATGTGGACTTCAGTGAGATGACGAAGATGATGGCAGAGCCGACATCCTTCTTTTCAGAGACAACTTGAGGACGATTTACCGACATATCCTACATATAGTGGATCTTCTGATGGAATATGAATGTTTTAGATATAGGTTTGGTGGCGTATATGCAGCCGAACATTAAAAAGCCTAAATTCTGACATCAAGTTACCGTGATTACTACCGGGTGTTTCAAAAATGACCGGTATATTTCAAAAATCCATAAAAACTAAACGGGCAGCGGTAAAAATGCACCGTTTGTTGCAATATGCTTGGGAGAACAGTAAATTTTCAGGCAGACAAACTTGCGAAATTAGTTACAATTTTCAACAACAGATGGCGCTGCAGTCTGGAAAAAAAAATCTAAACTACGATATTTTCCAAATATCCACCATGTGCAGCAATAACATGTCGTAGTATCAGAATGAAATGAGCAGAAACCCGTCTCAGGCGGGATGGCTTCACATGTAGAACAGACGTATTGCTTCAGTTGTTCAATTGTTTCTGGATTGTGGTGGTTCACCTAATCTTTCAAGTGTCCCCTCAGAAAGAAGTCGCAGGGGTTCATGTCTAGCGATTTCAAAATTTTTCAAACAGATCCTTTATTGTATCGCTTTTCGGTTCTTTGGTTACATTCAACTTTCGTTGAAAACTTCGTCTTGTTGCAACAACACTGTGTTCTGCACGGTAAAATTCCAACACCAGAAAAATCCTTTGTTCTAAGGAATAAACCATTTTTTCACAACAAACTTGCAATCTGTGAACAGCACACTCTTAAAGCAGAAAGACGACTTACAGAATGGCGAACTCAGACTGCGTTTTCTTCTATATCTTTGAAATCCCCTGCAGCGCCATCTGTTGTTGTAAATTGTAACTAATTTCGCAAGTTTGTCTGCCTGAAAATTTACTGTTGTCCCAAGCATATTGCAACAAACAGTATATTTCTATCGCTGCCCGTTTAGTTTTTATTGATTTTTGAAATATACCGGTCATTTTTGTAACACCCGGTACTTACTACACACTTTTAGCGATAACATCTGGCTCCTTTATATATAACATCATCTCATTTTTAATGTTTATGCATACCTAACAGTAGAAGATTAACCCTAAAGTTTTTTTATATCCAGAAATACTTCGAGTTAGACAGCAAGTACAAATGGTGAGGTGGAACATCTTTTTTTGCCAACTACTTTATTTTTTTAACTCATTATTCTACGTATTTTTTAAATAAAATCCTTATACTATATTCTTTTGGAAAGTTCAGATTTAAAATATTTGAAAAATCCTATATGCTGAAGCCTTTGCATATTTCAGATTCAGACTTATCGATCTTTTGGTTAGAATTTTTATTTCCTATTTATTTTCGACACGAAATAGGTTGTTAAAAGAATTCACATTTCTATGAGAAAAGAATGCAGTTCCTAAAAGCACTGTACACAGATTCTCAAGTTTCTTACTTGAAACTCACTTCCCTGTTATTATCTGACTCAATAAATTTTAGAGTTTAGTTATTTTTGTTTAGGGATTTAAAGCAAAACATTTGTGAGCATCAACTATGAATTTTTATCTGTAATGCTTTTCCTTTTATATATACGCTATATACGCTATTTTAAATACAAATTAATAATCGCAGTACAAGAATGGTGATAGTTTTATTAGCTGCATTCCGTTTATATTTAGGTGTGAAATTACATGGCGATTTTATAAATGACCTCATAATTTTGAGCTGAGGTCAGATGCGGAGTACAGCAACTGGATTCCCATGAAATTGTTTAAACTTCCATGCTATACCAGTATAAAATTATTGGAATTTCATGTACACGAAGCCACTATTATGATGGCTTTTAATCGAGAATCGAACTACCGACTTTGGCACTTTCTACAATTTCGCGGTTTTGACCATAAATTAACACTTCAGCTGCCTTGCCTGTAATTCATACCTATTATGTAATTGGATGGCCCTTTCTCTACTACATTTAAGATTGAGAAAAGAAGGAAGTCATGTGATCGAATGTGTTAAACATCTAATTTTTCACCTGATCATATATTTATGGAAATTGTTTTATACAATGAACTACAGTTTTAATGTTGGAAAGTAAATAATTTTATGTTAGAAATATTAAATATTGTACAAAATAAATCACAGTTTTAATGTTGGAAAGCAAATAATTTTATGTTAGAAATATTAAATATTGTGTAAAATAAACCATTTTCATTATATATTACTTTTCGATAGAGTAGTATATTGCTACATAACTAACAATGATGTACGTATGAATTCATCCAGATTATTCTTGAAGCTATAATACTTAAGTAATTGACGATTGAGGTATTATCTTAATACTTTTAGTGCGAGAAAGGCTTTATGCGGAAAAAGACCAACGCAGATAATTCTAATCGCTTACTTTTAATGACCGTAATAAACCAGTCTTTTCCTAGCCTAAGTAATGCGATATCTGCGTAGAAAACGAATGATACATTTAAGGCAATTTTTCTAAATGTCTATTGGTAGAACTCAGCATTTCTACTAGAAATAAATTATATAAAGCACGATGCTATATATCTTGGACATATTGAATTTTCCTATTATTTAGAGAGTGAGAGACCAGTGACATAAAGCTGTTGCTATATCTATTCGTTTAACCACCAAAATGCAATTTAGGATGCCTTATGTTATTAAATGTTTATTGTTGCTATTAATAAAAATTAAAATCAACTTTATGAACGCTAAATTTTTAGTACCAGAATCTTGATTTTTTTATATTTTTACTATTGCTGTTTGTGTTTTACGTAAAGGCGTGAACTATTATTTTGAAAAAGGCTAGGTTTTATGTAAAGGTAGAATTAGCTCTATTATATGGTTTACCTTAAAAGAGTTTCATGTTACTTTTCCTGTGATTCCACTCTGTTGTACTTGCAAATAACATCTTGTGTCTCAAGGTACCAAAGGTACAATAAAGCTTACATGAAATGACGTATTTAGTTTTTAAAGCATCCAGTTATCCATTTTTAATCCACAGTCCAAGAACACAGTCCATTGTTAATCCAGTTTATTATATGCAGAATTTTTTATAATTTCTTAAATAATTTTGTTAAAAAAAGAAGAAAAAAGCTAATGTATTCTAAGCTTCCAAAAATGTCAGATATGATAATGATTACTATATTTAATTATTAATAAAGTTGCAAAATAAATATTTTTCTTTTTTTAAAAAAATAGTGTTTATTTTATTCTTAGTCCCCAGCCTGAAAGTATAACTTGGTGTTGTATCTCTGAAGACTAGAAAGAGTATGGAAAAACGTTATTATGCCCTTTTTAAATTAGATATAATCAGTTTAGTTTTTAATTCATTTCGTAAATGACTGACTTTAACGGAATTTAAATTATACAAATTAAATCTTTACCAATGTTAAAGAAACGATCTGAAGATATAATACCTTCCCTTATAATTCAATAAATAAACTATAATACTTCTTGTGTGATTTCACAGTGATTTTAAAATTGATAAAGCAGTAAAAATCAAGGAAAGAAATTTTTAGCAATCAAAAGAATGCTGTTAGAAAAGAAAATCTTCATTTCATACATTTGTATTGAAATAAATGCATTTTGAATATATTATCATTTTACTGTGATATACTATTTAATGATTCTTAGATCGAATCTGTTAATAACAAAAACGATTTGATATGCAAAAAAATTTCAGACTAGTTTTCTTAATCTCACATTGGAAAAAGAAATGAATATTTAAAAGAATGCTTTTTGCCTTGCGTAATTGAAAATACATACAAAATATTTTATGGTAAAATGTAAATTATAAGAAATATACAAAAATTTAAATATAAAATACGTTAATGAAATTTTGACATCTGAAAATAGATGGTATCTTACTGATTTCGCATGCAGCTATTTTCTAAGTATGTCAACGTTTCAAATAATAAATAATGAAAAACCGACGTTATTTTATTCAATGCTAATTGAATTATAAATTAAATTAATTTTTATTTTTTTATTAAAACTTACGAATGAAATGACGAATTTTAGAGTCGCTCTCTTTCTCTGAAGAAAAGTTTTACATATTTATTTTATAATATTTCTACATTTCTCGTATAATACTAATTTAACTGTCAGGCACAAGAACTGTCATCTTAAAATTCCGCATGTCAATAAGTTTTCTTCATATTCGATAAAGGCATTTCATTTACTCACTTCAAATATCATTGGATTATAGTCTGTAATCTCATATATTTTTAGAAGAATATATTTTCATTCATCATTTCAAAGGCCTCTGTCAGATATCAAAAGAGTTTAGTGTGACTTGCATGCCATTTCAGAGGAATATTTTTATTAAACTGTTGACGTATGCAGATGCTATGCTAAAAGCAGCGGTAATCCAATTTGATTTTCATTCGTACTCTTTGATTATTTTTTTATATTTTTGAGTGTCCTTTCTGTTTTATATCCCTCCCCCCCCAATCATCTGTTTCCGAAAGTTTAGCTTAAGGTTAGTCATTTGGTTTTACTCGAACAAGAGCAATTTTTGGCTATGCTGGGCCAAATTTGTGGTGGATTAACAAGTACGTGGTGATAAAACATATGGTGATGTATAAAAGGAGTTAAAATTCTGAAAACATTATGAAATTACTCTTCGTGAAATTTAAAAATATCACTATACTGTAAAAACCGATGGAAGAAAAAGGGAAATCACATATTGTAAAATGTTAAATACAAAATATCATCAAGTAACTAAAACATCAAGTAATGATCCGGGAAAAATATACAATCAGAGACTTAAACCAAGCAGATAAAATATTAAAACATTGTATCAGAAAGCAAAGAGTTAAAAATATGAAATAAATTTTTTGGGTCAAAACCCAACAAAAAAACAACAACAGGGTAATAAGAAAAAAAAAATAATGCTCAAAATTTTCAAAAAGCGCGAGATAATTCAGATTAACTTAATGAATCTCATAAATTTATTATTTAATTTCAATTTTATAGCAGCATTAGTTAACTTTTTTGATAAATAAAAACAATTTTGAAGTAATTTCGCAATTTCTTATGATAAAAACTAACAATTACTTATCGTGGTAATCAAGTTCATATGAAGTTGCCCGTGAAATAAAAAAAATGCAATCCTTGAATTTTTTTTAACTAACTTTTACAAAATTAGATTCAAACGAAGGCAGATATAATCTCATTTCTGGAGCCGCTACAAACAGACTGAGACATTTGTTATAAGTATACGCATAAGACAATTATGTTCTTCTTGCGTTTGTGAAAGGCATTACATTTTTATTGCTTGTACAATTCTTTCATTGCTAGTCTGAAAGGTTTTCGGATTTGCATAACTTTCATTTCTCACTTTGATTTAGATGAACAAAATTCTTTAACTTTTCAATCCCTTACGTTTTGTGATTTTTGACATTATCAACATTACTTTCGTTTACTCCCAAGGATATGCATACAAGAGATTGGAAATCTATTATTTTAGAAAATCTCAAGATTAAATACAGATACTTCGATATATTTACCATGAGAAACTAAGAACGGATTTTTGAAATAATTTCATATCTTATAGCATCATTTATGAATTAAATTATTAAAGGATTCATAGTTATAGATAATAAAGCAATTTTATCTGGCTGCTTTATTTATCCCTCTGTATCTTTTATTGATTCATAAATTATTACTTTTCTTGTTTCTATCTTTAGAAAAAAATATATTCTCTCATTAATTTACTTTTCTGATTGAATTTTAGGATAATGACCTGTTAACTATTGTGAGATATTTTCTATCATCCTAATTGAATAGAGAAATTACCTGGTTTTCTTTCTCTCGTCAATAATTCTTGTCATTACTACAAAGTAAAGATAGGATAGTCTAATCTAGATTTAAAATAAATAACTACTAGCGCGTTAATTCTAAATGCATCCAAGTTTTTTCCTCTAATTGAATTGAATCGAATGCTTTGTTTGGCTTCTTTTTCCGACTTTTCTCGAGAAGAAAAGATTTAGCAAATCTTTAGACGAAGCCTTGTCGAGTAGTTTTTCTTAAAGAAAATGCTATTCTATCCTTTGAAGCATTCACGGCTGTACAGAAAGGAAGAATCCTTAGAAAAACGACATTCCTTCGCAGCAAATTGTTACAGCGAGGAAAATACTATGAGCTAATGGCGACTTACTGCTAAATTCCTTGAATATTCCTGCGATATTTGTTTAGTTTATAAAAAAATAAAGCTCATGAGAACTGTCGGAAATAAATTTTCCTTTTTTTATTTCCACAGGTTCGAATTCTTAATAATACGAGGATTGGACAATATATTTTCTTTACTTGCATTATTATAAATAAACATTTCTACCAAACACTATTTTTCAATGTTCGGACACTTTTAGCAAAGATTTGGAAATGAGGGGCTTACCTCATTATTGGCATACCAGGAAAATAACTTAAATCAGCACCAATTTTCATCTTTTAAATTCTTAAAAGTAGCATGTGGGAAAGTTTTATCGCATTTCCAAATGAGTAAAAGAAAATTTATTTGCAGGTAACAGGTTAAACACTTGTATCAAGCCTTTTTATGCTTTTGGTTACAGCACTAATTTACTACTGTTATTTTATTAATACAATAGCTCTATTATTTTAAAGTGGAATCGCATTAAGTTTGATAACTCGTTCTGTATCTTTTCTTTTACATAAAAAAAATAATTAAGAAGCATCTATTAGATAAGTTCATTAAATAATTGTAATAAATTAATATTTTACATTATATATAAATTAGTGCTATATTAAATGTTTAGTTTTATACAAAACGAATACTTGGAATCACCATAAAATTCAACTTGTAAATTCTTGAAAATGCAACAATTTCCTTTATGCCAAACAGTTGAAACGAATGTGAGAGTAAAAAAGAGCTTAAGAAGAAATAATTTAGAAGAATTATTATTTTTATTTTATGCTCATCATTCCAATGAAACAACTCGTAGAGTCTCTGAGCAATTATACCATAGAATTTTTGTAAAGAATATTGCTTTTGGAAAATTGTAACAGCTTTTCAAATTTAGAAGAAATTATGTAATTTTTCAAGTAAAGATTCATATATTTAGATTTAGTTCTATAGACAGTTGTAATATCTATTAAAGGGAGATGATATCATTGTTAACAAACTATATACACTGAGCAATCTAGAGAGCGTTTCTCAAATGTATGTTTACTCAAATCAAAACTTTAGGCTGCATTCTATAGGATCAAATTCACTATTCAAACATTATATTAGTTTCAGTATTTCCATGTAAGTTGAGACATAGCAGATGAACTACGGATTTAAAAACAATATATTTATTTTAGTATAGTATAATAACTCACTTTTCGTATTCTTAGGTTATTTTTAATCCTATTAAGCTGAACTTGTTGTCCTATAGTTATGGAGTTGAGATGGTGTCAAACGTTTGAAGAATGGGAGTCAAACGTCTCACATTTTCTTTATTCAAGGAATAAAGTTTGGTAAATTCTAACTACTGTTTCACAAAAACGAGTATCACTCAAATTTCTTAAAAATTAAAAGAATGAAAAATGCTTAATATCTTTATTATTAAATAAATAAAAGTTGCTCTACTTACTAATGTTATTTAATGAATTATTAATATTTTTATCCATTTAATTTTGATCTCTGAAATTTTATAGTATTAGTATATTTAAAACTACCCAAATGCATCCATTTTTCAAGGTTCTGTAATATCATTTTTAATATTCTTAATTAAAACATTATCAGTTCATAAATTAAAATATTATGATTTATCGTTATTAAATATTATAGTTTATTTTATAAAACTACATAATCTATTCTATTTGAAATTGTGAATTAACTATTTAAACAACAACAAAGACATTTTAGTTACCTTTTGCGTTAGATAAAATAAAGAAATTAATTCATTCCTCAGTGTCAGTGAAGTAAATATATTCTAATGTTAAAAGCAGTGCATGAATTTAATTTGGAAATTATTGCAAAAGGAAAAAAATAGAACAATGTGCAGCGAAATAAGATGGGCGTTTACATTTGTTAAGCGACTGTGAGCTCATGTTAATTGTTTCAATTATTGGCGTATGAAATTTTTATTTGAAATTTACTATAAATTTTAAAAAATTCAGAAATTTAAATCCATTATTGACCAATTACTCTCTTGATTACCCATTAATTTTGAACAGTAATAAGGTTTTGAATCAATATCCAAAATTACTCCCGGCATCAACTTATACACTATTAGAATGGGTTGGGCGAACACAGCACGCGCTAAGTTATAATATTAGCATACGTTATTCATCTAAATTTCTTCTTTTATCCTGAAAGGACGATGAATGATACTTATTGCTCACTCAAAGAAAGTGGAGGCTTTACGAGATGAAACCAGGAAGAGGCCATACAAATCCTAAGAAAAGGACAATAAAATTGCCCTTCGAATGCAGCAATTTGGACAGTTTGGGGACGTGGGAATAAAACTTTATTAAGACATAAAGACAGACTCGTTGGGGTAGATGAAGCCCGAGATTCTCCTTCATAAAAAGCATGGACAGAAATTCTGACAGTCGAAACACGAAACAGTAACTACCTGCTCTGGCGCTATTCCTTCTTTTTATGGCCTACCCATTAAATGGAAGTGCTTTAAGAATCTGCCGAAAATGCCATCCTAAATCAATCTTTAGCATCAGATTATTGAGGAACAAAACTAAGGTTCAAGTAAGTGATGAACGCCTTGAGAAAATACTAAAGTTTTAATGAATATTCAATGCCTGTTTAAAACTTTCGTTTCATGTTCAGTTTCGCGGAGGAGCAATGAGATTTAGGGAATGGTTGAGAATTCTGTCACTTTTTCTTCGAATGAAAGTAGGAAAATTAAAAACTATGAAATGAAATTTGTTCTGGTAAGAAAATGAAATGCTTAGTTTAACTTAAATTCACTGATTAAAAGCTTCTGTTATAAAGATTACGATCTTTGATTGAATTTGTATCAAATATAAGTCTACTGAAATAAATTTGATTCAATTTCATTTGCTGAATTTAATATAATTGTGAAGATGTACAATGATCTATTTTAAGAAGTTTGCCAGAAAAAAGTGATGATGAAGGGCTAAGCTAGTATTGTAAAATGATTACTTTTGTTTAAAACAAAAAATGAAAGTTGGAGAGTAAAAACACACTAAAAGTACTGAGTGAGTATGGTGCATTTAATTCGGAAATTTATTAAAATAAAAGAAGGCATTGTCTAAATGTAAAAAGTAACATATCGATAAACGAAAGAGGAATCATTTTCAGAATAGAAAATCTCATTTAAAAACGTCATAAATGAATTTTGATTATTAGATTAGTTACTTTCGGCTGTCTTTGAACAGCGGACTTGTCCATGACAAGTGCCATAAGAAACAACAACAGATTAGTTATTTGATGAAAACAGGAGCACAGATCTATGGAGTTTTAATGGCACCACAACCTTAGAATGTTTGATTAATACAGACCTATAAGTAACACATAATTGTTATTCAATAAGATGAGATACTGAATATTAATAAACGACTTATTGCCGTTTCTCGGAAAACAAGAATTTAAGATTTGTCCATTGTTATCTAAATCGTTACATATCAGACTTTAGAGGAATGAATTACAAGTTGTTTTTTTCTGTACAAAAAAGTAGAGTTTTTTAAATGTATATTTTGTAAAAAATATTAACATATGTAATCTTCATTATTTTATAGAAATACATTTTTCTATTTATAATGATTATTTTGCTTTTGGTTTGTAGGCTGCCTATCAATTTAGATTGAAAAATGTTTAAAGTTCATTTTCGTAATGCTATACTATGCTTCATCCATGATCTCATCTAAAGTTGACTTGAGCTGACAAAGCAATGTATCTTATTTTTTTTCAAATAATTATATGTAATTTAAAAATATAACAGATATTTTGAATTATAGCATATAGTGATGAAATTAAAATATTATCAACATATTATATGATGCGACAAAGTATATATATCACGTAACAATATGATATATCATAGCAGAATTTTGATTAAATATGAAATGACTGTCAATCTTTTTGGGGATAAAAACAGAATCAACCTTATTATTACTGAAATTAGGAACAAATCGAAAGTATTTAATGAAATATTTTGTTCAAATCTAACTCAGCACTATCTGATTCAACCCTTTAATTCAGTATACATTCCCATTAATAGGAGTTTTTATATTTTAATTTAAAAAATCATTAAAAAGGAGCATTTAAACCATATCTAAGGAAAAGGGAACTATATTGAATGCCATGGCAGTGATTTTCGTTTTAGTATCTCATTTTTGTGAATGGATTTTTATCAAGGATTTTGGCACTTAAAATTTTGTATTTTCACCTATCGATATGCAATATTCATAATAAATTATTGTTCATAGTATGGCTTTAAAGTAAAAACATATTTTTAAAGATGAAAATGCAAAAGAAAGCTTTTGAGAAAATTTTTTTTATTCTGTATTCATTAAGAATCTAAAATCTGAATTTTAGTTATATGAAATATTTTATTTTTAAGTTGTCAGAAAAGCCTTATTTTTAAAAATTGGGTATTTCTGCTGTTAAAGACTTATTATATATTAGCATATAAAATATTTAATGACTTTGGAAAAATGAGCTTTTTCCTAAAAATGAACATATCCCCTTTTCAAAATAGGTTTTTTAAGATTTTGTAATTTTATATGTGATTGTACAAGGTTTGGTCACATTTGATGAAATAATTTATTTTTTCCCTTTTCAGAGCACATTAAAGCGCTTAATACTTTTACAAAACTAAATACATCTACATTTCAAAACTTTTATAATTTTACAATATATTTTTAACAATGATATATTGAAAAACGTATCAATCATTTCCTTATATCAAATAAAGGCTATTTTTTTCTAAAACTTAACTTATACACGCAACTTTCAACAAATCCCATAACGTTTAATATCTCTTTCTAGTTTGTCTTTCTTCTGTAAGATACCATTTCGAGTTTTGCAGTAAGGTTTCAGTTCAGATGACATTTAGGAAATTAAAGGTGGCGTTATTTTTGCACCACGTTACTTCCATACCCAACGCGTGGGAAGAAGGTTATTTCTCCTCTAGATTGTTCCTTTTCTGAGTTATTGGCTTAAAAACGAGGCTCTTGAGAATGTGAATGATTTGCAGATAATTCTCCTCATTCGCTATCATAGTCTTTACAAGCAGATAGAGCTTTAGAAAATCATTAAAGATTGCTACCGTTATCAAAATTGAAGATTACAAAGGGGCTTAAGAGTATTTAGGAACTTATTGGGTTAGGTAATAATTGGAAATTGTACTATTTAAAAAAGACTGTGGAAATATATAGCAAAGTTACCGTTATATGTTCGAGTGGGAAGGTTTTTGTAAAGTATCGGAATCCAAAGATTGAAATCGGAACCAAAATTATATGCTATAGATTCGATTCTTGTCAGGAGTTTAGAAGTTTAGTAAAAAACTGAAAGCATTTCAACATCTCTCTCGACACTTTCTCTGGAAAACATGATATCCAAAGAAAGAGCTGAAGATGTGAGATATTGGTTAATAACCAGTTTCGATTAAAACTGACAAAAATTTTAAAACTGAAGTGGTATCAGGATATAATAAATGGTTCATCAAAAGATGTTATTATCAATAAGGACTTTTAAGAATCCAACTGCCGAGACAAGGGTTATGGTATTACCATGTTTAAATTTAAAAGATATACATTTCTAAATTTTCATTTTCAAGGAATCACGAAAATAAATTTTTATTCCAGATTTTTGGTGTCTTTTCAAAATTTAATATATCCAAATTTAGTATAAATTCTCATATTTAATATATATGAGAATAAATATAGCCATTTTGCTAAAATTGTCTGCTCTCAAAACTGGAAATCTGTTTCCAGATTCTTGTGGGATTTTTTCGTCCAGGCTGTTAATGATTCTTTAGTCTTTATATCCCCTTTCACAATAGTTTCATTAACCCTACTGTCGCTCGTCAATACCAAACCATGACCCATATCGAGAACCATCTTGGTTTATTCAAGACCAAAATAGAAAAAAGACCGAAGTCATTATATGAATAAATTTAACAAAAACAATTTTTATTGGTGAGTTAAAAAATATAATTTAAAAAATTATTTCGAGCTTTAATTTATAATTCAATAGTACAAATACTATACAATATTGAATTAATGTTTCTCAAGCTAACAACCAGATGGCGCTACTTTTGTGAAATCAAAAATTAACTATGCCAATCGGTTAATGACGATTAAGTTATAAACATATTAGAGGATTGTATTGTCATGCACAACACAAAAGTATCCATAATTACAAAATTCGATCACAAAAGAAAATGAGTAAAAAAAAATATATATATATTTCAAGACTGTATCTTCAACTAACTTTAAACGAATCAAGCTTAATGAAATTGTGTAAAAAGTTGAAGAGCATTGTAGGAAAATAAATATTTTTCGAAACTACAAATAAGCGCAAGAGGAAAGGGAGAAATGCGGCAGCAAAATCAATAATTTCCTTTTATTAAAAATTATTTTCTCCATTCCCACATCGAAAGTTTTCTTAAAATGATGAGATAAAAGATATCGAAGTAAGAATAATTTCAATATTCCAAGTTTAAAAAAAATGATCACATGCTTGTGATAGTAGATAAATGAATTTCTTTAAAAAAAAATAAGAATATCACTAACAAGAAGGAATCTAACATTAAAAGCATACAAAATATCGGCACAAACTGGTATTTTAAACATCCTACTCCTATTTAACAGTACTGTTAAATTCAGTAAATTTTACGGTAAATTATATATTCTTATTTTACAAGATAGTTCGAATTTGTCGTTCTATTTGCAGTCGTGACAATAACTTTTGGAAAAGGTCGTAACAAAGGTTGTTTGAATGATCGTTAAACGTGAGGTAAATTGAATCGTGTATGCAAACACACATTATTATGTGCTTCTTGATTATCATCGTGTATGCATAGTTGCTACAACAACCAAGCTCTTATAAGGCATAATCATTAATAGAGTACTGGATTTAAAATTAGTTAATATCACAACATTTATTGCTATTCGAAACATACAACATAGAATTTAAAACTTTAATTTAATTGCAGAATATTTTTACCAGTAGAAAACTCTCATCATTTAGTACAAGCTTTTATGAAGTTCAATTCAATAAAAGAATTACTTATTAAGATATGTATACATTTTTATAATGTGGAGATTTAATATTAAATAACAAATGGAAACAGGCAGTTCTTATTAGAAATTTCAATGTGTTATAAATAAATGTTAAAAAAGTGATAGATTTCAGTTATATAATAATTTAATTGGTTTATTTTTGTGTAGATCAATAAATTATAGTTCGAATCGAAATGGGTTTTGTAATTTTGGATCGTGGTGAGATAATGAAGCTGACATCTGAACCAGCAAAATCTTTTCCACACTTCTGCAACACATCAAACAAAGGATATTTGTCCTACAACAGATTTAATGCATGCAGTACGGAGTTTTCATGAAAGTAAGTTTCGAACCAACAATCCGTTGATCCCAGGTTCCGAGCTAGCGAGACTCGATAATTTTTGTTAAGAAATTATTAAGGAGATATACGAGATGTATAAAATTTTAGCGATGGCTTGTTTAAAGTGATTTGGAAACTTTATTTCACCTAATCTCATGGTAAAAATAAATTAGCTTTGATAATTTAATCAAGCGATTTAATTTTAAAAAATGAATTTTTTAATAAGCGATTTAATTTAATCACCACATATTCTCCAAAGAAAATATTTTCTTTCGATGGTGAGTAATTTTTTAGAATATTTGCTTTTTCGTGAAGAATTATTCTTAAATTACACTCGAAGACCTGAAGTTTCACTGGATTCATTAAATCTTTCAATAATAATTAACAAGTTTATTATTGCGTGACTCACCAGTGGCTCACACATACTATTTAAATGCACCGAATGCATCTATCTAATAAGATGGTCCTCTTTTCTACTAGTTATTTCTCTGTAGTTAAGAGAAAGCAAAGAGGTCATATAATTATATGGTCCGAATATGAGGCATTGCAGTGTACATGTTAAAACTTAGTTTAGTCACAGCTTACTTTATAAATTTTTTCATGCGAAATATCAAAGTAGAAATATAAAAGACTGATTTTATTTCTCATACAACCATATGTTCGACATGCATATTGATTAACAATATTTTTGATATTTTTATCTTTAAAGAAGTTCAAATAATATTTCATTTAAAAGGCAAATATTACTTGAATATTCTTACGTATATCATTTGTCCTTTACTTTTTCATATGGGATAATATAAAATTGTCCCACTTAAATTAAGTCATTTAATTAGAAGTTAAAAAATTTCGTAGATCAGAAGTACAAGAATAACAATATAGGATGTCTTTTTGAAATATGATGCTGAAATTTTAAATATGATAAATTAGCAATAATTGTGCTTACATCTCCAAACTTCTTTAAAATTTCATTTCACGTCCTCATCTATTTTTAAATTACTTGGCCTAAAATAAAATTGAAATTTCACGTCCGATTGCAATTCTGCTTTAATTTTATTCCTGAAAAGAAGATCGTCATTTATTCTTAAATGCTAATTTGATACCACTCATTAGCAATTCTTCTGATTTCTATGATCATTATACGCTTTTTGAATTCATCATCTACTTTTTAATCGTCCATATTTCTAAAGTACGCATTTTGTTATCCTCATTATTTTGATTGAAAAGCTATCATCCTGTGTGGACTTGAGAATGTTGGTATTAACATTACGAAGCATTGTTAGTAGAGACTGGGGTTCAAATGAATAGCTGATCTCACCAAAGGATAACATTTCTTTTCATTAGTATTCCCCTATTTCTTTCTTTCAAATAAATTTTTGAATGATGAAATGTTGGTATAAAATGAAACATTTAAATTTTATGCATTGAAGATTATTTAAATGTAGATCAATGTTTATCTAGGAAAAAGTGTAACGAAATTTTAATAAATGTTATTCAAAATATATCTGAAAATTCTTTTATTCGAAATGATTAATAAAAGGAACATTTTATACCATATGAAAAAAAAAACCTGAACTGAATATAAATTGGGCTGCTTGAATTAGCTAGGAAAACTACACAGTTTTTTTTCCAAGAAAACAACAAAATATAGAGTATTTGGTGAATTGAATAATTATACTCAGTGGGTTTTGAAACTGAATATACATGTTGTAAGTTTAAAGTATATAAGAATTATAGGCTAATCTATGTTTAAAAATAATTGGATTTTCTAGTGTCGATAATCTTTCATTCTTTCCGCTGTGTGAAAAGAAAAAAAATAATTCATTCTTTTTTAAAAAAAGAAATTGATGTGAAAGGATACCTAAAAACTGTACCACAAAAATTAGCATACATTTAAATAATTTCTCAGATTATTACCACTTTTATCTTTTTTGAATTTTCTTTAAAGCTTTTTTTTAAATTTGCATTTAAAGAATTTAATCATAACATTTTTAAAAAAAATATAATTATCTTTTTTTCTATAAAAATCTTTTAAACTGAGTTCGAGGACTGACATTTTTACATTTAATATTGTTTAGTCATCAAATGGTTGAAAGATGTCAAATGTGTTTGAGGAATTTGGGTAAAGCCATGGTTGGGTCCAAAAAATTCTATAGAAGTAAAAGAAAACTGCATCTGTGGACAGTATTGCAACATAAGGGCGTAAAGAAATTTTGAGCACTACTGCAAAAATGAGGCTTTTACTCTCAATAAAGAAAAATCTGAAGTTAAGTGTCCCAAAACGTGCGTTATCGATATCCCCAGAAATTGGAAGAAAAGTCTCCGCTGAAACTGTTAGACGTGTTCTTAATAATGCAAGATTTTATGGTCGTACTTGAGACGAAAGCCGCTCACAAGTTACTTCAATAAAAAAAAAGAGAAAAAAAAAAGACCACTCTTTCACCAAAAAATCATATTTCAAAGGCGAAATTACTCTGGAACACTGTTCTGTTCTCTGATGAGAGTAAATTCAATTTATACGGGGGCGATGGATGATATAATGTGTGAAAGGAAGTGGGAAAAGTATTGAATCCTAAAAATACCACTAAAGACGTGTAAATATGGAGGTGAATCCATTTTCGTTTGCAGCTGTATCGCAATAGGAGAATTTGTCATAATTGGCAGTATGATGGATATTTCGGTATATCTTTACATTTTAAAGAGTAACTTGCAAAAAAGTGCCAGTAAAGTAGGACTTGGGAATTACTTCGTCTTCCAGCAAGACAGTGGCCCGAAACATACGACTAAGATAATTACGTTATATTTATTTGGTATTGAAAATAGATTGGTTTGGTTTGGTTTTTTGGCACAAGGGCCATAGATTTGGCCATGCTGCGCCAGACTACGTAAAATTATTTCAGAAAATTTAAAATTGAAAAATTCCTTGGTATAGGAGACAGCGTGAAATAAAAATTAATAGTAACAAAAAATAATTAATTGTTTCAAAACAGAAAGCACAGTAGACTAAATATGTGAATAAAAACCAATTGATTTTAAAAAGAGTAAAAGGTTATCATGTGGATTTTTTCCAAGTAAAGTAGATAAAAATATGTTATTAGATTTTAAAAAGTGTAAACGCTGTGTGTAAAAATTTGGGCATTCAGAAAGTATATGTTGGACGGACATAATACAGTTACACCGAGAACACTTCGGAGCTTGTTCTCCTAACAGCAGATGACGATGAGTATATCGAGTGTGACCCACTCGTAATCTAGTGAGAACCGTATCCGCTTTTCTGTTCATTTGAGGAGGCCAAAGTTCGATGGTAGGTTTAATTCCATGAAGCTTGTTCTCGTTTTCAACATCCCACTCTCTTTGCCATTTGTTTAAAAGAAATATTTTTATGTGCTTTTTTCAAGTCTGTCAAAGGTATAGTAGTATTTTTTGTGGCAGTCGCCAATTTGGCAGCTGTGTCGGCTCTCTCGTTGCCCACGATCCGTATTGAAAATAGAAGCTACTCACTTCACTCCAATTTTCATACTTAACGCTAGGTGTACTAAGGGGTCATTTTGACCCATCTGAGAAAAATTTTCGTTATTTTTTTTCAAGAAAATTATTACCGTATTTTATGAAAATACTTTAATTAATTTTTACTTACATTTATAAGACATACAATCGAAAATATTATCTTTTTCTTTTTTTAGTTTCGGAGAAATGTATATATTATACCTGCTTTTACCGAAGGGGTTATTTCGACCATTCGAATAAATATTGTTGAGAATGCATACATATATATTTAAATACGTAACAGCTTAAAAGGGACGCACATAGATACAGATATAAATATAGAAATAAGTATGTGTTAGTAAAATATGAGGATATAAGAAGCAAGAAGACAAAGCCGAAAGTCAGTCAAGAGGAATTGCTTTTACATCACCGCAAGTTATAAAAGAGAAAATAATGAATTATTAAAGGTATTTATTTAAGAAAACAAACTTAAATGAATTATTAAAGGTAAAAATACTTTTATTTAACTTCTCTCGTATCATTTTTGTAAAAAAAAAAGTTTTTAAACTATCTTCTCTCTCTTTCTTTGATATACTAAATTCGTAAAATTTTTTGCAATTGTACATTTTGGATGGTAACATACTTTTTAAATGCTTTCAGAATTAAATTATCAGTTAATCGATTAATGCAATTAAATTCTCATTTTGTACGAATGGTGCTACTTTGTAATAAGTTTCAGGAAAAATTATTCCAAAACCCCATTAGATTTATAATAATCATAAATCAAATAATAAAAGCTGGAAGATATCCAAAACAAAAAAATTACTGTTTTCAATATATGAATAAAACTGAGTTTTTATCTTTTAGTTGTAATTCGATAATTCAACCCTTTACACTTATATTTTGAGGCTGACTTACCATTCTAAATTATTATCATTTTCTTAGATACCAATTATTATAAAACTCTATTAATAACAAAACTTCTCAGATTAAATTTTTGAAATGAAACTTAACCACTAACTACATTTTAGGCAACGAACATAACCTTATTACACATCCACATTCATAACCATGCATCATATTTATTTTTCTGAGTGCCAAGAATATGCCGAGTATATTATATATTTGTAGAATATCTTTTAATTTGAAAGCAAATATTAAAAATTAAGCAAATGACAGCATCGACTGGAGTCCATTTTTTCTGTTCTCTATGTTATAATTATTTTATTATAAGAGCTGCATTTATTTTGATGTAAAAGTATGTGTATCAGATTCAGAACTAGGAAAATAAACAGGTTTAAAAGAACATGCAAGTGATCTAACTACAGAACTTGATGACTAAAGCTGAAATCTGCTACTTCATGCAATTGGAACTGCTTACTAATTAACGATAATGAATTTAGCAATTAAAATGCAGAGATAAAATCTTACCTAAAATAATTAAATACTGAAAAATTTAGGATAGGGTTAAGAAATGGAAATCAAATTACGCTTTCATGCATTCTAAAATTAAAAATCATATAAGGGAACTAATTGACTAACATAGAATATATTAAATATTGAGAAAATTCTAATTGTAAACACTGTTGAAATTCGATATATTCGGCGCATCAAGCCATGCTAATTAAATAATTAACTAAGAACCTATCAGCCGTTTCAAGGCACAATTTATTTTACTTAAAAGTTTTAATAATGTTTTAAAGTTGACTTGCATGTAAACCCATATGCAATATAAGTTTCACCAATAAACTTTCGAGGAAATAAGAATATAACGAATCCATCCCTATTAAACAATCTCCAGAATAGAAAACAAAAGGTTTGGCTCCTTTCTGTATGATATTACATCCTTTCGTTTGCCTGAAGTAAATTCTACGTAACATTTCTAGTCACACTTGATACTTTGCGAGTTTAAAATATGCAAATCAATTTGTCGGCTGTTAATTGGGACCTTTAACGGATTCGTTATCTGTACCGATTACATTCTTAAACAGAATTATTCAAATTAACTTATTAGAGGTCTATCTGTTAATTTAATTCACTAGTTGGGCATTCCTGCTAAATTATCGTCTACTTATGAATGACTTTCCTGCTTCATGAATGATTCCAGTGAATTCTCTTCAGGGCTATTTTCAAATGTTCTTATAGTATTAAACACATTTTATATTTTGCACAAACGGAAATTTGTTACAGGTTTAATTTTGCTTAACTTATGTATTCGATAAGTTATATATACACAATCACAGATTCTTCATCCTAGAGCATTTTTTATCCAATAAGAAATTTCTGAGAAAATTTTACAAGTAAGCTTATAAAGTAGCCTTAATGTGACATTCATTTTCATAAGAATTAAAATTTTTTTAATAATCTACAGGTTAGTTGGTAAAAACACTTCAGTAAGAGCAATATCTAAGTAAGATTCAAATAATTTTTTTATTAGTTACATCTAGTAGATGGCGACATAATCGCTGTATTTTTTGTTTGCACTTTGATCAGCTGCATTTAAAACTTATTTACAAATTGCTTAGATTCCTGGCTGTGATCTTGGTAACTTTAATTAGTTTTTTTAGAAAGGTAAAAATTTAGAAATAATGCATTTAGAATAATGTTCGCTGGAGCGGAGTTAATATTTTGAAATTTAAATTATTTTTAATAGAAGAACATAACTCTTTTTGAAAATAATTTATTTTTTTCATAATATTCCATTTCGTAGATTTTCTCAAAAATAATATCTACTTGAGATACTTAATCTTTTGTCGTTTTATTGTTCTTCTAAACAAAATGAATTCATGATTGTACACGGGAATGAATGCCTAATCACCATGGGTAAAAAATTCCTCGAATTATGTACAAAATGGGCGGAAATAAATCTTCACGAAAAGGCTTTTGAACAATTTTTAGTTACACTATGGTACCCACACATACGCTTATAAATTTTAAAAAAAGTAGATTTATGCATTTAAAAGCTTGTTAATTGTTAATCTTTTGTCGTTTTATTGTTCTTCTAAACAAAATGAATTTCTGATTGTACACGGGAAGGAATACATAATCACCATGGGTAAAAAAAAAAAAATCCTCGAATTATTCACAAAATGGGCGAAAACAAATCTTCACGAAAAGACTTTTGAACAATTTTTAGTTACACTATGGTACCCACACATACGCTTATAAATTTCAAAAAATAGATTTATACATTTAGAAGCTTGTTAATTTGCATTTTAACAAATATCAGTCCTTTGCTTGTATCAAAACGCCTCTTTCTGATTTGTCATGAAAGTTTTTAAAAAACATTTGGGTTCAAAATCCGGGAATAATTGACAGATTAATTTATTCTCGAAATGTTTTTTTAAAAATTTAAATATGCAGTTCTGTACCTGTTAATCATGATATGTGTCCAGAAAGGAAATGATACATTTTCATAACCAATTTATTTTCATTATTATAACAATGTTAAGTTTTACTCTGTCCGGATACTCGAGGGAAATCCCCCTAAAGCAATTTTTCGTGACATAAGCGGCGGATTTTCCCTATGAGAAATTTTAGAATAACTTCTTAACTTTCAGTTGATTGTAATTCAAATTTTCCCTGGACGAGTCGGAAAAAAATAATGATCAGTCAGCGGATTTTTTTAAGCTATGGTATTTCTAAACATATAGAAAAAGAAAATGTATAAGCTGAACGTTAATTCCATTGAAGAAAAAGACAAAGTCATGTTTTTCGGATTGGAAAAGATAACCCTGATTTGTACCGTTTCTTCATTATAGATAAATATAGGTTCATCATAAATAAGTTTATAAAAAAGTGCTTATATGATAAATTTTAAGAATTTCTGCTACCAAATTCTTACTATACATTAAATAGGCTCAATTTAATAAGATTAATATGGATGAAGCGCTTTAAAGGAAATAAATAGCAACGTTGATTTATTACGGTTATTTGTCTCTTTCTGGCATTTTAAATATTTAAATTATCCCTTATTTTATTATTTCTGAGTAATTTATTTCATTTTTTTTATAGATTGAAGTTCAGGAAATATGATCACTGAACTTAATTTTCCAAAATTTCATAACTCATCTCCCGAAATTTCGAAATTCAAATAGTTTCTTTTCAGTGAGGTAAAAATTATACTTCTTAAAATAATACTAGTAATTTACCCAAAATTACTTTGCGATTTTCTTACTTCTTATCACTCTTTTGTTTAGGCGATTCATTCAATAAAAGTTATCTGACATAATTTCAAAAACACAGTATTATAACTATTTATAATTTAATAAGTAATTTTTATAACTCAATATCATAAAACAGATAATAGAATATTTCTGTAACACTAAATTCGTAAGCAATATTTTGGTATATTGCCTATTTTTAATAAATTTTTTATATAACATGCATCTTTGATAGATATTATATAACCGTTTCACAAAAATGTAATTTTCTGTGCTAGAAGCAAATTTCTTATTATTCTCTTTTCTGCTGGCTAAATTAGAATTATTAGAAAACTTCTAATGCAGATTTAGATTTTATAAATAATTAAGTGCCCCATGCCTGAAAGTAATTAAATGCTTTAGCAATCATAGCCATTATGAAATTTAAATCTTGATCATTATATGAGATTCATTTGATCGTATCTGAGTTAACATACCTTTATATTTTTGTTTCTTTTTTATAAATATTATTTGAATGTAAAGTCATTGTAAAATCGTTGATATCTAATTATTCGTGTTCAAGCTATCTTTCTCTTGAGAATATTAGTTGTTCTTAAATGGAATTATAGCTTTGTCGTCCAAGAAACTCAATTTAAACAATTAATTAAGAGCATTCTTTTTTTCCTTTACTCTTCCCAATTATTTTCCATTTAATCCTTAGCAGGAGTTATCGTAATTAGTAATTTAGAAACTCATTTAATTCTTTTTCTATTACCAATTAGCGATTGGTAATTGAATCATAGCTTATCCGTTTTTCAACCAAGGTTTCTATTCGCATTTGAGTGGTCTTCTCAATGGACTTTGTTTCCTTAGATTTAGTTGAAAAGGGATATAGATCTAGCAATAAAAACCAGATAAGGTGTCTCTTTTGTCTACTGCTCTGAAGATACTAAGAGATTTGTTTCATTTATTAGCATGATATATTTGAAGTTGATACTTGGGAATGAAAACGAAATAGTTAATTATGGCAGAATATGTTATAGGAGATACGCTTTACTGAAAAAAAAACAACAACAGTAGAATAATATAAAAAAAAAAACGTTTGCTTGGTTATACTTAGTAATTTTTTCAGTGGGGATAAATTAAAGAAATTAAAGGATTAAAACTGTAACTAAAGTTTTTACATTTGAAGAGATTGATACCGAATTAAACAACTAATAAAAAGACTGATTAAATACTACTATTTTTTCTGTTAGAATTAATGGCAATTTATTTCATTCCATTAGGATTAACTTGAGGCAAAGAAAATGTTTGACGAGGTAAAATATTAGTTCGTTCTTACTTATGTTGAAATACTTTCATTTTTAAAACAAACGAATGTTTCAAAGTTTTAGTTCTAATTTTTTGTGAAGTAAACAGTTGCATTTAAAATTCATAAAAACTGGATTAATTTAAAATATGTTGGTATTATTATTCATCCTATGCTTTTTTTATTTTTTTTATTATTATTTTTTTTTGCACATTCTAAGTACGGTTTTTCAAATTAATTAGTCTTTTGCTACTCTTTGGGGAAATGTTTTTCAATTATTATGAACCAGAATTTTTTCTGAGGATATAATTTAGTTTTTATCATCCCACTAAATAAGCTTATGAACTATCCACATCTCTTTATATCCCCTTTTTTGCATTCCATTATCTTTTATTAACTACGAAATACACACTTATATTACAGTGGAACTTTGCTAATCCTAAAGTTTTAACTCGAATTCGTCGCTAATTCTAATTTTTTTCTTCAGTCTCTTGAGTCTCCGATTAGAATAATGTTAAAATATCATCTATAATTTTAATTCGTTTTAAAAGTTTAATTATCGAAGTTAAAAGTAAAAGAAAAATGAAACATCCTTTTATTTTAGATTTTTTTGGTAAATTAAACATGTCTGTATCTTGTTCCTCTTTGCTCAGAAGAGAAAACACACTAATTCCTCTGAGAATTTTGCTGTTGTAAAATGCATTATATAAAAATTCTCATTAAAAAATACTTTGTGCTTGTAGATGCGAATTGACAAATTATACTGTTTGTATTGAAGTTTAGTTGTATAATTGATGAATTCAGAATATTGTACAGTTTATTTATTCAAATGAGCTATTTGTTGAAATAATAATTATTTATTATAAAATTTAATTCATAATTATTATCATTTTATTAAAATTTCTTGCTATTAGTTATGTATGATTTATCGTAGAATTGTCGAGCGTTAAAAATAAATCTTTATTGACATTTTTAATTTTGAAAATATTGTTTTCTTTTGTACTATTCTTTTAAGACTTTGTTTCTCTTTTTTTAAATTTTGGAGCTTTTATTGTGGTTCCAATCAACTTCGAATAAGTCATTCGTTTCATTTCATTTATTTAGAAGGCAAGTTTTGTCAAACTTCTGTTACATTTGAAATTCTTGTAATGAGTATAATTTCACAAATGAATATCGAAGGGTAAAATGTAATAAAGGTCGATTCGAACGCAAAATGTTAAAATGCATAATCTATTACGCTATACGAATTTCTAATTTTATGTGTCTTATCTCCTTCACCCGATAGTCACGTCTTTTCGCAACGTGTCGAGCACATAATTTTTCTTGTATGCATAACAAGTGCGTAAATTTCTTGCAGTAAGTGGTGTTGATTCTTTGGGAAACGATTAAAGAAAAAAGTATAGCAACCTGATCTTAATGTATTATTACGAACTATACATTTAAATTAAATAAATTTCACTGTGAAATTTATTGTTCTACATTATATATTTTTTTTGGCCAAAGTGAACCATCCATATTTAAAACAGAGCTTAAAATTTCTTTTAAAAATTTAGTAACCGTATGGTTACATGAATATAAAATAGAATAGTTAAAATACATTGGGGCTAGTAACAAGTGGTTAGGCATTTAAAATGAAGAACAATTTACAGTTAAACAGTTGAAGAAATTAAATACATGGTAAAAATTTTATAGCTTGTAAAAATTTTAAAATGTTTGGATGGGGATTCTCTCGTAATAAATCTATGAGAGTTAAAGGCGATGAATGAAAAAACTGGTGACAGTGAACATTAAAAGTAAGGCGTTCGATATTAAATGCGATGATATCAGTGCGACATGTAAAGCACATAGGTGCTTTGTCACCGAATAACAATTGCGGAAGTGAACCGAGTATACCCTATACGAAGACGATACATTATTAAAAAAAATTCAGTAAATTCGCAGTTTTTATCAAATTATATACAATTTATTTTTTAAAATAAAGAATTATATTAGAAAAAGAAATAAGTTGAAACTTACTTAAATGCCATCAATATTTAAAATCTTTCATTTTTGAAATTGCATTTTTGGCGCTATATCGCCATTTTCATATCATAATGAAAATAATCATCATTTCTATCATTTTCATATCATAAATCAGATTTGGTAAAACATTTTATTAACGCAAAACACTATTATAAGTTCACTACATCTGTTCTAAAATTATTGTACTATGTCACAAAAAGGTACATGTCACTAGAGCCTCTAGCTGTTACATCAAAATGTGTGATTATGTGTGATTTTTGTCACATTTATATAACAGCTACAATATGCCATTATAGCAGTGAACTTTAATTCATCTATTCATTAAAAAGGGATGTTGTTACTTCAAAGATAAATTTAGCAAAATACAGTACGATATTTTGTAATCAAAAACTTTATGAATAGCATCTAATGATGAAATTTCAATGTTAACAATTTATATATATTATTTCTAAAACCTGTTAATTCTCTACACTTAATGAATTATTTTTTTCCCTTAAACAAGGTATTGAAATATAATCCCGATGGAATTGTTCAGACAGGAATACAATCAAATATTTCATGTATCAGAAATTCTTTGAAATATTGATATATTCTATATGATAATAGACAGTTTTGAAAACTACAGAAAAATAAAACATCAGAAAAAGAACAAAATCATTGCAACTTTGCACAATATTCCTTTTTTTTTTTAGTCATTTGAACTTATCGGATTAGGCTTTTGTCACTTCAATAAAATCCTGATTTCCCTAGAGACTTCACGTCAGGCCGAAACCTTGAACTTGTACAGACAGACATGACAACTACTGAAATAGTACGGATCAGGTGGTAGGAAATTCGCTATGGAATAAATTTTCTGATTTCACTTAATATTTTTTTTATATTTAATCTAACTTACGAAGTTATCAATTTTTTAAGCATATTTATTTTTTTCACATAGAAAGAAAGTAGTTCATGTTATTTGAGAATCAAATTTTTTAATATATAAGTGAAATTGAAAAGAAATTTAATATTCTTAATAATCGTTTGCTCAAAATGAAATCGGCAGATGGAATTGAAAAAAGTAAATTACATTTTATTATTTTTAATCTCGTTTACAAAGTTATAAATTTTGTGAGGTCTTTTATTTCCATTCATATATTAGAATCTTAAAGAATATTTTAACGAAAATTTTCAAAACTATTCGATGGAAATGTAATTTGAGGTGGTAACTTTAATGACATGTTATTCTGAGATGAAACTTACATGATCTATCGAAAGAAGTGAAAAATTTTGTTACTTCTATTCTCATTTAAATAGCTTTAATCTTTGCAAGCATGTTTATTTCTTTATATCTAAGGATCATAAGAAACTGTAGATGAGTTGAAAGTTGTCAAGAAAATTTTGTTTAAAAAATAGTTTGAATCGGTAATTTCTGGTAATTTAAATTTGAAAGTAAAATCTAAATAAGTTATCTAAAAAGAGAGATATACATTTTTTTCATTTATACTGGTTTTTCGTTTATACTGTTTAATATTTTTTGCTAGATTATTAGAAGGAAACATAATTTAAACATGAAAATTTTGGCAATTTTAATAAAAAGTCATTATAAAATGTAACATGCTTGAAATATCGAATAACGAGCACACACTTTTTTCAATATCTCATTTACATAGTTATAAATTTTATTAGCATTTTTTCATATGTAAGATTAATAAAAAATATCAGTAAATTTTTTTTAAGTTTCTTAAAAATGCTACCCAAAAAGAAGAAGATAGTTTGATTGGAAACTTCTGGTTATTTTAATGACTTATTACTTGAAAATTAAATTTGCAACATCAATCAAAGTAAAATGTTCTCCATTTTTTTTATTCTCATTCAAAAACAAATAAGTTTTGGCTTCAGTTTTATGGTCCTATGTATGAATACAGAAGAAGCATTTTTTTACAAAACATTTCGCAAAATTAGATCATTTGAATTGAACATTTTTGGTAGTTTTAATGAGGCTATCAGAATTTCATATTTTCTTTATAAATCAAGAAAAAAATATTAATGTATTAAGATTTGATTTATATTTTTTGATGAAAAAGGTTTATTACAAATTCCGGTTTCAATTGTTGATCAAAATAAGCCTTATTTGGTAGGGTTTTTTTAAGAGCTCATTTCTTTAGAACTGTTAATTAAGAAAAGAAACATATATAAATAATAAATTACTCGAGTTTTTTTTTTAAAATCAGCGAGCATATAAATAGTTATAAGCTTAAAGTGCTTAATGGCTGATAAAACTTAGAAAAATTTACTCAAAAAAATAATTTTTCTTAGCTGCTTTATGATAATATCCTTCCGCTCATGAAAGTAACATTCTTCTCTTAGGATAGCTAGTTGATTATGCTAAAATGTTGTTTCAGAATCCATGATTAGATTTGCTCGGGGGAATGCAGTAGATGGATTTTATGTTAAAGAAACTTCTAAGAATTCCATCAATTAATGAAAAAGACTTAAGTGGAGGAGAAAAAGAGAGATGAGAGAAAAAAATAATGTGATGTCTGTCTCTTGAGAGATAAGAAAAAGATGATGTTGAATAATTTAGCACTCTTTAATTTCTACAGAATAAAATCGTGGAAATTTCGGTCGACTCATGAATACGTAATCTGAGCTCGACGGACTCTTGGAAAATTGAATATTTTAATTGGGTGATTTCATAGGCATGACCTAATGCCTAGTCGTCTAAACAGTTTATTTGTTTATGCAGTCATTCATAAACAAATAGAGATGTCTGAAAAAAGATTTCTAAGTACATAGAAGTAAGTAGGGCAGCTATGTTGGAATTAAACGACTTCGTTCTTAATTAGATATTGGGACTATTAAAAAGGGAAGAGGTAATCAAAATGTTTCGTTAAAAAGAATATGTTGTAAAGATTTCACAAGTGTATTCTGGGTTATTTTTTGTCTTCAGACTAGATATGGAACAGCTTTTTCTGTGTATAAACATTCAGATTAAGTAGGTTGTAGAAGTTATTTCAAGCTAAAGCTGATCCGAGTGTTTCTTTAGTACAGGCTTTTATTTAATTTGAATTGTATCATGTTTGCAAAGGTGGAATAAACTTTTCACTCACTTCTAAATTTACAAAAATTTTGGAAATTTTTTGCACTTCTGTGTTCTCAATGACAATACACTATTGAAATATTTTCAATAGACAATAACTGAAATAAAAAAAATTAAGAATTTTAGTGTGCTTATAAAAATGTATTCTTCTAAATTTTTACTATTAAATTTATTCAACTTGAGGGAAAAAATACTATGAAATTTGCAATTTTTTCTGACTATAAAAGTTAAAAAATATATTTTTCTTAAAAAATATTTAAATATTTGAGCTCATAACAAATTCAAATCAGGTAAAAACTTACAATAAAATACCAAAAACGCATGTTATTAATGCTTGAAATTAAATATTATTTTTGGTTATTTGATTAATGTATACCATATTATACAAAATTATTTCGATATGCTCTGCGATGAAATCTTTGATTTGGCACATCATCAAATGAAAAGAGGATATTTAATTAGTGAAAACTAATCCAAAAACAAGTCCAAAATTTTATCGATCATTGTACTTTACATATTTCGTACATGAAAAAAAAAAAAATAGATACAATAAATGTTCCAAATTTAAAGCTTATGCAACTATTATTTTATTAATTAAATTAGATCCTAAAACATGTGACAAAATATTGACTGCATGAAATATTCTCAACACAAAACAGGCCTGTTTCGTCAGATATATCTATCATATTTATTATGTACTTAAAATCAACTAATTTTCTAAGAGAGCATTTTATGTATCTTCTACGATATCTTAAATAAATATGATGAAAAACTGAATCAAAAGATGAAGAATATAACAAACGTGTTTCACTTATCATCACTTATCATATAACGTTTTCACTTATCATCATTTTCCTGGATATATGCGTTTTAATCAATTCTTTTGAAGCTATTCCTTCACAGGCTTAAGTATATATCATGTAAACCACATCAAAAATGAATATTTGGTCGTTCATATAATTCGATTTAATCTTGGCAATAAATTTGATTAAATCTCCTACTTTTATTGATAACAAAAGATAATTTAGTATGTTTAAATTTTTTAATTTAAAACATTTTTTGTTCAATTATTAATTTTAAAAGTATATAATCTAACTACAGCAATGCTATTAATGTAACTGAACATGTCGAAATACTTCTTACACCTTTACTTCCTCGTATACGAAAAATACAAGAACGTCATTGTAAAAAATTGTATAAAATTTAAAATTCAGGTAGGCAATTTTGGATTTAGTCAAGTAGAAAATTTTCATTTCTCTTTATTATACTGCGCAAAGCAAAAACAAAACCCATATATCCTGCAAATGGACGGGAAAGTAGAGATAAAAATGGTCCTACTAGTTCATTTTAGGTTGAAATTAGAAATATTGATTCACTTTTATATTATGTGTAAGCAAATTTGTTTCAGTTTGTACGCTTTCTCTATATGATATAAGTAAATTAAAACTAATTATGAAGTTTCACTTGTTAAAATATGTTAAAGTTTCACCTAATTATTCAAAATTTATTTGGAAAAATCTCTAGTTATTTCAGAATATTCGTACCATGTTTTCATTTTCGAAATTTTCTGCTCTTAAATTTCAACACGATGACAGTTTTGATGCGTAATAAATTTCATGCTTGATGTGAGATAACTCGTTTACAGTAATGCTTACATTTTGAAAGTCATTTTTCCTCCATTTTCCTTTACTCTCTGTATTCTTTCGGTGCTTTTATTCGTCAACGAGAAAATGTCAAATTCTTTACTTAATCCTCTTTTCCGTTAAAAGCATTAAATTAATTACATTCATTTTCATTGAGAACCGTCTAACAATATGCCATATTTTGAAAGAACGAAAAAATAAAAATGAACGTGAACTTGTTGAAGTTAGTCTAAGTAATTAAAATGTCCACTTTTAAATTAGAAAGGCTATGTTCGCCCGAAGTCTTTTCTTTGTTGAACCATTCTTATTATTAAATAATTAATTAAATCTACTCAACTGTTTTCTTTTTCCTATGACGTTTCGGTTCTTTTGAAGGGAGTGAAATTTCTAGTACTACGTTTTAGAAGATTATTTTTATTTGCAAGGGAATAATTATAATATATAAAAAATTCATGAGTAATAAGAAAACAAATGTTTAAATTGCAAAAAATTCCTTTGATAATCCTACACGTCTAATAGTTATCAGGAATAGTCTAATGTCGATAACATAGATTTGAACTAAAATGCCCAAGCATAAAAATTATAAGTAACATATACAAGATAAATATATACTTGTATTTTGTATACCTACATAATGATGATAAAAATTTAATTCGTCATATTTCAAAAAATATAACAATGATAAAAATAAATAATGCTTTATAAAAAGCGCAAACATTTCAATTATTTTTCTAATAATTACAACAGTCCAATACGTCTTCCTTTATTACGCAGCACATACCTCTACGGTAGCAATTATTTCTAGAAGCATTAGAACATGCCATTGTCTATATCCGTAAAAGTGCCGGTAATGCAATTCTGTAGTTAAGTCAACAAAGCTGAGAATGGTGGTAAAGACACAGGGTCTTTAATGTAACCCAAAGAGAATAAATCGTCAGCCGTGAAATTGAGAGACTTGTGGAGGCACCAAATAGAGCTGAGTTCTTTACATCGGACAGTCCATAGTCTTTTAATGTGATAAATAGATAATAATAAGGGAGAAATGTGTTTCAGCTGCATCTGGTAGCTCACTTGGAAAAGGGAAAGTTTGAAAATAAAAATTTAACAGTTGGTTCTTCTTCTTCCCAATTTGGATTGAAGAGAGTGATCATGCTATTATCATTTTATAATCCGACGGTTATTTTATAATTACTATGTGTTAAATATGTTTATGTCTCTTTGTGGGGAAAATTATTTTATGCCGCATCTCATAATTTTGAATCTTCATGACTATCAAATGACGAAAGCAATACCAGAGTCGGCACATTCCAAAGTTCAGCAACATATCATCATTAGACTTTACGACAAGGTCACTACAGCGATCAGAACCAAAAAAATAAATATTCGGCTCATATTTGAATTAGTTTAACAAATATTTGAGAATAAATTTAGCATTTACAGACATTCAGAGGTTTCACAATTATTGAAATGAAATTTAATTTTGTATTTCAACTATCAAATGATAGAATGTCTGCGTTCAGACCGTTTTTGATATCGAGGATCAAGAAGTTTAACAAAGATTCACTGTGACTTGGTGAATCACTTATACTTCACTTATACTGATTTAATAAACCAATAAACCTATGATTTCTGTTGTGATGTGATGATGAAATCTATCCAATAGCTGAAGAATTGACTGTTTAAAATGTGTTCTAAAAATTAAACTGCATTTGAAATCAGATTGCAACGTTTAAGCAATAAACTTTAACATTTTATTAACTCTTTATGGGCCTGTGATAATATATGGCACCTCCGGTTGGTTGGTTGTTTAGGTTTTCTGGCGCAAAAGCCATATCTGGCCATGCTGTGCCAATCAAATGGTAAGAAGCATTTCGATGATATTAAAAAAAAGTTCTTCCGATTAAAAACTAGGCAAGGTTAAAAATTCCAATCGCAAGCCGATGCATTAAAACGGTATTTAAAAAACATCGATGAAAAAAGCAAAAGTTCATTAATTACTGACACTCGAAAAAAAGATTTCAAATTGATCAAAACTTAAATAAAATGCAGCAAACCAATTGCCCATAAAAATTTAAAAATATTAGAGTGAGTTTTCTCACCCATAGTTCACGCATGTCTATAGAAACTGCCTTAAAAAACCGTAACCGATGATTATTAAAACAGGGCAATCGATTCAAACATGACGCACACTTAAAACTGTATGACATGTCGTACATGTTGGACATGGTTCACCAAATAAAAGGTATTTATGGCTGAAGCGGGTATGACCAATGAGGAGGTGAGTTAATTTTACATCAAACCCACGCACAGGCACTTCCGATGTAACATGATTTTTTATATGCATTTCGGCTTTTAATTTGAGTGGGAAAGAGTTTGATAGATCCTGAATAGTATCATAATATAAGTACAAATAAATATCAAATAAATAATTTTAATTAATTAAGAATTCAATTTTAATAATTGAATAATCTTAAATACTTCTTAGAATATTTTTAAATTCACATTTCTTTTACTAAGAACATTTGAATTACAAAAAAATTAAGCAAAACTGCACACTTAAAATAGCTTTTCATACAACTATCTGAAAAAGAATTATGCTTAGTAAATTAAGAAAAGTTCTGATGTTCCAGAAAGCTGCCTGCGCAGGAAATATTCTGAACATATGGATCGAAAATCACTATGATTAATATTTATTTTCCAGGTTAATCCGGAACATACTTAACGGTTCCTAGTCCCAAATGCCGGATTACATTCTACGAGAAGACTTGTCTATGTTCGATGCATAAATAACACACCCGAATCTACCTTTAGGATATATATATAGTGCAAATATTCGACGCCTGGCGACCTTTCTTTACATTTGTTTTTAATTCCTGCAGAGACTGGGATTTACTTTTTTTTTGTTACCTAAATTCTGAAAT
This sequence comes from Argiope bruennichi, assembly GCF_947563725.1. Lineage (NCBI taxonomy): Eukaryota > Metazoa > Arthropoda > Arachnida > Araneae > Araneidae > Argiope > Argiope bruennichi. Next base: position 87,080,785 of record NC_079163.1, on the reverse strand, counting down.
GAAGCGTATCTTATAAACCTACACTCTCTATTTCTTTACTAGCCCTATAAGTAATTTCTCTTTTTTGAAAAAGGCATATTTGGCTGTGCTCCGCCATGCTTTCGGAAAAAAAAACTATTTGCTAAGGGAACATTGATAAAACGCATTTTTTCAAACCAATGATAATCATTGTTTGAAGAGATTTATATCATTTAGAATAAGCGAATGGAGAGGGAATCAAGACTAACAAAAAGAAAACGCAAGATTGAAAAAATTAAATGCACGTATAAGAACAAAGTGTTTAAAAATGAAAAAGAAAAAAAAGGCATGTGGATGATATTTTTTAATGATGAAGCTTGACCAAGTTAAAACCGATGACTGAAAGAAACGACAGCATTAAGATTTCAAATAAAAATGGAATTCAAATGTCGGAATATGGACTTTTCTTGCCAAAGATGAAGTGCTTATGAGAGAAAAGAGAATATCTATACGAAGGCGAAACAATAATATCTCAGAAATTGCCACAAAATAATTCTAGGTATGATTGAATGTAATTTTTCTAGACTTGCAAATCCCAAGTACTTTACCAAATAGACCGAATGCGATTAAAAATGATTTCATTTCATCACATAGAAAATTTTCACATTGTAGAAAAAAATGAAGCTGTTTTTTCCAATATTATCATCTAAATAAAGCAATAATATATACAGCTGTTCATTAGTAATAAATGATGCACCAAGACAGAAATAGGAGATTATATATAAAAAAATCAGTATACTTTGAAATAAATTTCACAATTCGATACTAGATAATGGCCAGTTTTGCAAAACTGCCAATATTTTATTTATGACGGTTATGAAGACAGCCTATATTGAGACAAAAGTAAATTATATATATATATGGCAAAAAAATTTAGAATACATCTGTGAGAAAGCCTATATTGAGACAAAAGTAAATTATATATATATGGCAAAAAATCTAGAATACATCTATGTGAGAAAATCCATTCAACGCTTTAAAATATCGCCCCTTAAGGAAGTTAATAGACATCAATTATGGCGATTTTTTCAGCCATTCGTTACTATGTGAATGTACAGATATTCTAAGTTCATTTTTTCCTTTTAAACTGTACAGGAGAAATTTTAAATTATACCAAACTAGGAATGTCAATTATACCAAATTATATATCTCTTTATGAAATCGTTCATTTGTTCTTTTCCTCTCTTGTCCTAACATTCATCTTCACTTTAAAAGTTAAAAACATATAAAAGTGTGCATTTTATCCTTTCCCTGACGGTAAACTTCATTGTTTGTTCATTTCGACGGTAACGTTCATTTGTTCTTTTCCTCTCTTGTCCTAACATTCATCTTCACTTTAAAAGTTAAAAACATATAAAAGCGTGCATTTTATCCTTTACCTGACGGTAAACTTATTTTAAACATCTGAATTATTTTGCATGGCCAGCTTTTCACGGTCATGCTATCATAAATTTATGGATAGCTGTATTATTGCATTCATACTTGGTTATAGATATACACATACACTAGAATTCTTAGGAAATGGCGACAGTGTTTTACCGCCTTTCAAAAAATAAACTTTTAAAATTGCTTATTCTTAATTTTAAAAAACTCTGTAAATTCTTTCTTTCAAATTACGCATACTACAATTAGCCCAATTTAATATTACTGTGATATATTGGTGTTAGGAAGTGATATAAACTGCAAGGGAAATGATAATGCATCCATTTTTTTAATTTTAATATAAATAATGTCATAATATTTATTTATCAAAATTTAAAATTTCTGGTAAACGCTTCTGCCACATATTTATATTAAATAAATTTGGTATAGCTGATTTTTAGAGATAGAATAAATGACTTACACGTAAAAACAATAAAAAAAAAACAGAAGTAAGTAGATATCTCTAGTTTATAACATTGGCAAATCCATTTAGAGTTTGATTTGAGATAGATATATGATAATTACATAATCACATAATATGAAATAAAATTCTATACATTAGGAAAGCAATGTCTTAAAAGGTAGTTTTCTTAAATTAATATACAGTCCATCAAGATGTAAAATGGCTTTCAAAATTCAAATGGCCTGGTGAATTCGCAGTATATCTTTGATTTTACATACACTATAAAATCCTAGTTTTGAATGCAAAGTTTTAAATTATTTTTTCATAGAGTTTCTCTAAATATTTATAAGTAATCTATTAAAATAGTGCAAATAATACATTCCAAAGTATTTTATTTTCCTTTCCTCATTCCAAAAATGCAATGGATTTCAAAATTAAATTAAAAATTGTTTGACTTGCGTTAAAAGAGCATGAATTTATTCTATTCCCAATGTAAAATCATACATTTTCTTCAACAGTTTAAATTACACATTCTGGAATTTTTCTGAAATTTTATCAGTCATCTTTATAAATAGGTCAAAGACTGCTTTCAAAAGCATTTTAAACCAGTTTACTTTATTCAGCTGAGTTATAGCAAGACATCAAATCAGGCCATCGACAATATTTCACATCAAAAAGCATATGTAAACGATGCTCTGCTCTCTATTTTGAAAATCAAATGCGCATAGTGTGATGTGATTATGAAACTCTTAAATAAATCGTTTGCGCAAAAGATATGTGAAAAACATGAAGGAACCTTTCTCTTATGACCTAAACAGACATCAGTAGGGTATCATGGAATTAATCATTAAAATAGTTTTCACTATTTTAAAGGTGTTTCGTTACCAAAATTACATTAATGTATGTTAGTTTACGACTTGATGACACAACAAAAAAGAAAGGGAACATTTCAACCCGATTGGAAAAGAATATTCCTTCGAAGAATAAAGCGGAAAGCCCATTAGCGTTGGATTCCTAAGCTCTTTCAGTTCGTTAAGTTTATCAAGTGACAGGTGGGCCCGCTTTGTCCAGTACTCGATTTGACAGGTGAACTGAACAAGCTGAAATTACAAACGACTCTCAGACTGGTTTGTTTTTTGCATTTTTTTGTATGTAAACTACTTCATATTTCAACATTACGATATCTAGAGGAACACGCGTTATAATGCTCACATATGAGTCAACACATGAGGACGACTACCTAGGCCTAGAACGCCATACTCATTATTGAACGAAAATTACACATACATTTTGAAAAAATCAGTAAATAAATATTTTCCTTACTGAATTCCTTTTCCTATCAGATGCAATTTATTAAGGTATTTATAGATACTAAAATTAATGTAAGTCATTATTCAAAAGATAGAATAAAAAATATTAAATTTATTAAACACATATTTAAAAACACTTTTACTAGTGTGTTATATTTTTTAAATTCTTATATTATTTTCTACTTTTTAATTTTTAATTTATTATTATATTATGAAGTTTTGAAATAAATTTTTAAATTAACTTAAACACGTTATTTATTAAAATTTTAACGCTCGGCAGTGTTAGGAAGTAAGTGAAAATCGATTGCAAAATTTCTTTAAATGAACCAATACAAATATGAAACAAATCAAGTTAAATGAAAATGTGTTAAAGAGCGTGAATCACCCACTATGTTAAAATTAAATAGCCTTATTTTTGAGATTAGCTATCGTACATTCGATGTAAAAGAAATGTAATAAATAAATATTTATCATGATGACTAAAAGAATAAGCTGAGACATTGATTGCAGATAAGTCTTTAGATAGGAAAACCTCGATTTCCTCTCCCTGTTCAAACGAAGATCCATTAGGTTTACGAGGAAGACGAAAGTTTCATTTGAAGAAGCTCAAATATTCTCAGTTCAAGAAAAGGTCATGGAACTAGATGTTGGAAATGGAGTTTATCATCCTCAGAGGAAGGAACGTCAACAAACAAATCTATAAATCAACTGGAATATTTTGAATTTGGAAATTTCAATACATTGGATGTATACTATTTTGAATCCAGTTTTGCTGATTTAAGAATAAAGATTTTTTTTTGCCAAATTTTTGCTTTTAATGCATTTACATTATCTAGATCGCATTTATAGATAAACCAAGTTTCGTAGCTGTAAGTGAGGGAAAAAAAAGATAGTCATTCTCAAAAAATAGATATTGCATTGCAGAAACTTTGGAATTTCCATTATTTCTTCTGTAAGATGTGAAAATTATTATTTCAGATAGTTTACTTCTGAGGCATAGATTTATTAATTTGTTACTATTATGTCATATATCAAAAAACAAAAACAGCAGAAAATTTCGATATAACAGATGGAGCAACTAACGATATATAGCATTTTGTGATAACAAACGACGATCAAATATTATGCACAACGCCTTGAGGGCAGATGTAACAAAATGTTGCATTAATAAAATGTAATTATTATATAAATTTGACAAACATCATTTTGATATAACATTAAAGAAATGCGTTGTCAGAGAAATACTCAGTGTTAGATATACCCTTCGGGTGTAATTTACATATTTCTTTTATCAATATAATACTTTCGAGAAGACATTCCATAAAAACGTGAGAGTACTAAATACAATCGCAATACTTTGTTCCTCTGATCTATATGACTGCTTAGTTAACCCTTCTTTGCATGAATTTTTCTTTTTGTGTGAAATAAATCAGGGTGATATAATTCATGCTCTAGATTAAAGGAAAAATGTTATGAAAATCTAAGTATAAATATAGAAAATAAAATAATTAAAAAAACAGTATGTTGGAAATTGACAATATCCATCATCATGCAAGTTTGCATGTTAAGCTGAGTACAAAATCTTCAATGTCCCTTTCCTCTAAATTTCTCTATTCATTGTCGCTTTCAATAGCAAAAGAAAAAAAAAAGTCAGATTATTTATAAAAAATATTCGAGAAATTGCACGTTTATTCCTACCACAGCAAACAGCGTAAAGACAAGTTCACACCCGCTATAATAATTGTGACATTTGATATTTTTTTGACAGCTACGTTCCTTATTGCGCAATAATCGTAAAAAATATGCCGGCAACAACTAATTTACAGTACACCTGACTTAAGTAAAAATTTTTGTTAACTAAATGTTATGATAGAAATTTCCATCATCATGAAAAGAAGGGTTAAGCACTTACATAAAACATTTCAAAATGGTGCAACATGTTTTAAAACAGAAGAATTTGTATCAATAAAAACTCAATATTTCATAAATTTTATTTAATGAATTTCAAAAAACAACTCAGTGAATTTTTAAGAATGATTAAATATTGTTAATAAAAACTAAAAGCACAAAAAATCCTTAACTTTTAGATTGAAATGAAAATTTGCAAAAATTGAAATTATCTTAAATATAATAAAAATCTAGGTTTTACATTCAACTGTACAAGCAAAACTTTTTGATATTTCAATATATTCTCCACATGATTAATTCAAGAAGAAGTATCTGAAAAAAACGTGATATTAGATTTCGAATAAGAAGTTCTTTTACAATTTCATTTCCTTTCTAGTTACAGATGAAATTACTTGTCACACATTCTAAAGCAAATTAAATTTGTTTTTCTTATGCACATATTTATTGAGACATAGTGATATTTTTTATCTTTTAAATCTTGTTACGTCTTTTTTTCAGAAAGAATATCTAGATATTAATTTATAAGCTTTGATGCGATTAAATGCAAAGTAAAAGAAGAAACTGGGAGAAAAACGAATTGAAAGAATTTTATGTAATATTCCGATTTTATCTTTTTGCTTGGAACTTCTATGTTAGCGTAACAAAATAAAAAGTGTTGTAAACAAATATCAAACTTACCAGCAAGAAATCTGTATTATTCCGTTCTAAAGATCAATGGCATGAAAAAAAAAATTAGATTTCAGTTTGAAATGTTTTGAATAACAAAAGGGTCGCGCTGAAAATAACGAACTAAAGGGATTAATTAATGAATCTTCAATTTTAAGAAAAAGAGTAAAAGGGATTCGTATTTGAAGTTATTTAGAAATGCGGATTCCGGAATAATTATTTATCGATACTGCATTTTTCAAACACACTTTGCTTTTAATTAATTTATTGCTTTCAATTAATGTATGTATTTTTTTTGTTGTTGTTCTTGGTAAATCTACATGTCTGAAAATCCAGACACATTTTTCTTTATCCTAAAGAATATGCAGTTATCATCACATCTCAATAGAGCTTTTATTTAAATTGTGTTTTTGAAGTGACTGCTTTTTTAGAGATGAATTTCGTATTAGATAATTCTAATACCTTCATTTTAATATTATTTATTTTGCATATTGATTTTTGAAGTACAAAGAGTTACGTTGAGTCTCCCACAAAAAGACACTCCCCCATTTTTTTTTTTTTTTGATTTATGAATAATTTAGAAATGTTTTCATCATAAAATGAAAGCTAAGTGCTTTTTTAATGCATTCTTTTTGGATAATGAAGCATTTTACTTAAGTTGAGCAAATTTTAGTTTGTTCAGTGTGGCGCAAAAACCATTTCTTGATTATGTTGCTCCGAACATATGGTGCGTGCATACATTTGGCCCTTAACAAATATAAGATCGTGTCTTAAAAGTTTGATTTAAATAACCTGTCCTATTTCATAAATAGTCAATTTGTTCATTTTTTAAAAACATTTGTATAGGCCTTAAAACAATTAAAAGAAAGAAATTCAGTTGAAAAAGAAAAACCCAATCGTCTGAACTTATTTTTAAGTATCAGTTTTAAATTATAAATTATTATTTTCTCATTAAAATATTGCATTTTTTCTTCAACCATAGTGATTCTGAAACTATTAATTCACTAATGATGTTAAATAACAGAATTTTTCCAATCCCGTCGTAACTAAATTGAGGCAATCAAATCAAATAAAGCCAATTTTTACCGAAAATAATATCTTTTATCTCTAACTCATTCTCTCTATAGTAATCAATAGCAATCAGAAAAATCATAGCTCTCTGTATCATTAGTTAATAATTTTGTTATAAATAAACTCATTAATTCGATATACGTAATTTAGACGGCGGATTTTAGGAATGAAATAAATATCGATTTATTTTCAAAAGATATTATAACTGCATGCCAAATCATTGTGAATTTCTAAGAAAGTATTTATTTAACTCGAGAAATCTTCATTTTTTAATTCTTAGCCTACAATAATAAATTTCGTTGATTGGGCAACAAAATTAAACGGTCAGAGAGGTAATATATAATACATCTTTACTTTCATTTTGCTTACTGTCTTTTCTCGTGCATTAAAAATATTTCCACCACTTATTTAGTGTTTTTAGAAACGCAGTGACTCAGTCTATTCGTCTTTTAAATGAGTACTAAATATTCATTATGCAATTGTAATTTTACAATTTCTTCCTAAAATATTAATGATTTTGTTTATTGCTTTTCGAGTATATTACTGCAGCTCGACCGAAGCACGTAGTGAGAAGTCCTGAATATGTGCTCCGTTTTATTTAGTTTATGAAAAAAATATTTTGAAAACTTTAAGATAAGTTCTTAGATTCTTTTTAAAAATAATTTTTGTTATTTACTTTTCTGTGTATTAATTAAAAAAAAACTGCTTTCATTTTTTTCCCCTAATAGCAATATATTTTATATTCACCAAAACGCCTGGAACTATGCGATGAGGCAAATTGTAACAAAATCTTGGACCATTTTGTAATATATAACAGCTTGCGACATCTATCTTGATTTGTGTTTGATTCATGTATATTGACTTTACACTTTAAATATCAACATTCACAATCAAAGATCAGATTTTTCAATAAGAATTCACCTTGAATACAGTCTTATAAAGGCTCACTTAATAATAATTAAACCTCCCTTCCTAACTGACCCACATGAGAAAGAAGAAATAAAAAAATAAAGAAACCTGAAAGAAAATGAAAAGAATACGAAAAAAATTCCAAAATAGAAAAACAAAAGAGGAAAAGGGGAAGAATAGGATGTTGTACAGATTTAAAAAGAAAAAGAAAGAATAATATTTTAGTCCTTGTTTCCACAACTACAGTTCTAGCACAGCAACTACGACGAAGCATAATATTAAAGATGTTATTGTAATATTGCATATTACAATAACATCTTTTTTGAAGAAACGATAGGGTTATTTTGGCATAGACTACGTAATGCTGAACAGTGCCCACATGATAAGGATTGTCCCTGAGGTGGCAATCCTTTGAGCTCCAAATTGCATCAACGGAAATGCATTTGATCCCGACAGATTTAGCGTTCATCCTCTTAGACTGATACGGTCGTATTTGGGAGAATTCGGGACATGAACCAGTTACACTCCGGCTCCAAAATCAAGATATTAAAAACATGCCAAACAATTTTATGTAAATTACTTGCTAACATTTATTATCACTATACTAAGTGATAATAATTATCAAATATCTTGTACGTTTAATAATAATGGTAATAGTAAGTAGAATAAACAAAATAATAGTTAGGAGAAAAAGACTTAAAATATTGTTGTTTTTATATTGTTATACCTTGCCATTACGATTTGTACCGGATCAGGGGCAAGTTGTAACAGCGGACATGTTTTTAAAAAATGTTTCACCAGAAACATTTTTTATGCTTATTGTGAATGGTTACTTAACCTATTGAAAGGTAGCTATAATAACAAAAACCTTAAATACATTTAAAAATGTAAGTATTTTTTAAAAATTGGTACAATTAGCCCCCCCCCATCTTCCCTATTAAACAGCGACACAATTTAAATATTGACAATAAACTTTTGCTTTTAGCTTAGGATTAAATATAATCTTTAAATTAATATTTTGATAGAGCTACGCAAGATAAGATTTTTTTGGAGCTTTGTGTACAGAAAAAAAAAAAAATCCCTATTGCAACTTTTTAAAAGGTTTTATTTGGTTGTCTTCTTAATCTATAAATATTTTGACCTGCTTTTGTTTTACATGAAAAGTTATATTTTAGTTAAGTAACAAAAATGATTTCAGTGAAATGCCACGCTCTTGCAAGATTTAAGTAAACATTCATCAACTACGTGAGACTGAACATCTCAACATCATTCAATCATCTAAAACTAAAGAATATTTTAGATTATAATTGTACTATCAAAGTCTCTTGGGTCTTGCTAGTAATCAAATATGCGAAATAAGTTTAAAATAAACCGAAAAAAAAAGTAATGTGGTCTTTCAATATGAAGATTTATTAGCATTAGATTTTTTTAAAAACGAAAATTAATAGTTAGCTCCTAAACAGAAACAAATTGCTGAATGAATTTGAATCATAAAATTACTAAGGTTCAGAATCTTACTACATATTTATTTAAGTATAAAAATGAAACTTTTATTTTGTCAAACTAATCCATTGAATTTCATTGTATATCACATATCGAATCGAGTATGTGTTATAGATCGCTTTACATTAGGAATTGAGTCCACAAATTAATATAATTATTCAACTAGCATGCCTAATTTCATTTATTCAATTTGCCTAATTTCATTTATTCAATTTGCCTAATTTCATTTATCTAGTCTGTTATATTTCAGACTTGTAACATTCATGTGCACTCAAACTGACAGACAGACTCCTTTGCGACATAATTTAACATAATTAGACAGTAATCATTTGAATAATTCGACAGAAATATTTAATTTCAATGTAAAGTACGTATACCAAATTTCATCTGTCCAGCATGCTGATTTTTTCAGTTATCTTATCCATAGATAGATAGATATGATTCAGGAATTTTCAGAACACAGAAATTCATCAGAATAACGAGAATTCTTATATTTTGATGATCACATTCCATTCTTCTTTTTATAATTCCTACTTGGATAAGGAAAAAATGGCAATTATGTTAAAAATGTTTCGAATTATTTTTGGAATCTAGGCAAAAGCATAGCAACATCCTTACATGCTTATGTGATATTTTTCTCCCTTTTTGACCGACCTTGCTGAAAGAAGTCAGATAGTCTGGCGTGCGTGAAGACACTCACGCATAGAAGTATTCAGGACAGGGCACGTGCCTTCCCTTGAAAACGGAAAATTTAACACGCATATTTAACACACCATGAGCCACTTGCAAGAATGTCAACACCAACGTGCAGAAAACACTATTCTTGAGAAAGAATTTTTGACCGTCCTTGCCATATACATGAAATATTTCTTGCAGACACGTTATAATTGCACAGATGATAGCAAAGGTTAACAATTTTATTTCTTGGGTGAATTCCGTTCATTCTCCCGACATTATTCAATGATGCGCAATTGAAATTACATTATTTTCATTCTTACAGCCAATTGATCAGTATATGCTAAATCTAATGTCTGAGAAGTGTTTGTAGCAAGGATAACATGTTTGATTCGGCTTCATATTTTTTTGTGAATAAAACAGCCACTATGAAACTAGACCAAATACATCGGAAACAAAATCTTCTTAAAAATGACCGCATCAAACGATTTTACAATTTCAGTTTCATCAGAATTATGGATGTTGGTTTAATGCTTAACATTTTATGTTGATTGCTTGCTATAAAATAAAACGCAAACTGATCGATTTCGTCTTGAATTGCTTTCGACGTCATTATAAATTACTGCTTAATGATCTGTACAGCAAATTTGAGTTTCTTTATGAACTTGAATATTTGAAATATATAATGCATACATTATTCCGTGAATTTCATTGATTTTATGCCGTTTCTAACACCATGTTCCAAGTTCTTAATTTTTGTCGTTTAAGGGTATTTCGCTAGATTATTTGAATTTTCTGTATGCATAAAATATTCTGATGTATTGAAAATACATTTTTGACCGGAAGAATAAAGAAATCGATAAAATATTTTATTTTTATTTCTTAATTTTGTTTCAATCAATTATTTTTCTTCTAATATACTATTCAAAGTATATTCGGAATACCACAACAGTCATTTATCACTAATTGTAAAGGTATCACAAAAAAAGGAAGTTTGAATTTGTTCGTGTTTTTTGGTACAAAAACCACGGTTGATTATACCGCGCTAATCTCATTCACCAACAAGGGTGGGGCGGGAATTGAAACATTCAGTTCGAGACGAGATGTAACATAATAGTAGTATACCTTGAAATGTCCACCCATTAATATATGAAGGTACAATAGCCAGCGTATTTCGCGGAGAGAAAAAAAAATCTTCGAAATTTCGCCTCATTTTAATAGTAAGTTGTCTCTACTGAACAGCAACGAAGGAGTATAGCGAACTTTTCTTCCAATCGGTTACTTAAGATTCGATCCAGTATGTCATCATTTTTAATTTTTAAAAAAATAAATTTTTAAATATTTTCACATTGAATCAACGATTTACAGGAATTTTAATTAAAAAAATTGATGATTTCTATACATAAAGTAACAGTTCATTCATATCATACATGAAAGAAAATTAAAATTAAATTTTCAAATATTAAATAATTATAAATATGATAAATAACTATTATACTTACACTCATGATGAAAAAATTTCATTCATTTTTTTTATTTATAAATATTATAAAGTTTTTTTCACATATTTAGGTTTAAGGGTACACGTGAAACAGAATAATGATTATCATAACAACACTAGACACAAAAAATATGTCGACATCTTGTACAGTTATTAAATGACGCAACAGGAATATTCCTTTAGGGGATCTGTTGAGAAATGAGCACATTTTGTACCATCTGTCTGTACACTTAACAGTACATTTGCTCTCCATTTTTACAGGAATAAAATGGCTTTATAAGGATATAATGAATTTTGGACCAAATTTTTTTCAAATAATTTAAAAGATATAACGAGTTTTTAATGAAAGCAATAGTTATAGCTATTATCTGTTATGTTAAATTGTGTTTATAATAACTTAATCTTTTGAATTTATTTTGAAAATACTAAAAAATGCTACATGATAGATCGAATTCTCATAAACCGTTCTAAAGAGAAATTTGTTATTCATTCTGTTTCGCCGCTGATCGATAGCGACAAGTTGTTAGTATACAAACTGTGCCGAAGATCTGAATGGGTTTTTTTTTCTGGAAATGGCTGTTATTTCACTTTTTATAGATTAATCGATGCGCATCCTAAAAGAATACTAATAGTACACTAAGTCTCATCTCGTATTGAATTTCCTAAGTCATGCCTCTCTTTGTAAGACAAGAAGCAAATTAGAAACTATTCATTTCTAGCAAAAAATATCGCTTTGAGCCGAACAAACAAAAGTGGAAAAAAATATCAGTCAACAAAGCTCATTGTAATTATATAGAATTAAAATTTACTTAAAAGCGATAAAAGAGTCGTTAATAATTCAAGCATTAAATAGCTGAACATACTGAAAGAAAATCTTTTAATAAAATAAACTGGAGGTCGAAAAAAGTCTTAAAAACTTGATGCTTTATGTAACATATAATAAAAACACATATATGTTGAATTTTCACTCTTATGGCATTTATTGTGACAAATTTCTTATAGCACAGTTATTAGGCTTTAAGACTTTTTCTGTGACCTCGAAATTTTTGGATAAATTTATGTTTTAAAGAACTAATAAAACCAAGTTTTCATAAATGCTTTATATTTATTATTCTATATTTTTAAATCTTCGATATGCATCATAATTGTTTATTATGATTATTAAAAACCTTGGAATTAAAGTTTATCTAATTAATTATACGGAGGATTTCATTTGGAAGCAAAATTCTATTAAATTTAAATGATCAACAGATAGTTAAATTAAAAGAAATATTAAAATTTTGTATTGTTTATTACCAATACAAAAATTTAGAATTCTTATATTTTAAAATGAAAATAAAATATCAATTATAAAACGACACATATTTCCAAACATGAAAGAAGTTACATTATATAAAAGTGTGTAATAAAAGGAAGTGGTTGGTGACACAATGGACCTCTGGTGGGAAAATGGTACGGCAGGAATTGGTGGACAAAAATTCCTTAAGGAGAAACACTAATAAAAAACATGAGCAAAATTATTTTGTTACTGCTGAATCCAAACAAATAATCAAGATAATTGGGACAGGCGTCAGAATTTTGTCATTTATCCTCAATAGCGAGATAGAGAAGAAAAACTGGTGGTTGTAATTAAATGTTGGAGAAGGTCTCAAGAGCTGTCTTTTCAAGAAATAGTGTCGTAAAGGCAATCCTTTTCGCTTCATTTGTTGCGAAGATTAGGATCCCTTCCCAAATCTGATACGCCTTCAGTAATTCCATTCATTCGATATGTGGATAATTAGAGAATGTTACGGTTATTCGAATAATCATGGCATGCTTTCATTTCTTGAGAAGACATAAATTTTTCTTTTATTTTGTTTTTCTTTCAGGTGATACATCTTAAAAAACAGTTGAAAATAAGCAAAATTGTGCTTAACTGATGAAAATGATATATATATTTTTTAAAAACATTCATGTGGCTTATGAGGGGGAAATTATTCAGAATTAAGAATAATAACAAAATATGCCTTAGTTTTATTTCCAGCAAATATAATATTATCACAAAAAAGGAAGCTGTAAATGGTAGGGAAATTCTGTAACGTGACAATAACATCACCTTTTTATTAAACATAAGAAAAAAAATAATCTAATCAGCATTGATTACTATTTTCAATCCGGTTTGTAATAGTAAAGATTTTCAAATGTTTCTGGGTAATGTGAAGTCACTTTCATTCATTTTAGTTAAATTCATGATTTAATTCCATATCAAAGATTTATCAATTTTTTAACTCGGTATTTTTTGAAGATCAAATATTCAACATACATAAAGTAGTTCCAATTGCATGTGAATCATTTCATGAGATAAACAATTACATTTTAAAGCTTATTATCTAAATCTGTATGGAAAAAAAATATTCTAAGCACTATAAGGTACAAAAGAGAATATCTGAAGTTAAATCGACTAAAAATAGGATTGGTTCTTAGAATTGTGAAGAAAATATTCAGCCCATTTTAACTAAAGAAATATACTTTAAATAAGAAGGTTCTTTTTGGTGGAAGCTGTTATAAAATTAACGGAGAAGAAAAAGTAAAATCTCGCGACTCAAAGAGAGTTAAAATGACGAAAAATTTTTGCGGTTGAAAGAAGAAACTGTTTTGAAAATGAGATTAGACTGGATTCTATTATAGACGTAATGGAATTGAGTTTTTTATTTGATTATACGTCTATGCAGCAATGTTTAATATTCAAATCGGAGTCCTTGGATTCATTCTTATATCATTCAGAGATAAATGTCTAGTCGCTTTATTATATTTACCTTTTAACCTTCGAAAAAATTTGCCACGGATATTTTTTTTCGAATATTTAATCATCTTTTTAAGTCTTAAAAAGAATGTGTACATTTTTTTATTAAATTTTAGTATTAATTAATCAGTATAACATGAATGATATAAATGAAAACTTTAAACATAGAGGTTATATATTCGATTTAAAAGTTTCTGCATACGTAATGGTTGCCAATGCTATAACATTATCAATATTTGTAAATAAAATCTCAATTTTATGCAAAGTACCTTTTATTTTAAAAATTTCAAAGCAGCTCATGATCCAAACATTTATATAATCTTTTGTGGATGGTATATTTTTGTCAATGAATAAAGTATTCATTAGAAAGGGAATGTTCAAACTATTATGAGTTTATTTGGACAGCCTTCCAGTGAAAAACGTTGTAAGGTTTATTCAAAAGAATTTCTGATCGAAACCAGTGAAGCTTGAAGATACTTTTAATTTTCTCCACGCTTTCATTTCTTTCTTGCTTCATTGTCAATGGTGCAACTAATCAGGCCTTTGTGTTTGAAGACACTTTTCATTTCATTCTTCGTTTCCTTCGTTTCTCGTTATTCCGACTATTGTTGAAGAAAAATCAACAGGTTCAACAAAGAAGAAGAAAAGTTTGGTGAATCGCTGTGAGATTTGCTTTCTTTTTTCACATAAAAGAAATGTTGATTTAAAGCGTGTAAGACTTTGCTGTTATGCTTCAGTGTTTTAATGTCTTTTTATTTCATACACTTTTTCAAATTCAAGTTTTTTAATATTATTTAATTGAACTTACATTTTCCATTCCTTGAAACACTGAATTCATAAAAATATTTAAGAATTAAAAAGGATTGAACTATCAATTTTTGTTATTATACAAAATAATAAGAATATTCTTTTTCTGGAGCGGAATAACCAGTATTTTTTTAATCTAAAGAATTATCTATAGTTTTTATTTGGTTTGATACCATTCTTTTCTCGGAAATAAATGATGGTAGTTTGTCATTTTAGCCATTTATCAATAATAATGTAGGAATTTATAAGAATTAAAATAGTAAGCCATCAATAAGTTTTGTTGCATAATATTTTTATGAATTATTATTTTGCTGAAAATTTGCAATCAACGTATTTTTAAAGTTTAAGAAATGATTGATAGCATATATTTTTTTATACCATTTCTCTTTAAGAGATAAATTATGGCCGGTTTTCATTTCAGAAATTTACCAAAATTCCCATATGGAAGTTATGTTTTTTTTTATCTTTCTTTTATTTATTTCAAAAAGTTTGACCCATTTTAACATCTTTAGAATGAAGCAACTAAAATTTATCTTACTTTATTCAATTTATTTAATTACTTTATTCAATTTCAAATAACTATTTTAAAAATTCTTTTAAATTCTGGAAAATGTCTGTCATTATTCCTTTTTATTAAAGTAGTACATAAGCAGCAATTATTTTGAAAAGTGAAAATGTAACATTTGAGAGCAATTATTTTGATAAGTGAAAATGCAACATTTGAGAGCTTGTGTCTAACTAAACAAGAAATGTTTTCCTCCCCCACTGAATAAAAATAATATGTACATTACCCTTGGAAAAATTCGTCCGCGTGCAAAGTAATCCATTTGTTCAGGCCGGCAAACATGAGGAAAGCTAATAAACATATGAAAGGCAGATTTGTTTTACAAGCAATTTGAATCGTCTACCTCGCTACGTTATCAGAAAGCAGAGGTTTTCAAGGTTTCCTTTGAAACAGGAAAAACACTCTTTCTTATCTTCAAGTTCACTAGTGTAAAGAAAGACGATGTCATATTTCCGTCTTAACGGTGAAATGGCAGTTAAAGTTGAAGTATTAAGCCCCTCTCTTTGTCTTCTTCGGTTGTAATTCATTCCAGGTGGATAGATATAATGGAACTCGTATCTGATTCGAAGGAAATATTTTAATGAATTTTTATCCTTCCCAATCTCAAACTTTAAAACACGAAGCATATTTTAAAATTTATCTAAACATTTAATTTTTTTTCTTTTATTATCTTCTTCTACATGAAGTATAGGAAAAAGAAGTTTCCAAGGAAAAAAAATTAGGAAAAAATCTAGGTTTGATATTCACTGGAAAGCAGTAAATCTATGTCAAAGTTCCGACTCATTAAGTCAGCAGAAGAAAATTTGTACCGAAATATAAATAGAAATCTATTCATTATACGACGAAGCTAAATATAAAACACATCATAATGTAGAAGTATACGGTAGAATATGTCGAGAGATTAGAATGTATTGTTATGATGCGGGCTTCATATATCCAATGCTCGCATCTTTGATTCATATTGAAACTGTGGTTGATTCTTGCGATAATGTAATAGTTTATGCCTATATCATTTGGCTAGGAGACCTAATAAATATTTCTTGAATACTTTTGCAAAATTAATTCAAAGAGTTTTTTTTTTTTCAGAAAATTTTGGGGGGAAATTGCGGTTTGCACCACATTTTTGGTATTGTGAGTATGGAACTCGCTCATTCTGGTGTATATACAGTGGGTGAGATTTGAGAAAAGACAACTAATAGGTCTGCCATCTAAAAAGTTTGCCAGAAAGAAATTGTCAGACCTCGTAAATAACATAAAGTCAATGAAGTAAGCCCCTTTCAGAAAAAAAAGACAATGTTTCCCTTCTTGATACTCTATGGTGACAGGTCAGAAATTCGAATTTTAATTTCTTGCGATGTCATGTTGGAACAATTAAAATGTTATCACCAGCCTAAATATATATAATTATTGGAATAGAAACTTACTAAATGGATATGATAACATTCAATATGGCAATACAAGCACAAAATATGAAATTAGTTCCAAAAAGTCATTTATTAAGTTTCTTTTCTTTGTAATAGAAAATGATTTTTGCTAATAAATTAATTTGTGAGATTTAAGTTTTATTTTGAAACCACTTGTCAGCTATTTTGGGATGCACATGCAAGTTTCAAGCCTCTGTAGAAAGACAAAGACAGCATCAGAGCTGACATTCTAATCTCAAAGCTTTCACGTGAAACCAGTGTAAAGCCATTTAAGCATATAATATTTTAACATGTGCCAAGTCCACGTACAGAAGCATGTCTTTAAAGAATACGAGTTTTGAATCCACCATTTTGGACCTGGGTAGTTTAGCTTCTGTCATATGTCTATGGTATCCTGTTTATATACGAAGAAGGGGCATCATGTTCAAATTTCGATTACATGGGATGAGATAGTGAGTTATTCTAAATTTGAATGAGGCCGCAAATATTGCCTATAATGAAATACATGTCTAGAAAGCTCTATTTCCAACATTTTTCCAAAGTGTGAAATTAAACATGAATTCTGTATTAAAAAACTTCGCCCATTAATCAATATTTTGCAAATGTCACTTTACTGATATATCAGTTCATTATATGAAAGGGGAATAATTAGTTATTAATTAAACAATCAATTAGTGCTTTAATTATTAAGCTATTACCTCTTATAAATATTAATGCTTGAACTGTGAAGTATTACAAATATTTTTCGTTGAGACAAAGGAAACAAATTCAGTGAGTATTAAATGCCAGATTGTTACAAGTGACCCATTAAGAAACGTAGGAGTGTGGAGTAAAATATATAGACAAGTGTATTTGGAAAATTTAGTCGAATATTATGTAGAATTTTTTAAAAATAATTCTTATGCTACATGGCTTCAGTGCAAATCATTAAATTTTAACAAAGTAATACAAATTCCAAACTTAATTTAGTTTTTGTTTTTTCCAATTTAAATCGAAAAATTTAAACTTCAAATGAAACATGAAATACAAAGAAATAAAAAAAATGATAACAAATGCATATTTTAAATCGAGAGGAGGAGTTTTCCAAACTTTTGGTCATGCAATAAAAGTTTTGTGCAAGGAAAAAGTTAAAATTATTTATGTTATACGCTTTTCTGTAGATCTTAATTTATTCTAGCAAATCCAGACTTACTAAACATCGTAAATCCATGCTCATCAAGTTAATTAATCTTATGATTAGTGCTTCAGACATTTAAATACTTTTTATACGTTGTGAAATTTGAAACCTTGTTGCATTACACTTCTATGGTAGGCTGATAGTTCCGCAACGCAGGGTCACAGGTTCGAGACCCTCTTCCATTATATACCCAATATGTCTTTTGAGCATGAAATCTTTTGGAATCTTCCTGTGGTTTGAAAATTTGGTAGGGAGCTACTAGCTCATTTGTCCTCCTCGCTCTTGCTGCACGATTCAAAGCAATGAACCAGTTTCAAAAGAGTTTCCGATTAGTTTCAAAATAACATTTTAAATCAAATCTTTGTTTAAGGAAAGTTTAAATTTATTAATTTAGAAATTAAGGAGTATAGTTTATATGCAGTTTAATTCGATTATATTAAAGTCCCGATCTTAGGAAATATTTTTGGGGATATGCTTGCAATTTTGAATTATAGTCGCATAAAAAGGACTTAAAAAAAGCTGAATACCCTCCAAACTTTCTGCCTCACTAGTTGGGGGATGTTATGCTCTTGACGTCAGTGGTTCGCATACATGGAGGAGCATTTGGTGATATGGGATTTCAAACCTAAAAGCCATTTGTTTCGAAGCCGAAATCTAATTACTAGGTCAACGAATATCTCGTCTTATAAAAAAAAAATAAGGAAACATAAATCCACACCATCAAATATATTTTAATTTGAAGACATACCTTAAATCTGATCATATAATTCAAATCTTAAATGAGTTCAATTTTTCTTATATAAATTTGGTTAAAAAGAGTTCTTAATTTTAAAAATATTATAAATTGTTAAAATAAATAGCATACTAAACTTTTTTCTCTGTGAAAAAGGGCATATTTTATGCTAATTACTTCCAAGAAAATGGCTAAAAGAAACAAATTATAATGACTTCTTAATGCCTTCAGAATACTTTAAGGCACAAAAATAAATTATGCAAGCTTTTTTGTATTGTCTGTTTGCCATTTAAAGAGAAAAAAATAAAATTAGCTTTTTATGATTACTCTTTTTATATTAAATTACGAAAGGAATAAACTTTTCCTTGTATCTTTCAAAATTTATTGTGAATGAAACATACGTAGAAAGGATAATAATTTAATTACACTAACAAATGTGAAAGGAAGAGAATTGAATTATGAAAACAAAACTAAAAAAGTTAGTTTCTCCCGAATAATAATGAAAACCTGCTTTCATTATTAAATTACCCTAATACAAAAACGAAACAAAAATAACACTCGATTCCTTTAGGCGCTGCTGATCCGGAGAAAATATTGTTTATTCTCAGGGAAAGTACAATAAACATAAATCCTGATTTATTCATCACCTGCACTATTAAAAAAAAATTGAAAGTTAATCTGAAATCAACTGAAAGAAGAAATACTTAAATCTATTGATAATAGAATTAAAAATGCCCTTTAAAGTATTTTTGAACTTTTTATTCCTTTGAGAGATTTATTTTGCTTTGGGTATAATCTACTTTTATTTTCTTTCAATAAATAATCTCATTTAGATTTAAACGAATGAAATCATTTATGCATTGTAATATTTTTGTTATTTGTTGAATATGTGTCTATGTGCTATAATTCATTAGACATATCATTTCAGAATATTATTTCCATTATTTAAAATATAAAATCAAAATGTCAGGAATTTTGATATTTTCAGCCCCTTGAGTATTAAAAAAATTAAAATTACACTAACTAGCAGAGGAAATATTCAAATCAGTCAATAACCTTATAGATAGATAATAGGATCAAAATACCATTTATAGTGATTTTGAAATTCTTCGCATTCTTTTGAGAAATTTGTTTCATTTTAGTGGGTGGTCAGATTCATTTCATTTTTCTTCTGATAGAAATATTTGCGGAATTTTGATATTAAAGATTTGGAATAATAAAATTTATCTGCGTGTTTTAGTGTATGAGTGGTTGCGTGTTGTTATTCATCCGACAAATAACTAAAGAAGTTGAGATCAGTTTCCTGTCTGTATTGTTTTAGAAAAATTCAAACTCCAGGAGCATTTATCTTCCTCACAATGAATGATTTTGAAAGGCTTTTCCTTTATCCATGAAGAGATATTACTTTGCTATGAGTAAAAATAAAAACGTAAACTGAAGTCTACCTCTTTACAAAAAATGATGAACGAAGATGCAAAGAGTTTGGGAAGGGGTATTTTGAATCATATTTTATCTTTGAGTTCTTATAATTCTTTAGAAGCAATGTGTACTTCAAAAGCATAGGTTTTTGCTTAAAAATTAGAACTGGGAATCTGAAGTATTTTGTTTTAATGGTTCTTCTTAATATATACCTCTGAATTGATGCTTCTTCAATTAAATTGATGGATATTTATTTTGCATTTAAGACTTCAAATAAATATAGTTTATAAACTTTATTCATTAAGACTTCAAATAAATAAAGTTTAATAATGGTAACTGAATAAAGTTTATAAAGTTTTATATTATTTTTTTAATTATAGGTCAAGGAAGATTTGTGGTCTCAAAGGACGATAACAAACCATCACTATGAAATTAATTACTAATTCGAAGTTCTTCAACCAAGAACTGAATAAAAAATATCTCTACTTCTAATATTATATCTAATAAAGTTTTTTTAATTCAATTTTATAGAAACAAGGGCAATGCAAACCTATAGATTGTAATAAACACTGTACATCATTTATAATACTTATGTAGTATTGTAAATGATTTACATTACACCACAACCCAATATTCTATTCCCCGTAACATGGACGAATAGCGAGTTATGAAGCACGGCCTGATACTTAACTAATTTTAAACTGTTTATAAAGGGAAAGTGTTTACAGAAAAATCACATTACGTTCAGGAGAAGGAAACTCACATGCTCGCCTCACACATATACAAAATGAGTGTAATACCAAATGTAAATAACGTTTTTTTTTTTTCTTTCTTTCTTCTCCAGATAACAGAGTTTCATTCAACGATAGTATGACACATCATTAGGGAAAAAGTTATTTGCTGGGTTTTATTTTGTAATAAAACTTATCATTGGTATAAACTTTGCAATTAAAACCTGAACTAATGAATTCTAATGAAGCAGGGAACATTTGGAACATTTTCTAACAATAGAAAGAAACCTTCAAAGTGCTGGCCCCTATTTGCCTCTCCTCAGACTCATGGCTTTGAGATCGGAGGACCATTGATTTAAGTTCCGAAACTACAGTATGTGAAGGCCTTTGGCAAGTTGAATTCATTGGGTTGAAAAGCTGTCTCTCTGGTATGATACGTCAGTTTGAAAAGAGGTTTCCGTTGAAATGCAGTCATCATTATCAGCCCATGATGCAAAACTATGATTTCTGTCCCAATTAGTTCAGTGTTTTATAAGTCACCTTTTAAAGCTACACGATCGTTACTTACGGTCGCACTGCGTTGCAATTGACTCATATATGCATTTTTGACGGAATCATGCTTCGAACTTACCGAACATTTCGATTACAAAATCAGAACCTCATAAAGAGGCCAACGCCGGTGCATGTCCTTGCCGAAATAGTTATTGTATAGTTAAAACGTAAAATGTAAAGTCGAAGAATACCAGTTTTCACAGATTTAACAGAATCAGGTTACCTAACTATTTAATTTTAGTGACCTGATTCCATTCCAGTTTATTTCTGTAGATACAGAGAAACTGTTTTAATTGAATTAGAGATTCAAATTCTTGTTGTGAAAGATATTAATGTTACTAAATAAACATGGTATTCAGTAGCGAGTAATAAAATTCAGTTTATATTCCAACCCAAATCGTCATTTTTATAAAATTGAAACTAAAAAAATTTCTTCGAAGATCTAAAAAGTGCGATCTTAAGTTAAATTAGTAAAAAACGACTTACATTTGATCTTTAAAGTTTATTAAAAGTAGTTTAATAGGAATATAGATGAAAAATATTAGACCAATAATCAAGTCTAAACAACAAATGGCTTTTAAAACACGAAATATGCCATTCTTTCATTTCTTTGAACTGTTAAGCATTAAAACTTTCATATATGTGCAATAGCTCACTAACAATGTATTGGTATTTGAATTAAATCTTCAATACTATTTTTGCACAAATTAAAAACAAAACAAAACTGGCGGTTATTTCGTTTATCCAGGAAGGGAGGAAGGAATTTGATTTTTGGCTCTTTAGATAACATGACACACATAAACGGAAATTCATGATTTAATGACTGAAACTTATCGTTTTCATACACTTCCATTTTACTTAGGTGCTATTTAGTAATAAATTATAGTATTTTATTACCTTTCATTAATATTTTATTACCTTTCATAATTCTATAACTCAACTGTTTAATTTCTTTTGTTGCATTCATCCAGATTTTAAAATATCTTTTAATTAGCTATGAAACAAATTTGTCTTTTTTTTTCATAGGACTATCCAATATTTAAAAAGCATTTCTTTATCTTCGTGTGCTATGAAATTCAACATATAGTATGTTATTAAATTGTAAACATTTATCTATACATTTTGATGTCTTATTTTATACATGAGTAATGGAAACATTTTGTTGTAGAATTTAAAGGGCTTGCAAAACAAACAGTTTAAAACATATGAATACGACGTAAAGTAAACGCAAAAAATATTCATTTTAACACACATTTAAAGGATGGTATAAAAAGAAATTTAATCAAATTATCATAACGTTGTTAAAATCTTTTGAAGGTAAATATTACGCTTAGAATTTTTATTCGTGTATTTTTCAAACTGCGTAATAGAGTTTTTACACGTTTCTTTATTTAACTTCACTTGTTTTATATTTGTAAAGATAAACCTTTATAATCGATTTTTCATTCGCTTCTTAATGTTGGGTACTAACTAAGGTAATTCCGCAGTATTTTGAGTAATCAAAGAATATGATCAGATATAATTGTTTTCAAAATTTGTTCATTTGTAATCTTCGTTGAAAGCCAATGATCAAATCGACAAAAATATATATTGAATCTTAAATAAGGTATTAAATTCTACATGCTACAAACAAAAAAATTCGTAGAAAAAATTAGTTTTTTTTTTAAATATTTTTTTCCGAGCATACTTACTGCTTTTATGCAAATACAAGTACATATTCATATAATTCAGTTCATAAACAACAGAAAATCCACTGAAGATTTTTGCAAAAAATAAACAACTGTTTTTGAAATGGGATGAGCGCAACTTATTCTTTTTCTCCACCAACTTCTATTCTGTTCCATAAATGTCAGATTGAATCTTGATTATAAAATATGAATTGAAGTATATCCGTTGTATAGTTGATGTTAAAGTACAATTAGTACAGCTTTTCAAAGAAAACAGAAAAAAAAAATGTATCAATTCAAAAGTGCCGGGATAATTTTCATCATATATAATCTATAATAATTTTTAATATTCATATACTATACAACAACATACTGTGTAGCAATTCAGTTAATAAATTTTATTTTTCAGAGTGCTATAATATTTTAATGTTTTAATAATAGCAAATTTTAATTATATGAAAAGTAAAAATTAATTTCTCATATGAAAAATAAAACCAATAAAAAAACTAGTTTCAATTTTAAATAAAACTGAAAAATTATATTTTAATGCAAGAATATGTTTTATACTGAATAGGTGTTCTGGCCTTGAATTTCTCGCCAGCTAATACGCAACGTTTTGTCTTACTTCCATAATATAATGAAGAAATCAAATATATATTTTGAATCATTTTCCTTTGAACACTCAGATTCAAAATCAGGTACATATCTACAATTTGTCAAAGCCACATTTATAAATTCATCAATCTGTCTTTTTGCTTTTACTTCAACCATCCTATTCATAGAAAGACCAACAAATATAATACAACTCTTTTCTGACAGGGGAAGAGAGAAAAAAAACAGAGGGATTCAGCTAAATTTCTACATTGATTTTTTGACGATTAAAATACTTTGTCGTTGTTATACTGCATATATGAGAAAATAAAAAGAATTAAACTAGTTTACGACTTCATTAACAGCTTTTAAAAGTTAAGAGACAATTTACTTGCATCATCGTGTTGTTATTAAATTAAAATCATTATCATCTCTCGGGAACTCAAAATGAGCTTTCACAATGCATTAATATTTAGCACAAAAATCCTCTCCTCTTTAAATAATAAAAGGAGCCTTTTAAAATTTTAAGTGCTGATATATATTTAATCCCAAATGAAGGAGGACATTGCATTTTTCTGTTTTTGTCAATGTTATATGACGATAATTGAAGATAAATGACGAGATGATGCACAAACATAATGTCTATTCCCCGGTGATTACCAACGAATGATTATTTAGAATAAAGCCTTACTATCTAGGGAAAATTATTTTATTTATGGTCTTTAAAAAGGAGTTTCCGTATAGTTGAAACCAAAAAAAAGGGGGCTTAGGATAATAAGCTTTTCTAAGCAGCTTATTCTCGTGAAATACAAATTAGGTTCTCTAGCTTGGGAATCAATAAAAGTTTATATTCGAGAGGATATATAATGATTCTTTACTTTGTTAATATTTCCTGACAATCTATGTGAGTTTTTAAACAAAGAAAGGGCGTGTTTCAAATTCAGCCTACATAAAATTAAATCCATAATAAATTTCAGAGAATAAAGAAATTTATTTAATCTCTACAAAGGGAGCCGAACCGACTCTAATCGCGTCTTTTTTTTTAACTTTTAAATTTATTTACCTACTTAAATTGATGTTCTTTGCAAAAGTAAAATAAAATGTTATTCCACGAGAAGCTTCAACAGAAAAAGTTTGAAATAACGGGTTCCTATATGCTACGTTGTTATGATTCAGCTCCTTCTAATTTTTTTCTTTTAAAGTGACAACATATAAAATCCAATTAAATTATTTCGGAAATCTTAGAGTAATTAAAAATTTCTAATTTTTTAAAACATGAATTATTTTTAAAATGAACAGGTTTTTTTTAAGATTGTTATTGAGCATGCGCTTCGAAATATTGTTTATTTTATATTTGCCTTTCACAGGAATTTCATTTCCCTGATAACGCATTCGTGAGTTTTTACAGCCAACATTTCGCAAATTTGTCTCGTCACTTAATGTTGATTTATATTTTATATTTCTACGAAACTTTTTATCTTTTATTTAATTTGATTTGTTCCCTATTTGAATCATTGGAATTCGAAAAAGATTTTCAACTTTCTTTTTCTCATATTAGAATTTTAAAATTTTGTACAGTTGTGTATTTTCAATAAGTTTAGAAAATAATAAAATATTGTTTTAACTATTAATTAAACCACTAGCTTAATAAATTTGAATTCCATAAGACTGACGCCATTAGATGGTGAATTTGGAAAAGAAAATGATTTCAAGAGTTCATCATTTGTATAATAATTCATTATAGGTTAGAAGCTAAATAATAAATATTTAAAATATTTTTTTTTCATTCCAGACCACTAATTTGTTTTCAAACCACTGTAAAAGTATAAACATCTTTTTGTTAAAACTTGTACACGATGTTGTATAAATCTAGACTTTATTTTCAAAGCAGCCTCTTGGTATTTTTTCCTTGTACTGTAAAGTTTAGCAAAGGTGAAATTTCAAAAAGAATATTTTAATTCATACATAAAATATTATATAATATAATTTATAATATATGCGTAATATTCGGTTTATTTCATAATTTATTATAATATCTATCACAAAAACTCTCTTGTACTTGCATTTTTCTACTGTTTGTGTTAAAAAGGGCTAAATCATGAATAAAATAGGAATCTATTTAATTTGTTTACTTTGGCGTAAACAGGAGAAAAAAAGATATGATGTAATATAACTAAGGATACAAACTATAATGTTGTGTAAATTGATACAAAAATACAAAAGTGTAAAAAATTTATATGTAATATGGATGATAGATAGTAATATTTTCATAATAATTTTCTTTTTGTTTATAAATGATTAAAATGAATCTAAAAATTGAATAATGTATTTGAATAGTTTGCTTTTAAGAATGCTAGAAAAATATGTTGAGTGTTGAAAAATATATTTTTTGAAGTCCTTTTCTTACACTATCTTTTATATTTATTTTATGAATTCTTACATATAAAATGTTATTGTTCAATCATACTCTTTAGTTAAAAATTTAGTTTTTATCAGAAATTTTTATTTAAGTGTAACAGTTATTTTAAACTAAAACTGTTTTAATTTCATTCTGAATTGATGAAAAGAAATTACTTCTATTTAGCTTTGTTTGGATCCCTCATCTTTTATCTACAATTCAAAGAAACACAGAAATTTCCTCGGAGTTTGCATAGGCTTTTTAACACCAACTAATAAAAATGAGAAACAAAATTACCTTCCTTTCGCTTTCTTTGAAGAAGAAACAGGTGATAAAAAAAATCAAAGCAAAATGAATGCGTAAACACATCCATTTTAAACGAGAACCCCATCACAAAGATACTGAATCATTTCTTGGAATTAGCAACCAAGCAGATAGTATTAAATTATGGAATTATTAAATTATGGATAGTATTAAATTATGGAATTATTAAATTATGGATAGTATTAAATTATGGAATTATGGATAGTATGGAATTAGCAGATAGTATTTTATGAGATCTTATTTTATTCAAGAATAGGAAGAATAATTTTGGAGACAGTTTGTTTTGAAGTATGCAGTCCATTCCAGAGGAATTTTGTAATAACAAATAAAAATGCATTGAATATAAAAATCCGTCAAGAATTAGATAAATTAGTTGCCAAAATAAATAAAAATAGAACAAAGTGAGTCAGACGCAGAATGTGTGGAAGAAAGGAATCTAATTTAGGAAAAAGCTTTCTTCTTAGTTTGCATCAAGCATTCCAGCAGTCTTGTTTCTTCTCATAAAAGCAATCGTTAAAAGTGATTATTAATTTTGTAATAATAATTGTTTATTAAATTTAATATTTAAAAATTAATCTATTAATCTAAAAATTAATCTATCTAATATTATAAAAATTAATCTATGTAATCAATCTTATATCTAAAAAACTAATCTAATCTAATCTTAAATTAATCTATCAAATAATCTCATCTATTATCTAAAAATTAATCTATCTAATATCTTAAAAACTAATCTTATCTAATCTTAAATTAATCTATCAAATAATTTCATCTATTATCTAAAAATTAATATATCTAATCTTAAATTAATCTATCAAATAATTTCATCTATTATCTAAAAATTAATCTATCTAATCTATCAATTAATTAATTAATCGATTAATCTTTAATATTTAAAAATTAATCTATCTAATCTAAATTAATCTATCTAGGCTTTTTCTGTATGATAGTAGTGTTCGAATGCACTAATTAGAAATATTTTAAGAGATAACTATCAAACACTAAAATTGTAGTTATATTATTAAACTACTCAATTCATTTCAGATTGAATTTTAGGCAAGAATGGCATTGGTGGCAGAAACTATCAATTTTAAGTCACGTAATTTTAAAGGTTTATTTCTAGATACTGAGATTGTAGTTATAATATTAATCCCATCTGTTTATGTTATAGTTACATTAATAAAATTTCCTATTTAGGTAATGGTAGCTGTTGAACCCACAATTCTTTTAAAAGATTAAATCTCAAACACAATATTGCAGTTACAATAATAATTTTCTCTATTCATTTAATTACGAAATTAATGACAAAAATTGCAGAATCAGTAATTTTAAGCCTTATATTTTTAAAGTATCATGCTCAGTTATTATCAGATAATTATGCTGATAAAGCATGCTATTCATGTTATAGGGACTCAAGTACCTGAATCAGCAATTTAATGTTAGTGTTCGCATATTTTTTTTTAAAGTTTTATTAATCAAATAATAAGATTATAATCATATCGATTATTCATCAAGATTTATGACCGAAGGGAATATAAGATAAATTTCTCTAGATACATATCAACAATAATAATTTTTTAAGTTACAAATGCAATTTTTTTATTACGATATCCCAAAAGTGCTTATTATTTGTTTACGAGTTATATGTTATCAGCGCTGATTTACAGGTTTATGTTAATTACAAATAATTACATTCTGAATATTAGTGCTTCAACTTTTTAAAAAGACAAATGAAAAGACTTATTTCCCAGTTTTCGAATAATCGAACAAAAATCGCAGAAAAGAAATCGAAAGGATGTTCTACTTTAAAAACTTACGAAATTAACTTTTTTTTGTATAATTGTTCATCTAAACTTATATCGCACCCCTTTTAGACAATTACAAATCGAAATTCTAGACAAAGCATTGAGTGAACTGCCATTTATTATGCTACGAGCATCTAGTTATTTTGTTTCCATCAGATTAGAATGCTGACCTACGTGTGTTATTAAGTAGTCTGCGTAATTCTTTTACGTCCATTATTAATCTGTCCTTTTACATCGAGAGTGGGAAATTTTCTTGGCATCTAGCCTAATAACATGTTTGTGAACCATCACCGAACAGCACTAGACAATAAAAATAGTGTTCACAACATTAACTTGCACTGGATTCATTTCGCTTTTGGTTTACATAATTTTTATTTCGTATTGGTTTTATTTGCTTTATTGAGATACTAATTACGCGTTCGTTTGAAATCTGTGAGCTTCAAGAAGTGATTAGACAGTAGATGCATCTTTCTCTTCTTAACAGTTTATGGCATTGGGAATATCCTAATTTTATTATAATTTATTAAAATTTTTATATTTTAAAGGATTATTATGATTATCATTTATGAGAAAGGTTGTTAATAAATATTGCTGTTTTGAAAAATATATTTATTAACAATTTTTCAATTCTGCATATTTAAACTTATCTTAACCGAATGGCATAAGTTGTAAAAAACAGATTAAAAGTTCCATTTTCACACTACGCTTTCATTCGGCGTTGTTTGAAATCATTTTTGAACGGTGCGATTTAACATTAGGTTTACCATGAGTTGGCATATACCTATTTATACCAAAGAGGTCAAAATGACCCCTTTCGGCAGTTAATTAGATAAAAATATAAATTGACCTGTCTATTATGAAATTAAAGTAGAAAAAACTTTTATATTTCCAATATATTAGTTGAGGTGTGGTGTGTTGAAAAGGCAGTTCCTCTGTGTTTATTTACAAAAAAAAGTCTTTATTTTCTAATCTAGGTCTTCAAGACCATCTATTCTTCTTACCATCATCTTCTACCAAGACACTGACTTATACATATTCTTACTAACAACTATAATAGCTTTTATCTGACTGCTTTTGGCTTCGGCTCCGTCTTCTTGCTTCTTATATACACACATTTTATTAATACATACTTATTTCTATATTTATACCTATATCTATATGCATCCCTATCAAGACGTTACGTATTTAAATATAAATGAATGTATTCTCAATAATAAGATTTACGATTGTATGTCTTATAAATGTAAGTAAACATTAATTAAAATATTCTCATAAAGTACGGTAATAATTTTCTGGAAGAAAATTAACGAAAAGTTTTCTCAGGGGGGGGGGGTCAAAATGACTCCTTGGTAAACCTAGTGTTAATTACTTGCTGTATTCGTGTTACTAATTATTAGAGTATTTTTACATAGTGAAGAGATTCGAGTATAAATTGTCGATATCTTCCCCTTCATTGACTGGGATAAAATTTACGATAGTTCCAGAATATCTGTCACCAGAAGGCATATTAATTATGATTAATCTTCTTTGTATTTTGCAACAATCCTGTTCACACGCACATGGGCAGAAAAAAGTACAGTCTACATGCTGACTGATTTAGATCAAAATTAGAAAAGGAGGTAAAAAAAATCATAAAAATCTAGTATTTGAATTTATTCACTTCGCTTGTTTCGTTTTTCTTCCATTTTATTCAAGTTCACATGAACAAACGAATGAGCATATAGCCAACACGTTGAAGAATTGGATTGACAATTTGATTTTAATCCACAATTCCAGAAATAAAATGACATGCCAAATTTCATCCATTTATTTCACGAAGATTTTGAATAAAGCAAACACAAACTTTTCGAACCATTTCGAACAAAATTTGGTGCAAAGGCCACATACCAAGTTTCATTCATCTAGGTATCGATATTTTTGAGTTATCATGTTCACATATAGAGATATAATTACAAGAATTATTTTAAGGAATCAGAGACGTTTAAAACGTGAAGATTTACCAAAGACGTGAGGTCGTATTTTTTATGTTTATAATACTTTCTCTTTCCATACTTTGTATACCATATATTAAAAAGTTAATAAACTACTTCTGTGAAAAACCTCAATAACGTCCTTAAGGAAGGGTATTAATTTAAACTGTAAACTATTATTTTTTCATGATATTTAGAAATTATTATCAAATGTAAACTATATTTATTACATCAAATATATACAGGGTGTCTCAAAAACCTTGACCATGGCTTTTATTCCTTAAATATTGATCATAGACATTTACTGTAAATTACAAAGTTGCGTAAAAAAAGCTGTAAAATTTTTCAGGGGATTAAACTTCAAAAAATACAAAATTTAAATTTTTATACGGACCTCGTACAAAAAAAATTCCCAGTGAATAAAATGTGGCCCATCCTCTAATAAGGACATGTACAAAATTTCAGCAATTTATCATAAAAAAGTCTGAAAGATATGAAACTATATAAATGCTGACTTAAACCACTTTCCGATGCCTGGATACGAGTTCGCAAAGTGGAAAATTCATGTCGGGTGTTCGTATTTTAGGGGGCGTACACAAATTAACAAAGAAAGTAATGATTGAATGAATAAGTAATAATTTTGCTATTTATTGGTTCAAAAGTATTACAAATTTGTAGAAATAATAACTTAAAGGAAAGATTACATAACTTAAAGGAAATATTAAATAAGGAAAAATTACATAAATTTTTTTCATTGACTGTGCTGTTTTTAAGTTATATTATGTAATTCATGGTATAAAATTTTAAAGTATTTTTCAGGAAGCATAGATTTTAAAATTTGTATTTAAAACTAATGATATGAAGCATATTTAATTTTCTTATGGGGCATTCCTGCGTCGCGTCATTTGCACAAAAGCTGATTTTAATTTGGGATTGATCCTTCACCAACTTTGTTTTAACATATTTGAGAGTTTTCATGATAAAATTCTGACATTTTGTACATGGCCGTATTAGAGAATGGGGCACGCACATTTTACTCACTGGGAATTTTTTTGTAAGGGGTTCGAATAAAAATTTCAATTTTGTATTTTTTGTAGTTTAATCCGCTATCGATAATCGATTTCATAACATTTTCCATATTTTTTTACGCAACTTTGTAATTTACAGTATATGTCTGATCAATATTTAAGGAATAAAAGCCACGGTCAAAGTTTTTGAGACACCCTGTATATTAAAATCACCAGTCGAGATATTGCAGACAATAATCAAACCCTATCAATATATTTCTTTTCTTTTATTTTTTTTACGAATGACACTTGTTTAGTGGATGCACGATGAAAATATGACATCAGATGCAATCAACGAATTTTCAAAAATACTAAAAGTTTATTAAGTACACTCGAAACTGTCTATAAGTGCTAGCTTGAAGCTCAACTAATCCTTAAAAATGTATATGAAAATACTTTGAAAAATTGCAGACATAAGAAGAAAATAAACTGCCTGCATCATTTTTCTTAATCAATATCACGATAATAAAACGTCTTTCAGGATTAGAAAAGACATTTTTATGCTGTCAAGGTATCTAAAAGAAGCAGAGCCCGATTTTCTAAAAAAACAAAAAATAAAAAGACATAAAACGGTTGCTAGAAGCATTTCCCACCGCTGAACTGCTGTTGCATGTGGAATTTGAATATTAAGAATTACTTAAATGGAAAAGCTATATCAATAAAAAGATGATTGTTGTGAAGCAATCATTTAAATTTTTAGCGAGCATCATTTTCCAGAAGGAAGCTATTAATATCCCATGGAAAGGAGGTAAAGATATTTCGAAAAGCATTTCATGATCTAATAAATTTATTTCCTGTGACACTTGCGTGTGATTTATAGCCGAAGATGGTACAAATAATTTAGTTTAAAAATATTTTAAGGCAATAAATTCGGTAGTTTAAATAAGATACAAGAATGTGGTCATTAGGTCGGTAAACGAAAATATGGCCGTTAGAGAAAACTAATCGAATAAGGTAAATTAAGCGCAGCTAATTGAAAACTGCGGTTCTAAAATGCACGTGGGTTGTTTAAAACGGGTCCACAGAGTGATTATCAGAGGATTAGATTGCGTTATGTGCACATTCAGCTTCATTAACAGGGGATTAAGGTACACAGCGAAACTTTCAGCATTACTGTGCAGTGACAAGGTTCTGTATAATTTCATAAATATTTAGTGTTTTTCATCTGTCAAGATGGTGTAAAATAGTTCATTTATGCAGTCAATTTTAAATTTTTATATTATTTTATATTTATTCTTAAATAATTGTTACATATTTAGTTTTTTTTTCTTTATTTATCTCAATTAGTCTTATATCACACTTAATTTAGGTTTTCAGATTAATTTTCATATGTTTGAATTTTAAGCATATCTACCTAATAATATGAGTATCTAAGCAAATTATGTTTAAAATTATATTTGATTAATTTTTCTTGAAAATTATGGCGTTATTAATTTGTTTTCTGATCTTTATTTCATTAAATATTTTTTTTTGTAGGTCAAGGGAAATCTCCCCAGTACACTCTTTATATTGCTTATTCTTTGTCTTAATATTTGTCATTACTAATGAGCTAAAAGAGTTTAAGTTCGCAATTTTTAATCTATATGAACTTCAATAATAAACGGTTATTCAAACATTTACTCCATTTAATATACAACGCGGTTCAAGTATCCGTAATAATTTTAAAAATGAGTACTTCCCAAGCAAATAGCAGTAAAAATTGCCTTTTGCAAAAAAGAATGGGAATGAAACTGAATTTTAATTTTGGCACGAGACCAGAATTTATAGTGTATTTAATATGTATCTAACATGTGCAGAACATTAAATGGTTAAGCAAGATAGATGCATTATGCTAGAGGAGATATTACTCGAATAAGCGGCTTATGCTCAATGTATACTGCACATTTCATTAATTCTAATTTCTGATGATTAAACAGAATATCTTCACTGATAATAAAGATCAATGTGCGTCTGCGTGCTTTAGTGGGTGAACATTAGCACTCTACAGGACAGATCGTTTGACATAAAGCTACGAAACCTGGCACATACATACATTAGAGGGTGGGAATATGTATTTCGGAGCTATTTTCTGAAATTTTGGCGTTATAATTAAATTTTTACACGTTAGTGTTTTAAATAACACAATTTTTAGCAAGTACATTTATTCAACTTTTAGGCATTTGGATTGAACCATCTCTGTTTCATGATAGGGGCCACAGTGGCCTGGTGATAAGGTCTCGGCATCGGAACCGGAGGGTTTCAGGATCGAAACCCGATTCCCCAGAAGAACCGTCGTGTAAGCGGGTTCGGTGTACGTTAAATTCGTCGGGGCCAAACGCCCTCCCCCTGGTATGATGTGAAAGTCTCCTGAAGGGGGTGCCATGTCACGTGTCGTCCTCTTCATCTGACCGTGGTTCAAAATTACGAGGTCCGCCCCAAAAGAGCCCTATTGTTGCTTTAAAATGGGAAGTTAATATAACTAAACTAAATTGAAATTTTGTTTCAAATTTTAATCAAAAATCAAGCGAAAGTTAGCGTTTTCCCGCGATAACTTCCAAAATTATTATAGTATAAAAATATTTTTAAAAATGTTAAAATTTTAAAAAATTTAAAAAATTAAGCATATCTTGAATACACAGGTAAACATTTTAGTTCCAATTTGAAGCAACATGGACTATTTTGGGATGGATTTCGTTGTTCTGAACGGGTCAGATGACGAGGGCGACACCTCAGTTAACACCTTTCCGAAATTCCGTGTCACACTAGCGGAATATTTCTCCCTGACGAATTTATTCCCCAGATCCGCTTACAAGACGTTCTACAGTGAAAGCGGATTTCGAAGACGATGATTTGTCACTAAGCCTCTTCAGCACAGCAGCATCACGCAACACTTTTCCGTAATAAGTTCAAGAAAATTTCAGCAGTCACAGCGTTATTAAAAAAACAAAAGTAAATCCTGGCAACTCACTCACACATATAAAACCTGAAGAAATTAATAATCTCATAACTGTCCAAAAAAAAAGATTATTATGGCTTAGAGCTCTAATTTTAACAATTAATAAAGCTATTTAGCTTATGAAAAAGTGACGTATTCAATTTACAGAATTCAATAATGAAAAAAAGCACTGTATTAATTCTATTATTTGAAATATTAAACTTCTGATAATTGGAATAATTCCAAATTTTTATTAATAGACTTGGGTTATGAAGCTTTAAGATATGTTATTAATTTTCATTTAATTGTTATTTTTAGAGTATAAGCTATTTTCTAGGACAGTTTGTTTATATCTATAGAATGACATTTCGTTTGTCTTATGGCAAAAATTTTATTTTCATCTTTTGGTTTTAATAATTAGCTTTTCTTTTTTATTTTATTTAAAGAGGGTCTAATTAAGGAAGTCCATATGAGAATGGACAAATTTCTAACTACAGAATTTTTTCAAGAAATTTAATCATTTAATTAATTTGTAAATAATATACCTTAAATAAGAATTAAAAAAATTCTTAATTCATTAATTTTTAACTTGTGTTTTTATTTTAAATAAGGAAAATGTTTGCAAATTTAAACTGCAAAATTTCAGTGAATCAGAGATTCAAATAAAAATTCAGAATCGAATTTTTCCTCTAAAGGGAACTTTGACTAACAATAATTATTAAAAATGCTTTATATATATTTCATGAAAAGCTAAGCTGTAGTCTTTTCTAGTCTTGTAAATTAAATTTTGTAATTCCAGTGATTTAAACGAATTTTCACGATAGATTAAATACGCTTACACCTATTTCTATGATTGAGCAAACATCTAAGCCAAACGCAGTCAACTTTCTGAACATAGAATGGATTACATTTAAATGCTTTTGGCTTAATTTTCATTGCAAGAAAATATAAAAGGTAAAATGAATAAGACGCCAATTGGATGCTTGTGAATGAAATTATTAACAGAAGTCGAATGAATTCTTTTAATGTTAAGCTTTCCTTTTAAATAATACAATCACAGGAAATAAACGGCTAAAGTCAGAAATGTTGCTCGGTTGCTCTGAATATTGATACTTGTGAATGAAAAGCAAGGGGAAATCCAGTACATCCTTTATCAAGGAAATTTGGCATTTTTAGTAAAACAAGAGCATGAAATTAAGGATTAAGATTCAATATATGCTTTTATAACATCAAGCTGTCTTTAAAAAAACAAAAAGTATTATAAAATCTTTAAGCGAAAGCACGAGAGTATCGTTTATATAAAATAACGATAACTTTAAACTACGATAGAAGTTAATATCAAGGACGACGACGCATAAAAGTACTTTATAAATTTTACAGTTCTTGGTTTGGAAGCTTTAACTGAAAAACATTCTTTGCTCCCATAACATTTACATAAAACCCATTTATTTCATTTAAATATGCCAAATAAATTCCTACAATTATATTTAGCATTCAAGGAAATTAAGCATGAGAGATATCTTCAATTAAAATGAAGGCCTTTAATGGCAGGACTTTTTTAAAAATCTAATTTAGGGGGAAGTGCATACATTTCAAGCCTTATGAAACTGAAAATTTCAGATTTTCTATGTAGAGTCAAGATACATTTCTAAAATAATTATTTCACTCACATTTAATTTGAATATGTATCAAGCTCTATCAAGAAAAATGACGCAAATATTTAATCCTAAGAAATGTCCTTATAAGAAAAAGCTAATTTAATAGCCTGAAGTCAGTCTTTTTTTTTGATGTTGAGAATTTAATGAACTCCGGAGTTCCTATTTTAATATATTACGTTGATTAAAAAAAAAATGAGCATTTGAGCTTCAGGGGTTTTAATATAATAATTTAATACATGTCCAGACATGCATAAATAAAGAGAACATGATGCTTTAAATGAATTAGTGACTAGTCTGGAAAAATATAATTAATATGACATTTTGATTAAATGAATTTTATTTCAGCATACTTACGGCTCATTTCCTTCCGTTTTGGGAAAAGCGCTTGTAAGTTTCCTTGCCTTGTCACTTTCCTGTCATGCAGACCAACAAGTTTTACAGGTAATAAACAACTTATGAAGGAAATGTCCTGTTGGTCTTTTAGCTATTTTGATTAGAGTTTATCCTT
This sequence comes from Argiope bruennichi, assembly GCF_947563725.1. Taxonomy (NCBI): domain Eukaryota; kingdom Metazoa; phylum Arthropoda; class Arachnida; order Araneae; family Araneidae; genus Argiope; species Argiope bruennichi. The sequence continues at coordinate 87,044,307 of NC_079163.1, read as the reverse complement.
AGTATCTCAAAAAATAATCACAAACGATGGACGAACTCACTTTGTATCAAAACACATTGCACTAAAAATCGTCGTGTTTCTTGTCTTTATTGATCTAAAAGGATATGTTTATTCATTTTCGAATGCACTCCAGATATAAATATTAATCTTATTCTTCCATAAGTGAACTTTGTCATTGTGCCCGCAGTGTGAATGTTTTGAAGCCTCCATTCTTCAGTGGAAGCTAACATAAATGAGGTTTTGGGGTTTTAAGGCTGCTGGCGACCACAGGGACAGGTGAAAGCAATCAAGCGAATAATAGAATATTAAAAGAAGAGTAAACACTTGCATGCTAAATATATGAAGATTCAATGGTAATTTATGCCTCTCAATTTTTCTTTTTCAAATATAATTTTTTCGTATAATAATAGCTTGCCAAATAATTTAATGGAAAATACTCTTGATTTCATTTTGATTCAGATTCACTAGGGCGAAAAATAATTTGCTAGTGAAGTTGTTTTACTCTAGGGTGTTTCAGAAATCCAAAGAAACTTTTCAAAAATCATTAATTTTCAAACGATAAAACGTAGATAAAAAGACTGTGTTTGAATAGAAAGGATGAAATTAAAATCAAATTGTTTTGTCTTTAAACTGGAGTTTATTGACGGAGTAATTCGTGAAATAAATTTGACAGATAGTTAAGGAATTGGTGAAATGACGTATTACAAAGAATACAACCCAGAGAGGGGTGATTGAATAAGAATGTTCATTGAATAGCCTTTCATTTATAAACAAAGCTTTGTTCCGATCTTCAGAACATGTGTCAGAAAAAACGCTTTTCACTCAGCTTTAAGCTACATTTTTAATTATATGACAGAACATGTGCAACAAAAATGCTACTTAATATTAGAAAAATGTGTAGCCTCCCGTCTGATAGATGGAGGGATTGTTAGTTTTAATGGCACAAGAGCCCGAAAGGGTTATACCCCCTAAGTCTGATTACTGATTTCTTGAATGCAAAAGGAAACATTGTAAATTGGTGAGCCATTATGCCCTCCAATTTTTTTTATCGTATGTAATGGATGGTTATACAAAGTGCAGAACCGATTGATGCTTTAAATAATAAACTATACAAGTAGTTAATTCTGCTTTTATGACAGAAAATCCGATTAATTCTATCCTTGCATTGTAATAGATTTCTTTTAATCTTCATTCATTCGTTAATACTATATTTTTAAAGTAGTTTTAGATTATGAATCCCTATACTTTCATCATAGAGCAAATTGTAATAAAATCATGAAACCTCTTAAGAACTAGAATTCCCTAAGTATTAGCGAAACTAGAGATCCCTAAGGATTCAGAATTTGAAAGAAAAATATTCTGTTGGAAGAAATATAATTACTGCAAATGTTAAACGATGCTACAGCGAAAAGCAACGATTGTTTTATGCTGTCTACTACGGAACTTGACTTGAAGCTGTTAATTCTAATTAAAATGCAGAAAATTAAACTATGTAAAAATTTAAGGTAACTTAAGAATATTAATTTTAAGAATTTATTAAGTTTCTAATGTCCAGGTTGTGGTTAATAGATGAAACATGGCTGGGTATTATTTAACAGATGTAATAATTGTGCAGTTTTCAAAAGTAGTGAAGAAAACTTTAAAAAACTTAATCATGGGAAATAAATCATAATAAAAGACCATTTATCTGAAAGTTTCATGAAATTCTTGAATATATTTCCAAGATATTCTAAATATTTACAAAGCCTTATGGGAAATATAAATAAAAATAATAGTTGCATCTTCAAAGTGAGGTAATGCAATATAAATTTTTCATATTTTAAGGGTGTGTATATATATATATATATAATATATATATATATATTTAAGAATTTTTGAAACCATAACCGTAATCAAATCATTGAAGATACGAGAAGCACTAAAAATATTAAATAAAGTAACTTCATTAGCTTCTCAATTCTCAATTATTTTCTGATTGCAACACATTTTAGTATGAAACACTAAATTAAAGACGCATTCTGTTCATTGAAAATAATATTAAACATCTAAGAGAAAATTTATACAAATTACTACTTGAGTAATAAAAGTTTTGATTTTTAACAAACATACTAAACATCTTAAAATATTTTAGCCTTAAAGATAATTATAGAGCAACTTAAATAAAAAATATTACTTTCGAAAACTGTTACTTTTATTAGAAAATCTTTTAAGTTTCTTTTTGACAACAATTATGAATTTTATCTATGGCTATAGTTTCCTACCTTATTTATTTTATACCTGATCTTATGAATACATTTTTATATTATAATGAAAGCAGATCAATTTCGATCAAATTTGAAGGAGCACTAAAGATGTTAAGTATATAATTTCAATATTTTTTCAAGATCCGATGATTTTTTCTTAATGTAATGGAGGAATTTCATAAATATAATTTCAAAAATGAAATTTATTTTAGTAAATAGGAACCATAAAAATCAAATACACATCAGAATGAATTAAATAAATCTAAAATTGCAAATATATGACTTTAATCATTTTTTATGTCTTGTGGCTATATCAAAATTCTTATTCAGCACAACTACACAACTTCTGAAAAACTATGGAAACCAAATCTTGAGCATATGAAAAAGCTAAAACATTATTTTTTTAATATCATTCTAATTAATTTTTAATGATCATATAAATCAATCAATCGTAATAAAAAGGTAGGAGAAAAGGGTTTCTAAATATATTAAAAATTTTAAAAATTAAATGCATAGCACTATATCAATTTTTCCAAAATATTTAATAATTATTATAGATAAATGAATTCCAAATACAAATAATGAAGAAATTCGATACTGTACTCATAAACTCCTTATATCCTCTAAGGAAAATTAGATCTATTTTCCTAAAACAAATTAGAATTTTGCTATCCAAAGGGAATTAGAATGCATTTGTTTGAATGTCACTAAGACAATTTTTAATGAATGATCTAAAATATTTCCCATTAAATTGCTCTCATTCCGATCATACATTTGTTGCTTATTGACCAGACCTAATATTCTAGTGTAAATTCTTACATTTATTTTAGATAGAAAATGAGCCTTTAGGGACACATGAAAGGGAGTATTTTGGAAACCTTTGATATTTGAATTTTCTATTAATTTTACTAGCTAAATTTTAAGTCGTATTAATGCAATGCCTTCATTGTTAAGTATTATCTGAAAGGCCTTTTTCTATCGATGTTATATTACGAAAAATGTTACAAAATATTACGAAAAAATCTCTTTGTGAAAAATTTTACACAGACCGTTATAAGCAGTAACATTTTTATTATTTTTCCATCTAAAGTTATTCAAAACTGAGTTTTTAATGTAATTCTAATACGTATTTCGTTTCTAATAAAAATCTAAGTTTTCATAATTGACTATAAACTTACAGACTGTAAATGATGAAAAATCATAAAACAGTGTTATTAATGCTAAATTGTTTCTTCTCCGGAGCAGACGACAGGGTGAGGGGGGGGGGTATTTCTACTGGTAGCCATTGTTTTATGAATCTGACACATGGGTTTTTCAGTAAAGCATGTGAACTCAACTATCCAAATTTTGCAAACATACCACGAATTCAGTTTTGGAAATACTTCTAAATTTCCAGTAAGAATTTTTAACATACAGTTTTATCATAAAACTTAAATGAAAAAGATGTTTGCTATTCTAAAAAACAGCTGAACAGGATTCCAAACTATCATCGGGCTTATAGTTGGTTTGTGCTGTTTATTGGCGCAAGAGCCATATTTGGCTATATCGGGCTTATGAGACCAACAACATTTTCCGTACCTCTTTCAATTACTGTAACTTTTGCTCATTAAATTCATTTGCGTCATCTTTATCTTACAAGATATACCATTTTCCTGATTATATAGAGAATAAGGGTTGAATGGTTATACGATTTAAAAGTGCGGTAGCTACATTTGTCTATGCTGCGCAAATGTATAAGTGAAGAGGATGATTATGATAAAAATCACATAATAAATGTTAAAAAATAGTTTAAAGCTTCTTAAATGGAACTCGCGAGAAGAATAAAAACTAGGATAAAATCTATGGTTGGTTGACTTTTATTGGCGCAAAAGCCAAGTTTGACCGTGCTGCGCCAAGCAAATGGTGAATAAACTGAAGGATAAAATCTATTAGAATACACCAAGATATGAATAATAAAATGGTGTTAGAGCTGTTTAAAACCATTTTTATTTAAAACCCTTCGTAAAAACAGATTAAGTATTAAAACATATCCAGTGAAATGAAGTGAATTAAAAATTTATAAGATAAATAGCATAAGTACATTCTTAGATACTCTGAAAGGTATAAAAGTCAGATGGAAATTATGTTGAAAAACAACAAAAGGAGAAATAATAATATTATTTATTTTTATACTTTTTTTAGATTGTTGTTGTTGTATATGGTTTATTGGAGCAAGAGCCATATTTGGCTATACTGCGCCAAGCATACGGTAAAATCAGATCAGACATTTTAAACAAGACATTTTAAAAACAAGTGAAAGTAATAAAAACCACGTAAAATGCGTCGATACAAATATTAAAAAACTGTCTTAACGTAGGACAACGATTAACGTAAATGTAAAATAATCATATAAAAATACATTTAACACAAAAGGAAGAACAAACAGATGAAATAGGTGTTATATATAATTGATGAAACCAATAGCTCTTAAAAATTTAGAAATATTTGGGTGGTATTTTTCACCCACTAGGTCTTGCAAGTTAAGAGAAGACGAGTAGAAAAAATTATGACGATGAACATTAAAATCGGGACATTCAATTAAAATATGTTTCACACTAAAAGCAATATGACAAGTGGGGCAAATTGACACCCTTTCACCCAAGATGAGGTGACGATGAGTAAAATGGGTGTGTCCTATACGGAGGCGAGTTAATTTCACATCAACCTCCCGTATAGGGTGAACAGGCCATAAACCAACAGTAGGCTTGACGGAATGAAGTTTATTCTCCGTCTTCAAATGCCATGTTAAATAAATATGTTTAACGAAAAATCTCTTAATGTCGCAATATGGAAGTTTATGGGACAAAAAAGAGTCAGCAGATTTTGCCGCTGAATCAGCTCCTTCATTTCCAGAAATGCCTAAGTGACTCGGGATCCAACAAAAAATACTTTTTTTAGAATGACATATTTTATATATACATTATATATTTACATTTATATATTATTATTTTATATATTTTGATATTTTATATATACAATAAAAATATCAATAGCTATTTCTATGTGTTTAATTAAGCATGACTTAAAATGCTCAATATAAAAATTAATTTCTAACTCGGTCGACAAACAGAATTATTCCAACTGCGAAATTTAAAGCAACCAAATGTCTTTTTAAAAGGCAAAAGAGAGAAGAAATACTGAACAATAAATGTATTGAAATGAAGGAATGAGTTTAGAAATCTTTCGCCTTTGATATAAAACTTTTGAAAAGCAGACTGTAAACAACTTAACTTTGCTCCTAAAAAGTGCCTTGTAAGAAAGGAAAATGCATCAAAATAAAAATATGCAAATTCTGCTATTTATTTTGAAATATTCAGATTTAATAAACACATTTCAGAATGTCATGAAAAAAGACACATCATTATTAATATTAATAACTATACGAAAAGTCTTAAAAATCGTGAAAATGTTCCACAGAAAGAGAATATATAATATAAAAAGGAAAAACTTGACAAGTTAATCCCTTCAGTCGAGAAAATCAAGTTCTTTTAAAGGTCTTTCAAAAGTTTTTTTTTAGTAAAAATAAATCAGTTCTTTTAAAGAACATAAAAGGTGAATTTTATTGCATCAGACGCTAAAAAAAATTGGTACTTAGAAAAAAATGTGCAAAAGATTTTTATAATATAAAGGATATAAATTTATAAAGTTGTTTGAACGTGTTCTTTTAAAGAATATTTAAACCAATGGTTGAATCATCAAGTAATGAAATTAACGCATCTTCAAAGATTTATTAGTTTGCCGAAAATTAAACTTTTTACACAGATTTATTACCCTGTTCATTGAATGTTTGTTAATATGTAAGCTCGCAATCTATTTTTAATTCATTTCCTAATGCGCTACAGTCTAGAAATTTTATACACTTCTTTTCAATGATAATAAAACATTTTTACATTTTCTGATCTTTTATACTATGTAATCACGTTATTTAAATAAACATTGATTTCATATATGTTCATAAAAGAAGATGAGAAAAATATTTAATAAAGATTAGATGATATTTAAAATAGATTAGAAATTAATGACTAAAAAGAAAAAAATAAGAATTAAAGGGCATACCTCGTATAAAAGGATGTTAAAAACTCTTTTCATAAAGTTATAACTCTGAAATAATATGTTAATAATCATGAAGTTTCTTAATATTTCTCGTCTAAATTTCATTTTTTAAAGAAGATTCATAAGTATCTCACTTCTTTATTCAAGAAATTTATTTCAAAATAAATTAAACCTAGAGATTTATCAGTTAGTTTTAAAATCTTAATCTGTCTTCATCTCCCTGTAAAAGTTAGAGCCCCAGTGACATAAGTTTAGTGAAGTTTCTGTAAAGGAACTATTGGACAACCGCCATGTACATGGAACTTGTACTTGTTAAACTGTCATCGTGACCAAATATCTGGACATCTGTGTAGGCGGGAAATTCGGACAGTTGAGTGCTAGCTCGAGTGTCACATTCGCTATACGACAACCGTTCAAATAACGAGAAACGCTCCAAAATGGTACAAAACAAGATTTTCTGAAGTATCTTCAAAATAGGATATTAATATATCTAAACTATTATTAATGGCTCTTCTCACAATTCAAGAAAAAAAACTATAATTGTTTGAAGTTGGCGAATTTAGACTAGCTGTGTCGAATGAAATAGACCAAATACTGTTATTGTATTAAAGTTTGTTCGAGTTATTAAGTCGTTTGAGTCACAAGGATTTTTATAAAGTATGCGACTTTAATTCAACCAAACAATCAACGATTCAAACGGCTTTCACAACATTTAGAAATAGTCGTGACAGATAAAATTCATCGATACAGAGTTTGGTTTGGTTTGGTTTTGGTGTTCTTGGCTAAACTCGCCATGGCTATTCAGGGATACAGTGAATGTTGAAATTAAAAAATTCCGTTACCTGGTAATAATTTATTTTACATTAAAACAATATAAGTATTATTCAATTTTCGATCATACTTTCAAAAAATGTTTCATTTCCATATAAGTAAGAACTCCTTAGTTTCCCGAGATACAAAACGCAGTCGATCTCTCAGTCCTTTGTTAAAAGTTTATTTCACAAATTAAATTTTTCCTGGCCTTCAAAATTATCCACGTTTATTTAATTATTGAAAATCTTCCAAAGCCTTTTCTCTGATTGTATTTATTGATAATCCAAATTTTATAGAGTTCTCTTTATTGCCTTTATTTCATATAACGAATATATGAAATATTTCACTTAAAAATCTGCAACATGAGAGATACATATTAATATCCTCAGTTGAATTTGGATTTCTGGATTTTATTGGCACAAGAGCCATGATTTTGGCTATGCTGCGCCAAACTGTAATCCTCAGTTGAATTACTTTTATTCGCATACACAAGATTTTTTTTTATTGTTCAGCAACCTTCTTAAAGGATAAAATTGCGCCAACTCCAATGGGAGTTCTATTTAAATTGCTTTCACTTCAGAATTTATTCTTCATAAGACTTCATTTGCACTACACGACAGTAATTTTCAAGAAACTGATATATTCTTCAATGACAAGAAATAATATATCTTAAAACATGAAAATTCTCGTCAATTTTGTAAGCACTTGCACAATTAAACAAGCCAACATTTTGAGAGTGAGAAATATGAATACAGTCCGATGTTTCATCATTTACAAACATGCTTTCAGAAAATGGTTGGTTGGTTGGTTTTTTTGGCGCAAGAGCCAATCTTGGCCATACTGCGCCAAGCATATTCAAAAAATGGTATTCACCTCCAAAGACTACATAAAAGCTTCACAAAAAATTAATTCAACAAAGCAAACCGCTATAAAAAATAAAACAATGTATGCGATTCATCTTATATATTCTCAAGATAGTTTAGTTATATATACAACTGATACAGTACATGAGCTCTGGAGACAGAAAGGAAACTTAATTATATAAATTATCCTTTTCGTCATTTAGTGCGTATTTGTTTCATGCTAAAAATTATATATTAAATATTTTTTCAAAGAAATGTTTGTTTTTGGATGTAAAAATTAATTATGAAATATTTAGAGTAATTTAACTGATATGCGAAATGAGATAAACCATTCAATATTAAAGTCGTACAAATAAATTAATTTTTCTCTTGACTTCATTATTTCTTTTATTTTATTTACTAATTAAAAGAAATCTCATCTTCCTAAACTTTAATTTGTTAAAAATTACAATTCATTCTATTATCTTACCTTCATTCATAAAACGATAAAAATATACAAAAATCCAGCACTTCACCAAAAAACCTACTGAACGAGAAATAAATTTCACTCATGTTTCCCTTTTGATTTATTCCCCTTTGCCTTTATTATTAAAACAATGGTTATAAAAGCCACAATATATAATTCTTGATGAAAAGGAATTGTTCACAAGGGGAAAATGAGGAGATTTTTTCAGGTGTTTTGCGTCAAATTCTATTCTTCTGCAACTTCTTAAAAGGCACTAAGTCGTAACAAATCTCCAGCCTCTTGGCAGCTCTTTCTAAAATTATTTTACTTCTAGAAAATTTATTTGCAACAATCCCACACCTTGAAACGTAGGACAATTTGCTTTCCAGAAGCTAACAGAATATTTGTCGCTGTGGGAGAGCACTTAGAGTCACTCTCCTCCAGCTCTCCATCCTGATAGATAACTTTCGCCGCCTCCTGAATAGCTTTTTCTTCTCTTTTTTATTCTTTCAGCGCAATCCTCTTTCTTCCGCTGATCCTTTCAATAAATTTTTGATCTCCTAAATAAGAAAGTATTTGCTTTGGACATGATGGAATAATTTCCAAAGTATAGGAATAGAAGACTAACTTTTTTCTTTTTTTGTGAAGAAGATAGTTTCATACCCTTTGTTCTTTATTTTTTAGAAATATTATTTTATGAACATCTTGTTAGCTAGATATCAATCAATGCAAAACTGGTAAAATATTTTTTGTAAAGCAAATTCTTTTATTCTCTGTAAGAGGATTTAAATATTTTCTTTCTTCGTCCTCAAAAAAACTGACCTTTTGATAAGAATCTTCAAAATCTTTTATCTATTCGGTAATGCGATAAAGAAACATTTGGCGACGGTTTATGAAGATAATGATGTATAAAGAGATATTTTCCATATTATTATTATTCAGAATCTTTGTAACTCGGCTTTAACTATTTAAGTAGATTTCTTCTCTTAGTCATTAAAAACAAAGTGGAAAACTTAAATGTTTCAAATATATTAGATTAATATTTCAGATTTGAAAGACAGAGTACCTTTGAATTTTTTTATACATATTATTCTGCATTTTTCAACTAGAATACGATTTGGGCAGTAATTTAACCCTTTAAAGGGCCATTTTTTTCTAGTCATTATGTTAAAATATTTTGAGGCTTGAAATTAGAATAAGAAAAGGGATTCATTTAGCTTATTAGATAAATTTAATTTGATTAATTAATTTCGTAAATTAATAATTAAGTACAAATCAAGATATCATTTTGTGTGAGAAAAAGAACTGAAGTATCTTAGTTTCTGTTTTACTAAAAAAATGTCAAAACTTATTCCAACCTACATCATCCTATGTTACACCAAAATGCGATATATATACATAAATAAATTAAGGCACTAAGTGCGATAATGCATTTCATAAAAATTATTATATTCGAATGCCACTTTAAATATCTATAACAAATGAAAGCAAACACCTCTCAATCAAGACAAAATTTTAAATTTAACTTCACATAAAAGATATGCCTAAATGACTGTTCAGCCGCCACATGCGGAATTATTGAGGTGAATAATCTTTCTTGCAACATTTTTTTATCTGTTAGTTTTAATAATATGCACTGAGGACCAAAGTATTATGACCACACCCTCAATACAGTGTTGAACTACCTTTAGCCCGTAACACTGATTGCATTCTTCTTGGCATAGACTTTGTGAGATGTTGGTAAGTGGTAGGAGGAATTTAATCCCATATCCGATGAACTGCACTTTCCAGTCCCTTCAGATTGGATGGCACTGGATCCAATTGTCTGATGCCCCGTTCGATCTCATCCCATAAATTTTCAATTAGATTGAAATGCGGTGATTGTGCGGGCCAACAAAGGAACGTAAAGTCAGCATCATGTTCATCGAGCCATCTAACGACAATACTAGCTGTATGACAAAGAGCATTGTCATGCTGAAAGTATCCATCCCCTGCAGGGTACACCATTAACATAACAAGATGTACTTGATCTGTGAGAACACTTAAATACCTTTGGGTATTTAGACGTTGTTCCACAGTAATCAAAGGACCCATGCAATGCCAAGAAAGCATTCCTCAAACCATAATATTGCCTCTACCAGCTTGAAGTTTTGTGGCAATGCAGTTGGGGTCCATGCTTTCGTGCTGTTTTTGCAATATCCGAACCCTGCTATCTGCATGGTGTATTTGAAAACGCGATTCATCAGACCACATGACCCTTTTCCAGTCATCTACTGTCCAATCCTTATGCGCCTTCGGAAACTGGAGACGTCTGCTCTTGTTCAAGGCTGGCAGCAGAAGCTTTCAATCAGGTCGTCGACTCCCATAGCCTCTACGGTGTAATGTGCGCCACACAGCTTGTTCAGAGACGTTCGCAGTTGCTCCTTCCGCAACCTTCCTAAGATTTTCCGCTATTTGACTTACTGTTTCTCTTCTGTTGGAGCGGACAAGTCTGGCAAGTCTCCTTTCAGCTCGAATATTAAGCAGCTTGTGACGACCACAAGCCTGACGTTGAGACCCGGTTTTCTGCTTGATAGTCCACTCGCTGTACACATTAATAATTGCTACTCTCGAGTTTGAGTTTGATGTTTATGGCACAAGAGCCAGATTTGGCTATACTGCGCCAAACATATGGTAAAATGATTGCTGCTCTCGAACATTCACAAAAGCAGCCGCTCTGCTGATACTGGTTCAAACGCTTTGAGCGCCTACAATCATTCCGCGTTCAAACTCAGCCCATATCTCCGCGCATAAAACAGTGCAAAAGATGGTTCACTTGCCATGCATTCCCTTTCTGTAGCTATCTAGCCCTCTAGCGGCAACACTGTGAAGCAGTAGCTCATTTTGCATAAAACTGTCAGGTAGTCATAATAATTTGGCCACTCAGTGTATCTCAATTGTTTCACTCGAGACAGTCAAACAATTGTTCTAAAAATGACGTGAATTTTTCTAAAGGAGAAAGTTCGGTCTCTAGGTACTGAGAAAACCCTTTTTACTAGTAAAAAATAAAGAAAAAAAACTGTTGGTGGTTCTCTAGTCACATTCAAATAATCAATAAAGTGTCTAAGTTATTATTTCCCGGCAAACAGAACAGAATTATATCAACAGAGTTTTTATACCATTTGTCTATTGTTCGTTACAACTGCAATAAAACTAAGTTATTCAAGTTTTACATTTCTTCTGCAGTTATTTACTGTATTTCCTTGTCCAACTATATCATAACATGCATAATAAATATATCCATTGCGATATATCCAAGTAGCACAATGCGATGTAAAACACGGTACAATATTATTCGATATTATAGAATAATAGACGGAAATGTAAAGTATTGAATGAAATTACAAATATTGTATGATAGCCTATATTTTAACTTCTCGGTAATGGGATAGGTTGGTTGGGTTTTTTTTGGCGCAAGAGCCAATCTTGGCCATACTGCGCCAAGCATATGGTTTTACATAAGGCAAAGTAATGGGATAGAAAAATTATGAACAGGTAATTTCTGGGTGAAAGGGATCGAGATTGTTTTCTTTGAGTGACTTCAAGTAGGAAATACACTTTGTCTCCTCTTTTATTTCAAACATATTCCTTTTAAGAGTATTTGAGAGTTTATCTATCCTGCTAACAAAAAGTTAAAGGAAATTTTAAATCTTCAGTAATATTTCCGAAATAAAAATGTTCCGCTTGAGATACTTACATCCTTAGTAAGAAAAACGAAAATTTCAATTTCCTTAGTAAAATGATGTATTGAAATGTCAAAATGTTTGCGCTGATATTGTTCGAACTTTTTAAACGAAATAAAGGAAAGAGTTTGATTTAAAGAAATGTACTGGAGGCGAAAAAGTATTGTTTTTGTTGAAATAAAAAGATAACCTAAACTCAACTTCCCCATCTCGTTTCTCGGGAAATTTTGTAATAATATTCACCCGAAGATATTATTTTATGTTAGCATAGAAACACCTTATTAAATCGTGCATTTAAAAGCAAGAGTCGACTTGACACTTTAGCAAATAGTTGCTGTTTGTAAAATCTGAATAATGCGCAAGTTCATATTTGGTTAGATTTAAAAGCATGTCTAATTCCCTGATTTAAATTGCTTACCGTGTCATAATAGACCTTCTAAATATTCGTTCTAATTATTATTATGTTTGCAAGTTGAAACATCATTATTCTCTTCCAAATTGCTTGGGATAATTGCATAATTTTTGAGCCTAGTATGAATGATTATAACTTGCGTACTTTTATGCTTCAAACAACAAAACGAACTTGCGGATAATCCACAGAATTTCCAGTTGATTTTACCTTTAATTGTCTTTTTCCCATTATATCTGTTCACTTCCATGGTTTAGCTAATGAACTAATACTTGCAAAGGGAACAAGAATAAATAGTACTTTTGCCTCATTTTTATCAAAATAACCTGGAAAGAAAATGTAAATTATTTAATAACTTCCTTACTTTACACATTTTGCATTATTTTTATCTGCACCTACAGCTCAAAGTTGCTTATGGTGCCAAAATGTCAATTTAAAAAAATATTTAAATTGTGGATAATAATCTATGGCACTAAGTAAAAACAGGGCTATAAATAAACAAGAATGTAAATAAAATTCAAGCAAAACTTCTAAATCTGCTTAAGAGCATTAAGGGAATAATTTCTATATAAACTTTTGAAAGATTTTGTGAAATAAAACAAATTAAAATTTAAAATTCATGCTTCAGATACGTGAACAACAATTTATGTTAAAAAGGAAAAGTAGCAGTACCAAACTTATAATTTTTTTATTTCAATAAGAATTAAATACCTTTTTGTTAATTTTTGTACTATAGGGAGAAATGGAATGTATATTTCTTCAGATATCTCCAATTCTTTATTTATTCGTACAACAGAATATCCTCTGAGGCTTCAAGATATTCATGTCAGTCATTATTGGGCTTTAATTGAGTAGTGTATCCTGATGTACGGATACTCAAACTGCTGGAGCGGTGCAATTAGGGGAGGAAGATCTGAAGCCACCTAAGCAGTTTATTTTAAACTTTATTACACCATGTTCTTTGTCGTTGTTTATTATCACGGTTCCTCTCTACTTTATTTTAATTTTTAACCTTCATTTTCTCATTCTTACCGCGTTTGGCGCAATGCGGCCAAATCGAAATTTTATATCACAAACCTGAAACTCATTGGATTTTTTAATACAATACATAGTGAATTGACATGCGCAATAACTTTTATCACGAACGTGACGTCACACGAACAGATTCCATTGGCAATCCATAAACAAATCCTATAAAAACATTATTGATTTCTGTTGTGTTTTACGAACTGAAATTTCATATTTTTTCTGACTTCAAAGCTTTCATTCCTCCCCCCTCCCCAATTCGGTTCTGTCGTGAATACGACATGTGGAAAGGAAAAAAAGCATTAAAAGATGCGAAATTGACATTTTTTATACACTGTACAAATTCAAAGAAATGTAGGCTCAAGACTTACGAATTCTTGTCTTTCATGTATGAGCTTCCTGTCGACGGATTTTACAAGACCAGAAAACGTGACTTTTCAAAATGTCTTTGATGAAACTATATTTTACATTACGAAGATATATCTGACAACACCATCTTAGATCTAGTACTATCAAAGATAAACCACGAAACTCAATGCAGCATCTATGAGGGATAAAATCTATATAAAGAGATCTTTAAAGACGCCTTAAGGATGATTTAATGAAAAAAGACGTTAGTAAATAGGAGCTAACTTCTGTAACTCAAAGGAAAAGATATATTTATTAAATTATTACATTGGCACAGTTAATTCAATTTTCTTTTAATAAAAAGTGAGAAAAAACAAATAATTCTTCCATTTACGATATCAAATGAAATAAAGTACATTAAGGTTGAATTTAATTCAGTTTCTTTGTTACTCTTTTTTAATAAAAACAAGTATTGTAATTCGCATTGTAGGAAATTATACTAAAAGGTTTTAAGGAAAGATAGCCCATCACACTTCACCGAGTCTGAAATGTCATTTGTGTAATTACGTCTTACGGATAGAACTAAATAAATCCAATTTGTATGGTGCTATTGCACGGAAACTATAGATTTGCATCGAAGTTTGGGTCCAATGCATCAAAAGAATGGTCCATATCTGTGTTAAAGACAATTATAGATTATAAACGTAACTTATAGGATTAATAAAATTTGTCATGCGGTGCTAACTCCAAAATTATTGTAAATATGTATTAGATTTCATAAAAGCTTCATCTACATGATGAAGTTCTCTTTGAGTAATCCACTTTTTTAACCACGCAACAAAAATAAATCAGCGCTTTATTGACAAAAATAACTTTAGTATAAGTGCTATCATCTATGCTGATTGAAAATATTACAAACAGAATTAATTAGTTAACTTATTTGTTAAGTAATTAATTACTTGTTAAGTAATTGTTCTGTAGTTTCGTCCTCTGTGCATATCATCAGGGCTAAATAATAATTAATGGTTTGGTTTTTTGGCACAAGGGCCATAGATTTGGCCATGCTGCACCAGACTACGTAAAATTCTTTCCAGTTAAAATTTCAAATTCCTTGGTATAGGAAACAACGTGGAATAAAAATTAATAATAACAGTTAATAGTTTTAAAACAGAAAGGACAGTAGATTAAATATGTGAATAAAAACCAATTGATTTTAAAAAAGGTAAAATGTTATCATGTGGATTTTTTCCAAGTAAAGTAGATAAAAATATGTTATTAGATTTAAAAAAGTGTAAACGCTGCGTATAAAAACTTGGGCATTCAGAAAGTATATGTTGGACGGACATAATACAGTTACATCGAGAACACATTGGAGCTTGTTCTCCTAACAGCAGATGACGATGAGTATATCGAGTGCGAGCCACTCGTAATCTCGTGAGAACCGTATCCGCTTTTCTGTTCATTTGAGAAGGCCAAAGTTCGATGGTAGGTTTAATTCCATAAAGCTTGTTTTCGCTTTCAATATCCCACTCTCTTTAAATAATAATTAAATATTAAATAATAGCTCGAGTAAAACACAGACATAATTGAATATATATACACACAGGATTTTATGATGATAGCGCTCATATATTAAAAGTAAGAAAATGCTGGTTTTAGATATAGGTACCTTTATTCAGTGCATCGATTAACAAATCAAAATTATGATTGACGAATCATCTGGAAGAAAGTCAATTTTGGCGATTTTGTATAAGATTTTAATTGATGTCAATTGGAAACATTTGGATGAATATAATTCAGACAAAATTAATTTTAACCGCAACTTTTAAGTAATATCTACATGATAACGTACACAAGAAAATCGAAAGGAAAACATTCCAATTTTTTTAAACACTCCCAATTCTTAAAACTATTTTAATGGTTATAGTGTTTTTATATTAATAGCATTTTTTGATCACAATGAAATTATGAGGAGATAAAATATTATTGAAAGCAGGAAACCTCTCATTAATTGGACATTAACTTGCTTAACGTCTACGATGCTAATCAGATAAATTTTAATAACTTATTAAGAAGGTTTAAATGTAATGGAAACTAGTTTGTTTACTGCATTCTGCAGTTGCCGTTCAATCAAACGCATATTACATCCTTGGGCAGAAACATGAAAATCGTCAACTTATAGTGTCCCTTGATGGAGGAAGTGGGCTCAGAAGTTCGCTAAAGTGAGTGATAAAAAGAGTAATATTGAGGACACTTCCTTGGGGAACACCCTTAGGATTGGATTAAAGGATCAGAATAAAAATTACCAACACGTACACGAAATATTCGAGTAGTCCAAAATTTTTTGGATAAAAACAGGAAGGTTTCCTCTAAAATCCAAATTTAAAAGTGTTTGAAGAACACCATAACGCCAGGTACGATTGTAAGCCTTTTCAACATCGAAAAAGATGGAAACAAGATGATTTCTGCGAACAAAGGCATTACGAATTTGTGTCTCCAGAAGAACTATATTATCAAATGTTGAGCGTAATCGTCGGAAGCCACTCTGCAACGGCCAGATGCATCCATGTTCCTCTAACTGAAACACTAGGCGGGCATTGACAATGCACTCCAGCGTTTTGCACATACATCTCGTTAGAGCGATTGACCTGTAGTTGAAAGGGCTGGCAGGATCCTTTTACGGCTTAAGGATTGGAATCACTATTGCCATTGTGAAAGGAATTTTTACTGAGACTAGATTCGATTAAAAAGTTTGAACAAATTGGAAAGAGAAACCTCATCTAAATATCGAAGCATATTGTAAGCGATTCTATCAGGACCAGGGCTAGTTTCATGTGCTTGATACAAGGCTTTCTTCAGCTTAATAGTGCTATTATATGCAAGAGATCTGCGTGCAGTAAAATTTAAATTAATTTCTTCCTTTCGATTCGTAGTCACTAGAAATTTGGGACTGTACGAATCAATAGCTGAAACTTTTTCAAATGCTCGCCCCAGAACATTAACAACTTCTGCAGGCGAGGAATGAATTACATTTCCCGATTTCAACACAGGAAATGAAAATTCAGGATAGATTCCATTAGCTGTCTTCACTTTCCATCATAGTATTTTGCTAGAGGTAGAGTACGTGATGGATGAAACGTATTTAAGCCAGGATTCTCTCAGACTACGCCGGCGAATGCAGCGAGCCTAAGATTTGGCTCGCTTAAATGCAACAAGATTTTCCGTTGTTGGGTATCTGCGAAATTAGTTCCAAAATTGTTTTTGTTTCCTATAAATGTCGTGATAAGCCTTGTTCCATCATGGTCTGCTAAATTTCTGTAGACGAGGCGAGCTTTTGGGAATACTTATTTCCAGCTTTCATAATGCAATCGAGGACAAGCTGTATTGTTGTCGAGATATCTGCTATGTTAATCATACTTTCAGTAATTTTGGTCAGTTGCGAGAAATCAGCCCAATTCGCATGCTGGAATAGGAAACGAGGTTGAAATTGAGTCGTACCACCACCATTAGCATGGGATACTAATATACGGAAAATTCTCATTCTCATGTAAATAATTTCCAACTGTAAAATTTAACAACGGCAAAATCACTGGGAAATCATATATGGAGAGATCTAAACTGTGAAAGGTACACGCGAGTTCGTAGAAGTAAGTTTGCTCTTCATTATTCAGCAAACAGAGCATTATTGGTAATGAACTGTTCGATCTGTCGCCCACGAGAATTTGTCCTATGCGAGCCCCACAAAGTACTATTGCCATTGAAATCCCCAAGTAAGATAAATGGTGCTGGAAATTTCTGTACTAAACTATCAAGATCTTTTTGACTAATAGAATCATTGGATGGTAAATAAACACAACAGACTGTAATTAATATTCGTACATGTACTTGAACCGCCACAGCCTACAAATCAGTATGGAGTGAGAGAGGTGTTCTGAGAAAAAACTGGAGATTAGATTGCAAATGCCTCCAGAATAATGCGAATTACTGTCTGAATCTTTCCGAACAGCAATTTAAGAGGCAATTAACCCCGCAATTTAAGAGGCATATTTGATTTCAAGAAAGTTTCTTGACGACAGAAACAAGCTTGATGAAATTCGTTAAGAAGGGTCCTAATTTCATTTAGCTTGGACCCAGTGCCACGACAGTTCCAAGAAAGAACCCATCAAGGAAATGTTGCATGAGAAGTGTTAGGAACATTGGTTAGAGTTGTCGATAAATCGCAACTCATTTGGATTTCATCCTCCTCTTCGGATGGATGCAGTGTGATAAGTTCGGGACTTTTGGCGCGCCACTAAAAATGGACGATAGATCCTTTTGGACTATACCCTGATTCGCAAGTCCCAGTGCAATAGAGTTATGTAAATTTAATAAAGGGAGTAAATATCCCTGGGAACCTTGGGATTCGGATACCAGTACACACCTAAACAAGGTAGGCCCCAGAGGAGCGCATTGCCTATGGGAAATTTTTTATAAAAAGTGTATTGGAAAATTCAGCAATAGTTATAAAATCAAAATATTAGCATTAAATACTGCGCAAGTTGAATAGTTTTGGGATTTTAAATTTTATTGTTCTTTTTATGTAGATTAATAACATAAAAAGACAAAGAAAAATGTCTTTGATGCCAAATACTTTCATTCCGACTGTTGTGTTTTCGTTACTTCAGCAACAGCTTCCTAATCAGAAAAGCCTACGGGTAAAAAAACTTCGTGCTAAGAATAAGAGTTTTTTTTTTTTTTTTTGTAAACGTAGTAAATCCTTTCCTTCTGTGGAGAATTGTGCTTTATTTCCTCCATTCTTTCTGTCTTTTCCTTCATTATTTGGTCCAGATGCGATAATGGAATTCGACTGCGAGCCTGCAGTTCCTATTTTAAGAAATCAATGTCCTGTTATCGGGGAAGGCAACTTCTGTTTTGCTAAAGGGTTAGGTTATAGAATTTAAACTGGAAATTTACAGAATGCCTGTTAAGATTAGTCGATTGTAAGATATGAAGCATAGATCTCATAGACGAGATGTAACGTTTTTCATAACATCCATGAATCTAGTTTTAAACATATCTATTAACTTAATTCAGATTTTTTAAAAATTGGAAAAAATATTGAAAACCCATTTGCTAGACAAAGTTCAAATTTTTTTACCATGATAAAAGAAATTATTTGTGCGTCAATTTCATTTCAAGCAACGCCAAACTCTTCTCGATTATTTCATGCAAATTCTCGTTATGTTATTAAAAATAGAGAAATTATTTATCACCAGCTTTTATAGTTTTGATTTATATTCCACTATCTAGACTGCTCATATAAATAGCAATTCATTTCATTGCAAATAAATTGCGATTGAAAATAGCGTAATGTTGGAGAGTTAAGCCAAGGTTAAAAACTGCATGAACAGAATAGTCGCTAAGCGTTTGGACAAATAATTTCTTAATTTTGTATACAATAATCATTGTAGTTACTTAAATTCCTAGAAATATCTTTAAATAAAATTTCTTGCATAACCTCAAATGACGAAATAAGGGTTAACTTTCGCTTTTGATTGTTAATATGTCAGCGCAGTAAAGTTTTTAGCGTAATTAATTTAAATACTTAAATTTTAAGGGTAATAAATTACTTGAATAAAAAACTATGCAAGATTTGCATAGATCTGTATGCAAAAAAGTGTTGAGATCTTCCCGTTGCTTTTTCTTCCCTTTTAACAAATGAAGACAGCATCGGCATTAATTTTTCAGACAAAAATCACACTTAAATCATTGGTTGAATAAAAATGCAGTTAAATTATTTTTATAAACTTATTATTATAAATTGTTAAAAATATTATTGCTTCCTTATCATAAAACATTTTGTTCCTTAGTAATGAAATTAAGAATTACTGAGCATTGGTTAAATCATCTTTTTGAAAGAAAAGCTAATTTAACCAATGTTCAGTAAATTAATTATCAAATTTTATACACACTTAATAAAGAAAAATTTCTTTCGAAACGATTTTTTTAACAAGAAAATAAAAGTTGTAGTCTAGTTTACTAATACTGCTGGACATTAATTCATTAATTGTAATGGAATAAGATATAAAAATGTATTTATTTTCAGCGAAAAAAAAACAACTTGGAACCTGTATTTTCTATTGAACTATGCATCAAAAGCATCAATACTTTTACTCTCATTTTTCTTTTAACGCCATAGTTTTCAATAATTTCTGAGCTTTTTCAATCGCCATAAATCACATACTATCCAATTCCAATTTTACATTAGCATACTGAATATGAATGTAATAATAATAGGAATAATCTGTCACTATCAGCAAATAGTTCGCTTTTTGAAGATAAAATCATTCCATTTTTTTTCAATTTGCCATTTCATTTTAGAAAACGTTCCCGAAATAAAAGTAACTCTTTTGAAAGCTTTATAATTTTCAGCAATATATATTCTTTTATTTTCCACATTCTCTTCATCAACTTCTCTTCTTCCTTTGTATGTTTCATCATATTTAGAAATATTTATTCCTATTCAAGAGATGATGGGGTAAAGATGTCCTAGCTCTTTTTACGCATACAGAATTAATAAATTCGGACGGATGGAATCGGATTAAGAAAATTATCAAAAGAGAGCTAATAAAGTATGAATTGATCATTTTTCTAGCTTATTTTGCTCAGGCATCTTTAACAATTTTTGAAAAACGATCGGCAAATATAGCTACCATGCAAAATCGACACTTTTCCAAATTTTTGACATCCAGATATTGTGGTAGTGCACGAATTTGTTTAACCATCTAATTAACGGATGCTTCCTATTTAAGATATTTAAAATGAGATAAAAATAAACGAGAATGTAAAAGATACTTGCGAACTAAACGTTTCAAAGAAACTTCTGCATTTGAAATCAATTGCTACTTTGACTTAATTTCAAGTTTGAATATAAAAACAACTCATAGTAGATTGGCAGTTAGTATTTGCCTTTAACTAGGATATTTATATCTTAACTGTTACCAAAAGTTTGAAATATGGTAATAAAATAAATCAAATGTATAAAGATACGTGGCAATTTTTTTTTGTATCGATTAGAAATCTTTAGAAGAACGGAAACTATTTATTTCTGAGAATGGAAATTTATCAATTGGTATGTAACACCATAAGAAAAAAAAATCAAAGCTAGTGTTGCCACATTTTTGTCACTATTAGAAGTTAAAAAAAATTTTTTTTTTCAAATGACAGATTATTAAAAGACAATCTGGGAAAGAATAAAGGACATGATGTATTTTGAAGAAAAAAATACCGTTCCTTAAAAGTTTTAATGCCATCATTTTTAATAACAAGCACTTATTTAAAATAAAACTGAAGCGTTGTTTAAAACTTCGAGTTAAATCAAGTAAGAAACAATCAACTCAAATCCATTCACATTACACATTTACTTCATTTCGTTTTAATAATATTAATTCCATATTACTTCTATCGTGATATAGAAAGAAACTAAAGAATTGCTACTATGCATGCTACCTTTCCTATATTAATTCCTCTCATTGTAATAATCTTAACACTTTTCGGAAACAAAAGTGAATCAGTTACAAATATGAGATGAAAGAGAAAGATACGGTATCTTAACTACCGCGTATCTTGCTTCAGAAATATGTAAATAGTGAATGAAAAACTCTGGTAGATTGTTTCAGATGCTTTCGCGTTGATGAAAATTCTGGGCGTTGGTTGCGTAGATGAATAAAGGAACGAGGTAAGCAACTAATTAACGGCGTGCGAAAGCTGACTCTTTATTCAATTTCAAGGAATATTATCGGTGTTAATTTATTCGCCGATTTATGCATATTACAATGTAATTAGGAAAGTTTGTTGATGCTGGTAAAACAATGAAATTTTTTATATGTGCATCAATATATAATTTTTCCATAACTTATAAAAATCTAAAGGAGGAAGATAATGTTTGCAAATAATTTGATGCACTAAAGATTATAAGTTTCTTAATTCTATTCATAAACAATTCTAAAAGGTGCAAGTTTAAAATAATTATATATATATATATATATATATATATATATATATATATATATAAATAACTACGATTACAAGTTTGGAGCTTAAAGCTATTATCCCTTCTTTGCATAGTGATGGAAATTTCCATCGTAACAATTAGTGAACAAAAATGGTACTCAAAACAGGTATACTGCAAATTGGTTGTTGCTGGCAACTTTTTTCATGACTTTTGCTTAATAAGGAGCGTAGCTGTCAAAAAAATCAAATGTCACAATCATTATAAAGAGTTTTAACTTGTCATTTCGGTGTTTGTTGTGGTTGGAAGAAATTTGCGATCTCTTCAATATTTTTTATAACTAATCTGAGAGTTTTTTGCTAATAAAAGCGATAATGAGTAGAAAAATTTAGAAGACAGGGACACTGAAGATTTCGTACTGGACTGAACATGTAAATTCACATGATGATGGATATTTCCATCATACTGTTTTTTTTTTAATTATTTTAGATTGTATATTTATACTAGGATTTTTTCAACATTTTCCCTTTATTATAGAGCATGAATTACATCACTGATTTATTTCACAAAAAATCATGCAAAGAAGGATTAAATGTTGCCAAATCATGGTGTGTAATACAAAAATTTCTTTTTTTATACATATTAATTCCCTTTCTATTGGAGGAACAATCTATATAAATTCATTTCTAAATATTTACTTTTATGAAATTGTTTGTCATATAGAATTTTTTGATCCTCATCATTTGAAATTGATGCTATTGTATTGCTTTGACAAAGATTCGGTTTTTTATTTCATAAGTAAAATCTTCGTAAAATCAATTTTTCAAAATAATATGATTTTCACTGAACTGAAGATCGCAATGTTCATCTATTCGAATTATTATATTAGTTCTTAAATTTCCAAATTCAAATGACAGTTTTTTTAATGAATTTTGATACCTTAATATACATTTGAGGATACAAATTTCATAGATTCTGGTATTCGACGGAAAAATATAATTGAATAAATAAAATGTTTGTGTGTTGAGGTACTTGCATTGAAACAAACATCATAATAAAAAATTAAAATAAAATCATATATTTAAAGCATTTATCAATTACATTTTTAAAAGATAATGTTAAAATACGCAGTTCTGCAAATCAGTGCAGTTTAGCGACTAACAATTACACGCATTAAAGGAAATTGTTATATAAGGCATAATTTTGGTAAAGCGATTATATTCATGTTGAATTATGTTTATTACATATTTAAACACGCCTTTGTAAAAAACATCATTTATATTCGGATTATTGCCAAGTTTTGATTTAGAAATTTCTCCTTGTGTGTTTGGCTTATAACAGGCAGGAGTTTCTACTGCCGGCGTCCTGGTCTAAGGGTAGGGCGTCTTTCCCGTGATCTGGGCGTCCTGGGTTCAAGCCCCGGTTCGGGCAGGGTTGTTCTTCTCCCTGTGTTCTATCTGTGAGATGTGTGAAAGAACCCCTTGGTAAATTAGGGTTGTGGAAACGATTGTATGAATGCCATCGTCATAGGAGCTAGGAGACAGACTTCTGCCCTCGGATGCTCAGGGGCCTTTATCCTCAAAAGCTACTGCAGAAACTCGGCTTAAAACGCTGCCGTCATCAGCGGGCTTGCTTCTGACAAGTGCATAAGTAACAATAACAGAGTTTTTACTCAAATATCACAAAACTTGTGGAATGCTATCAAATCTTCATATTGCGATTCAGAATAGATGATTTAAAAATTCTAGGAAGTACTAGTAGAAAATTTTTAACTGTGCCTCAGTAAAATAAGGAATATTTTTTTTTCTTCTCGTTATTTTATCACTGAACAAACAGGACACTTATATAAAATTCTAGTGATTATTGGTGATTAAAAATGGTGTATCAGTTTGTCTGGCTATAAACCCAATAACTGAAAAACGAAATAAGCAAGAAAGATACGTACGTGAAAGATAATTTGGTACGTGGCTCTTCAGCTCAAAATGGCAGATACTTGCTAAATTTTGTATAAAATGTATTAATAAAAAATGTATATCTTAGTCTATACGTCACATGCGTATGAAAAGGTTATCTGAAAAACGCAATTGGCTAGATCGATAAAATTGGGTAGGTGATCCTTACACACAAAATTACATATTTCAGTCAAATTTAGGAAATTTGTTTGAAACATTTTTTGGTTAACGAAATATCTTATCTGTAAAACCGATATGTCATCCTGTATATGCTGATTTTTTTAAGAAATGCAACTGCCTAGGTCCTTGACATTAGACGCATAATTTTGTCACCAAAATTTTTAGATACAATAATCCGGCAGATAATTTTAAAACTAGAACAGGCGATGGATGGATTTGAGTTTTAGAGGCGTAAGAGCCACCCTTTGCTAAACTGCGCCATCGTATGGTTAAAATATTGGAAATCATGGGTAAGAAACTTCGTTAAAAATAATTGTACTAAAAGATATTTAAAAAGAATTACACTGAAAAACTGAATTCCACTCGGTAAAAGGGTGAAAAATGCTATGAGAAAAAAAAAGGTACAAACTAAATATATCTGTAAAAGCCAATGGTCCTTAAAAATTGACAACTAGAACAGGCGAAGGATTATTGAAATTCAGTCTTAAAAATGCATCTGAATACAGAAATTTATATTCACTGCATAAAATGTGCAAAATTATATAGAAAATTATACAGTCTGGAATATATTGTATAAAATATGAGCAACAGATTATCCTTTCATCGTGCAAAGGTCACTAACATCGACATGCAGCTATTGGCGTCCGTTTTCAAGTCCCCCATTCTCCCCTTTAAAAACGACGGACTGCTGTGGGGCTCGACTTGGTAAATAGACAGATTGTAGACACTGCATTACAAAATCTTGCCCCTAATATATAGACGATTTCATTTTTTATCGATCCGTCTATTCATGGGCATGTGAACACTATATTAAAAAAAAATCACCAAACTAGAAAAATTACGTGGTTTTTACATCCAAAATTGTAAATCTATATCTAACTTTTGTATTTTATTGTCAAAATGCATATTCATTTCATTTCTATGTACGAGAAACAGCAGCACACTGTTACATATTCCATAATTTTTTTCAGCAAACATATATACTGAAAACAAGATTTACTTTTTTTTAATGAGGAGCTCGAAATGTAAGTTTCATATAAAAAAATCTTAATATTTAGATTATTTTAAAAAGGCAAGATAATACTTTTACTTGTTCCAATTACCATTTCCTTGGAGGAACAAACATATAGCACGAATAATTATTTTCTTTTTTGAGTTATTTTAGAAAGATTTAATTTAATTGTTGACAACTTTCATATGTGCTCCATTGTAACATTATGGCTGAGAACGCTTTTTAATTAATCAATTCTCGTAATGAATTTCACCTAACAATCGATAAAATTCAATCATATTAAAAATTCAGTTTAAAAAAAATTGTATCAGGAATCATCACATTAAAAAATAATCAAAAAAGTTTTTTTAGCAGAAAACTAATATTACTAATATTAATCAAAACAAAAGTTCATAAAACAAACTACTACAGCAATCCTTCAACTACAACAAACTACTACAGCAATCCTTCAACTACAACAAACTACTACAGCAATCCTTCAACTACAACAAACTACTACAGCAATCCTTCAACTACAACAAACTACTACAACAATCCTTCAACTACAACAAACTACTACAACAATCCTTCAACTACAACAACAAAAAAAATATTTTGTACATAGGTTCAAATATTTTTGACAAGTAACGAATTCCTATTTATATGCAAAACCATAATAATAAAACGCGATTCAACATTAACACACTAGCCCACTGAAATCCCGTAATTAGTAGAAAATCACCCATGGACTAACAGCAATAACTTCGAACCCGCGTAAGTAGCAGGACGTGCCGTTGAAGGGTTAAGAGATGACGAAAGAATTAAAAGAAACTTATTCTTAACTTAGAAAATCACAAAATTCTACATGTGAATATTTCTTAACAGCAACTAAAACGATACATAAATGAGATTTGTGGTGCGATTTTGGTTACAAAATATATAATAAGAGCTCATAAAATGGTGTATTCGAATAATTTCATATTTTCTCTGATTGATAATAAATGATCATACATAAAACCATAATTTACAATGTGTTTGTTCAATATGTCTTGGCAGCAACAACCTTCAATAGGAGTCTGAGTCATGGATTGTTTTCAATCTAAATGGATGCCATTGTCCGAATTCTGTTAACGACCATCACGGGTGAAAAGGAAATTTGCAAAATGATAAAATGGCTCGCGGCAGTTTAATAAAAAAAGTAGTTTGGTTTGCAGGATTGCTGGAACTCCATAAAGTACCTAATAAAACCTTTATTTAAGTGAAATGCGTTTTATAGTTTGAGGTGAGAGAATGTTACATTCTTTAAGGCTTAGAAAGTACGGATGCCAGTTTCACAGCAACCCTTTTTATGTAATCTGTAAATATTTCGGAAAACATTTGAGTCACTTTTCAATATGTAAATACAGTTCGTACAAATACTTGAGCAATAGTTGGTAATAAGTGGTTGATGTGGCAATAAAATATAATTCTTAAAAATAAAAGTTTTATTGCTGTCTATATATTAAAGGTAATTTCAGGATATTGAATGAACTCATCTAAAGCCTTAAAAGTTGCATTTATTTCTTGAATGGCTTAGTAATTTCAAAACTGCGTTAACGCTAAGTTTATAGCCCAGGCCATTTTTATATATTTCAAACTTCACAAGTAAAATTACTAAAAAAATTTTTTTTTTTACCACTTGTATTGACTTTTCTCCATTGAACTAGAAAAATGTATGTTGAAATTCAAATTCTTAAGATGCTGATATTTTTTTTGAAATTTACTATTTGGTTTACATATATCTACCAATATGGATAAATTTTTGACTACAATAAAATAAACAACAATCTGATAACTGAAACATACATGGATATTCAGTTACAATATCCAACCATCATAATGGCAATTATTCCAAAAAACAAAGAAATTCTATTTATTATTATCACTGCCAGACATTTCATATAGTTCATTCTACTGAATGAGTTAATTCAGAGGATGATTTGGGTAAAAAAAAATTATTTCTACATATTAAAAATATTGTGTTTTCTCGGTATAAAATTTGTCAGGTATATCTTAATGTTGTCATAGGGTAGTAATGACAAACATTTCGTTTAGAGGGTAAAGTTATCTGGAAAAGATTTTCCTCTTTCAAAACTTCTCAAATTGATATTGCGAAATAAAGAGAAGCAACGCCATCTGTAAAATATGTAATAATATTGCCCGTGACATAAATGTGATGTTATATATTGTTAAATTTTATAAGCTTTTTATAAATAAACATTTTTATAAGTTAATAAGGTATAATTATGAGGTTTATTTCAAGTTTTTTGAAGAAAATAAAAACAGCTTGAACCGTTTAACTCAAATTCCGCCACGGTACGAATTGAAGTCTTTTTGAAATATATAGGTTTCATCTTTTAGAAAATTGCTTTGATTTATAAATCTAAAATACAGATCTAATGCTTTATGCCTGTGCTAAAGACGCATTAGAAATTATTTTAAGTGAAGATAGGAATTTATGTACCACGATTAAAATTTTCAAAATTGTTTATTTAATCATTTGTGGCTTAAATTATTATTTGTTAGAAAAAAAATAACTTGATAATATTTATTAAAATTTTTTAATTGATTTTCGATTAATTATTTTCTAAAGTAATGAATTCAAATTATTCATTTATTATCCATTCATATCCAAATCACATTGCTATTTATGCCCCATTAAACCATATCCAGGCCAAATTGAAAGTGGAAATGCATAGAGAAGCACGCTACTCTGGTGATGGTCAATTGCACCATGAATCCGTAGATTGTTTGGTTGTGTGATGTTTATTGGAGCAAGGGCCATATTTGGACATGTTGCGCCAAGCAAATGCACGAATCTGGAGAAGGTTAACGGTTTTTTAAAAGATATTATGCGCATAATTTTTCAGAAACTTCCATTGCTTAACAACTGTTATAGAAGTAGGTATAATTAGTCTTTAAAAATTTTAAAATGAATTGAACCAAAATCTTATTATAGATTTCAAAAATTTTTCTAAACTTTATCTATCCTACTTTTAAGAATATATAAATAAAATTTCAGCGTTGTTATATATTATTTAAAACAGTTATGTGTTATTTTATGCTCCAAGCTAATTTTTTTATTCAGTGACTCATGATTCAAAAGCACCGTTCTCAAAAGTCGACCATGTAGGTATTTCCGGCAATGAAATGGCGCATGCTGGTGAAAAATGAGCATCGCCCTTTTCTGACCCAAAATCTACCAAAAATAAAAAAATAAAAAATCTAGCCAAAATTCTGTGATACCTCTTCAGTAGTAACTTTTAAATTACTTGGCAGAACAAGCGGGATCTGCAGATCCATAGCAAATTATATTCTGTGAAGCCTATTTCACCTATACGAGAGATTGATGTCAAATTGACTCTCTGCAGGTACATACATCTTATTTTCGGCGAAAGAACACCATTCTATCAAACAAATCACGGTGATTTTACTATCAAGCACATTTCATTTGAATGTCCTTCTTTTAATTGATATTATTTTAATTTTTTCAATTACTTTACAGGACTTGGTGGGTAAGAAATATCACTCAAATATCTTTAATTTCTTAAGGGCTTTTGAGTATTTTGCAAAAATTAAACACCTTTTGTTTTGTTCCCTGTTTTTGCTTTTTACTTTGTTTTACCAGATTTCTTTTTCAAAATGATTACTCATTTTGTACTCATAAAATTTTAAAATTTTATACGTTTATTGTTAGAAAGGCGCCTTGGAAGGTTAATTATTTTGCTTTTTTTATACTTTTGTTAATTGATTTCTTTTAATTTGACCAAAAAGGCATACCATATGCTTGGTGCAATATGACCAAGGATAGCTCTTGGGCCAGAAAACCCAACAATCCAAAAGTCGACAATCGCTTTCAATAAATTGTTTTGAAGAAGCTTTTAGTATCATTATTTGCATATAAATGAGTAAAGTAGGTTAAGCAATTTTATAAAAATTAATATGCTTTTAAACTACTGGGAATTTAGAGCGAGACTTTTTGATCACGTATATTAGTCATAAAGAAAATATATTTAATTTATAAGTATATGCTTACAATTTATTTACGAAAGCACGCGGTTCGTATTTGAAAAAAAAAATCATTCTCAATTTAAAACTGAGCAGTTCATTTAAATTCAAAACCCGGATATTTGAAGTCAATCAACTTTTTAAAAAAATCACGTCCTTACGGTGAAGGTCAGTACGAAGTATTTTTCTATTACTATTTAAAAGCAGTATATGTATTTCCTTATTAAATTTCATATGCTGAAACTCGTTTCCTGTTCCGTTTCCTGTTAAAAGTTCTTGCAAGTCATTTTCAGTAAATGAAAATTTTAAATAGCAGTATTAAAAAAAACTGAATCATGGTATTAATTAGATAAAATTATAAATGTATGATTTTCATAAAGAAAGAAAACAGCATTTATTGCGCTTTTCATTTGAATGAAAAATGTATTAAAGTCTTTACGTTCACAAGTCAAAGAACGAAAGCAAAATATCTCTATTATATAAATAACATAAGACACCATTACATAAGCATCTATTTAATAGGAATTCACCTATCTGATATAATCTGTTTCATTTGCACGAGGCATCGTTCGATGAATTATCACACTCGAATTATAATAGCATCTAATGTGTAGACTGAAACGGATTCCTCAGAATGGTATAGATCTAACACATTTATGATTAATATCTAGATACATTTGGCTATAATTCAGCTATCTACTAGGTTTGATAATCTAAATGAAACAGCCTATATGCAGATTATTTTAAGCAATTCCGGAAAAAATTTAGACTTTGTAGCAGACAAATTCAATAAAAAAATTTTATATGTCAGCATTTGCAGAAGTTGTATAATACTTTCAAAGAAATTATCTGGAATCAAATTACAGTTTTTAAGAGAGATATGTGTTTCATATAATCTCTTTAAAGCACGAAAAAATTTTTTACGGAAAATTCGAAAAAAGAAAAAAAAAAAAAAAAAAATTATTTCCGTCATTCTGGAATAAGAAGGTAACTGAAGGTTGTTATTGACAATCATATCGTTGTTGTCGTATCATCGTTGTATCGACAATCATATCGCTGTATCGACGACGGAATAGAAGATTGTACGGAAAGTGTATTATGCATCTCGCATTTAGAGACAATCTAGTAATTTCAATAAGTAAATAAAAATACATTAAAATTGTTCATTTGTTCTTTGAGTTTTCGAGTAACGCCCGTATGAGTATATCCGAACTAGGTTAGACTTTATTTCAGATTTAGCAAATTTCACGTACATAATAACCATTTTTCCCGACCTTAAATTCTTTAGAATACAATTTATATTCTAATTTTATTTTTTCTTTCAGAGAACTCACCGTATTTACAATATGTTTAGATACTACACTACAGAAATGAAATTTTATATACATTTTATACTAGCCATACTTCTTCAAAATAATATCTTATTGTTCTAAGTCAGGAATACAATTTCTCTTGAGGTTCAAAAATGGAATATATTTTTGGGGGATAAATTTTCCATCATTTTTTATTTCTCATTTATAGTCTTGTGAATAATTCTATAAGTCTCCATTTAACAGTTAATCTAACTAAATGTAGTGTCAAAAAAAGCTAAATTGATTGACATCTTGTATTTGTACCAAGATTAAAATCTGATTGGTTCGGTCCTCGATGTAATAAAAAAAAAAATTCTAATAAAACTTCTTCAGAGAAAGTCTGTCGTTTGTGTGACTTGGAAAGAGCTAGAATTACCGATGTTATCGTTTGATAAAAATTAAAAATAATACGAGTATCGCTTCATCCCTTAAAACAAAATGCAACTGTCAAATATGCCGTCTTTTCATAAGTAGAAACAACATTTAATAAAACTGAATTTGACGCTTAGTCCCATAAAATTAATCATCATCAAATTTGTTTTCGGAATGCAAGTTTATGGACGTCATAGAAGTACAAACAACATTTAACCCTTTGTACTCGGAAAAGCAATTCGATGCATAATTATTCACTTAATACAGGGATTAGGTTAATAATTTCACCTTATTTATTACTCCGAAAAATAAATGTTTATATTTGTTTTAAGTTGAATATCACCGAAAAAATCAATCAACATTT
Source organism: Argiope bruennichi (assembly GCF_947563725.1). Lineage (NCBI taxonomy): Eukaryota > Metazoa > Arthropoda > Arachnida > Araneae > Araneidae > Argiope > Argiope bruennichi. The sequence goes on along the minus strand of NC_079163.1, from coordinate 87,013,098 downwards.
TCTTATCACTCTGTACGTATTTTTAACTATTAAAAGAAATAAAATGTAAAAATGATACACCGTCTTGAATGGTGACTGAGAGGCATCTTTCGAGTACAAAGTGTTGATAAAATCGAATGTGTCGCTGCGCCACTTAAAATAAAACGCGACTTTTTTTTTTTTCCCCTTAACGCAAGTTCGTCGTAAGTGAACAAAATTAATTTTATTCAAATTTTTGTCGTCTTCACGCAAATAAAGACAACCAACTTTCATTCAGAAAACAAATTTGACAATCGCGGCTTTTTTTTACCGAACTAAGCGATAATCTTATAATTTTAGATTACTACCTAATGATGAAGCCAGCAATTCTTAACATTTCCAGATCACATAAACGAATGATGATGATACATTTTATTAATATAATTTATAATCAGCACTCAGATACATAAATGAATTTCAACACAACTTTAAAGTCCTGCCAAAAAAACATGCGAGAAAAATTCATCTTGGATGCGATACGCGGGATTTTAATTTTTTTTTCTTATAGAAATAATCAGTTGTCTGATAATCAAATATAAATATTGGATATTATCACTTTTTCAGTTGATTTTAAGGTGGATATTTTATATTTCATCGAATGTCTGCTGTAAATAGTCTATCTTCCTTGTATTCATATTTACTTAGATTTTTAATGAAATAAATAATATTTTGTATGAAAATTTAAAAAAAAAAACACTTCTGTAAAGAAAAGCAATTTATCTTGCTGAAAAGTTATAGTTCTTTCTTTCTTTAAACTTTCTTGCTAATAGTATGTATTATTTTTAAGTTATAAATACGGCATAAGCCTAAAATAAGGAAAGCAAAGCTAATAATAAAGACAAAAAGCAGATATAGTCTATTTAATTATTTAAAAGAAAAATTCAATATATTATCTGTAAGAAATATATTACATTTTTATAATAATTCTCTATAATATCTAATAATCAAATAGATAAAATGAAACGAAACGAATTCCGATACCGATTAGAACCGATGAATACCGATTTATGCTCAAAATTCAATCCTCTCTCTCACAAACTGTGCTCCAAATTTGACTTCAATGCAAACGCTTCATACGATTATAATATCAGATAAATTTCTGATCTACTTTCTTCCTAATAAAGGCTTGCACAAAATTATTGGAAAATTTATAACCTAATAATCAAACAAATTCTGACAAATTTACTAATTTTCAAAATCAAACAAATTTACAAATTATTATCGGTTAAAAAAAAAAAAAAACTTCGATTTTGTTATAAATCAGAAATGATCGGTTCATTCAAAAACATACAAGCGTAACTTTTTTTAAAACAATATTGCAGAGAAAAAAAATGGTCTCAAAAGAGATTTGGTATTAAAAAATATTTTTAATCCCGAATAAAAAGGCTCATTTCCCATTTAAGAATATAATTCCCTAGAAAACCCTTTTTTCTATTATTTATATGTTAATATTAATAAGAATGCCTTTTGCGCATTTAACGACTTTAGCTAGCGCGCATTAGAAAACTTTTGATTTTTCTAAACCTGTAATCTCTTTTTAAACATCTAAAAGAAGAAAAAAAAGAGAGAAGGATAAAAAAATAAAGAAAGAATTAATGTATATTAAAAATGGACCATTGATTTGCCCGATGATTTTATTTATGCATTTTTATCATTTATCCCCGAATATATAAATGTTCTGCGAAATTGTAAAATAAATTCCGTGTTTTTATTGCAGTGCGTGGCTAATTCCAAAGCTGTTCTCCTAATAAACAAGTATTTTTTATTTTATTGAGAAATTGCATTTCTCTCCGAAAATTACGGAAGCCGAAATAAACAAAAGTAATTTATTTTTCCCTCAATTATAGCCACGCGCCATATGGTTCATGCAAAGAGCCTTGTTTATTACGCGCGCAAATCCGTTTTCCGAATTGAAAAATCAACAAGAAAGAATTTTTCCGATATGACACATTGCTTTATTTGCTTTTTGCGAAAAAGCAAAAAGAGCAAGCGCGCTTTTACGAGGCAGTAAACTCTTACCGGGAAAAGTGCTGTCATCCGCTCCCGCTTTTCCGGGAATCGGGAACAGGTGGGGCTCTCTGTCCTAGGATCTCTCGTGTCTAGTTTTCCAGGGCGGAACTCAATCGAGGGCTTCACCTGTAGCGGGATGAGTGGCCTGGCGTCTTCTGATCCAACACCCGCATCGAGGAATGGGGACGACGTCACTTCCCCCGCTCAACTCACGTGATTTCGGAGTCACTTCCGGTGTGCGCCCTAGCGGAGGCTGCTCAGCAATTTTTTTTTCAAGAAAATGACCAGGAATTGTCACGTCCAATGAGAAACTTTTCTCCTCTGTTGACACTTCATCAGATGCTCACTGATGAATGTATAACAGGATTAGACGATCGCAACAAAATGTGTTATGAGCTTAGGAAACTTTTTTCGATTAATAGGCTAAAAGAAAAATATTTAAAGCAGATAAATAGTAATTTAATTATTTTGTAGCTATGCTATTTCTTTTTCTTCTTATTATTGACAAATTATATGTGTGAGTAACGAATAATTTTGGGCGATATAAAATTTTCTGTGCCAAAAATCAAAATTTTATTAGTTCAGAACATTTCATTTTCAGTATAGAAAAATGGCCTGTTGGTCATCAGTTAATTAATTCATTATCTTTGAGTTTCACGATTTATTATAATAGGATGTTGGTTCTACTACATTTAGCAATTTCCGTGTATTTATATTAATGTATAATATTATAGAATTGCTAAAAAATAATCCGTTTCCTTTTAAAATCATTTGAACCCATTTGTAAATGTTACATCTCACCAACAATTCAATCATCAGATTTTTGACTGATGAATGATTTCCTCAAATGCATGTTCCGAGGAAGTGACCAAGAATTGCCAATCTCAACAAGATAATTTTCTCTTCTGACGACACTTCACCAAACGTTCCCACTGATGAATGTGTAATTACATTAAATAAAAAAAATGCATTTCGTGCTCCAAGGACTATTTTTTTTCTGCATTTAATTAGTAGAATACTTAAAATAAATATAGATATGTAATTATTTCATTGGTACAGTGATTTGTTTCTTAACTTTGACACATCATTACATATAACCGGGTCGACGGGTTGTTGTTGTTGTTGTTGTATATGGTTTATTGGCGCAAGAGCCATATTTGGCTATACTGCGCCAAGCATACGGTAAAATCAGATCAGACATTTTAAACAAGACATTTTAAAAACAAGTGAAAGTAATAAAAATCACGTAAAATGCATCGATAGAAATCTTAAAAAACCGTCTTAACGTAGGATAATGATTAACGTAAATGTAAAATAATCATATAATAAAATACATTTAACATAAAAGGAAAAACAAACAGATGAAATAGGTGTTATATATAGTTGATGAAACCAATAGCTCTTAAAAATTTAAAAATATTTGGGTGGTATTTTTCACCCACTAGGTCTTGCAAGTTAAGAGAAGACGAGTAGAAAAAATTATGACGATGAACATTAAAATCGGGACATTCAATTAAAATATGTTTCACACTAAAAGCAATTTGACAAGTGGAGCACATTGGCACCCTTTCACCCAAGATGAGATGACGATGAGTAAAACGGGTGTGTCCTATACGGAGGCGAGTGGGTCGACGGGTGGATTATGGGTTTTAATGGAGCAAAAACCATACCTGACTATACTGTCACAGACATACGGTTAAAAGATATTTATCTCTATGAGGGTCGAATATTTAGTAGGAGATATCAGGGGGAAAAAACTATTTTTAGCATAGGTAATATTAAGAGCATAATTCACTTTCTATCTTTCTGTTCCATAACTTATACGGATTAAAAGTTGTGGATCTTTGGGCATTTGGCAATTTCCGCGAATATGTGTTTTTACCTCTATTATATTGTTTCATATAAGTGCCTTGTTTTGATACTATTTGCATCTATTTGCAAACGTTGCATTTCAATAATAATTCAATATCAGATCTGTGACAGATGAATGCGCGACTCAAGATTACACATCAGATGGACTAGTCTTCTAATGTGTAAAATTTTATGTTAATGAGTTGTCTATCATGAAACATTTTTTTTAGTTAAATTAACGTCCTGTTTTAAAGCAACAATAGTGCTAATTTGGGACAGATCTCATAATCTCGAACCGTAGTCAGATGACGAGATAACATCTTAGCTTTCACCCTCCCTCCAAACTTCCACACCACACCACACCAGCGGTAGGACATTTAGTCCCGACAGATTTAACATGCACCAGACCCGCTTACACGACAGTTCTTCAGTGGAATCAGGTCTGAAACCTGAAAACCTCCTGCTCCGACCCCGATACCTTACCACAAGACTACCACGGCCCCTATCATGAAACGGAGATGGTTCAAGTCAAATGCGTAAAAGTTGCAAAAAATGTATTTCTTTAAAAGTTTTAATATTTAAAACATTAACGTGTAAAAATTTAATTATAACGTTTCTTTAATTATTTTGTCCTTACAGTTTTTATTTTTTTGTTGTGGCTCAAATATTCGCTTTTCTAGCATTTATACACATGTTCTTTCTAATTTTAATTTTATACATCATATTAAGAAAGTATCATATTAAAAAGAAAAATATATCTGAATATAGGGATCATTTTCTCTGTAAACTTGAAATTCATTTATATCGTTTATTGATTTGTTTTTGAATTAATGGGCCATTTTGAAATCATACAACAGCTCACCATAATTATAAAAAAGTGACCCTATTAAGAAGTGGTCGCTTGAACAGGCATTACGTTCCTAAAACTCCGCATCTTAGTCCATTCGGGACGGGTTACATACGGTGTGTGTAAAAATTATTACAATTCAATATCTCAAAAGGGAAAGTTTCGAATGGGTTAAACGAAGCAAACTAAAACAAAATTCCACACAATGAAAATGAGAAAGATCTCAATTGGTTTGGTTTTGTGTTGGTTTCTGGTGCAAGATCCATATTTGGCTATACTGCGCCAATAAAATGGTAAAAGTATAAAAGATTTAAAAAGCTATCATTAAGATATAAAAGCAGAGATATAAAGATAAAAACATAAAATATGACGGTAAAAAATTATTTTACCATCCTAAAATTTAAAATAAATAAAATTAATAAATTGTAAAAACCAATTTGTGTAGAAATTTAAAAATATTTTTATGCAGATTGATTCCGACAAAATCATGCATGTTTAATGATGAAGTATTAAAATACTGAACTCAATGATGGTGGAAAGTAGGACACTCAATTAAAATATGCTGAACCGTGAACTGAACATGGTATGTTGGGCAGTCTAGCGCTCCCTCACCAAACAAAAGACGCTTGTCAGCGTCATCAGTGATTAAATCTTTTTTTTTTTTTTTAAGTCAGATTAAATTTAATAGCAAAATAAAGTACGAAATAGAATCAAACTTATTATGTCAACATTGTAAGTCTAAAAACTTGAGAATGAAAAATGTATTTCAACGGATAAATTTATTTAAAATCCTTAAATATCCATTCAGTTAAGATTTTCTCTGATTAAAATTATTAATTTAATAAGCATAATTCAGAATTAATTAATTTGCTTTTTGATATTTAAAAATATTCCGGATGTATTGAAGAGGAAGGCAGGGCGGAATTTAAACGGATGTCGAAATTGTACAGCAGATTGCGATCGAATGTATGAAATGTGGCAGGAATTGCGGAACTGAGCATGCATAGTTCCCTATAAAGATCTAAAAGAGAAAATTCATTTTAGTTATTATTTGCAGAAATTCTGAAATTTATATTAAAAATGTATTACGCTAGGAAACAGAAAGGAAGAATTTAGAATATTTTAATTATATTATACTTTAGGATAAATTTACAAATTAAATTGTTCAAAAATTTATTTTTTGTTTATTGGAGTTTTTTGGCACAAAATCCACGTTTGGCCACACTGCGCCTTATATCAAAAATTAACCTTGTCAGATTTAACCTTATATCAGAAATTAAAATATATATCTAAAATTAAAAAAACACGTGGCTCGATTACAAAGTGAACAATTTTTAGGTGCTAACAATGAGTGCATTAAAATCAAATAAAACTGATTTATTGTGAGCAAACAATTACTCTGAAAGAGTATGAAATGAGATTTTGTTTTCTGGCGCAAGAGCCATCCTTGGCCATACTGCGCCAGGCATATGGTTTGACATCTGAAGATGAAATGAGAGTTGCTGTTGTGTGGTTTATTGGTGATGGTGATTAGAGTTTACTGGCGAAAGAGCCATGTTCTGTTGGATATTCAAATCAAAAAGGTCGGTCACAGAGAAGTAACATTCGATTATTTTGTTGCCGTAAGTACGGCGTACTTCAGGATCAATTGTAATTTCACTGACTTGGTGAATAAGTACTATGTATACTGCAAGATGCAGAAATGTACGTTTATTAAAGATGATATCTTTAAATCACCTGCCTGATGTATGCACTCTGCTGATCAATGTATATCTTTTTGGCATGAAGCACACCAATTAGATTATAGGCCACAAAACCTTAACACCAGTGAAGAAAAATCCGTGCTTATGAACTGAAAGAAGAAGTCAATTATTGCGAATTTTACTAAGTTGAAGAAAAGATGAATTCAGATTTTTCGTCGTTTGTGTTCCCGAAACTCGACGATTCATGTCTTCCTTCCATGACGAATAGTTCGAAAGTCTTGTTGATGGATTGCGGCTGTTGGAATTTTGCAGTTTGTGAAGAAAAGCCTTGTCTAGAAGAAGCTACTGAAAAAAACTCGATTATGACTGGAGTGAGTGAGTGAATATTATTCTAGCGCAAGATCCATTCTCTGGATAAACTGCGCCGCAACTAGATGAAAACTTTAGTGCTACGTCTTAAAACTTTGTTTAAAATGTTTATAATCTGTTATTAAAAAAGACACGAGTATGACTGGAGAAAGCAGCAGTGTTACATAATAATTTATCGTGGCATCGAAAGAAAATTTCTTCCACTGACACGGCACATGATAGATGGATTTGAATTTAGATTACTGTGCGAGATCCTGACACTACCGATGGGAAAGAAGCGCAAGATATTTTAAAGAATAATTTTGAACCTGTATCTAAAGTTCGATTAGCAGTTTTTATAGATAAATTTTTTGAATTAATATTTAATCTAAAAAATTGGCATTTTTTACAAGCTTGAAAGTGAAAAGAAAAATCAAGTTAAAGAGGCGGGTTTCGAATTTCCTGATCTGTTGGTCACATTTCAGCTTATCAGAAGATTGCCAGCTCAATACGAACACTTGGTTCAAATATCTATAGAATGAAGGATACAGAGTTTACACAGAAGTTTAAAGACAACTAACAAATGAATCTGGGAGAATCCAATTAAAGCAAAAGGATCTGAACATTACGGTGAACGCATACAATATCGGGTCATATCCTGGGAAAGAAATTAACTAGAAACCTGTTGAACGGAGTGGAAACGTGGTGGACCCTACAAGAAACATGGGGTCGTGGTGTATGTGTTATTCCCTGAAAGTATATACAGTGTCTAGCTGTTACAAGAAACAACAAGAAGAAAGCTTTCAATGCAGAAAGCGCATTTTGTTGATATAATCTGTCAGCTGAAGATTTTGCAATATCGAAGGCTTTGGAGCAGTCCCTGGTAGATTCAACTGCTACTTCTCATTTCTGTTGAGAGATGGATTAGTTCAAGAACTTGAGAACTTTCTCCAACTAAAGCATTACTTGCTGCTAAAAGACACACCTATGAAGTAAAATAGGTAGGTAGGTTGGTTGGTTGGTATGGTTTTACTGACGCAAGAGCCGTGTTTGGCTATGCTGCTCCAAACATATGGTAAATAAACAAGATCAAGGTGCTAAAATGTATGTTGGAATAGTATTAAAAGTAGTTGAAATCTAAAAGTGGGTGGAGGAGGTGAGCCGTCCAAATACTCAGACATATTATATTCAATGATATCCTTTTGAAATGCAGAGGAAGAACTCATATCAGCATCGGCATCAGATTCTTATAATTGCAAATTTGTTTCTTTTGAAGGAAGAACAGGTGTAAAACATGAAGTACTAACTGAAGGAATTTTAACAAGATAAATGTTAGTAGTGGCTCTCATGGTTGAAATTTTATTTTGTATTACCACTGAATTAGATAGTAAACAAGGGGAGGTGGCATAAAATTTTGTAATTTTTTTTCTTTATTAGAAATAATTTTTTCTTCAATTGGAGATTCTTTTTAAAGTTTTTTTTTTTCGATTTGTGACTTTTTGAAAACCTGCTAAATCAGAGGAAGCAGAAGCATCTTCACAGATTACTGCAGTAGTTTCAGAGGAAGAATTCTAAGCGTTAACTGCTGGAGATGCTTTTGTAGCAGCAGTGCATAGAAGCATATTTTAACTAGAAGATATGTCAGCTCGATCCCATTGAGTGGATACGGTTGCGGATAATTTTTAGACTGCAGAGGCATGACTATTTCCAGCTATAGAGATTTTAGGCTTAATAAGTTTACGGGCTTGGTGATAAGAAATTTGATTTTTGACCTTTATTGAAATTATTTCTTTTTGTTTCCAAGCGGAGCAGTTTCGGGAAAAAGAAGCATGTTCTTCCTTGCAGTGAACACATTTCTCTGCATTTGTACAGTTAGTGCTGTCATGGCCGACTTCTGCGTAATGTGTGCTTGTCAGCGTCCCGCGGAAAGAAGATTTTGAATCTCCAAAACATTGACAGTGAAAACATCTCAAAAAATTTGGTATACGTCCTTACCGAAAGGCTCATGTATCCGCTTTAATATAATCTGGTAATTTAGAAGAATTGAATGTTAACAGAAGGCGTTTTGTGTTTCAGTGTTTTCCATCCTTCCTTACAGTAATAAGTCGTGCATTGGTCTTTTAGTTTTTTTAATAATTACTTCAATCGGAACATTATACAACTCACCACATGATATGACTCCCTTGCATGAGATCAATGATGTTTGAAGATTAACCTGTACTGAAATAGTTGACAATGAATTAAGGTTTAAAATAATCTTGGAAGATCCAATTTCCACCAAAAGATTGCCTAATCTGACTTTTTAAATAGATTTCGTTTCGCCTATGTTTCTAGTAATACCCTTTAAACAAGAAAAGAAGACACACCGTAGAATGTTTTTTAGAGTCTGAAATTCTTTGAACAATGAAGTACTTTCGAAATTATTTTGAAAAGTCGATGCATTGTTTTTCAACTGAAGGGAGAACGTTTGGATTTTCCCATATGATATTGCTAAATTTTCTGGCTTGACGACACCACCCACCACGGAGCTCAACAAAGGAAGGCAGCCACCGGCTCTGGACATTCCCAGTCTCTGCGCTTACCTTAGTGCTAGCCGAAATCTATACGCTGAGAGTTACCTCCGAGGACCTTTAACGCCAAGCCCAAGTAGTAACTCCTTCGCTTGATTCCTAGCAGACTAGCCACTCAGGTGACTAGCTACCAGTCTATTGATACACCGGGGAGTACAGTGTCCCACCCGTCTAATGGATCGCCAAGCACGACCAATACGTGTGGGCTTTTAGATGTCCATGAAAGCTAGAAGCAAACAGATCGGAGCTTCTCATGGAGAGCTCTCTCGCTTACCGTCGAGGGAAGAAAGAAACAAAGCAGAAGCCGTCAAATTAGGGATGGGGAATCTGGAAGGCAGACCAAATCACTAGGGTAAATCGAGGTCATTAAGCCTGTCAAACTTAAAGAAGGCGTACCCCTGAGGAGAGTGAAAGGGATAGATGATATTGATTTTTGTATTAAAATTATTAAATGTAATATGCATACAACTTTAAAATATGTTTCGTATGCTACCAACATGAGGAGAAATAATTAATAGAGCAAAAGTGGACCTTGCCTGCATAAAAATTAATTTGTAATAATGTTATGCGTGTATATCATACTATTAACGAATATTTCTTTTTTATACTTCGACAGGGAATGTTGTATATAGTATATGTTTTCATTTATTAGAAAATATAATGCACACTAGTGTAGATTGAAATGTAACACATAGAATATTATATTATGTTAATGTTCTTATGATTAAGGATATGAATAAGAATCATTCAGTTAAAGGGTTAGAGCATTTAAATGTTAAAAAGAAATATGAACCTCGCATTGCTTGTAATCTAGGCAACTAGAACTTCTCTAAAGAATGTTATTTATAAACAAGTAACTGTGTGTTTTGAAAAAGGTACATATGGACTTATGGGGACCAGCACCTGTTAGTTCTTTGGGAAGTATTAAATATTTTTTATCGATAATTGATGATTTCTCTAGCAAAGTGGAAGTATTTACTCGTGGTAATAAATTATTTACAGTGTTTAAAGAATACTTATCTAGGGTAGAAAGAAAATTGAGTTTGAAACTTAAATGTGTTAAAAGCGAACGAACAACCATTTTTACACCGGAATTAAATGGAGTCTCGGAAAGATTTAATAGATCTAGTATAGAAGCAGTCAGAACTTTGCTACAGGTTAGTGGATTAAAACCAAGATTATGGGCGGAAGCATTCTAGAACTATGTGCATACTAAGAACCGATGCATTCATAAGTTAACAGAGGGGAAACTCCTTTTGAATTTGGATTTGGATTTAGATTTCTGGCGCAAGATCCTAATATAGAATATGCTGCGCCGAAGCAGTTTAAAATTTTCACAGCAAGATAAAAAGTAATTTATCGTTACAAAAAGTGTAACTGACAGTGTTAAGAAAAAGATAATTTAATCATAATTATTATTACCTTTTTCGGTTAGTTTTCCTAGCCAAAGTTCGAAATGTACGCGAGAATGCCTACATAAACAAAAGCATAGTTTGCTTCTGTTCTTTCTTGAGAAATTGTTTCTCTTAATCTTTAAACATATTCATCTCGTAAATAATAAATTATCATAATCTCGTGCTAATTTAATATTGTCTAAGATTAAACTATTTAGATGCAATCATCTGACTAATTAGCATAAGATTTCGGTATTTCTGATTCGAGTCGTAACTACTGTGCAATATGCAAATGTAAATCTGTATGTACATGTAAATCAATCACGTGATCGCCATGAGATCATATAAAAGCGGATGCCAGCTTTTGTAAGGATATATCCGAATCCATTCTCCCGCTCTCTGGCTTGCTTTTCGCTCTAGCGACGTTTGTTTGCTACGAGTTTCAGAAATGTCTGAGAATAGACAATATAATACTTTCTGTGCTTTTTAAATTTTGTTAAAGTAACTTCTTGATTTTATATTTTCTGTTGAACCTTAATGAATAAATCCCGTTGATGTTTTTAAAAGATCATCCCGTTGATGTTGATCTCCAATCAATGAACTTTTGAATCCTTTGCATCGTAAGTAGTATTAGTATGCGATTAGATGAACTTTTAGACCACTGCGTGATATTAGTTTCTTCATAATTAGATGCAGCCAATGCTACTCGTCATTTCATAAGAAGAAATTTTAACAGACAGTGTTCAAACTAGTCAAAAGTTAAGGTAAGAAGGTATTAAAACTATAAGTTAAATTTCATGGATGATATCAACATCTTTAATGTACGAAAAAAAGGTTTGGATGATGCGTCTCACCCAAAACTCCTTTTGAAATATGGTCAGGACATAAACTTCCCATTAAGCATTGTCGTATATTTGGATCATTAGCATATGTGTATGTTCCAAAAGTTTACAGGAATAAATTGCAACCCAAAGCTAAGACTGGAATATTTGTGGGTTATGCAGTAAGTAGAAGAGAATTTACGGAATGGCCGCCAAAAGGAGAAATTGAGGACAGTATTAAGGTTAAAATTGATGAAACGAAAAACGGAGTCAAAACTTTATCCGGTAAAATTAATAGCTATGATTATGCTTGTTATCAATTGGATCAAAATTTAAAAATCAGAAGTTATACCAAGTTACAGGATAAAACTTATTTACCGGAAAATTTGCCCTCGTTAGATATTTCAACTTGGGGAAGATTAGAAAAACCTAGAAATAAAAGTAAGATAGTAGACTATACTATTATGCAACTAGTAAATAACGATTTAGATCATTAAACCGTGCTAAAAGGTATTGGTGAGAAAAACAACTTAGCATTTGATCCGTATCAGTATAACTTTAAACCAACAACAGTAAATACGCGTTTTGAACAAAAAACAGATGGTGAGGAAGAAACTACTTCGGACTCTCTAAATAATGCAAACTGTATAGATGATATTTTTCAACACGAGATATATGTACTTGTCCGAAATTCCAAAAATATATGCAGAGTCAAATTTCTCCAGATTCAAAGTAAAGGGGATGAAGCTATATCGGATTAAATTGAAATAATGCTGAATAAAAAGGTCTTGGATCTAGTCGAGCCAAATTCTAATGTAAGAATTTTAGGTTGAAAATGAGTATATAATATTAAGCATGGCGAGAAAAATAACTTGAGGAAATACAAATCGAAATTAGTCGCACGAGGTTTGAATCAAAGACCTGGTGCTGATTTTTTATGAATTTGGATGTAATAAAATTATTTTTTGTTAGTATGTATTCTAGGATGAAACCACGCTCAAATAGATGTTAAAGCAGCCTATTTATATTGATAACTTGACACTCCTGTTTATATGCAGCAGTCAGAAGGATTTGATGTTAAAAGATGCGAAAATAATGTTTGCCGGCTGCATAAGAGTATTTATGTTTAACATCAAAGTGGAAGACAGTGGAATATGGAGTTAAATAAAGCTCGATTTTCAGCAAAATGAGATGTGTAATAGTTTATAGACTAAAATTCATTGAATTTTATGAGTTATGTAGATGATATAATTGTTTACAGCAAATCTCGAAGAGTTCTTGAAAATTCAATTTCAGATTTAAAAACTAAATTAGATCAGGTAAATGCATTCTGGATGTACATTTCGAGCAAATAGGGAACCGTGTACATTTACATCAAAATAAATATATAAATAAACTTATAAGATTCAAAAATTTACCTTAAAGATGAGTTTCATTACCTTTGAAAGTAGGTTGTATCTTACCAGATAGAGTAAAAGAAAATAAGAAGAAATGAAACTGATGAGACAGTTTCCGTACATAATTCTAATTGGATGATCATATTTCATCGCGAATAGGTCCAGGCCGGACATTTAATTTGCTGTAAACATTGTCACAATTTTGTAATGGATGTACAGTCGCTCCAAATCAAACTCGGACATCAAAGAAAGGATACTAATACAGTCAAAATTTGTAAACTAAAAATGATAAGGAACATAGTTAAATGAATTTTCAATAGTATATTTATTGCAATTATAAAAAATAAAAATTAATTTTAACTAGAATTCATGGCAAAAAAATAAGGCACAATCTAAACTCGGACGGATAAGAAGATATTAGAAACTTGCTAATATTTAAAAAGAGTTATTTTGTACGCACGCCCTTGTCTTTTATAACCATTAAGGCACCGCTAAGACATTTAGGCATGATTTCATCAATTTTTCGGTTCAATATTTTCTCATTCTTGCAACAATACTCTTTTCAATGCATCTTTACAGGAAATGACGTGTTCCTGGACTTTTTTCTTAAGGTATTTTAATAAATTTTCGATGGGATTTATATCGAGACTTTGAGGTGGAGTGCCCATGACATGAGAACAATTATATAGAAGCCCCTCGATGAGCGTTATGCTTCGGATCATTATCCTGATAAAATCTCCAGTTGTTACCAAGAGAACGTTTTAGCATATATTGATGCAAATTTTTCTTAAAAACGTCGAAATATACATTCTGATCCATTCATCCATCAATAAAATGTTCGGTCCCTAGGCTAGTAGCTGAAGACGAACCCTAGACCATTACTGACCCACCACTATTCTTCACAATTTCTTTTAAATTTTTTGTGCAAAATTCCTCGTTAGATTTTCTACAGACATAAGGCTTACCGTCGGATCCAAAAATGACGACTTTGCTCTTACCAGTAAATAAGACATTTTTCTAATAAGAAAATGAATTGTTTTCACGTTCGTTGCGAATTTAAGTCAGTCTGATTTCGCTTATTTATGAAAAGCTTTTGTCTGTCTTTTCTTCCATTGAGATCTGCCTTATGGAACACATCTCTTATTGTTGATGGGTAAACTTTTTTTCCTTAATTTTTTTCAGCAATAATAGATTCCTTTGGTGTACTAAAGAACGAATTTGCTTCTACTTTTCTTATATTGCTCATCTGCTTCTTTGGAAATCTTATTGTAGATAGTCTTAGGCTTATTTTCCACCTCATTATACCACCTCAATGTACTTTCCTTGAGGAACACCCTCCTGTTGGATAAAAGTATTAGATAACGTTTGGTTAATGCGAACACGAAAACTATGAATTTGTAAGAAATTTTGAATAAAAATAAGCAGGTTACCCCTAAACCCCATATCAAATAAAATTTTAAGAATACCATAGCGCCACGTACGGTCATAGGCTTTTTTAATGTCAAAAAATATCGAAACAAGATGGTTTCGGCGGACAAACACATTGCGTATTTGAGATTCAAGGTGAATAAGATTATCAACTGTGGATCGACCTCGACAAAATCCGCTTTGAAAGGGTGAAATACAACAGTTTTTCTCTATTTCATTCATGAGACGCGAATTAACCATACGCTCTAATGTTTTGCATAAGCAACTAGTCAAAGCGATAGATCTATAACTCAGAGAATCTACGGGACTTTCCCTGCCTTAAGGATAGAAATCACAATCGCCTCTCGCCACTGCTCTGGAAACACTTGCTCACTCCAGATTCTGTTAAAGAGGTGAAGGAGATGAACGAGAGAGGCTTCATCCAGATGGCGGAGCATGCTGTATGTTATTCCATCAATACCTGGGCTAGAATACAGACCGAGAGAGAGCCTTCTTTAGTTCATATATCCGAAATTCGCAGTTGTATCAAAAGCATCTGCGAGTTTCGAATTTTAATTTTAATTGTTCTGTCCGTCTCTTTTTCGTGAGAAAAACTGGATTACAGGAAGTAGAACTGGAGATATCAACAAACGTTTGACCCATAATATTTGCAGTGTCCAATGGGGAAGAGTAAGAAGACGAACCAACGCTTAATACAGGAAAAGTAAACTCCGTATATATGCCATTGGCCGCCCGAAACTTTCCGCCGCACTTGGGCGCTGGATGTAGTAGAGGTGATTGAGGAACGTACTTATCCATGAAGCTCTCTGGCTGCGACGTCAGATACGGCGCGCATTTGCTCTTGCCTTTTTACAAATGAGGTTTTCAGTTGTAGGGTATCTATGAAAGATCCCCATAATCTCTTTTGGTCCCTATAAGCTTCACGACAAGCGTTCTTTCGCCTGAAACGCTGGTTGTTGCCAAGAAGGAGATACAGTCCTTGATTGACAAAGGCATTATACGACCTTCAAATAGCCCTTGGTCTTCTCCCATATACATGGTGCTAAAGAAGAATTGCGAGGACAGGTTATGTGGAGACTATTTGTCGACTTAACACCATCACGATCCATCACTCAAGTGGGGTTACCTGTCTTAACTCTAATAAGTTCTTCTATTTCAAGATTTTTGAAGCAATGGGGAGTCCTTAATGTCGAGTCCCATAGCGATCATAAATACATATTTATTCACTTGGAATTAGAGGAAACACAGAGCTTGGAACGTGATTTTTACTTTAAAAGTAAATTTGGTCAGGATAATTTATATATAATTTAAAACAAAATTTTAAAAACTTTTAAAGGCCAACTGGGGCTAGTAGATGGCCCCAATGATTTAAATAACTTTTTTGGCGATTTCATCAATTATGTACAAGGCTGTACTTTTAAGAACCTGAAGAAAAAACCCAAGAATATGGCAAAAAAATTTAATTCTTACAATTACGAATTGAGAGAAATGCGATCAAAAGTGAATAAACTTTTTAAAATATATGCCTCTGCTAAAAAAGCGGGAGATTCCCCCGAGTTGGTCCTAAGCTTGCATTAGTTAACCTTCTGGCAACACCACATTTTTCTATTATAAAAGATCGCACTCCGCAGCGCCAGGCTCCTAGAGCATTCTTATTTTTTATAAAGGTTGATCTTTAAGGTTTTATTAATAAACGTTGGTGTTTAAACTTTTGACTTTTCTCTCAACTGAGCACACTGTAGCCACTTTAACTTATGGTGTGAAAATTAAGGCAAATGATAGACATTCGACTAGTGGCTATATAATGTTTTTTAGAAATGTACCAATAACTTGAAAATCTCAAAAACAAAATTATTGTTTAAGTAAGAAAGCAGAATTTATAGCTTTAATTGAGAGTGTAAAATGTATCATTTGGTATTCAAGAATTCTAAAAGAACTTAATTGATTTTGAAATTTTTGAACTGTACTGAGACAACCAAGCTGCAATTCATTTTTCTAAAAATAATGTTAAGAATAATAAAACGAAACATATTATTAAATATAAAGTTATTCGGAAATTATTATCCGAATGTGGATTTCATCTTAAATATTTAAATTCTAAGAAACATTTGACTGAATTTTAAACAAAACCTCTTGTGAAAGAGAAACTTTATTCTGTAATAAAGCATATATTTAAAATTTATTCAGTGACCGATGGGGCCGAGTGTTGGATATTCAAATCATATGGGTCGGTCACAGAAAAATAACTTTATTGGTTCGATTATTTTGTAACCTGAAATACGGTATGCTTCCGGATAATTTGTAATTGTCTGCTGCTTGTATGAACTCGTATATTTAATAGGATTGTGTTTTTAAATGTGAAGAACTTACACCGACTTGGTGAGTGCTGTGTATGCTACAAGACGCAGAAATTTTAGTTTATTAAAGATGTTATTTTTAAAATCACCTACCTGGTGTTAGCACACTGCAGATAAATTTTATATCCTTTTGGACATGAAGCACGACAATAGTTACTCTATTCCTGATGGGAAAACGTGATAAAATGTCCCCGTTTGCTATTGAAAAAGGCATTCAAGGAATTGGTGGAAGCCCCAAATCACAGTTCAACTTCGATCTGGTGACCTTTTGTTCGAAACTAATACTGCTGCTCAAACAAAATCCTTCCTCTTGGATTGGATTGGATTGGATTGTGGGATTTAAGGGCGCAAGAGCCATAGATGACTATACTGCGCCAGACACATGGTTATAATAGAAAAAGCGTGTCTTTGTGTAAAATTAGAAACCGATTAAAAATTACTTGGCAATGTCTCTTAAAATTAGCAACGAGAGTAAAAAATATCCTTCCTCTTGGAGAAAATGTTTTTGAATCATCCAGTCACAGTCACATATCATCGATCGTTAAATAGCACCCGTGGAATTACATCCGACAATGAATTAATGAAATCCACCGAAGAGGAAATCTTTCAAGGTTTATCATCTCAAGCTATTACTGAAGTTAAAAGAATATTTATGAAAAAAGGTACCAATCTGGCACCCAGTAAACACGTTATACTTTTACTACTTTTAATACTACAAATAGTACACCAACAGTCTAACCTGGTTATAGTTATTGTAAATTCCGTCCATACATTCCTAATCCAATTCGATGCTTTAAATGCCAAAAATCTGGACATTATAAAATTGCTTGACGTGGGTATTAGACATGCGGCAAGTGTGCATCTGTGAACCATCTTACAGCCGATTGTCAAAGTACTGAAATGTTATTTATAAACTGTAAGCAACCTCATTAAGCAGACTCAAAAGATTGTCCTCAACGGAAAAATTATACAGCAAATCAGAACAAAACAAAATCTATCATACCGAGAAGCCAAGAAAGTATTATTTCCAGAACAAATTTCTCTTACGTATTCTTAAGCAATTAAGTCTTTACACAAACAGACGAACTTATTAAGGTTAGTTGTCATCTATGAAGAGGCCCGGTCTTCTCTATGAAGAGGCCCGGGTGCAAGAAACCATTTGGGACCTTTAATGTTTTGCAAAGTAAAAAACAATTACGAACACATATTACTATTGCATGTTTATTTACCGCGTGATTTTATTTTGCTATTATTTACTTCATGAAAATTACAAATTTTTGCAAATTCGTTTTTTGATGCTTAGTACATCAAGTACATTTAAGCGTTATGCAGACATGCTTGACCGAAGACAATTTTTTATAAATTTAATTTGATAAAAGAGCTCTCAGCACTTATTATAGTAACTGAAAATGTAAAGAAAAGTTTAAATACATTTAGAAATAAATCATTATAATTATTAATTAGTATATAATACAATATGTGTTAAGCGTTATTTACATCCCATTCATCCAAAATCAAATCCTGTTGCAAAATTATTATTTAGGTTAGGTTTTTCATTTATATTGTTATTATAAAACGTTACAAAGTTTTTGGAAGATTTTTTATAATTCATGTTTTTCTAAAGTTTTATATCAGCGATTAATTTGAAATACTTTTAAATCTATCTTCTCTCTATGCAATAACAGTATCTGCTACAGCGTTAAAAAATAACAGCCAAGTTCCTCAACCGGGATTTCTATAATTTCGTCTTTTGCTGTATCGAAATATAATTTATCTTTTTCAAATTCGTTTTCCTGGAAAATATTCTGAAAGATTCAAATTACGTGTTATCAGTTTTGCTTCGTCAAAAAATAAATTTTGGATATTAGTTTTAATTCTATTGACTAAATTAAAAGCCCAGTCGAGAACAATTGTTTTTACTAGGAACAGTTTATTGATAGCGCTAAATTTGGACAATATTGTAAACCATACTATTAAGCATAAAATAAATGTCATTTCTTGTATGTAATCCAATAGATTAACTTAGGATACCGCTTGTATTGTTATTTGCATCAATAGATATTTCTAAGGCATTATAAGTTTCTTCAAACTGTATATATACCGCTTTAACCGAATCTATTTTGGCTTCCCAACGAGTGTCACATAATGGTTTAAGAGTAATTTTTTAATGCCTTTGTAGAAATTTCCTATCTTTTTGTAGATGCAGAAAATAAGCAATATAAGCTTTGCAATATCAACAAAAATAATGCAATCTATACTGCTGGAAGCGGCATCACAAATTAATAAATTAAAAGTGTCATAGGCAAGGCACATAATTGCATAAAGGTTTGTAGCAATTATTCTTGATTGTACACCTTTATATTTCCTTTTCATGTTACTACCGTTATCGTATGTCTGTCCACGACAATTCATAATATCTAAATCACGCTCATTTAATATTTCCAATAGAGCCTTTGTTAGTCCTTCTCCAGTCACATCAATTACTTCTAAGAACTCCATAAATGACTCATTTATAAATCTTTCTCTTCAAAATTTACATACCTAATAAAGACTGAAGTTTGTTTTTTTAAGGGTTAGTTAGTTAGTTAGTTAGTTATTTTGGATTTTGTGGCACAAGAGCCAAATCTGGCCAAGCTGCGCCAAACATATGGTTAAAGATAAAAAATATTCAGTGGAGTTCTAAAAAGTTAAAGTAAAATTTGCAAAACCAAGAAATGTGGAGATAAAATTTTACTAGTTAAATAAAATGGAAAAAACCAATTTCTTTCAAGAAAGTAAAAATATTTGGATGGGGATGTTCTCCCACCAAGTCACGAATGTTTGAAGATGATATACCGAATAAATGTAATCGATTAGAATTAAAAATTGGACATTCTGATAAAATATGAATGACAGTTAAATTAACATGACACGCTTTACAGACTGGGCATCGCTCACCAAATAGAAGATGTTTATGTGTGAGGCGAGTATGGCCAATGCGAAGTCGAGTCAATTTGACGTCCAACTCGCGTACTGGAACTACCGGCCACAAAGTGATGTCAGGCTGAATAGAATGCAGCTTATTAGAAATCTGCAAATCCCATGATTCTTTCCATAAATAAAAAATACGTTGAGAAATATATTTTTTTAAATCTGTGTACGGAATAGCTCGTTGTAGAGAAGTGGATGCTGCCTTTGCTGCAGTATCGGCAGATTCATTGCCAAAAATGCCAGCGTGGCCTGGCAACCAAGAAAATAAAATTTGGTAATTCCGAGTTTGCAAATTTCTCCAAAGATGTAGGATATCTACAGCTAGTGGTTGTGTTTTAGTATGAGGATGGCTGAGGGCCCCCAGAGCACTCATACTATCAGAATAAATGCAGAATTTATGGTAACCAAGATTAGAAATTTTTTCAAGAGCAATCATAATTGCCATTAGTTCAGCAGTTAAAACCGAACACAAAGTACTCAATTGAAAACTGCTTCTGTCCTCAGCAATGACGACAGCACAACCCACATGATAAGCTGTCTTTGAGGCATCCGTAAAAACAGGAATGTGCGTAGAGTATTCATTGCGGTGATATAGAAAAAGTTGTTGAAAGACAATAGATGAAGTGGTAGACTTGTCATAGGTGAGAAAAAGGTTAAGATATGATATTTCTGGGACATCCCAGGGTGGCAAAGCAAGAGCAGTAGTATTATGAATCTGCAGATTTAAAATATTTACATCAGCAAAAGCTCTTTTTACCCTTTCACGAAAAGGTAGGATATTAGAAGGACGTGCATTATATAATCGTCCCAGGCCAATGGGTAAATTAATTCTACGAATAGGGTGGTTGACAGAAGATTCAATACGGAAAAAATATAGTTCAGATAATTTTTTCCGTCTGTTTTTTAAGAGAAATATCAGAAGTAGAATTCATTTGGAATATTGTAATAAGTGGCTGCTTTTGTATCATTAATTTTGTTAAGAGCTTCATTTCCTAAGGCAGGAATAATTTTTTCTTGTGATGCATGTGCTAAATCATGCACATTTCGATTTTTGGAATTTTTTATTCTGTTTATGTGATCCATAAGCACGAAGTCTTACTTAATAATTGGACTAAACTTCAAAATTCCCATTATTGGGTTTTCCTATTTCATGATTTCCTCGAAGCGGAAGATTATTACATGCTAAAAATAGAATCACATCTACAATTCTTTGAAATAGAAATTTAAATCGTTCCGTTTCCTTATTTATATTAACTTGAATTATTTTGTCAATTGTCGAACATAAATTTAGTCATTTCAGTAATTCTTTCCAAGCAATAAATGAATTAAGTGACAAATAGAACGCTCATGATTTTGAATTACAATTCACAACTTTCTTCAGTTATTATAGTAACCTAAAAATCATGCAGATTTTTCATTTCCTCTAGAAAGTATTGTACAGCAAAAACAAAATACCGAGGCTTGCGTTTTTGAATAAATCAACCAGCTACGAAGCTGCATTTCAGCATTTGGTACAGTTTTTTTAAAGTAGGGGGAAATTATATACTTTCAGTATTCTTAGCAAAAACTCTTTTGTGTTGTACAGGTCTGTTTTTAATACAAAACATTTTAAACTTATCAATTATAATGCTTGGTAATAAACCTTCAATACTTATATACACTTGATCACATTTTTTATTGTCATTTTTGTCGTTATTTTCTGATTCAATCATATTTGTATAAACGCATGGTTCTTCAAAGGTTTTCACAATTCCTATACTTTCATGGCAGGATTGTATAGTTTGTGCGAAACTATCTTCTCCAGTTGAAGCTTGAATTGTAACTTCTGAAGTCGAAGCACTTTCATTGCCAGGGTTACTTCATAGACAATAAAACAGATCTACACATAACTTTTTGAAATTTAGCTTTTCGTTCTTTTTTTTTTAAATCAAGTCTTGACCCCCAGAGGGATACTTCCTGGGCATGAACATGATTAGATCTAACAATATTAAACATTTTGTAGTATGAATTAAAGTAATTATCAAAGTTTAACCTAGTAGGTGAGGGAAATGACCGTACTTTAGTAGAAGTGTGCAACATATTATAAACATAAAGTGTAATATATCTGTAAACTTCGTATATTTCAAAACCCATCGATTGTTGTAGTTAAGTCTGTTCCTCTCTTCTTCCCAATCCACTATAACCATTGCGAACATTATTTTAGTTCTTGATCATGTTGTGGTGCCGATGCATACCCTCCGCCGCACCTCCCAGATGACAAGCCCTGGTCCTCTCTTAGTGAAACTTAAACCTGTAGCACCAAGTACAACAAGAATGAAGACCACATCTGCAGCGTCTATAGCGACTTCAAATGTCTTGTATTCAGCACATAACAAGTAAAACAAAAAAAAATGCTCAAAATGTAAAGGAAACAAATAATTCAAATCAATGGCAGAAAGTTAAGTAATCAAATACGGCTTTAAAAAGTCATGGTTAAAGCTTGATGAAAACGTTGACAATGATCCTATTATTTCTATTCACCTCTTGGATGACGATATGTCCACCAGTAGCGTGGAAAAATCGCCATCTTCTGTTGAAAACTTTTAGTTTCGGTATCCTTTTTCTCCCGTTTTCCTTGCATGTCCTTTTCGCACGGCATATTTTATTTCTTGGAATTGTCGCGGTCTCAAGCACAAAATTTATGATCTTAAAGACATCGTTAATATTCATAAATCAGTATTCATTGCTCTTCAGGAAACATCTTAAAATAACAGACAATGCTAGGGTTAAATATTATTCCCTTTTGAATAAACATTACGATAGTAATAGAGCCTAGGAAGGAGTGGCATCACTTTTTCCTCAGCACCATTGCAGTTAAACACACATTTACAAACCACTGCAGACAGGACACATATCAACTCACTCATTACTATTTGCAGTTTATATTTACCAATAGACCAGCAAATTAAACTGAATTGAATGATCTTTATCAGTTCCCAGATTCATTCTCTTAGGCGACTTCAACGGCCATAGGCTCATATGGAAAAGTTCAGACTCTAATTTAAGAGGCGTTTTAATTGAGCAAATTGCTAACTGATCACAATCTTCGTTTACTAAATTCTAATGAACAAACATATTTTCATCAACCTACAGGAAGTTGCCATTCAATCGACCTTGCAATTTGCTTTCATATTTACCCATTTTTTGATTTGACAATAGATAATGATCTTCACAGTAGTGATAATTTCCCCTTAATCATAAAAGATAACCGGAATAACCACTTTGATAATAATCTGCCTGAAAGATATGTTTTTACTGCTTCAGACTGGACCAAGTTTACTTCTCTTGATACCAATACCTTTAGTATAGTAGAAAATTGCTCCTAGATGACGCTGTCCATGCTGTTACTAAATTTATGAATGATGCTGAAAATGCTTCTATCCCGACAGCCAATAATGTTGTGAGGAGAAAACAATAAACCTTGGTGGAGCCAAGATTGTCAAATGACACTTAAAAAACAAACAAAAAAAAGCTTGGAACATATTTTGCAGATATCCAGCTAGCATAAATTTAATTGCTTTCTAAAGGCAAGAGCACAATTCCGCTGTATTCGGCGACGCAGCGAAAAGGTCACCATAGATAACTTTTACATCTACCATAACATCTTTCACTTCAAGCCTTGAATTATGGAATAAAGTTTTAAAAATATTCCGTGCTTCTGTTTCAAACTCAAACTCGATGTGAAATATTAACGGTAAGATTATTTCGTCCCCCAAATATATTGCGAATTATATAGCTTCAACTTCATCAGACACATCCAGCAGAGAAATTTATACCTCAGCTTTCTTAAAATAGAAGCTAGATAAACGGGAACTAAACTTTATAGCTTCGTCAAATCTACAATACTTACTTTATCTTTGAAGAATAAGTGAAGCAATCATGAGTATAGGCTCGGCGGTTGTTCTGAATAAATATGCTTTACTTCACTAGTTGAAGACTGAATTATTTCAAACATCACCAGGCATCTGGTAGACGCAGCTCGCAGAATTTAGATTTGCTTTTGTTCCTTACATAATTGCGGTACCTTCGACGGGACCGAGTTGTTGTGTTGGAAATGAATTTGAAATCGATAGTGTTCCTCTCTGAACCACTGGATTTTGAACCATCGAATTTTTAATTCTTTGAACTGTATAATGGATTTGAGTGCTTTGAAAGCTCAAAGAAAGGCTTAGAACAGCATTTTCTCTTAGTCTAAAAAAGACTGATACCGAACTTATGAAAGAACCAATGCATTTGAATATAGTTTCGATTTTGAATGTACAAATTATGAATAAATTTCAGAGACTCGACACTCGATTCCGACAAGTTTCTGAACAATTCTTGAAACGAAAGAAGCCGAGGAACTGTATTTGGATATGGAAGAAACAGAAAACTATCGAGACCGTTATATAGAAATTAGTTTCCGAGTGGATTTAAAATTACAAGATGCGGCTATTCTGATGGAAACTGAGAAGCAAAGTTTTAAACTGCCTAAAATTGAATTGAAAAAATTTGGCAGCGAAGCTAAAGACTTTTTGACCTGCTGGAGTCAATTTCAGAAAATTCATTATGATAGAAGTATTGCGGATGAAGATAAGATGCAATACTTATTGCAGTCCGCAGAAACCTAAATCGAAAGCAGAACAATTAGTTTTAAGTTTTCCTGTTACGGCGAATAACTATCCTAAGGCCATTGAACATCTAAAGGAGAGATATGGCCGTCAAGACTTTCTTGTACAGATTTATGTTCGAGAACTTTTTAGTTTTGAAGAATGTTGTTGCTGGAAGAACGAAAATGGATTTGCCCTCCTTGTACGACGAACTTGAAGATAAATGGGATGAGATGGTGCAACTAGCTAAATCCGGTTTCAGAATTAATATTAGAAAGATCCCCCAACTGAAAGGACTAAACCTAATGATTTAATGACTGTATCAGCCTTGGTAAGCTCCGAAAATTCTACAGGTAAGAAGAGCAACAATTGTATTTTTTGTGATAAATTTCATCCAAGTGAAAAATGTTATACTGCTGGAAGAATGTAATTTCTAAGCGATAGTTATTATTAAGAAAAGGTGCGTGTTTTATATGTTTAAAAACAGGTCATTTGAGTAAAAATTGTGAATTTAAAAATAATATTAATTGTTATACATATAATTATTCTCATTTTGAAATTATATGTCCTAAATTGGATAAAAATTATGAAAGTAAATTGAATTGTGTAAAATTATGTTCCAAAAAATCAGAATTCTCTACCTGATTGCAACAGAAACGAAAGTATTTACTTTCAAACTCTACGTTTTCATACGGATCAAAAGGTCAGAAAAAGAGGGTTGGAGTTCTCATTGATTCCGCGTGTCAAAATAGCTGTATCAGCGAAAGTGTTACAAGTAATTTGAAGACCACTCCGCTCAGATAGGAAACTAATTCATTCTCTGTTCGGAGAGAATGAAACGAAACCTGAACATCACGGTATGTTTTCTATTGAGGTTAGTGATTTAAAACGCTCGTGTATGTAGTTTTGAAGCATTTTCGGAAAAGAAAATATGAGGATTTATTTCTAAAGTTGAGGATAAGCGTATTCTAAACGAGTTGAAAAGTAAAGGAATTATTTTATCGGACTCGAATTGTAAAGAAACCGGAATTGGGCTCTTGATTGGGGCTGATAATATAGGAAAATTATAAACTGGGAATTTAATTGAGTTAGATTCTGGCTTAATGGCTATTGAAACTAAACTAGGATGGACCGTAATCGGAAAATTAAATTCGAACGTTAAAAATACTATATTAACAACATCGTCCTTACATGCAAAGAATATTAGTATTAAAGAATTATGGGAACTAGATATTTTAGGAATAACTGACTCCTTCCTTAATGAAAACACGAGAGACAATTTTTATTTAACCGATTAAGAATAAAATGAAAATTCTTCCTGATGGGAGATTTGAAGTAATGCTTCCATAGAAATGTAATTCTGCGAATTTGCAAAGTTACAAAGAACTAACATGGAAGAGACACTTACAATTCACGAATAAGTTAAGAAACGGTAAATTTTTTGATGAATATAAAAATGTATTTAGGGAATGGGAAGAGTTGAATATCATTGAACGTGTGCCGGAAGCAGAACTGAACAATGATTGTCATTATCTGCTTCATAGGCCTGTGATTAAATTAGACAGTGCAACTACAAAAATACGTCAGATATTCGGTATACTGTGAAAAAAGGAATCTTTGAATGATTGTTTATGTAAAGGCGTAAACTTATTGAACTAATACACGACCTTTTGGATCGTTTTAGAAATTATCCAATCGGAATAGTAGCCGATATTGAAAAGGCTTTGCTGATGCTATCTGTTGCACCGAAAGATAGAGTTTATCTCAGATCTTTTTTCCCATGCAATGGAAAACGATTAGTGTACAGACATTGTCGAGTTGTGTTTGGGGTGTATTCCTGCCCTTACTTATTGAATGCATCTATTGTGTATTTTTTGGAAAACTATCCTAAATTTAAGGAAGTTGCACAAAAATTAAAATCTTTATGTAGATAATAGTGTAGCTGGTGTTTCCAATGTTGATGAAATAGATTTATTGAGAAGTCTAAATTGATTATGTCAGAAAGATGTTTTAATATACGTAATTTTGAGAGCAATCTAGCTAGTAGAAGTGTTGATAAACACTCAGGCGATATTTTTTTTTTGGGGGGGGGGGGTATCTGGAACTTGGATAACGATGTTTTGAAATGCTGCGCAAATTTAGAATCATTAACGTGCGAAATGAAAATCTCAAAACGATTAGTTTTGTCTACCGTACAGAAAATTTTCGATCCTATTGGCATATTAGCGCCATCTACATTGCTCCTCAAACTGCTATTGCAGGAACTATGGAAAATGAAAATTGCATTGGATCAGGAACTATTTCAAGATGTTGCAAATAAATCTTTGAAATGGTTTAATGAAATTCAAATTTTGAAAAGTATAACTGTGCCACGTTACATGAAAATTGATTTTTTTTTTTTTTTTTTTGCTTAATTGCATATATTTGTCGATGCAAGCAAGGCATCATACGTCGGATGCGCCTTTTCTATATCAATATGGGATTCTACAGTTAGTTGTTGTTGCATGATGTTTAGTGGCGCAAGGGCCATATTTGGCCATACTGCGCCAAGCAAAAGGTAAAATAAAACATTCATATATAGGTGTTTTAATACATTAGTTAAAATCTAAAAGGAGATCAAATAAATTTCTGTATAGTATAATAATGCAATACAATAAGATAAAACTTTTCTGAATGAATGCCAGATAAATGACATGAACGTAATGACCATAAAGGTAAAACTAAAGCTCACAATACTAAATGTATATATAAAAGTTAATTGACTTTAAAAACTTAAAAATACTCGGGTGGTATCTCTCACCCACCAAGTCCTGCAAAATTAATGGCGATGATTAAAAAAAAAAAAGAACACGATTTAAATTAAAAGCAGGGCATTCAATTAAAATATGATTTACTGTAAAATCCACATGACATGTTGGGCACTTTGGCGCCGCATCACCAAAAATGAGATGTCGGTGTGTGTATTCTACAGTTAGTATAACTCATTAGAGCGAAGTTTAGAGTCGCTCCATTCAAACCTTTGAGTATACAGCGTTTAGAATTAATGGCTTGTTGTATAAGTGCTCGACTTATAAATTCTGTTTGAAGGCGCTTAATATGCCGGACTTGGAAAGTTACTCGTTGGTCCGATTCCTCTACAGCACTTTGATGGATTAAAAAAAT
Source organism: Argiope bruennichi (assembly GCF_947563725.1). Lineage (NCBI taxonomy): Eukaryota > Metazoa > Arthropoda > Arachnida > Araneae > Araneidae > Argiope > Argiope bruennichi. The sequence goes on along the minus strand of NC_079163.1, from coordinate 86,985,594 downwards.
ATGGAAATTGGTCAGTTTTTGTAGCTAAAGGGTAAAGGAAAATAGACAACTGACTAAAATTTAATCATGGAAGTATGTCCCAGGAAACATGAATATCGCGGATTTGCCATCTCGTGGTTGTTCTCCACGACAAATGCTCAATTCTAAAAGGCCTTCCTGGTTTAAACAAAATTCGGAACATTGGCCAGATGAAAAAGCGTTTGTTTTGGCCTATATCTAAAACAATAGAACAAATTCCTGGTGGAGATCGGGAGATTCGCACAGTTCGGCTTAAAACTCAACATGGAACAGTAATACGGCCAGTAGAACGTATCTTTCCTTTGTAAATACAAGCGATTTGAAAGAAGAATCGATTTCTGTTAAATGTACTAAACCTAAAAATATCTTGAATACTAATGGTGTAATTGTAAAAAAATATACTTCTTCAGGAAAATTAGTTAAAGAACCAAAGAGATTTGATCTTTTGAATTATAATTGCTATAGGTTTGAGACTCTCCCCAAGTCTCAAAGGGAGGGGGAATATGTTGTGAAGAAAAATGCTTTTTGTAAGTGAGTGGCGCTGCATGCCACCACGTTTGTATAACTGTAGCTGTGACGTTTCTGCGAGACGTCATTATGCACTTGTAAATAGAGTGAAGCAAGCATGAATGTAGACTTGGCGGTTGTTCTAAATAAATATGCTTTGCTTTGCTTTACTTTACTAGTTGAAGAATGAATTATTTCCAACAGCATCTGGTAGATTGAGCCAGCAGAATTCAGATTTGCATTTGTTCCTTATAAAAACAATTTACTTCATATATGTCTAAGTACTTTTCGGATAGGGCGATCCCCATTAGACAATCTTTTGCCATTAGAGACCGATATACGACTTTCATTTTTACAAAGGCAACATCTTGTGGCCATCCTTTTTGATAGAGAGAAGGCTTACGACTGCACATGGAGACACGGTATTCTCAAGGACATACAGAATTTTTAATTTGAGGGGTTAACCTACCCATTTTTAATTTTTTAAAAAATTACGACTTCGTAAATACCAAGTCAGAGTTGGTTCTGCGTTGTCAGTCTATTTTAGCCAAGAGGAAGGAGTTCCTCATGGAAGCATTTTAAGCGACATAATTTTTACAATAAACCCATTCACTGCCAACTACGAGATATCTCGTAGTGTCTGCTACAATTTTAGATGGATTACAAATAGCCATTTGAGTTAGAAATTATTAGAAAGGATGAAAGAAAAATGTATATATTTTATATTTATATTTATATTTTCAATTTTTATTATTAAAATTATAACAAAAGATTATATTATAATACATATATATATATATAAGTGTGTGAATGTATTACTAATATTAATACTTTTATTGCTGGTGTGTATGATGAGGTTTAAATCAAGGATCAACACAAAGTGCTGAGTTGTTGGGGCACATTGGACAAAAATACCTATTTTTTTTCCAAGTAATGAAAATTAGTTGTATTTGTATTATAGTTTCTGCCTTCTCCTGCATTGCGGCATTCACCATCAAGTAAATGCAAAATAACCGATTTCCTGAACTGAAGCATCTTCATCTTTTTATTCCCTCTATTTCTTTGGTTATAGAACATGCATGATCTTCAGGAAGATTTCGGAGTAGTGTAGTGAAATTTTCTTGTACCAACGGATGGTTTTCCTGGGGAATAAGTAGTAGGATATATGTTGGTCAGAGCGATCAACACCTGCCCTTCCAGAAGTATAATGTCTGATTATATCTGGTTCAGTCGAAAGTTTTTCCATTTTTGTTCTTCACTTGAACCATTTCGCCTTTATGCATGTTCGTTATAGTCATCACATCCCGCTGATCTTTCCATTTGTTGACCATAATGGATCCTGATCTCAGCCATTCAAAGTCTCATCGATTCAGTTTCTTTTTGACCAAATTTTCTGGATTTCCCTTTGCACCCAGGGCAAGACGCTCTAAATTTGTCTGGGAGTGAATGGGTTAACATTAAAGACATTTTAAGCCAGCTACCTTATTCTGTAAAAGGTTTGTATGATAAGGATCTATATATATATCTTGTACCGGAGAAGACACGAGTCTAATCCAGCGTCGAATTTTCAGACAGCTATTAATAACATCCAAATTTGTTTAACTAAAAATGGCTTTACCTTTTTAACTTCTAAGACCGCAGGTGTGCCATTTTTGTCGAAAACGCAAACTTCATCTTGGTCCTGAGATTAAACTTAATAATCGCAAAATACCTTTTGTTAATGAAATCCGTTTTCTGGGAACTATTTTTGATTTTTAAAAAAATTGACATATTTTGGCCCAATGAAAGAAATGTGAACAAGTCTTGAATATTCTGAATGTTTTATCTACAACAAGTTATGGATACTTGGTCTGCTCCCTAATTCGAGTTTATCGGTCAACAATCCTTTCAATTCTAGACTATGAATGTATGATCAATGGTTCTGCCAGGAAAAGTGCCCTCCAGAAATTGGATGGTTAGTTGATTTGATTTTATTGACGCAAGAGCCATATTTGGCTATACTGCGCCAAACATATGGTAGATAAACAAGATCAAGGTGCTATAACGTATGGTGGTATAGTAGTAGCAGGGATTAAAATCTAAAATCACTTTGAAATTTCTCAAACTGAAGTCTAAAAGTCAAAATATAGCTTGTTAAAGCCAATTAAATCTATTAAGTGCAAGTTGTAAAATATTAAGATGCCAAAAAATGTATAAAATCTCAAGTGTGAAGAATTATAAATGAAACAAATATGCAAGCCATGCAGATAAAATGCTAAAACGCAAAATTATAACTAGAAAAATTTGAATTTTCAATATACATATGCTCAATTAAGGTTAACAGTCAAAAAATAAAACCTGTCCTTAAAAAAGGAGCGATAAAGCTATATATTTTTGTATCTTGTGGGAACAATGTATTTCCTCTTTTCGTGTTTTTTAGAGAGCGGGGGAGGCGAGCCTTCCAAATCCTCAGACATATTATATTCAATTATATCCTCTTCAGACGCAGAGGTGGAACTCATATCAGCATCGGCATCAGATTCTTGAAATTGCACATTCTTTGTTTCATGCGAAGGGAAAACAGATGTAAAATTAGAAGTACCAGGTAAAGGAGTTTTAACAGGGCAAACATTAGTAGCAACTTTCATAGTTGAAGCTGCATTTTTAATTACCACAGAATTGGGTATTAAACGAGGGGAGGTGGTGTAAAATTTAGTAATTTTTTCTACATTAGAAGTAATGTTTTCTTTAACTGGAGAATCTTTTTTAAGTTTTTTCCGATTTGTAACAGTTTGAAAACCTGTTAAATCAGGTCAAGTGGGAGCGTCTTCACAGATTACTGCAGTAGATTCAGTGGAAGAATTCTTAACATTAACTGAGGGAGATGCTTTCGATTGGTTGGTTGGTTGGTTTGTGCGGTTTATTGGCGCAAGAGCCATATTTGGCTGCGCCAATCCAATGGTAAAATATAAAAGTGAGGTAAAACGTAGATTTAAATAACAAATTTAGTTAAGTAAAAAAACTGATAGACTAGGAGATGCTTTCGAAGCAGAAGTGCATAGAAGTGTATTTGTGCTAGAAGTTATATCAGCTGGATCCTACTGAGTGGATATGGTTGCGGATAATTTTTTGACGACAGAAGCGTAACTATTTCCAACTTTAGGGAGTTTAGACTTTATAAGTTTACGAGCTTCCTGATAAGATATTTGATTTTTTATCTTTGTTGAAATTATTTAGTTTTCTTGTTTCAAAGAAAAGCAGTTTCGGGAAAAAGAAGCATGATCATCCTTGCAGTTAACACATTTCCCTGCATTAGTACAGTTAGTGCTGTCATGGCCTACTTCTGCCCAACGGGCGCATGTCAATGTCCCGCGGCAAGAAGATTTTGAATGTCCAAAACGCTGGCAATTGAAGCATCTCAAAGGGTTTGGTATACAAGTTCTTACAGAAAGGCGCATATATCCAGCTTTAATATAATCTGGTAAATTAGAAGAATTGAAAGATAACACAAGATGCTTTGTGTTTAAGAGTTTGCCATCCCTCCTTACAGTAATACGTCTTACATTGGTCACTCCCAGATCTTTTAGTTTTTCAATAATCTCTTCAATCGAAACATTACACAATTCACCGCATGATATAACTCCTTTGCATGAGTTTAATGATGGGTGAGGATTAACTTCTACGGAAATAGTTGACAATGACTTTAGGTTTAAAATTTGTTTGGCTTGTTTGGCATATCCAACTTCAACCAAAAGATCGCCAGATCTGAGTTTATTAATAGATTTCACTTCACCTAGATTTCCAGTAATATCCTTTTCAACAAGAAAAGGAGACACACCGTGGAATGTTTCTTTGGAGTCTGAAATTCGATGAACAATAAAGAATCGTTGAAAATTGTTTTGAACAGTCGATGCATTGTTTGAACGTTTAAATTTACCCATATGACATTGTTAAATTTTCAGGCCCGACGGCACCGCCCACCACGGAGCCCAACAAGGGAAGGCAGCCACCGGCTCTGGCCATTCCCAGCCTCGGCACTTACCTTGGTGCTAGCCGGAACCTATACGCTGGGAGTTACCCCCGGGGACAGTCACCGCCCTTAACGCCAAGCCCAAGGAGTAACCCCTTCGCTTGATCCCTAGCAGACTAGCCACTTAGGTGACAAGGTACCAGCCGATTGATACACCGGGGACCACAGTGCACCACCCGTCTTTCTAGTGGGTTGCTACGCACGGCCAACACGTGGGGTTTTGGCTGTCCATGAGAAGCAAGAAGCAAACAGAGCGGCGACAGCTTCTCATGGAGAGCTCCCTCGCTTGCCGTCGAGGGAAGGAAAGACACAGCAGAAAACAGAAGGCGTAGGGGAGAGCGAACTGAAAGGGAGAAAAGATCCCTGGGTACCTCGGCATTGGGACACCCGTACTCACCTAAAGAAGGTGAGCTCCTGAGGGGGTCCAGAAATTGGATTCTGTACACATGCAGCTCTTCAACTATGCTATTGGGCCTTCAGGACTTCCCAATTAAAAGCTTATGTTTATTGCTATGAACCTGCTTTGAATATCAGACAAATATTATCTCTGAATTATTATTTTAGAATCGCATCGAATTCACTTCATCCCTTTCATCCATCCTCACTACAAGATGCTTTCTTCCCTTTATCGTTTACAAAAAGAAAGAAAAACATTTATCCCACCATTCTTCTGTAGAATGGAAGATATTATTTCGGAATTGAATATGAACCATATATTTGTCACCCCACAATTTGCAAACAGTTTACCGCTATGGAAAGTCAAAAGGTTTTATTTTTTAAATCCTTTCGAAAATTTCGCAAAATTTGACACAACAGACGTTAACCACCAAATGGCGAGATACATCCATCTAATTCAAACATTAGGTGGGTATTGAACATGTGCTTGAGAGTTTTGCACATAAAACTTGTTAGAGCGATTGGCCTATAATTCAGAGAGCTTGCAGGATTTCTTCCGGGTTTAAGGATTGGGATCATTATAGTCTTATGGCATTGTGAGGGAAATTTTTTCTCACTCCCGATTAGATGAAAAAGTTTTGAAAATTGGAAAGAGACCTTATCTAAATGGCAAAGCATTTTATTAATTCCATCAGGACCAGGGTTAGCTTTAGGGTCCCATTTATCCACTCTAAGTTGGGTTAAATAGGCGAGACCTAATCAGAGTCTCGTGATAATCACATCTTTCTTTCTGGTTAGTTTTACTTTAGAAGCCTTTTTACTTTAGTTAGTTTTAGTTTATTTATAAATAGCATTTCCTACATAGATTGCCAAAATTTATTTTGAATTATTTTGTTGCTTGTACTGCGTCGGGTAATGGAGCAAAATTTTCTTTAATTTGGCTTAAGCTTTTGGCTGCCCTGACGGCTTTTTCATTTTCCCAAATTTTAACGTGCCCAGGAATCCAACAGAATTTAACTGGGAAATTGTTTGAGGGAATTATACATGTGCAAACTATTTAGAATTACGGGATGACTTTCCAATGATACATTCAATATCTCTGATAGTTGAGAGCCATCCTAATTATATTGATATGTAGGCAAATGACTGCTATAGCCGTCATTTGGTCAGGAAAGAAAAAAAAAAGAACGTGATCAACAACGTGATCACGTTCAGAGAACGTGAACAGCCATCTAGAATTTTCACTAAAAAACTGCGATAAAATGCAATAATTTTCACTTCCAAACATACAACTGATACTCAATTTTATATGACAGTCATAAGAAATTGAAAAAAAAAAATTGTTCTGAGCACCGTTGTCAAGTTAGTTTCTGAGAAACTTCTTAATGAATAAAAAATCTAAATATGTTAGAACTTCAATAGTTTTCATTGGTTTTCCCCTCTAGTTATTCACAGAGTTTTCTTTCCTATAGTATAAATCATTAAGTGCCTCATAAAAACCGAAGACTACTCTCTATATTTCAATCTGGTTGTCTTTTCGTTGTCCTTCCCATACTGAACTTGTAAAAGTTAATGGCAAATAGATGCAAGGCTTAAACAATTACCTATTTACCGTTATTTAAATAGGCTTACAGTTCTAAAGCTACTATGAGTGAACTATATCTGCAAACACTGAATTTGCTTAAATATAGCAGCATGATTCGGCCATTATTTCTCTCAGTGATAACATGTTTGATTGTGACGCATGACTTGATGGATCCAGACACCAAAACCTGCCCCGAGTAAGGAGACGGTTGTCTATAATTCGCACGAACCCGTCAGGTGTTGTTCAGGAGCTTTGAAAAAAAAACGATAAACAATACGACTGGTTTATGGCATGATTATATATGATCAAATAATTAAGATTTAGCTGTAATAGTTAATATAAGTTCATTAAATTTCCCTTGTCAACTTACGTAAAAAATACTATAAATAAAAGTTTAAATAAATATATTTCAGATTAATAGTCTGTTTATTTTAATGTTGTTTTTGGGTTTACTGACATAAGAGTCATGTTTACCAAACTGCGTCAAACATATGGTCTGAAATTATACTAAATAATAAATATGCAGTAACTAGAATATAAAAGTATTCGACTCGGGTAAGAACAAAGAAGTTTGACGAAGCCACAATGAATAGTAGTTTAAATGAGCAAATTTAATTAAAAAAAAAGAATTTAAAATGAGCAAAAATTATTTATAATCGGGAGTAGAAAAAAAAATCAGATAAAATATTATTGCCTTTCAAATGCTGTCGCCCACACACAGGTAAACACACACACGAAAAAAATTGTCAAATGTATTAGATGTATGGAAAAAGGGGAATATCTTAAAAAGTTTAAAATATTTGGCCCTGTTTATTTTAATATCTCTGAACACTTAACCTCGCTTATATGCTGGATAAATAAATACGCACAAATTATTAGCTAAATATACTCGGATGGAAATGCATTATTAGAAAGTACTGCGTAAGAAAAATGCAATAGACTTCATCCAACAAGGGAAATTTGGTCAACGGAAAAGTAAGATTTTGTTGTTAATCGCTTTAACGTAATTCAAATCTTTTAGCGCAGTAAAATATATAACAAATACACACGACAGCAAGAATATGAGAATGCTTTAAAACGTTGTATAATAGTTATAAAAGTACTCAATTTAAATTATAAAGGCCTCCTAAAAACCACGAATAAAATTTCAAAATCCCAGATGTCCGCTAGTGAAAGGCATTCTTCAAACATGAATGATTCTTGAGCATCAAAGGACTATTTTAATTCTAATAATACTTTTTTTACTAAAAACAATTGTTTCACGCCTATAAAAGATCGATATATAATGATAAAAAGAAAAAAAAATTAAATTATGAAAAATTAAAATTAAATTCTACATTGTTCACAAAGATAAACCAGAAAGAATTTGTTCAGATTTCATTCAAACTATTTAAATTTCATTTTGCTTCCATTAGATTACTAGATGGCGCCACGAAACAAAATGTAAACAATTTCCTGCTGCCATCTAGTAATCAAATATTAACACATGATGCATAAGACGTTAAGAATACGTTCGACTCATAAAACTCGGAAGATAACGATTCCAATAGAATAAAATTTAAACTAAAAGAAACTGCCAAAAATAACGACATGTGAAAAAAATTAAAAACTAATTTCATATTGCCAGGGCCACTCCAAACGTAATCGGTTCAATAATGCTTATGTCTAATCTAATGAGCTCCTTTATGCAACGCTATATTAGGGGGGAATGGCTTATAGTTAACATTTGAAATTTTATTGACATAATAATAATGACTAAAAAAATTAAATAAGTTTTACCGATAATTTTGTGCAAGGGTATAAAAAATTTCTTTGTTAAAACCTACACTCAAACACGCTTATCGAAGAATTCTAAATATATTGTTATTGTAAAAAAATAATGCAGCAGGTGAAATGAAATAATATACCACATACATCTAATATCAAATATACTAAACGCTATCATTTTACGATTTGAAACAAATTAATTTACATATGTTGCATGTTAACTATTCATAAAATATAGACAGATATGTAGATATGCGGAGATAAAATAATACTTTATTTTAATTAGTAATTAGAATTAAATTATATTAGTACTTTAAATTATTTTCAATTAAACTGTGCTCGAACAAGTTAACAAAATATGCAACATGCATATAATATACAGATAAACTGAAACTAGCTTTAAGAAAAAAATTTCAACATTTGGTAAGAAATAAATGATATAAATTGAACTTCTCAGGCTTTGTTTCTAGCAAATTAATTTATAAGTGCATCTATATCTAATATCTGTAAAATATTACATTCAATAGAAATAATTCCAAGATTAGTCAATATTTCTTGACCTATAGTAAATCTCAGGCAATTTTAAACTATTTTCAGTTTTTAAAATGGTCTTCCTGCTGGCGAGGCTGGATTGGTTGATTTTTTTTTTTTTTTTTTTTTTTTTGCTCAGGAGCCATTTTTGGCTAAGCTGCACCAAGCATATGGGTATGAAATCCTACGATATTAAAAGGAACTAAGCAGCATGAAAAGTCTAAAATGAAGTAAAATAAAAGTACACAAATTCGGATGATATAAAATGTTTTCAAACAATTTTAAAATTTCAAAATAAAAATTTGAGTAATGATTTTCGCAGAAAAATGTTGAAAAAATTCTGTAAATAAATGACGGCGAAGCAGCAAAAGAAATTGTTAAATGCAAATATAAAAGTCAATGGTTTTTAGAAATTTAAGAATGTTTGGGTGATATGTTTCACTCACCAAGTCCTGCAGAGTTAATGGTAATGACTTTAAAAAATTGTAGTCGACACGAGTTAAAACATGGGCATTCAATTAAAACGTGTTTGATAGTAAAATCAACGTGACATGTTTGGCACACTGGCACCCTTTCGCCAAAAATGAGATACATGTGCGTGAAGCGAGTATGTCCTATACGGAGGAGGGTGAACTTGACATTAACCTCTTGTATAGGAAGAACGGGCCATAATCCAATGTTAGACTTCACGGCATGAAATTAGCGAGGCTAGAAATGTTATATATATTGTTTTACGCATTTTATTATGTTGGGAAAGGAGCAAGTTAAATATTTGACTTCGATATAGCTTAGAGTTTCAACCGATAATGCTACATTTTTCCAAAAATTTCATAAATAAGTTCCATATTATTTATTTCGTTTCTGAATTTATTAAGCAATGCTTCTTCCTGTTTTAACATGAATAGAACTTGTTCAGATTATTTGTTGAGTGAGTGAGTGAGTGAGCATTATACTAGCGCAAGATCCATTCTCTGGATAAACTGCGCCGCAACTAGATGAGAGCTTTTGCTTTACATCTTAAAACTATGTATAAAATATTTACAATCCGATATTAAAAAAAAAACTATAAATTAGGAACAATGATAAGAAGGTATCAACATTTCAAATTTCTTTGATAAAACCAGCTTCTTTTAAATAAAGTAAAATATTAAAATGCGGTTTATGTCCAATTAAAAGCGGAAGACAAGGAACAACTGTATTAAAATACTTAAGACGCAATGAGTCCAGTGTCTGACATTCAATCAATATATGTCGGATAGTTAAACTATCACCACAACGATCAGCAAGTTGGTGGCGGCTGCTTGAAAAGTATATAGTTATGAGTTATGCGAGAGTGTCCAATGTGTAATCTTGTAAGAATAACATCGCATCGACGATTTAGGGAGGAACACCAAAGATCAATAAAAGGTTTGACTGTGTGTAGTTTGTTTTCTGTCTCGAGATTCCAATGGTTCTGCCAATTTTGGAATAACCATTTACGAACGGAAGAGCGTACGTCAGTATAAGGAATGGCTTGTTTGTAGGATTCGTTTGCTGATTTTGCAGCAGAGTATTTGTTGAAATCAATATATTCCTCAAAAAGTTAAAAACCTCTGAATGAGATATTGCCTTTCACTTGAAGATGATATCGCAATCCGACATGCCACTGACAATTTAAAGTGAATTTTTCAAGCTTTCATTAGATTTTTTTTTCATTTTCAAGGTCTTATCATCACTTTAGAACTTGAACAATATTTAAAGGAAATGCTAGTACCTTAACCAGCCGTGATCATATCAATGAAACCTTTATCAAATTAGTAAAAATACCAAGTTAATAATAGCAAAAAGAATCAAAATAGAATTAAAAAGGAAGAAATTAAGAATCCGGCCTGAAGACTTTCTCAAGGGTCTCCCTCAGGCAGGGATCGAAACAAGGGATTTTTTCTGTGAAGGGTCTGACTTTTGTCCAACAATATTGACCCCTCGTGACCCGAAAATCCCCTGAAATTGAGGCCTTAGAGATAAACCATTTTTTACAGAAATAAACTGTCGGAAACAAAGACTTAACTGGAACCAGTTTTGACCGAAAAGAACTTTTCCTCCCTGCCACCAGGGGTTTATTTACTTGCTCTCGTTTTGGCGGCAAACAAAGAACGCATTTCTGTATTCTCTTCTAATTCATAAATATATTCTTAATAAAGTTAACAAGTAGCTATTAAATAATCTTCTTAAAGATAAGTTCCCCGTATAAATGAAGTCAAAAATTTTAAAGTGGGAGTAAAATTGACGAACATACAGCAAGGTCTAATGAGTGAAATGAACGAGTGGGTTCGTGAAAATGTCTTTTCATCACTGTTTAACAGGCAGAGATAATGATCAGAAATTAACTGCTGAATTTACTGGCCACGAGAGTTAACATCCTATGGGGAAATGAGGATACTATGTCCATTAAAATTACCGAGCAATATAAAAGGAATAAGAAATTGATCTACTAAAGAGTTTAACTCTTCTTTTAAAATCATCTACACAGGAATACACAGCAAACTGTTATAAGTGTTTTTATGTGAACTTGAATAGCAACAGTCTGAAAATTGGTATGAAGAATAAGAGGTGTGCTGGGGTAGGAGTTGGAAGTGAAAATGCAGACACCTCCAGAAAAACTAGCCTTTAAATTTGTATTTGTATAGGCAGTTGTATCCTCTAATTTTAGAAATTATTTGAGGGTTTTGAAATAGGTCTCTTCTAATGCAAAACAGGCAGGCTTGTATTCATTTGAAAGCGATTTGATTTCGATGATTTTGGAACGATACCCACGACAATTCCTCGAAATAAAACCAAACATGAAAAAACAAAGTAATGTTTGAACAAACTACGCATGGCCACCTGGGGGCAATTTATTAGGAAGATGTTGACCCATCCGAGATATTAGATGTAGATGGACAGATCGATAAAATATCTGAAGTAATTGGAATATCAGGAGGATCTGGAGATTTAGGAGGAACCTCAGTATTAGATGCTTTGGGACTAGGAGGATATTTTGCTTTTTTTCGCTTCTTCTTATTGAATCAAGCTAATGAAAATTCAGAATCCTTTGATTGAGAAATTGGTTGAAATTTTTTTTTCGGAGGAGAAGCTTTGTTTTGATTGTTTTCAGTCTTTTCCGAGTTATTTTTTTTTTATTGATTCAAGAGTCAAAAGTTTACAGGAACAGGTATTCATTGCGATAATATCTGTAATTTCTGTCTGAGAACCGGTACATTTTAATGTTGATCGCATGGCATCACTATAAAAAAAACAGGTTAGGGTGCCCTGCCTAAAACAAACTTTTTCGATTCTGAAAATAAAATATTTCTTTTAACTTTCAGGCTTTCGATTTATTTTTCCATTTAGAACACTAGCGGGAACAAGCAGGATGGGGCTTAGAGCAATACTCAGAGTGTCTGAGAGCTACAATCAGAGGTTTCATGATCATTTAGCACATCGAAGGCTGCCTCGGAAGTTCCCTGTGAATGTCTGAATCTCTGACATTTAATGCAAAGCAAAGAGGATTCGGCACATATGGTTTAACTTTGGATTGTATGTAGTCAGCACGTATAAATTTCGGGAGTTCAGGGCTACTGAAAGTTAGAATGACATGTTTTGCTGGAATAAACTAGCCGTTACGTTTAATTTTTATGCAATGAGGTGCATAAACTTTTTGGGAATGCAATTTCTGAATGAGTTCAGTCTCTGAACAATCAGAAAGACCTAAATCAGAAATGACCCCTCGAGAAAACTTGAGTGTCCTGTGAGGAGTTCTCTACAGGGAAGTCTCTAAGTCTTGTTAATTTCTGCATAGTAGTAGCAATCTGTGTTTTTAATAATGTCTCAATAAGGAGATCCCCAGATGGAAGTTTTTTAGTAGATTTGACATCACCAATAAATGAAGAAATTAATCTTTGAACGGTGAAAAGGGAAAATTTATGGAAGGTCTTTGGTGTATGTAAAATTAAAAATCTTGAATCTTCTGTAATAAATAAACGTGGCAAAGTGTCGGAAAAACCCATGCAGAAAGGGCAAAATAATTCAGGCCTTACGGTACCGCCCTCCACGGAGCCCAACAAGGTAAGGCAGCCACCGGCTCTGGATACTTCCAGCCTCGGCGCTTACCTTGATGCTAGCCAGAACCTATACGTTAAGAGTCACTTCCAGGAAAGTCTACCACCTTAACGCAGAGTCCCAGAAGGTGAGCCTTTCGCTTGATCCCTTTAAGCATACGATTCAAATTACTTTGATACCAGCCGATTGACCGGAATGAGAAGCAAGAAGCAAACAGAGTTGTGATAGCTTCTCATGGAGAGCTCCTTCGCTTGCCATCGAGGGAAGGAAGAAATGAAGAAATAAAGTTCAAAGCAGCAGACTAATATTTCTCACCCACCAATTCTTCGTTGAAAAATTCGTTGGTTGGTTGTGTGATGTTATTGGCGCAAGAGCTATATTTGGCCATTCTGCTCCAAGCAAATGGTAAAGCATAAAATGAGAAGTAAAATGTGTTAGTAGACAGTAATAAATAGATTTTTAAAAATGAAAGCAGATACAATGAATGAAAAACCGAAGACGATGAGCATTAAAAATAAGGCCATCGATTAAATGTGCTGTACACTAAATCAACGTGGCATGTGAGGCACATTGGCGCTCTTTTACCAAAAACGATATATTTATGTGTAAAACGTATATGTCTTATAAGGAAGTAAGTAAATTTAACATTTTAAAGCTGAGAAAGCACACAAAGCTTCTGAGCAAAAGATTTAGAGCAGGCAAAACCAGAAATGAAACTCTTCACTAGTTTCTCAGAATTAATGAAAGAGGACAAGAATCTCAAAAACTGCACTTGAAAAAATATCCGTTTAAATTATTTTAATTAGCATGGAGCTCAAGATAAAAAACAAATGCTTTAAGTAACGACAAATGTTGTTTATACCACTTTGAATTTAAAAATAAATGTGTAAATACATAAAACCTCGCACACACCCGATTCATTTAAAAATATTATTGTTTCACAATCTGTATCCTAATAAGGCAGACAAACATAAAACTGTATTAACAACTCAATACTATTTGTGAAGTCTTTAGAAAATAAATCATTAGAAACTGCCCAATTCATATACTAAATTAATCATGCATTGAAATTCTGGATCTGGTTAGTGTGCAAAAGTTAAAAGCACAACACTTATATTTAATATTACTGAAATAAATGCATCTGTTCCGAGATTGTTCTTTCAAAGAAGTTCGCTTACCGTTTTCTTTAAGCAAGAGTTTCGTTTCAATAGATAATTCGTTTTCGTTAGTAATTTTCTTTTTATAGTGGCACCGAAAAACAAAATTAAAAATGCGACTGAGTGTATATGAAAAGAAAAATCCTCATATCGAAAATTCATGGATTCTTCAGTTATCCAAAAACAAATTTTCAGCATTTAATGAAGACCGAAACGCCTAGGAGAAAATTATTCGCTTGACATAAACAAGAAACATCGCTCTACTTCACTGAACTCAGTAATCTCCACCAAGTTTTATATTTATTTCTATTTTTTACTTTTATATTTTAAGTTTATTATACTTTTTACTTTAATATTTATTTTCATGCTACTGTCAAAATTTATCATACGAATTTCAAATTCGAAAAAAATAATATACTTTTACATAGTATTTTGATTTTTTTATGCTGTGTCATATTTATTCTAAAGAATTCGAAGGCTTACGGTATACGATACCACTGGCAAAGAAGATAATGCAGACAGTTTAAAATTTTTTTAAAGTATAAATATATAATTTGAAAATATTGAAATTGACAAATAAAAAAGCTCGCTACTCTCGTACAATACACACTCAATCTTTTAGTCAATGAAATAACCTTGATCTAGTTAATAGATAAATACAAAATTAAATATATATTTATGCAACCTTCAAAATATATACAAAATGAAATGACATTTCTTGAGAGTAATCGGAGTTTAGAAAGATTTCTCTGACAATCATATTCAAATATTCATATGTTAGGAAAAAATCTTTCTTGCACTTTCAGCTACAAAAACAGGCGAGATAACACATTCGAGGTTTTAAGCAGGGAAAAATAAAAGAAGCACTTATTTTAAACAAACATGTCATTCGAAGCATTTGTGTTTAAGATAATGATAAGAGAAAGGTCTACAAGTATTTATCTAGAGCAAGTGACAGTCAAGTTACACGATTCTCTTGGAAAATCCTGTCATAAAAAGAGTGAATCTCCAGCAAATAAGCTTTTAATGTCTGCATTATATGATATGTGGACAATTTTAAAAGTGAAACGACTTCCTTTGTTTTCATATTGAAGCAATGCGTGAACGAATAGAAATGGAAAATATTTTGGAGCGTCTGTTATTTTGACATTCTGGTGAGTTCATTCTTAAAAAAATATTAAAGTTCTTTAATTTTAGAAATTTAGGAAAGTATTTTTTTAAATTTCGTTAATATTATATAATTTCATGCCCAGTTTGCATATTTAAGATTTTTTTCCATCTTGAATATATAACAATACTTTAACCAGTTAACTACAGAATGTATTTTTTAAAGTCCCGTAAGTGGTGCGTAATCAAAATCAATCGATGACATGTATACACGAACGCAATAGAAACAATTGCATAATAAATTTCTCGAAAAAAATCTAAATAAAGCGAGTAAGATCTCAATTTTATTAAATAAAAAAATTAACAATCCTTCATTGAAAAAGGTACTGTTATTTAAATTTAAAAATTGCCAATAAACTGTTAAGGAAGCAAATGTAAATATGGTGCTGTAGCTGGTATAAAATAAGGAAAATGTTGTCTGAAGAGATGTGTATGTTTTACAACTGCACTTTGTCGACCAGTATTATGTAGTATAGATAATAGTTAAAAAAAATCGAAGAAAAGTTTTTAGGAAACTTATAAGTATCATGTTGCTCCAACGTAACAGAAATTACGAAGGGCCATCACAGTTCGAGCATTTTATTTTTTCTGTTCCGTTTATCGGTGAATGCCCATATGCAAATAAAAAACATTGAAATCCAGATATACAAGCAAATTTTCGGGTAGGTAGGTAGGTAAATGGAGGGCTTTTTTTAACGTAAAAGCCAAGTTTGACTGTGCTGCGTAAAGCATACGGTATTATACAAAACTCTGAATTAACCTGTAGTGATCGTAGCGCCATCTTTTATTCATGTCATTCTAAAGCACTACCTATTACTTTCCCTAATACGATCTATGTTAATACTTCGCCCGGGGAAGCCCCGTTCTGTTTATACTTGCGCTAAGCAGTGATGTTCCGATAGTTGTTAGTGTAATAAAGAGTTTATTTTTCTAATGACGATGAAATGCTTTATACAACACTCTACATGAACATCACCACAAACCCGAAACTCGAGACATGAATTTCCTCACGCTGCCAGAGACATGGAGTCAAAATGACTCCATTTCATTTCATTTTTTTTTTTTTTTTTTGACTTTTGTAAACCGCATTGGAATTTATTTTGGAAGTAATATATTCTGAAAATCATGTAGTTACCAAAACTATTAAAAATATTCAATGTTATAATATTAAATGCTGGAAAGATGTTATAAGAAAATCCTAAACAAGCTTTTAATGAGTATTTACCTCGTTTCGATATTAACGAATTACATTACGTTAGAATTTAACAAGCAAAGATTAAGAATACAATATTTTAAGAATATGTGGATGTTGTCTATAATATTTAGTTCAATGACGGCGTAAAAAAATAAAATCTTTGTTTAACGGGAGCATTAAGAAGAAAAGAAAAAAGATACAGGTGCAGTATAATAAAATCTCGTTCACGTATAATAAACCCGCTTGCAGGATCACGCAACTTAAATTGTGACGTCATTTTGATGAAAGCAGGTCCACCGTAGTACTCCCCCCTCTGGAAAGCAGCAGGCACTGGATTAGAGATAACGAGGGTTAAAGCGTACCAGATCTGGTTACATAAGGTGGTGGAGCAGTATTCTAAGGTAACTCAGGAGTGAACGGAAAAGGCTCAAGTACTGACTGCTTGAAGATGGAACTGTAGCTGATGGTGGTGATATGATTAGTGCAGATGACTGATGACAATTTTCGAAGAACGCTTGCTTCACACGATCAATGCTGATCAAAGATTCTTTACCGTTCTTCTCAATTGTGAAAGTTTTATCAGTATGTCCGAGTACACAGTAAAGGCCATCATACGGTGCTTGCAAGGGTTTCTTAATTGCGTCCTGGCGCACGAACACATGAGTAAAAGACTCTAAAGCCAGATGCATGAAAACTTTTTTTTTTATTATCCTGAGATGTAGCTGGTGCAGGTTTGACTTGCTCCATCCCAGTTCGTAATTTTTTTTAAAAAAAAAATCGCGAGGTTCGACGTTAAGTGAAGGGGTCTCGAAAAATTCCGTAGGTAGTTTCAGGGTTGAGCCATAAACCAATTCTGCTGATGTGCACCGCAGATCCTCCTTTAATGCCGTTCGGAGTCCAAGTAAAACTAATGGAATTGATTCAGTCCAATTCGTGGGTGCGTGACATCTGAGACTTTGCTTTAACGAACGATGAAATTGCTCTACTATTCCATTGCTAGATGGGTGATAAGGAGTTGTTCGGATCTTTTGGACACCCAAAAGTTTGCTCAGTAAGCAAAACGAATTGCTTTCGAATTGTCGTCCCTGATCCTTCGTGATGACTGAAGGTAAACATAAGCGTGAGATCCACTGACCAATGAATGCACGCGCAAACGGTTTCGGCAGAAATGTCAGAGTTGGAAACTGCTTCAGGGCATCGTGTGAAGATCTATACAGGTGCAGTATAATAAAATGCAGCATAATAAAATCTCGTGTACGTATAATAAATCCGCTTGCAGGATCACGCAACTTAAATTGTGACGTCATTTTGATGAAAGCAGGTCCACCACAAATATTTCTTTCTTTTTGCATTATTCACATTAAAAACAGTTTCAATGACTCCATAAATAACAACAATGTCTTTGAAAAAGAATAATTCAGTTATACGCACGTGTTCATACTTAAGACTTTTGCCAACATACTGTTGAAAGAACAACTTGGAGCTACTGAGGAGATTATTGTATTCGATAACAAAATACCACGTGATAATCCAAACTAATGAACAAGGAGGAATCATTTAGACTTCCGCCTCCAGGTAGGGATTAAAATGCAAAATGTTTGAGGTTTTCATATTGGTATAAAAACATTGATGATAAAATTTAAAAACTATTAATACAGAATAAAAGCAAAGAAGCAATGAATAAAATGCAAAATCGAATTAGGGAAGTATAAAACGAAAGATACTTTCATTTCAGACTTAACATATAAAGACAGACTAAATATATTTTCAAAGAAGACAGAGTCAGAAATACTATAAATTTAAGAACAAACAATTAAAATCTATCGATTTTTTTTTGTACTTCATTGGAACGGAGGATACCAAAAATATCCTCCGAAGCACTCATTTCATCGTCTATTTGTTTTCTTTAATAGTGGAATGTCTTTAATTGCGGTATCACCAGGTAAATAAGGGAGTTTGGTTCCTTCGGCAAGAACTATGATGTCATACATTAGAGAATCTGTAGATGAATCCGTTTGGATTTAATTTTCCGAAATTTAAATGTCTGCTTATTATTTGCGCTGACATTTGGAGGAATTGGACGCTGAAAGTTTTGTAAAACTTTGATATTGTCCTCGAATATTTGGGCCGATTATCTTTATTAATCTTAAATTATCTTACATTTTCCCCTGTTTTCGACAGTTTTAAAATCGGAGAAGTCTGGTGAATCAGCGTCACATACTGAAACTTCAGGATGAGTTTGTTGGGGGGTTTTGGCGCAGAAACCAGCACTAGCGAAACTGCGGCAGGTATGTACTTTAGGTTGCGATAATTGTTTTTTCTTTTTAAATTTATAAAGGCTTCATCAGATCTGGGAAATATTTAAGAAGATGCGCAAAATGAATGAAAAGAGATGGAAGCGGAAGGTAAAACAACAGGAATTATTTGGGTGCTATTTGCATGGGCAGAGAGAGATGGTTCTGAGAATCGGTGAAAGAGTTTTGGCATTTCGTTTCTCTTAGGCTTACGTTATTTGTTTAAATACCTTTCCTGAAATGACTTCCTTTTCAAATATTCAAGACCAATATGAATAAGTGAAGAAAGAGTGGAAACCTTAACAATGTGAGCATTTTTTATCTGTAGCACAAGCAGAGTTATGACCTATTTCCGCAGAAGGGCGCAAGTAATATTCCCTTGGCAATAAGCCCTGGAATGATCGAAACGTTTACATTTAAAACACAGTAAGGGACTCTGAAAGTAATGCCGAAACCCAGTTTCATATAACATGCTTTTATGGAAACAGGCATTTGGGAGGCATGAAATGTGTGCACTAAATGTTTGATATTAAACAGTTGCCCAACTTTTCGCTTAGAAATCCGTCAGACGTGAGTCACTCCTTGTCTTTTCAACTTTTCAGTTAATTCTGCCGCCAGAAGAAACGACTCCTTTGGAAAAATTAAGACTTGTGAGTGAGCTAACGGTAACAGGAATGGAGTCAAGATTGTCCAGTTTCAAGATTATCTGAGCTTGTTTGGAGTTGAGGAGTGTTGACCACCCTTAACGCTAAATCGTAGAGAATGGCCCTTTCGCTGGACCCCTAGCAGACAAACAAATCAGGTTGTTGTTTACCGAGTGGTTGATACATGGGGAACCACAGTGTACCACCTGTTTAATGGGTCGTTACGCTTGGCGAACAGGTGGGGATTTGGGTTGTCCTTGAGAAGCAGAAAACAGAGTGGTCCCACGATCTCGTGAAGAGTTCCCTCTCTTGCTATTGAAGGAAGAAAGACACGAGAAAGCAGCAGGCACACGATAGGAGAATCTGGAAATCAAACCCGATTATTAGGGAGCCTTGGAGTCGTGAAGCTCGTCACATCTGAAGATGTTCCCTTACGGAAAAGTTAAATTTCGGGGAATGCCCGATGCACTGGGGAAAATCTACTCCTTTTATAAGAAAAAAAATATATAACATTGTATGGGGGATTACTTTTGCTCTAAAGAATTTCAGCTAATTGTATTTTTTTAAATTTATAGCAGGTTTACTGATATTATAAAGAAAACACACCACTAAATGACATTTGTATTGCTTCTTACTGAATCTTTTATCGAATGGTTTTTTTTTTTTTTTTTTTTTTTTTTACACGACGTGTATACGGTCCGCACCAAAATGAAGATTTGGATTGAGGTATATATGCATATATTCTATATATATATATATATAGAGAGAGAGAGAGAGAGCGCTGTTAGTTACCTGGTTAAATAAAGAAATAATCCATTTTAAACATCATATGAAATTTTTCCGACTTTTGTTCGTGTGAAATTTTAGGTTTAATCCAAGTTTACATATGAATTTTTAACTTTACTTTCTAGTATTAATGCTATTTCGTACCAATTTTGATTTCACATTTTTCAAGCGTGCGATAAGCATCAAAACGAGAAACAGGGCAAATTCGGGAACATGGTCAATGTTTCAAATTGCTTATATCCTGGAAACGAATTTATAAGCAAATGCAACTAAAATTTTTATTCTCTTGTACGAGCTAGAGATACGCATTCTAGATTTTTTACAATCTCATTTAAATCACATTTTTTCCATCTTTATTCAATGGTGGCTAGCAAAAATTAGAATAAAATTATATAGGGTTCACGCCTAGTCCGAGCACATAGCACGATAATGTTTTAGGCTTAATTTGTATGTCTTTATGTTACTGATTAAAGCTAATTCTCAATTATAGCAACGTTAACGGGCATTCAAAAATT
Organism: Argiope bruennichi; assembly: GCF_947563725.1. Classification (NCBI taxonomy): domain Eukaryota; kingdom Metazoa; phylum Arthropoda; class Arachnida; order Araneae; family Araneidae; genus Argiope; species Argiope bruennichi. Next base: position 86,964,946 of record NC_079163.1, on the reverse strand, counting down.
GTATTTAACATCTTCGCAAAGCCTGTGTATAAACACAGTTGTTAAAATATTGCAAAGCATTCTTATAAAACATACTTAAAGGTAGTTTTAAACGTTTTTAGAAATTACAAACGAATTGTGCGAAACAAAGCTGGCATCACTTAAAAGCCACTAATTTCTTAAATTTGAAATTGGTGTAAAAATGGTTTATGTCTAGTAATATACTCTGAAGTTATTGAAAAGAAACCTTAAGATCCCGATTAATTTAAATCTAATTAAATTTATGGAAACTCTTTTTTAGTAAGTACCAAGTAGTAACTATATACTAAATTTAATAGCCCTATGTTCAATTGCTTGTCTCGTAGAAAATTTTGTATGACTTTCATATTGCCTTACGCAATTCACAGATAGTATCCAGGGTATAAATCTTTAATAATCTGACTTCTCATTTGTTTTTATGATCTAAAGAGATGACTGAGTTCAAAGTCTGATAAATATCTCAACTACTCTCACAAAGATTCTAAACTTTCACACTACATTGTGAAAATAAATTTAACTTCCCCGAGGTTAGGCATTTCTTTAGACCAAGGTATTAAGCTTCCATGTCCTAATAAAACCTAGAAATTTTCTAATAAAAAAAACTTGACTCTAATATATGCATATTTGATATCAAATTTAATAATGCCACTAGAATAATAACAGTTCTTCTGCGTTCTTTTTACATCATGGGAAGATTTTTCTAAACAACTTCAGAAAGGCTTTTTCTTTCTTCAAGCTAATTCTATGATATCAAGTAAACCTTACTTTAAGCGATTGCTGTATGTAACCTTATCATCTGGAAACCTGATAAGTAAAACCTCGTGCTCAAAAGCGTGCTGCTAAAAATACCTTATCAACTTGTCTTATCCGGCTTTCTAATTTCCTTGCTCCCATAAATAACTTTTTAAAATAGCTAGAACATTTTAATTCTTAAATATTAAACATTTTTCCATTTTACAATCTCTATACATATCTATCTTTATATTATAATTCTTCACATTTTTGTGCCTTAAGAATTAAGGCACAAATTTTAAATCCCATATAGCATCAGATCTTCAGAACTGAATCTAAAATCATTTTAACCTGAATATTTAAGCAATTTTAAGAGAAAATATAAATAATTACGCAAATAACTATCGAATAATAATGTCATAATGAATAATTATATTTAAATGAAAGATACTCTGGTTCTTTCCAGAAATGACAATAGTACCATTTTATCAACCGGCAAAAGCATATTCGAGTCTCACTTAGATTTATTTTCAAAAGAAGCAAATTTCTTTTACTGACTTATAAAGAGCGAAACAAAAAATGCACGCTTAATCTCTTCGAGTCTCATTTGGAGCCATCAGTTACCGATTTTAAGAAAAAAAAAAACAGACCTTAAGATTATAAGGTGAAAAAAATCGTTAAAATAAAATTCGTTTGTACACTGATAAAAATGATTTCAAAACTTTTAAATTAAAATTTATTTTAACTAATAGTCTTAAAGAAATTACCAAAACTTTTCGCTTCGAAACTGCAGAATTCAAGAATATTTACTTAGAAGGTATATTCTTCGCCTAAGTTATGAAACATTCCTGACAATGATACGAAAAAACGATGGAAGTGGTTAAAAATGCGTCATTGTGTTAAAAAGGAGTAAAACAGTAAAAAACACATGGCATGTCAGATAATGGTGTTTTTTCTCCAAAGAAACAATTATTAATGGATAAAGAAGGTGCTCCCTATGCGAAGACGAGTCAATTTTACGTCAATCTCTCACATAGAAAAGACAGGCTACAAATCAACAGAGGTTTTAATCGAATGAAGCTTATAATCGACCTGTTGATTATAGGTTTCCCAAAATAATTATTGAATGGAACCAGACAATGCTGACTAGGCAACAGAATGTACAAAAGTTCTTTGCTGAAACAATTCTTATTTGCCATCTTTGTTCACTAATTCATTTCCAAAAACGCCAACATGATTCGGAACTCAACAGAAAATTTTATTATATAATTATATTATTCTTATTGTGAAGGTTACATAAAAAGGATTGAATATCAACTGTATTTGAACCGTCTATATAAACCAGTGCATAGGGATGATAATGATTACGAAGAAAATTAAAAAAATTATTGGTAAAAAATCTGAGCTGCCAACTTTGTCAAAGCCAAAAAAATCAATATCCAAGAAAGAAAACTGGTATATCTCAAGGTGGAAAGGCCAGGGGGTCAATAATTCGTAAGAAGCTTAGATTCGAATTATAAATCCTGTTTTCACTCCTGTCACTGAAAGGCAGAATGTGGAAGGAACGAGCATTGTAAGGTCTGCTGAGGAAAATAGGAAGCGTCATCCGAGAAACTGGATGTTGAGGAACACAAAATGTTCGAAAATAATATTGAAAATTACTTTCTGTATAAATCAATTGACAACTGAGGCCAATTAACAAAGGCTTTCTATAAATGAAGTGTGTAAAACGCCAGAGCAAATTCTCAAAACTGATAGTGAGTGGTACCCAATCTGCGTAAAACAGAAGGGCGGGCAGATCCGTGTACTATGCTTGCATATTCAATGCGAGATAAAATAGCAGCATTGTAGATGTGAAGGAGAGATGCGTGATTGACATTCCAAAACGTGCAAGAGGGCACGGTGAGAACATTTATAGATTTTGCACACTTCTTGAGCAGCTGCAAGATATACAGAAGAAAAGTGAGCTTTCTATCGAAAACCATTTCTAAAAACCATATTTCGTCAATTACAGGTATAGCAATAGTTCGTGTGGAAAGGATGGATTCAAAGTGAATGTTCTGTTTTCTACAGAAGTAGACACTTATTCTTTTCAGCAAAAAGTTTGTATTCATTCTCATAATACTAATTGACCAATTTTTTTCTGCATTCTGCAGTTGCCCTTCATTTAAATGCATGTTACATCCTTGACAAGAGATCTGCAAGGCATCGACATGCAAAGTTCCATTGACAGATGGTGGCAAATGATTTAAAATTGCATTAAAATGAAAGATAAAAAGCGTACCAGTAAAGACACTCCTTTGCAAAACATCATCTTGAATAAAAAAATCAGAATAGAATTTCCCGGATGTGATCGAAAGGTACGAGGTGACAAAAACATTTGAAAGTTTCCCTTTTAATCCTAAGTTAGGAATTATTTAAAATTCCATAACGCCATGTACAGACATTGTCTTCGTCTAAGAAAATTAGAAATGTAGTTACAAGTGCTCTTCACTATGTCATATCTTCATTTCACCATATCTGTTATGAAGTTTTGTTTCTAGAAACATTTATCTTTCGCAAAATATGTTTAGAAGCAAAATGTTGCCCAATTCTTTTTATCACTTTTGATATCCGAGGTCTTTATGATATTGCGAACAGCTCCTTAACTGTTCGTTTCACTTTTCATCCTAAAGTTCTTTAACCTTATTTTTATCTGTCCAACCAAGGGTAATAGAAAAACCTCCCACTATCCAAAATTAATAACCATTTCATATATAATATGACATTTATAAGCATTTTTTAAATTCATTTATAAAATTTAATTCTGTTTACTTGAAATAATGCACCGTTATTCATCCGGTAGCTCTTATTTTTTATAAAATAAACAAAACAGTTTACACACCTGTAAAGATTTACATTTAACATATAGTTATAGAAAAATACCAAAAGGTTTAGGCATCAAAATATAGTTTTCTTTGTATTAAAATTACTATCTAAAAATAATAGTTCGAAAAATCATTCTTTATTCGCAACCATTTGTTCTATATATTTTAACATCAAGAATAATTTAAAAATGCTATAGAATGAATAAATGGGTAAGGCTGTCGATTATGTCAAAAATTTTCTTTTATCCTTCAATAATCAAAGGAGAAAAGAAGTCAATAGAAACGAAATAAAATGATAAAATTATAAGCGATTTATAATTTTGTCGAGAGATAAATTATTTATTACTTTCGATCAAATGAAGCATATGTTAATTTGAAGTTTCTAAAATTAAGATAACTTGAATTTCCCGAAAGAATATTGAAGGCCACGAATTATGCAGAAAGGGAGTAACTGAAGGAAGTTACGTCAGAAAGTACGTGTAAAAACATTGTATGGGAAGAGATGTTAGTCGAAAAAGTGAGTCTGCTGATTTCACATGCTATTATTGCCTACAAAATTTTATTTACTTTTTTTTAGTTTCCGTTTGCGATCTTTTCTTAGAAAAGATTTCTAAATGCGGATGAAAGTTGAACTTGTGTCTTTGTTTATAGGTGATTGGGAGCATAAAGGTGAAAATATACCTCGACTTCTCATGATGATGAATTCAGAAAATTAAGAAACCCACCAAAAAGGTAAAAATAATTTCTATATTTTGATTTTCTTTTGTTACTTTTTAAAATTAATTTTATTTATACTGAAAATTAGTTGACTTAATTGATTAGTTGATTTGAATTATCTTCAACATTTTGTGAGGAATGTGCGTGATATTTATAAAAAGTTTTATCGCACTTAGTTAAAGGCATCCACAACATTTATGTTTTGATTCGGCTTGGTTTTATATCTCAAGAATCAATTGGCCTTGTTGCCCCAAACACTACCTCTAAAAGTAAGATAAACTAGTCTATACTAGGAGTCTATAAGTAAAGATAAACTATTGTTAAAAAGTGCATCGATAAAATCTGAAACATAAAAAGAATATGTCAAATAATATTTAGCACGCTTCAATGTTTTAAAATCCAAATATTTTCGCGCATCATGAAATGACGTTCAGTAAAACATGATAGAAACTTATATCATGAAATACAAACGCTCAGTACATTTAAAAACAGCAAGTTCAAATTATATTTGTCTCATGAATTAATGCTTGTTTGCATTTCCATGTGATTCAACTTTGAAAGACTTAGTTTCTATTAAGATATGTCACGTTAGCAAATATTATCTAAATGAGTTAAATTGGAAAGAAGTTTATGGAAAATTTTAAATACATTTCTGTCTTTATAACAATATAGTGTATATTATATATACAAGATTACTAAAAAAACACTGGTTTTAATTTTAATTCTTTAAAAAATTTAGAAATTTTTCTGAAACCATGCCGTGTTCAAATGGTTAAAAAATTTTATAAAATCGATTAAAAGTAGCAAATGAATAATGTTTTTAGGAACAGTATTTCAATGACTATAAGCTTTTTTTTTTTTTGTAAAAATGTATATGTTACGGCCAAAGCCCGAAATGCGGCCAGTTCGCGAATTGGCCGGCCAATTCGCGAACTGGCCAAGAGGTTTGGCCAAAGTCCGAAATACTTGCAATTAATGTTGTATTTTCTACTTTGGCTGGCCATTTCGCGAAGTGGCCGGGCATCCTTGGCCAAAGCCCGATGTGATAATCTATACGTATAAATACAGCTCAATGTATGTTTGTGCGCGCGCGCGCGCGTGTGTGTGTGTGTGTGTATGTGTGTGTGTGTTGGCGCTCTACAGTCCAAACCGTTTGACAAACAGTTATCAAATATGGCATATATATACCTTGGAGGTCAAAAATGTGCACCCTGCAGCGATTTTTTAAAATTTTTAATTAGAATTTTAATTAGAAAGTAAGCGTAATTTCGGCGTTTTGTCGCTATAACCAGAAAATATTACAGCACAAAATCGATTTTTGCATCAAATTAAAGCTTTTTTTTAATTAAAGCTTAAAATTTAATTTATAAATTATGCTTAGATTAAATTATGTTAAAATTTAATCTGAACGATCACGTCAAATTAAAAAAAAATATCTTTTATCAACGTGTTACCATCACATTGATAGAAGTTTAAATTAAAAAATAAATCAACTATTATTGCAAATTTAATAAACAAAATTGTAATTTTCTGCAGGTGTCTGTATAAAATGAAAAAAAAAAGTGAAATAAGATATTTTCTGAAAAGTAAAAGGAGGAAAAGTTTTCTATGAGCTTTGACAATACCTATATTATTAATTCAATAAAACCATTTAATTTAAGGCAAACATAGTTTAATATACTTAGGATAATCATTCTAATCAGCGACCATCAGCTAATTTGGGGCATACACTTGCTAACAAAATGGTCTAAATTAACTAAATAATTATATTTAATATAACTTTAGTCAATAAATGCTCCGATGAATCAGGAATTTTAAATTTTTACATAGGTCCTCTGCCCTTTGAATTATATTTAACAAAATATTCTTGAGACACCAATATTTTTAATAAAAATTGTTGAACTCCAACCAACTAAATCAATCACTAAAACTGACTGATTTATGAAATTTCAATATCTCACTTCTATAAAAACTGGTGATTTTAGACCACTTCACCGACTGTCTCAATGAAGATACGCTAATCCTCTGCAGGGTTTCTAGACAGTGATTGGTGATTATAAAAATGATGCATAAAAACTTCATAAATCGGTCAGTTTTCACTGCTGAACGACTCTGATTTCAATTTTCATATTAAAAAAAAAGACATGGTTAGTTTTAATATAAAAAGCTTTTATATTGATTGCAGTTTAACATTTCCACTTTAGTTTAAAGTAGAAATTTTATGGATACTGACAGAACATTAGGTAAAGTAGTACAATGAAACAGAACTGTTTAAGACCTACATAAAAGTACGACTGAATCATAACTACCAAAATATGAATCTCAAAAATATTTTGCAGAAAAAGCTACTAAGAGAGCAATTTACATTAATTGAAAATTTTAGCGATCATTAATACTGGTGAACCGGCTGGTAGCCAAAGGCGACTAGTGGTAAATAAATATAATGACATTCATGTATAAAATATAAATAAGGACATGTTGTAGGTGAAATTCGACAGATGGCGCCAACAAAGAAATGTCTTTAAATGATATTAATAACAAAACTATTTGTCCTTCATATTTGTTTTAATTAGCCCTTATTTTTGTTATTTGCCTTTGCAAAACATTTCATATTTTTTCAAGCGACATTTCGGGAGACAATGTGGTCTGGGATGTTTAACATTAGGTCCATGGAGCAGAAAAAGACTAAGGATCACCCTTAAAGGTAATTGAAAACTGAATACTCATTTTGCCTTTGTATTTATACACGATACGCAACGCTTTTGCTCAAGATATAATTATTTCATTTTGAAGGGCGCAAATCTAATCTTCACGCTATCACGTTGTTAAAGTATACACGTTCACTGAATAATTTCTATTATGGCTTTAATATGAGAACAGAATAACACGAGATCATATTTTTATATATTACAAGCTTATTTTTAACTCAGAGGTGTCACTTATATTTGGACTCGTTTCTGAAACAATTGTACTTAAAAAAAAAACAGTACACAGAAGTACTCATTTTTAAATACTTCATTTTTAACAGGGTGTAAAACAATGTGTTCTTGATTCCTTTCTTTCTACTTTGGCCGATCTTCCCCAGCCATTTCGCGAACTGGCCGGCCAAAGCCCGAAATCAAGAAAAGATCGGACATTGGCCGGTAAGTTTACAGCAACGTTGGCCAGATCGCGAATTGGCCGGCCAATTCGCGATCTGGCCGATTTCGGGCTTTGGCCGTAACATATATAATGAATAAAATATTTCCTATAAATTTAATTAGACGATTATAATATTTCATCGGTATTTCAAAACAACTAGATATGTTTAATCAAGCATATTGAATGATTTATTATAAATTCATTGAGCAAAAATTTATATTTTGGGTTGTATTTTAGTTGTCTACATAGTAGTGAGTATAATACCAGGCTATATAGACGAATAAAATATACTTCTTCCAACACATACTTATTAAAAAATGACAGCACTACAGAAACAGTAGTGGAAATACAGATATAAAAGAAATGACATCTATTAAGGTTTTGAGATTAAAACCCATCAGAATAACCAGATTATCCAGGGATAAGAAGAGATACCTGGTTTTGCCGGGTTCAGACACTCGTATAACTGGTTATCCTGGGGTTTAGACACTACAAAGAAGATATGCCACTGAGGAGAAAAGCTTCGTTAAATTTGATGGAGGAAGCAAATTCCATGTTATGCGACGATTTCATGAGATTATGAATAAATATTTATTACATTGACATGATTCTTTTGAACAGTCATTTTTATTCAAATCTGCTCATAAAAATAGAGCATTTCAAGTCTGCAAGCAAAAATTAGCAGATGTAAAAAAATTAAATTAAACCAAAAATAAAAGCATCAATTTTAGAAATTACCATCAAGATTTACTGGCAAATATTTTCTAAGACTCATTAAAGAAGCAAAATTGATTGTAATTTCATTACTGAAAGCTCGTAAATATTGTGAAGTTTGCTTATCACAAAAAAGAGAAGATTCATTTTTTTTTTTCAGTTGAGAACTATCGTGTGGCTATATGTATTGACCATTTCAACAATTAAATTTCATTTCACAATTTAATTAAATGTATTACTTTATTGAACTAAACATGATCATAATTTTTTTTTGTATACCATTTTGTTTTTCATCTTGCTGAAATGATTCTATCTTCATACCATAAAAAATTGTTTTTGTCAATATGGGTCAAATTTTTACTTTTCCGAATGATGCAAATGGATTAATATTGTATTCATTTTATCCAAAGTAGATGGACAATTAAATACATATCTTTAAAATGACGATCAGAAATTCATCAATTTTCGCCCTTCGTTTCTTTTGCATATTATAAATATTTAAGAGTAGAACTCTTCACTAGATATTTTTGCGAAAGTTTCTCCCCTCAAATATGTTATCCCTTTATTATCTGTCCTTGAACAATGAGCATATATATTGAATGATAAAGTTTACAAGTTCCTAAATTTTACCCCCTCATCATTTTAGGAGAAATATTGTTTTGAATTGTTTTAACTTATTGCTAAAAGTGTTTCTCACATTTTGTCGCTTTATTCATCGAACAATGGCTTTAGCTTTCTTGAATATCGCATATTTATTTTTTGTAGAAGCTATTAAAGACATTATTTCATTTTTATTCCGCTTTTTATAAGCTTCAGCATATTTTCCGTTCCATCACGGCTTCTACTGTTTAGGAGATTTGCCCAATATTTTAAGTATAGATTTTTCAGCAGCTGACAGAATGATTAGCAACAGCTTCAGAAGCCATATCAATGACTCATTTGGGTCATATCTGGATGCAGTTCTGAGTAAATAGTGAAATATTGCCATTTGGCTATGTCAAATACAAAACGTTGAAGTCCCCCATGAATTCCCACGGAATTGTTAAAATCCTTCAATGTAACGGGATGTGATCGCTTTTGTATAAATCTTCCGCCACTGTAATGTTCTATGTGGTTAAAATAAATAGTATACAAATTGCTAGATCTAATCTATTGCTATATCTAATCTATAGAATTTTCTATTTATATGATGAAACACGCTTTGGTTTCATCATTATAAATAACCGTAGATTATGGTCCGAAACCAGATTTTCTATCTGAAGGCCTGGTGAATTTATATCGCTGCTTCTCTAAAGACCGTAACCGTTCTTATCTCCCATAAAAATAAAATGAGTTGGGAATCAAACAACAAGTTTATCCAGTTCACTTTGAGGAACAGCTTGACTAACAGGTTGTGGTGCCGCATGGTGGTTGTCTTTTATTGTTTCAACGCATTTGTTAAGCTTGTGGCAACACCACCTTTTCCTATTATAAAAACTCGCACCAACATTTTCACAGCAGCAGGTTCCTAGAACATTTTTTTTTTAATATAAAGGTTGATTTTTAAGGTTTTATTAATAAACTTGTTTAAACTTTTGGCTTTTCCCACACACACGCATTGAACACGCTATAGCCACTTTACCTTAATTTTCACACCATAATAAGGTTAATAAATTGAAAGGATAGTTAGAAACATGTCAATATCTATTTAAATGGAAAGTACTTGAAGTGTAGTATAAAGTTAATTGTTTAAATGGAAATGGCTGCAAAAAAATTACACTAAGAAAACTACCCTGAGTCATTCCTTTTTGAATAAAATATTGCGACAGTTGGTGTCCCATTTTTACTAAAAAATTTTTAAGTTTCAAAAAAATTCTAAATGAATATGGATAAATACTTCAAAGATTACAATCAGAAATCATAAATAATTCCAAACAGCCAAGCACGATCGTAAAGTTTTTCAATACAAAAAAATACCATGGTGTGTTCTCTGCAAATGAATGCATTTCGAATTTCTACTCGAATGTGAGCAAATTATCTATTGTACAACATCCCTGTCTTAATTCACTTTGAAAAGGTTTAAATAAATTATCAGCTTCCTAAAAACATATTACATTCTTGTTGACCCTCTTTTCAAGAATTTTACTAAGACAAATAGTGTATACATTCAGGCGGTAGTTGCATGATTTGGTACTTTCTAATTTAATGGTCCAACAGTAAGGTTTGACTAAACGTCGCCAATCAAACCGTAAAACTTTAACACATTTAAATATCCATACATATAAGATCGGTCATGAAATGATATATAACCTACTTCCGAAAAACAACACGCAAGTTAATAAAGTGATATAAAAAAGTAATAAAAATCGTTTAAAACATTATTAAGTCAAAAAATACCACTTTAATTCCAATATCAATACAAAAAATGAAAAGAAAAATTACTGCAGTAATCTTAAAATATTTCTTTAAGCACTCTTTATAGGCAGGATTATTTAATGTCGTGGGATAAAAGATTTTTAAAATACCCCATCAAAATGGGCTATTTTTTTAATTCCCTCTTAGAGGTAAGTTTATCTCCAGAGTAGGGTTTTAAAACAGCGGTTGCTCTTGCTATTCAACTGAACTAGTTACTTCAATAGTTTCATTCGGGTAATTTCAAATATTTCAATTCAATAGCTTCATTTTATATCATCAGCTAGAGATGACCCGGTGTTGTCATTTATATTATTTTAAATATCCTCTACTAGCACAAATTCAAAGACTGAGGAAACTGGTTTCATGAGTAATCTTGAGGTGATTTGATATATCTATTGATTTAGAAGATTTATAGATCATCACAGAAGTAGAAACTTGCAAAGGCGAGATTAGATATTTGTTCTGAATTTGATTAACTTTGATGTTCACTTGTAGATTTGAATTACTTTTTGAATTTTTTTTTATTTGAAATTAGTTTAAAATCAGACAAATCCAGAGAATTTGAGGCAATATCACAAGCTGGATTGAATTGATTTGAGTTTTTTTGACGCTAGAGTCACATTTGGCTAACCTGCGCCATGCAGATGGTAAAATAAATTCAGGGGTAAAATACAAGTTCAGATAATAAATATCATGGAATATAAAATCAGATAGAATTACATCACAAGCTGGAATAGACGCATGTTCAGAGTTGCAGATGATTTAGATATATTGGAAATAAAATATATTTGATAAATTAGAAATAAAATGTATTTTAAGGCTTATAAGAGTTTTTTCTAAAGCAATAAAATAGTTTGGTATGTCTGGATAGTTTTTTTACTTAACTTTAGCCTCAGTAACGGAAGCATAGCTCTTGCCTGCAGGAGTTTCGGATCAGATACATTCGGCATAAGACCTGTTTTTTTATTATTTTTAATGCTGATTACCTTTATTTTAAATTATCAAGATGAAATATTCATATAATATGAAGTGTGTATCTCTTTACAATTCGCACGCTTTTTTGAAAAGGTATACTGAGTATATTTTCTCAGAGTTACATTGAGCAACTTCTGTACAGGGGGATGCAAGTCAATATTTCGCAGAAGGATGTTTCTTAATGATTAAAGTTGATACTTAAAACAACGAAACAAGTTCAGAAGATAAAGGACATAAGCATGAGTGGTATAAGAAACATAAGCTTGAAACCAAAAATGCACATGCAATATGGCAGATTAAAGGATGTAATAAAATGCTTGGTATTTAGCAGATGACATCTCCCTGTATAGAAATACGCCATACATGGCTCATATCCCGCGCTTGGTCATCTTTTTGATAATTTCACATCATTAATATTGTCAGTAATGCCTTTATCAAAAAACAGAATGGAATGTTTCATTGGAGAGGAAGTTTCTTTAGAAAGAAAAAGTTTGGAAAATGAGCTTGTGTTAAAGGGATAGAAAATACGACTACTACCTACTTACAAAACTGGCCTACTACGTCATCGTCTAGACATTTCTAGTCTCGGTGCTTACCATAGTACTTAATGGAATCCATTAAGTACTATGGTAATTAGTACTTAATGGATTCCATTAAGTACTAATTACCATAGTACTTAATGGAATAGTACAGATTTACTCCTGGGGGCAGTGACTGCCCTTAGAATGTGACATCTTCACTTGATTACTAATAAACTAAGGTGGCTAGATATCAGCCCAATATACTATGGACCGCAGTGCACCAGCCCCACAAGGCCAACACTTAGAGATTTAGGCATCCCTCAAAACTAAGAAGCGAACAGAATGACTACAGTTCCTTATGGAGAGCTCCCTAGCTTTCCCCGAGGGATGGAAAGACAATATGTATAAATGACAGTGGAGAGCAATCTTATTGTGAGTAAAGATCCATGGGAAAGGAACTCTCGTATTCATTTATAGAAAGTAATTCCATGGATTTAATGGCTCTTTTCTGGATTTAAGGATCGACATTATGATAATATGCTGCCAGGATGATGGGAAACAGTGTTCGTGCCAAATTCCTTCAGAACTAGTAGATTATGTCAAGATGCATTGACAGATATTGTATCAGCAGGTAACCAATACTATCTGGGCCCGAAAATGATGTATGGATTTCTCAAGAGAGCCTCTTTTAGTTCGGTGAAGAAATGAAATCTGTAATATGATATGGAGAAGAATGAAAATGAAATTTTTGCTTTCCTGCTTTCGCTTTATTTTGTGAAATGGAAGCAAATAATTATTACTTCTTGTAGTTTGAATAAATTTTGAGGTAATGGAGTTAGAAATACCAATGCCTTTTAAAGATTAACTAGAATGCCATTTTTGTACAGAATTCATCTATTTGTAGATTTGAGTATACGACAGGATTTTTTTTTCACTCGCATAACTTTTTTTAATTAATGCATTTTTTATAGAGTTTCCATGATTCCCTGTAACTCCGCCTTTGTATTCTTCAAGTTGACCTCTACTCTTCCCTCTGTCTCATATTTGCTTCCCGGCAATATTCATTCCACCTTGCTTTCCTTTGTTTTTTAAAAGTATTAGAAATTTTAGGATTAGAGTGATCGGTTACAGAAATTAAAAGTTCAATTACATTTTTAAGAACTGTATCTATGTTATTGCTGGTAATCATTTCTTTAGTTATATTAGCTATGGATTGAAGTTCCAACCAGATGGCTGCTTTAAAATTATATTTCAATGCACGATGAACATAAGGAGTTTGTCTATTATCAGATATAACTAACAGAAAATTATTGGTATTGTGTTAACATTGTGTACAAGGAGAGAACGATAATGCAATATGCATTATGTACACTTATACAAGATCAAATGTGTAAAAAGTTCTGGTAGGCTGATGACAGTATATACTCGTCTTATGCAAGCAAATATTATAATCGTTTAACATTTTTTTTAATCTGCAAGCATTTTTTAAATTTTTAATGCAAATTAATGCGCTTGCATTCATTAATTTACTATATGACTGTACCAATATTACCTTATATTGGGCTATTACTGTATCATCAAGGATTATGAAAGGCTCGGGAAGTTGATATACGAGATTATTCAGACTATTTCAATCAACAGGTATATCTGGTGGTGCATATAGACAGCAGGATGTAGTTAAAAAAATGATTATGAATTTGAATTGCCATTGCTTGCAATGATGTTTTTAATGGAGATGAATTTGAGAAAAGCAAAGCTACTCTCCCCGAAGATCTGTTGTCAATAACACTTTTTGTACGAGATCATAATGCTTTAATGATCATTGTTATTATTGGGTTTACTGGCATAAGAGCCATGTTTAGCCATACTGCACCAAGCACGTAGTCTAAAATTATGCTAAATATACAGTACCTAAAATCAAAGTATTCGATTCGTGAATAGTGAAGTCTCATGAAGCAGAGAATAAATAGATAAAATTCAAGAATTTAAAATCAGCAGAAGTGATTCATAAACACTTCAAGTGAAAAAATGAGAAATAATAATTCTTTTCAAAAGCTGTCATACATACACTCATACACAAAAAGATAAAATGTATTATCTTTTCATATGGAAAAGAATGGAAATGGATGTAGGAAAAGAAGGTGAATAGTTTTATAAAATTGAAAATATTGCCGCATTGAAAAGAGGCAGTCGACTCTCCATGGCCGAAGGTAATAGCACTGATCTCATAATCAAGAGATTGTAAGTTCGAATCCCGCTAGATACAATGCGATTCACAGTTTGTAAATATTTAATTCCTTGATTTTATGTTTCCCTTTATTTCATGTTCCAGAAGATATTCTGGACATTTCTTTAGTTTACCAGACAAGTGTTCTGGACTTTTCTTACTGTCTCCAGAAAAGTATTCTGGAACTTTCCCTGCTAGTATAAAAGGAGAAGATTTGTCAGTCACTGTGTTCTCAGTTCAGAGTCGAGTTAATAAATTGGTTTAGCTCTACTTCTTGTGTGTGTCATTGCTAGAGTATCTACGTGACAATATTTGGATGGTATATTTCACCCACTAAGTCTGATAAAGCTAAGGAAGATAAATTAAAAAAGCGAAATCGGTAAGAAATAAAAGAGGAACAATCAGTTAAAAAGCGTTTAATGCTAAAAACGACATTATACTGCGGAACATATCGGCTCCCATCTCCAAAAATGAAGTATTTATGCGTGAAACGTGTATATTGTTTTTCGCGCAAGATCCATTTTTGGCCATTCTGCACCAAATGTATGCTTTAATCTCATATCAGACTATAAAATATGGAAATCAATTTTTATAAAAAAACATAAGTTCAAGTAAAAAATTTACAATTTTTATGAATTAACAAAAAGTAATAAAAATCGAATATAATAATTTGTATTGCGCAAAACAATTACGCAAAAAGATAAAAATGGCTGTTTTAAAAGTACAGTCACAAACAAAAAATGAAAAAAAAAGCTGTAGATATAATTAAAAAAAAATGAATAGCCTTTAAAAATTTTAAAATATTTGGATGGTGTGTTTCAGTAATCAATTCTTAAAGTTCAGATTTGACGAGAGGAAAAATTTACAACAATGAACATTAAAATTAGTAAATTCATTTAAAATATGTTTAACACCTAAAATCAATATAACAAGTGGAACACATTGTCACTCTGCCACTGAAAAGAAGAAGTATAGCGAGTATGCCCTATACTGTAGCGAGTTAGTTTGACATCAATATCTTGTGTAGGGTGAAAAGACCACAAAACAATTGCGAGTTTAGTAGAATGCAATTTGTTGTGGATCTGCAAATCCCATGATCCCAGCCAAGTAAAATAAAGAGCGAATAAGTAAAGGGCCTTTTAGCGTCGGAATATGCAAGTGAATGTGACAGAAAGGATGATGCAGATTTATTAGCAAAATCTGTACTTTCATTGCCGGAAATATTTACATGCTCCCGAACCCATCAAAAAATGGCATTGAAATCCCTATTTTGTAATGTAAAAAAAAAAATTGGATGGAAATTGGGTACATCTCATTGTGATAATGAGAAACTGTCTCCAAACCACTTATGCTGTCAGTATAAACGATGAAATTAAGCTGAGTAGAAAGCGAGATCTACTAATGAGCTTAGAAAATTGCTACTAACTCAGCCTAAACGCAGAGCTACAGTTGTGAAGATGGCGACTCAGTGCATCAGATGGGGTTAATAACACAACCAACATGTACATCTGATTTCGAGCTATATACTGGTGTAAAAGAAAAATACCGACAGAGATAATAAAACAGTTGTCAGAAAATAATAGAACTAGTTGAAGATTTATCGAAGCGTAAGGATTCAGAAAAGAAAAATGCAGTATATCTCAAGGAGGAAAGGAATAAAAAAAATCAACTTAATAGCAATATCATAAGAGTTCGAATCATGCAAGAAACTTGACTCTCCCAAAAAGGAAGGGCGTGAGAGGGTCGTGAATCAAATTCTTCGAATACTAACAGGAAGAACGTGCTAATGCTTTAATTGAAATTGTATCTCTAGGCTCTATATAGATTTCTTGAATATTTATGAAAAGTTCGTGTATATAGATTATGTTCTTAAGATCAGAAATCTTAATTCTCCGACAATTCCAAGAGACATGATTTTCCATGCTTAAACAATGAAAAAGCTGAACACCTCGCTTAAGACTTGCCTGAGGAAAGAAAGCAATGAAGAGTTTGTTTCACTAGCTGAGGGCAAAATAACATCTGATACAGATAAATAAGTATGAATAACTGATTGAACATTTTGTACGTCCTCTGCTGCTTTATTCGATTTTTTAAAGTCTAATTATTGGATGATTTGGCTACTTTTTACAATCTTTTCTTAAAGAAGCTAGATGGGCTCTTTTTGCTGCTATGCCCTTCTTGATGATTCAGATTCTTCGTTATTTGTTGCTTCAATTGACTGTTTCTGCTTAGACAGTTATTTGATTACGAATTGTTGGATGGATGGATATGGATATTTCCTGACAAGATTCTTTCCTAGGACGGAAAAAGGTTTCTCAAGATGATAAAAGGTTATATTATTTAGTCTAACTATTAGTTTAATAAAATTCCTCTTAAAAGCTTGTAAATTTGCAATAAAGTACAAGTATAATAGTAAATTTGGATTTCATTAAAAATGCCGATTTTTTTTCAAGAACAAATGAATTAGCATGAGGCATTTCTCCTAGTATAAGAGACAAATTAAAATCAGCTAAGAAGTTGATACGGTCTCTACAAAAATCAGGATATTTAATTAAAATTCTGCGTGTGGTTGAGAGGGGAGGGAACATTGAACCACAAATAGCTGGAGATACACCAAATAGTAAATATCCGTATGTTAGATGAGAGTGGTCGATGCGCAGTAGAGTTAATCTTTCAACTGGAAGTAGATGATTTTAAGTCCAAGGAGTAATACCGTGTTTTATTTAGTGAAGTTTAGTATCTACTTCTTGATTCCAGTCATTTTGACAAAAACTGATATAGTTGATATTTCTCTGATTAGGAATAGACTGGGAACGATATGCAACAGCAGATTTAGCTGCGGTGCCTGCCTGTTCATTAATCTTAAGAATCGTCTCTATAAAAGGAGCCAGGGTAAAAAAAAACAATTTGGCTCCCTAAATTTTTTGTAAAGTAAAAAAAAATTAAAACATTACTATTATCATTTTTTATTGTGTGATTTTGCTTTTTCTAATAATTACTTCAGGAAAATTGCAATTTCTTTTTCGATGCTTAGCATAGCATGTACATATAAACATTATACATGCATGCTTGACCGAAGACAATTCATTAATTTTAATTTACTGAAAGAGCGTTCAGCATTTATTATGGTGACTGGCAATGTAAAGTAAAGTTTTAACGCAGTTAAGACATTTAGAAATAAACAATTATTATTAATTAATATATATTGCAATATGTGTTAAGCGTCCCCATTTACATCCCTTTCATCCAAAAGCAAATGGAATAGGTTTTCATCTACATCGTTATTATAAAACGTTAAAAGGTTTTTGTAACCTTTTTCTAATAAATGTTTAAGTTTTTAGATCAGTGATTAATTTGAAATGCTTTTAAATCTATCTCCTATCTGTACAAAGTCAAAAAATAACATTCGAATTCCTCAACCAAGTTTTCTATACTTTCATCTACCGTTTCGAAATATAATTTATTTCTTTTTCAAAAAGATTGAAATTACGTGCTATCGTTTTTGCTTAAAATGAGTTAAATTTTGGATTTCAGTTTTAATTTTATTGACTAAATTAAAAGCCGAGTCGAGAAAAATTGTTTTTTCTAGAATTAGTTTATTGATAACGCGAATTTCGTATAATATTTTAAACCATACTATTAAGCATAAAATAAATGTCTTTTCTTGTATTGAATCCAATATATTAACTTCAGATACCGCTGTATTATTGTTATTTGCATCAATAAATACTACTAAGGCATTATAAGTTCGTTCAAACAGTATATACACTGCTTTAACCTTATCTATTTTGGTTTCCCAACGAGCATCGCATAATAATTTAAGAGCAATATTTAAATGCTTTTGTATAATTATCCATCTTTTTGTAGACGCTGAAAATAAACAATATATACTTTGAATATCCCAAAAAAATTTGAATACATACTGCTGGAAGGGGATTACAAATTAATAAATTAAAAGTGTGTCTTAGGCAAGGCACATGAATTTCATGAGGCTTCAGAGCAATTATTCTAGACTGTACACCTTCATATTTCTCTTTCATGTTGCTACCGTTATCGTATGTCTGTCCACGACAATTCATATCTAAATCATGCTCATTTAATATTTCCAATAGAGCCTTTGATATCCCTTCTCCAGTCAAATCAATTAATTCAAAAAACTCTATAAATGACTCATTTATAAATCTTTTCTCTTCAAAATTTACATACCTAATCAAGACTGAAGTTTGTTTTTTATGGAAAATATCAGAAATAGAATCCATTTGGAATATTGTAATAAGTGGATGCTTTTGTATCATCATTAATTTTGTTAAGAACTTCATTTCCTAACGCCGGAATAATTTTTTTCTTGTGATGTATGTGCAAAATCATGTACATTTCGATTTTTGGAATTTTTTATTCTGCTTATGGGATCCATAAGCACGAAGTCTTACTTAATAATTGGACTAAACTTCAAAATTTCCATTATTGGGCTTTCATATTATTTCATGATTTCCTCGAAGTGGAAGATTATTACATGCTAAAAATAGAATCGCATCTACAATTCTTTGAAATAGTAATTTAAGTGGTTCCGTTTCCTTATTTATACTAACTTGATTTGTTTTATCAATAGTAGAAATATAAATTTACAGGGACGGTTGACTTTGAAATTGCCAAAAATTGACTAAAATATGGAAAAAAATTTCTATATATTAAGATTTTTCTCATATTACTGAATCTAATACAAAAAACCGCTAATGTCTAAGTTAATTATTAAAAAGTTATAAGCATTTTAAAAAATTTAAAGGGACTCAAATGTAAAATTTAAAGGGGCACAAAATGTAAACAAAGAGCTGTCATGATTTTTTTAACATTTTATTTTATTTTAGAATTAATAATTTTACATTTTCTTCACTGCTCGCCTTAGCTGTAACTGTTAACTGCACATTCTACTGTTTTGTTTACTTCTACCTCGTGTTTTACCGAGCGGGAATAGCGTTATTTTTACCAATCAACTATTTTGAATTTCGAAATTTTTTCAACTTTATTTGTTAGCTACTGCTTGCTTTTCCATATTATTTATCTAATCAAGGTTGTTTTTTGAACTTAGGATTTGCAAACAATATTAATAATTGTTTCATTTTTATTTACATACTTTTTCGATAATGGATACTATCAACAGGCGTTATCGAAAAATGAAAGGCAGACCTTCTAAGAGAAAACGTATGTGTTCCGCTAATATTAGCAAGAGATGGAATAAAAATGTTGCAGAGGATTCTGAAAATATAGTGTCTGTTGAAAATTCTGTTGCTATTGAAGAAGTATGTATAGATAAAAAGAAATCTTTTAGTGTTAGTGCTAAAAAATTAGGATTATTTCCAAACTTCTTCGTCCACTAGTAATGTTACAGAAAAAAATTCCTATATTATGATGAACAATGACATGTGGTCTTCTCTTTTATCAAATATAAGATGCAGTGAATGTAACATGTGCTCATTGGATGTTAAATCTAATGGTGAATATAGCTTTTCAACAAAAATAGAACTGAAATTTAAAGACTGCAATAAAATATTTAGCTCTATTTTTTCTAGTCCTCGAGAAAAAGACAGTAAATGCTTCGAAGCAAATAAAAAGCTTGTTGAAGATTTTCTAAAAATTGGGAAAGGGCATGCGGCTTTGGAAATTTTCTACATGGCTATTGGTATTCATGCAATGGACAAAAAGACATCTTCAAAATGTTTGCACCAGTTGTATGATGAAAAACAGACCTACAAAGATGACATTTTAGAAGTATCTAGGAAGATTGTTCGAAAAAAGCATCAGGAGTTATCTGCAGCTGAAGAAAATTTAGATGATGCGATTGACATAACAGTCTCATATGATGGGACATGGCAAAAGCGGGGACATTCATCACTGTATGGAATTGGTATCATTATAGATACTTTAACGGGACTTATTATTGATTATGAAATAATTTCGAAGTATTGTCCAGAATGCACAACTGCTAAAAGAGGCCTTGGAGAAAAAAGTTCTGAATTTTCCATATGGTACAAAACACACAAATCTGATTGCAGTAAAAACTATATGGGATCTTCAAATTCTATGGAGATCAAAGCTGCTGAAATTTTGTGGAAAAGGTCTATAAAAAAATTGTGGTATGCGATATGTGAGTGTCGTGTCAGATGGTGATGCCAAGACATACCAACATGTACCAGAATTAAATGTGTATGGTGAAGATGTAGAAATTACCAAAGAAGAATGCGTAAACCATGTGGCAAAGAGACTTGGTACGGGGCTTGGTAAAAAAATTAAAGAATGTCAAAGTAAAGGAATTACACTTGGTAGCCGTAAAGTGGGAAGTTTAAAAGAGAGCACCATATTAAAGCTAACAAACTATTATAGAAAAGCTATAAAAGAAAATGTCCCTGATGTCCAAAAAATGAAATCAGCAATATTTGCATCATTATTCCACTTCTCATCGACAGATAAAACACCTAAGCATAGTAAATGCCCTACTGGTTCTACTTCATGCTGTTTTTATCAGAGGGCTCTAGCTAACAATGAAGAGCCAAAATCACATTCCACAATGAAAACAAAATTATGCTGGAACTGGTGCTGGAAAAAATTCTACCGATATATCAAAGGCTTGCTAATAATGAATTGTTAGGGAGATGTGCTTCTGGAAAAACCCAAAATGCAAATGAAAGCATCCACAGTATTATTTGGAAAAACTGCCCCAAAGAAATTTTTGTTTCTAAAAAGAGATTGGAAATGGCAGTAATTACTTCTGTAGGGGAATATAATTTTGGCGGTTTCAATAATATTACTTTAGAACAGAGTGAATTTAATGCAGCATCTTTAGATATAGCCCAAAGACGTGACAAACGCCGTATAGCTCAAAGTGAAAATAGGAGTTGTGATATCCGGAAAAAGAAAAGAATTGAAAAAAAGATTGCTAAATCAATTAAAACCACAAAAAATATTAAAAAAGGGGAAAACATATGGTTCTGGAAAATTTTAATATTTTTATCTATTTTTTTTTTTGAATAAATTATTTTTTATTGCGTTAAATGAATTATGCCGTTCTTAAAAATCTCAATATGCCAAATTGATCTGTTTCATTTTAATATTTTTTTTCTCAAAAAAATATGCTTTGAACTGAAGAATAAGATATAAATATATCTGTTGTTCAATAAAATCAGCATTTAGTTGTATCAAAAAAGCAAATATTAAAGGTAAGTGTAAAAAATATTATTAAAATGCCTTTTTCTCAAAACTATATTTTATCAGTTTTGCGTGCCTTTAAAATGTTCCATGCGTCTTAATTTTTGAGTAAATTTTATGAAATTTCATATACAGAATCCTGACATGTACTGAAATAAATCTTGGTATCCATTTTACATTCCAGCTTCATTTAGATATTCAAAATAAAATTAACTTTTAACTAAGCCTAAAATTTTTATCCAAATCAAACACATATGAACAAAAAAACCTTTTTAAAAATCAAATTTTAAATGAAATGACAAAATAATACCTAAATGTATTTGAAATACCTTTATAAGTAGTAATAATGTAAAATAAAGTCAAAAATTAAAAAATTGAAACGTATGGAACATTTTTAAAAAATTACTTAATTTTTTTTAAAATTTTTAATTGAAAATATTTTTTGAAGGATATTTAGTATAATTACACTCCAGAGATTATGAGCAAAAAATTTCATAACTCTAAGTTTATTTTTAAGAAAAAAGTTATATAGAGTCCACTGTCCTCTTAACTTGATTTGTTTTATCAATAGTAGAAATATAAATTTGGTCGTTTCAGTAATTCTTTCCAAGCAATAAATGAATTAAGTGACAAATAGAACGCTCATAATCTTGAATTACAATTGACAACTTCCTCCAGTTATTATAGCCATCTATAATTCATGTAGTTTTTTTTTTATTATTATTATTATTTCTTTCGAAAATAATGTACGGCAAAAACAAAATACCGAATCATATGGTTTTGAATAAATCAACCAGCTGCGAACTGCATTTCACCATTTGTCACTTTTTTTAAAAGTAGTAAGTAGTGGAAAATCATCTAACTTCAGCATTCTTAGCAAAAACTCCTTTGTTTCGTACAAGTCTGTTTTTAAGACAAAACTATTTAAACTTATCAATTATAATGCTTGTTCATAAAACTTAATCATTTATATGCACTTGATCACATTTGTTATTGTCATTTGCGTTGTTATTTTCTGATTCAATCATATTTGTATAAACATGTGGTTTTTCAAAGATTTTCCCAGTTTCTACACTCTCAAAGCAAGATTGTGTGGTTTGGGCGAAACTTTCTTCGCCAGTTGAAGCTTGAATCGTAACTTCTGAAGTCGAAGCAATTTCATTGCCAGAATTATTTTGTAGAGAAGAAAACAGATTTTCTCATGACTTAAATTTTCGTTTTCCATTTTTTTCCCCCTTTTCTGCTAATTTTCTTTTTTGAAACCGAGTCTTGGCAACCAGAGAGATATATCCTTGGCATGGATATGATTAGATCTAAAAATATTAAGCATTTTAGAGTATGAATTATCAAAGAAATATATGCAGTTAGGTGAACTAAATGACCGTACTTCGTTTATAATAAGTTGCACACTTGCACTAAACTGAATTATATCTGTAAACTTCGTAAATTTCAAAACCCATCGATTGTTCTAATTAAATTTCTTCCTCTCTTCTTCCCAACCGACTATTACCATTCAGAACATTATTGTAGTTCTTGATCATGTTGGGGCCCCGGTGCATACAATCCGCCGCACCTCCCAGATGACCAGCCCTGGTCCACCCTTAGTGAAACTTAAACCTGTAGCACCAAGTACAACAAGAATGAAGACCACATCTGCAGCGTCTATTAAATGTCTTCAGAAA
Organism: Argiope bruennichi; assembly: GCF_947563725.1. Classification (NCBI taxonomy): domain Eukaryota; kingdom Metazoa; phylum Arthropoda; class Arachnida; order Araneae; family Araneidae; genus Argiope; species Argiope bruennichi. The sequence goes on along the minus strand of NC_079163.1, from coordinate 86,941,758 downwards.
AATGTCATCAAAAATATCAGCGACTTCAAATGTCTCGTATTCAGTACATAATAAAAACAAGTCAACCAAAAAAAAAAAAAAATGCTCAAATTGTAAAGGAAACAAAGAATTCAAATCAATGGCAGCAAGTTAAGTAATCAAAGACGGCTAAGAAAGCTCGCCTTTTGGCAGAAAGGAGGAAACAAATATCAGCGAATGATTGTGGGTATTCAACAAGACAAATTTTTTTTAAAAAGTCATGGCTTGGAAGATTGGAAGTCATGAAAAAAAAGTGTCTATAGAACTACAAATCTCCGATGCAAATAGATTCGTAAAAGGATTCATGGTAGGTAAGTAGTTGAAATTCTTTGACGCAAAAGTCAAATTTGAACATACGACGCTAAGCATACGTGATTATGTAAAACTTGACAAATATTTTAAAGTTTTGGCAATTGATATAAAAACATGGATAATAAAGTTTTTAAAAAACTCATAAGCAGAGAAGTAAAATTCAGAACCTCAGTGATTAAAATTGCAAAATAAAATACGAAAACGGATTCATGGAGATAAAGTTATTGCAAATCCAAGGGGGAATTGCAAATAAATTGCACAGTGAGAGTGAAATTCATTTGGAAGTAATTTAGGAATTCGCTGTCCCAAAGGAGGAATATATGAAGACCTATTATTGAATACGATCCAAAAATATCTCTCATTGGGTTAGTTTCGGTCTATAAAATTCGAAAATAAAAAAATAGCAAACGTATCCTACGAATCAGAGAAAGCTGAAAATTTTTCACATACAAACTAATAACTGGTGAGGTGCGAAATCAACCGGAGCATAAAAGGATGATATTTTGCATAATTCAAAACGTGAAATTGCAGTACGGACCACGATTATTTGCAGTTGTGTGTAAAGTGTAACTACTGAAGAAGGATGGTTATGAGAGACGAGGATAGCAGCATCCTCTGAGACTAGACCGGAGTTACCATCTCTTCGAATCAAAGTATAACGTTTAATTTTTTTGCTTGATCACTTGCTTTCAAATACGTCTTTCTAAATGCCATGCAGACAGAGCACGTACACAATTTGTGCATTTCAATGTTTCTGAATTTTATGTATTGGTGCCATGATCCATGACAAGCTTGTCGTGAGGCCCATGACATTGATAACATCTTAGAGTATTAGCTATATATGGACGAATTTTACAACGTAAATATCCAGCACGTATAAATTTTGGTAGAAAAAGCATCTTGTGGGAAATATCATTCGGGAAGTCGAACATAAATCCTACAAACTGCGCATACCCACCAGTATCATAATTTTCCACAAATTCTGAGTCGAGATGTTGTACAAGAGATTGTTCTGAGATAACCACCCTGGAGAAATTTAATGTCTTGTGAAGAAATACTTTTGCTGGCCATGGACCTAAAGTAATTAGCTTATTGAGTGTAGCCGCCTGCTTGTTCAATTTCGTTTGAATAAGAAGATGATCGCTAACACTCAATTTTTCAACATCCGACTTTTCACCAATAGTAGATAAAACTAATTTATGAAAGGGAGAAAGTCTCAAAAGTTTCATCGGTATGCATAAAATAACGGGAATTTGATGTTTATTCAGTGACACTAGGATAAAAAAAGCATGCAATGATAATTCAAATTCGGGCCCCTACACCACCGCCCACCACGGAGCCAAACAAGGGAAAGCAGTTGCTGGCATAGGGAATTCCCAGCCTCAGTATCCACCTTGGTGCTGGCCAGAACCTATACGTTAAGGGCCACTTCCAGGAACATCTACCACTCTTAACGCAGAAATCCAGAAAGTGGCCTCTTTGCTTAGTCCTTAGCAAATTAACCACTGAAGTGGCTATAAACTAGCAGAATTGATACACCAAGAACCAACAGTGCATCAACAACCATCTAAACAATCGCCATGCACGGCTACCATGTCGGGTGTTTGGCTGTCCATTAAAATTACGATGCTAATAGAACATCAACCATCCCTTACTTGTCATCTAAAGAACGACGGGAGAAAGATAAAAGTAACACACTACAATTAATTAATAAGTGTTGAATTTCTTCAGAGGTATATGTTTCAAAAGATGAAACAATTTCGGACGGAAATTTCACGGAAATAGGTGGTTCTTCTGTGGGTTGTGATGAGATAGCAGAAGGCACAGATTTCCCAAACACATTAGAATGGAATGGTCTCTATATTACTGGGGTTGAAATAAATCTGATATACGCCTGTTGCTTGACAGTGGATGAATATGATCCTGGTTTGGAAGTGCGTTCCGTAACTAATTTCCTGGTTTCAGCAAATGAAATATTTCTAATCATTTTAATGGTTAGAATTTCTTTTCCAAAGCCCATTGAAGGAAAGATCATGGAAAAGCTAAAAGAGGACCTTGAATTTAACTCAAAAGCCCACAGAATGACCCTTTCACTTAAATCTTAACATATTAGACAACAAGGTTAGGATATCATCCGAAATTGATACACCGGTTGCCAGCAGCGCACCTCTATTCCAATAGTTTGCCACGTAGATCAACACGTGGGTTTTAAATGTCCATAAGAGGGAATAAACAAACAGAGCGGTGCCACCTTCGCATCGAGAGCTCTCACTTCTGTCAAGAGATGGAAATATACAGCAGACAGTAGAAGGCGTAAGGGAGATTAAATTGACAGGGACTAAAGATCCCTGAGAACTTGGGTATCGCCACATATGTACCCACATAAAGGTGAGTCTTTTAGGATTGCTGCATGGAGTGAATTCAATTTCTTGTTCGTGTACTCACGGAGATTTGATATCACTTATGTGCTATAGTTTTGAGTATTGAATATGACGAAAAACAAGTGTCATAGATCCACATGATGCTAAATAATGGTTTTGAGTTTTTGTCCAGAAATCTCATGACAAAATATTGACTATCGGCGATATCCAGCTGTAATTGATGAAGTGACTACAGTTTGTACGCATGCTAATCCAAACTCCGTAAAGTAAAGATCTAATCAATCATTCACAACTTCAGGATTTTTTCAGCTTCAAAAGCCTATTAGTTCCTTATAGATGACCCGACTCGCATACTACCCATAGAGCAATGTACGGCAGTGACTGTATTCCTCCGATTGTTTGGTTACGTTTCAGTATTCAAAGCATGAGAGTAACCCTTTTTTCGTCTTGAGTCGTGTTGATCTGCAAATTTTTCAGAATATAATAGCTATAAATTAACATTGTCTACTACGTTAACATTCATCTACTATTAACTTTCCTCTACTACTAACATTTAGGGAAGAATCTTCGTGCATCCAGGTATTTAGATAAAAGTTTGACTTATATAAATATGCTCTTAATTTTGCTTCAACGCCCTCTTATCGTATTCCTCAAATTATATGAGAGAAATCTTTGTTTTCAGATGTATAGTTACGTCTGTTATACATTCCACACAGCAGAAGACTTACTGGATGCCATATTTATCGAACTTATATTAAGGTCAGAAAATAATGAAGGCACATTAAAGATAACGATTTGTTTTTTTTTAATATTAGATCAGCCATGGGCGAAATCTAGTACTTTTTAGCAAAGAGGGTCTTAAGTAAGGAAAAAAACAATTTACCCTATTCCAAAATAATAGGAATATAGTATTTGTGGTATCACTTGACTACACTATTCTCTCAAACAATGCACCAATCATATATGGGACGAAAGAACACTGCGAAAATGAGCGAATCTATCAGTCAAATAATTAACAAATGAGTTAAAAGAGGGTTTGGATTGGAAAACAATGAGTTCGAAAATACTTTTTATTAGATCGTAAGCAATGGTAAAAATTCTGTTGGTGTAGTATGTAAGGGACATTAAGAGATTGGAATTATGAAGTTGGATCAAAATCCACATAAATTACATACGAAACTCATTATGCCCAATATTTACTGTTAGATATAAACTACATTGGAATTATAGTTTAATCATAATGAATTGTTTGCTTAGTTAAACATCAAAATTACTTTATCTGGCTAATCTGCACCAAGACAAATGAAAAATCTGCTGAATTCTCCAATCCTTGCCAATATAGAATAAAAATTGTGCTTGATGAGCTAAGCACTCATGAAACTATGCAATTATTTCGTGCTTTTTTTTTACTTGTTTATTTCGATTTAAAAATATTAGAAGAATTTTATTCTTCTACTAAACTGAATATAAGGAACATCTAAAGTATCTCGTAGATGAAACAATTAAAAATTTTTATCGATATTTCTTGATTAAGACATGGCAGGTTTAAAATACTTAAATATGTATGTGAATTTCTTGCTCTCGTAGAATTCCTCACATGCACAAATAATATTACGCATCTTATTCCAAATACCTTTGTCAGACTCAGTATATTCAGTAGCAGTCATTTCACGTGGCAAAATGTCAATTCATATAATGAAAATCTTGAATATATAGAATTGATCCTTAAACCAAAACCAAAACCGTCTCATCTAATGAGCATTTCATAAGCAAAGGGATGGCTCTTATGATTAAATTGATAATAGAAATAATAATTGAAGAGCTTACACTGTTGAGAAATGAGCCACTAGATCGCACCACTTGGCACGCAAGAGGGCGCTACTGTTTGTAGAACTAGAAGTATAAAATGCAGTGGTTGCGAGAAAGGCTTGTTTTCAGCTGGTTCTCCACATCTATGGTCATTTTGATTGTTTGAGTAGAGTTTGATGTGTTGGTTTATCATAATTTGTGCAAGTTGTTTAGTTTAATGTTGTTGTTTAATGTCGTATTTTATTGAAGGAATTTTAGTTATTTTTGAGTGTAACGAGTTTTTTATCATACACATTCAAAACTCAAAAACATTCGAAAACCAACTTCTATACTACCAAAACAGCCCAAGTATATATAGGTGCATGACCCGAATAAAAATCTGTAAGAAAATCCATCTCTAAAAATAATCTCCATTAACGAAAAACACAAAACGCAATTCAATTGCTTGACTTCTGAAGAAGACGATAGATGACTACTATTTTCCTAAATTGGTATATTGTTTTCTTTTAGAATCAAGAAATAAAAATTGAAGTACTGAATAAGAACCAGTAAACAAGTGTAATCTCCTCCATCGATAAGAAATTTCGATTCGACTCTATTACTATCAGCACATTAAAATATCTCCAAAGTAATAAGTACTTATTTAAACCTTCTTTGCATGAAGATGGAAATTTTCATCGTAATATTTAGTGAACAAAAAACTGTACTCAAAACAGGTTCACTGTAAATTGGTTGTTGCTGGTAATTTTTCACGACCATTACGTAATAAGTCGTAAAAAAATATTCGTAATAGTCGTTTTTACGAAATAGTCGTAAAAAAAAATCAAATGTCACTATCATTATAGAGGGATTTAACTTGTCATTTTGCTGTTTGTTGTGGTTGGAAGAAACGTGGGATTTCTTGACTATTTTTTTAAAACTAATCTGAGGGGTTTCTTTTTTGTATTTCTGTTAATTTTATATCGAATACTTCACAATCTTCTCGAATCCATGTGACAGAAACATCACTATTTCGTCATATAATACAAGACGAAAATATTTTTAATCATGTTTATTTTATGTTACTTTTGTAGGAAAATTTAACAGTAAATGTGGATACCAGATCCAATTATTAATCCGCAACTAACATGCCCGTCTGATTTTGAACCATCAGTATAAACTGGCATATAAGGAGCAGTATCGACAGCAATGAGAATAAAAATAGAGCACGAGTTCCGCAGACAGTAAATGTGGATATGAGATCTAATTATTAATACGCAACTAACATGCCCGTCTGATTTTGAACCATCAGTATAAACTGGCATATAAGAGCAGTATTGACAGCAATGACAATAAAATAGCAGCTGGAAAACTGCCGGTGCAGTTTTAGATTTGTCAAATTCAGAAAAAGGATTGAGAAATAAGAACTGGGGTAGATACCAAAGTGAGAGTGCTAAAGGATCATTAGTCTGGAGAAATAGATTATATAGATACGAGTCATTTATGATGCTTTTAACTTTGACACTGAAGGAGAGTAAGTGAGAGAGGCAAACATAATAGAGACGAAGGAGAGACGGTGGAATAGAAATTTGACAGTTTGGATGCCTGGAAACTGAGAATGTAAGAAAATGGTACTGAGCTGAAAGTTTCTTTCGGTGCATGTAACTTCTAGAATGTAAGGTAGTGTCATCATTGTGGATATTTTCTACATACCATAAAAAATATTCAAGATAGGAGGAATGAATATACAATGTGTATAAAATTGCAGTAATTTAATCTGTATTAAATGTTTCGAGTCAAATTAAAGATTCAGGGTCGAATATGATATTAAAAGGCCTAGAATTAGAAAAGGTCTTTATATTAAAAAATTATTGTAACAGTAAGACCATTTGAAATGTGCATAATAAAAATCCAGTTTGATTCAGCTGACAATGGGGAATTCTAAAAATCTTCTAATTTGTTTTAATCAATTGCTAACTGAATACAGGGTAGCTTTTGTTTCTGGTAGAAATTTAACTATTGACTATTCATGATTCTATCTGACCGATGGTCAACTTTGCGGGAAAACCATGGGGCCTCAACCACCCCAATTTGCTTCTAAAAGAAATAACTGCAATACATTGATTAAATTCTGATATGAAATTTCATTTCGGTATAAGGTTCACAATACCATTGCTATTAATTTTTATTTTAAATCATTAAAATTAACTTCATTTATTTTCAATTTCATGATGAAATTGGTTCGCTAATTCTGGAACCATTATTTTTTTAAATTTATATTTAAAAAATATTTAATACAGGATTCCAAATTTAGTTTGATTGGTTTATTAAGGTTTAAAGGTACAAAAGTCAATTTTAATTATGCTGCACCAAACGTGAATTATAGAAACCCGATTCGTAAAAACATTTTTGAGAGTATTATAAACAATAAAATCTTACAATAAAATAATAAATCTTACGATAAAATAAAATAACGACAAACAATAAATCTTACGATAAAATAAAATTATTTAAAAACGTAACAAAAATAGCCAAAATATCACAAATATATAAAGTTTGGAAATGAAAAGATTTTCTCTCAACTGTACAGTAGTAAAAATATCCATGAAACTTTGGTACCGAAAACATTTTCATTCAGTTAAAAAAATGCTGTTGGAAAACCGTCTTAAAAGTTATTAGAGTTTTAATTAGATGTCTTTTTAAGTACTTGTTATGAGCATAATAGTAGAATAACAAGTTTTAAAATTAACACATCGAAACGGCTTCTACTTCAATTTTTCTTTCAGAATAACACTACTAGAAGAGACAGTGTTTGTTCTATAATGGGAGGAATTTCATCAATGGATTCAATAGGACTATTATGTGAGCATCGATTTCACTATCAGTAATTATAATTGGAGATTGTAAGGTTGGCATCAATTCGGAGGGTTTACAGATGTTGATCCCGCCTCCAAATATGTTTGATTAATGACTACGGTGTCTGATGCATCTGTTGAACGGAGATGATTATCGATCGGCGTAATTGCAGAAAACCGAAGCCTATAAAGGCAATATCAATATTTATATGTTTCTTCCAGCAATTAATGGATTTTTGTTATCAAGTTTAGCGAGGCTCTTATGTTAGGTTTTTTTTTTGTTGTTGTTGTTGTTGTTCTGTTTGAATACCGATTGAATCTTGTAAATCTGAAGATAATTCAAAGTTTGGAATGGAAAAATATGGCTCAGTTTGAATGATATGTGGATGAGTAACTTCAGGAACTGTAATTGTTTTTCCTGAAGTAGAAATCTCATATGGTTATTTGCATGATTTAACTCTGCTGGGCATCAAGGTTAAGTATAGCTAATTTCAACTGTAGGTGATAAAGATTTGACAATATGCTTAGATACAGAATAGGAAATTCTTTTATTTTGACAGTGAATATATATTTTTAAACTGAGAGAATGAACAAGTACGGGAAAAGGAGGTATGATATCCTTTGTGGTTAATGTACTTTTTCTCTGCCCTACACTGCTGATTGTCTTGAATTTTGGCAACGTAATGGGCACAAGTCAGCTCTTCTACGACAGACAGTTTTCGAATATCCAACATGTTTGCAATTAAAACAACGGAAAGGATTTGGTTTAGGACGGAAAGTTTTTGAACTAAGTTTAAGTAGCTTGTTTTAATGGACTGAGGGGGTTTAGAAGCATGAAAGTTTAGGACAACCTTTTTAATTCAAATATTGTCCCTCTTATTTTAACACGACCATGTATCACCCCGTGACAATTTTAATCATGAGTTATTTTCTCACGAGTTTTCCACGAGTTGTGGAAATGTTGAGAAGTTCACCACAAGAAAGGTTCCTTTTGAGGTATTCAGTCGTTGTAGAATATTTACTGACTGTTTTATTTGCAATATTTTTCAACTTTAAATTTATTTATGCTTGCTTTCGAGAAGAAGGCTTTATAAAAAATGTTCTCGGAACGAACTTCTTGGTGGATACTATGTTTCTAATACTACTATTAATGCCTTTTTCAATTAAAAATGGTGGTGCGATAGAAAAATTTTCATTTTGTACTGATACGGGTGTCAAAAAGGAATTTAAAAAAAATTCGTTTAAAGACAAGCTTGAATCTTTGTGTTTACTTCAAGGATCAGATATTTTTCCCCATATGATTTCATCAAATGGTATTCAGGACCCACGGCACCGCTCAACACGGAGCCCAACTAGGAAAGAATTACTGGTTCCAGTCTTTCATTCCCAGTCTCGGCATCCACTTTAGTGATAGTCAGAACCTATACTCTCTTCGTCACTTCGGCGCCACTGAGGATTCTTAACGCCAAGCTCAAGAAATGATCCCTTTGCTTGATCCTCAGCACATTAATCACTCAGGTGACTAATCATCAATTGATTGATACACCGGACAACAACAATGCACACTCGTCTAATACAATGCTGCGCACGGCCGATTTGTGGGGTTTCTTGTTTTCCATGAGAAGTAAGAAGCTGACGGCAGCAGGTTCTCATGGAAAGGTCTTTTGTTTGTCGTAGAGGAATGGATGTAAAAGAACGAAGTAAAAGGCATAGAGATGCGGAACTTAAAGGGAGCAAATATCCCTGGAAACCTCTGGATTGAGACAACCATACCAACATAAAGAATATAAGCCCCTGAAGGGGAGAACTCAAATATGGATTTATGATTATTATAGATTCCAATATGGATTTAGGATACTAAAAGAAGTTTTATTTACCATTTTATTTCTTCGAATATAATATATATAATCACCTTGTGTTATATACATTGCCACCCTGTTTTTATTTTCATTATTAGTGCACGTTTTTTAAATTTCACCCTAATTTCTGTTTCATTCACTCTTATTCATCTATTATTAAGAAACCTAGTGTGTCTCTTATTTAGAATCCCCTAACTAGCGTAATTATATTTATGCACAGCTCTTCATTAATTTTCTACCACCTGGTAATATTTTTTTTTTAATTTCAAGAAAAAGTATGAATTGCTAAAAAAAATCGTTAATTTTAGAAAATATGTGAAACATTTCAGGGTCCTGCTACAAAAATCTTATATTATAGATACAAAATTGTTCCTCCCAATAAAAGCGTGGATAAATTGGATTTGTATCGTCCTAAAAGCATATTGGTGCATATTGGTGTTATTAACGTTAAAACTATTTTTAGATAAGCAAAAAATATGGTAAAATTTCTTACATAGTTTGATATTAATCAGATTATGAAAGTTTCTCTGGCTAATATATCCAAAGAAACAAAAATATGTTCGGAAGAGGAAATATTTATTCCTTTCGATACAAAGTATAATAAAATTTGTTTTATTATGTATGCTAGATTATATACAAATTTAAAATTTTAGATTGGGGATTGTTTGGATTTCCCTGGCACGAGAGCCATATATTTGTCTGTGCTGCGCTAAACCAGGATTAAAATCATATCAATGTAAAATTGAAAAAAAAAACGGATAATGTAAAAGAGTATTTAAAACTGCAAATAAGATTTAAATGAGTGGATATGAGTCCAAAGTTATATCTGATGGATTCTTCGGAACAGACAGGAATATTTGCCGTTAATTAATTACCCAGCAGGAATATTTGCCGTATAATTTTCCTAGCCTCAGGATATGAAATACAATTTTTGACTTTGGCGGCAAGTACATCTTTTTCGAACTGCCGCTTAGGGTAAGAACGTGAAAAGGAAATTGCAGTTGAAACATTTTTCAGAATAAGTGCATTCAGGGCTTTCATGTCCTGTTTCAGTATAGTGGGCATAAGTAAATGTCCCGCGGCAATTAACTCTGAAATGTCTAATGCGCTGGCAGTTGAAACATCTACAATGGTTCGGGATGCAAGGCAAATCCATCCATGTGACAAACCTTAATGAATTTCAGTGTTTTGGGGAAAACCAACAGTCAAGATTAAAAGTTTCGTTTTAAAAATGCTGCCATTTCTTTACATTTATTCGTCTGGTATCAAATACGCCCTAATTGCGTAATTCTGTTCAGAATTTCATCCGTTTCAATATTATATAGCTTCCCACAAGAAATAACTCTGTTAGAGAAGTTAAGTGTCGATGGGGACAATGAATAACTGGTATTGTGAAAACAGATTCAATGTTTAAAATTTTTTTGCCCCTGTTTACGATTAGTTACTTATAAAACCAAATCTTCAGATCGAAATGCTTTTAACTTCACCCAGATGTGAAGTGACAGCTTTTTCAATAAAAGACGCGACATGGTATGCAACGTTTCTTTTTCTGATGATACTGAACTAAAATCAAAGAATGACAGATGGAATTTGATAAGAAACATTATGATTTTGCACACTAAAGGGAGATTTGGTTAGGGGCCGTATGCAATATGAACAAGGTTTCAGGTCCGGCGGCATCACTCACAAAGGAGCCCAACTGGAGAAGGCAGTCACCGGCTCTGGACATTGCCAACGTCGGTGTTCAACTTAATACAAGCCGGAACCTATATTCTGGAATTTACTCCTGGGGACAGTGAGGCCAAACCCAAGAAATGACCCATTCGCTGGATCTCCTTGAGCAGACAAGCCAAATGCCTGGGTTACCACACGTTGATACCCCGGGGACCAAAATCTGGATCCCGGGCACATCTGTGTTATGGGTCACCGCAAACGGCTAACACGTGGGGACTATTTGTTGTCCAGGTGAAACAAACAGAGCAGCGGCAGCTACTTCTCCCTTTATTCGAGGGAGGGAAAAAACGGTAACCAAAAGAAGACAGAGGGGATGGTAAACTAAAAGGAAGCCAAAAACTGGGGTACGTCGGGAACGTAAAGCCCGTAGCTTCAAAAGAAAGTACACCCCTGAGGAATTTGGATAAGGGAACTGGGGCTTTATGTATAATTGTAAAAAAGGATATATGTTCATAAAACACTGTCTCATACCTCAGTGTGTGCAACGTTATGGATAGTAAACGGCTGAATGAATAGGGAAAAATCTTTATTAGAAATCAGAACTAAAAAAGGTTATATTTTTTTTATTATACTTTTAAGGAAATGCAGCTAAAAAGAAAGCATTTAAATAGTACATTGAAGCAAAGCAAAAACTAAGAATTGTGAAACTATAGAGAAAAAAAATTCTAACACCAGAGAAAAAAGTTTGTTTACATCTTTCACACTTAAAATACAACAGATTTAAAAATTGAAATTAAGAAAAATCTAATAAAAATATTAAAAGTAATACTGAAGCATAATTGAGAGAAAAAAATATTTGAACTAAGATCGAAATAAAAGCAAATTATTTACATATATGCTCACAAGAACAAAAATTATACACAAAAACATAATGCTAAGGCACCTTTAAAAATACCATTCATCAAGAAAAAAATTATGAAAGAAAAGCTGTTCAATTCTTATTTGTGTCTCTTAAATCAGATTGGCTCAAATAGCACTTGATCATATGTGATGTTCACTTCTCGGGTTCAAGAAGAAAACGTTAAAAAAATTCAGATTTGCGAGACTGCTCAGTTCGATTATGCATTTAGGCGTATGTTGAATTACTTTTCACTAGGTTTTGTACCAATTTAATATATGTTCTGGCAGTTTAATTTGTACTCAGGAAGAGTCCGACTGTATATGAAATATCCATCCGCTATAAATTTTTTGCAACTTTGGCATTCCTTCAGTTAATGTTCAGTATTCGTATAATAACTTTTGAATACTTATTTTGCGCTTCTATGAGTGTTTTCGTATTAAGTTTCTAATAAATGTTTCTTGTTATGTGAAGGAATCTGAAATAATCGCAGCATCCATAATTAGGGATTAATTAATTAACGTGGGATTAATTAATTAAGTAATTAATTCCACAGGATTATATTCATATGAGAATCGTAGTTATTCGAACAAATTAAAGTACTGCCTGTGAAGTAACATACATGAACCCTTTTTATGCTTATTGATTCATTTATAAGATTAAATGAAAGAACGTTTCCTCGCAATTTAGCCATATTTCAGCGTATGTGTGACAATTCATCAGGAGCATAAAAAAGAAATATTAGATCCTAACTGAAATTTCATTTATATCATCTATAATTTTGTTTTAAGACTATTTGTGGTGATATTGGTGCGATTTAGATAGTTCTCTATATTGGTGAGTTTCAAGTAAACTTTTACAATTTCAACGACGGCATACATAGATTTTTTGAAAATCTTTTTGAAATCTTGAATCATTCTAAATCTGTTTTCTTGGGATTTAATGCTTTAAAATTTTTCTTAAACATTTTCTTCATAAATTAGAAAAAGTGTTTTGCTTCGACTTTCCCTTTATCTGCTACAAAGAAAAACTTTTTTTATTTAGTTTTGTTTTTGTTACAGTTTTACGGCACCAAAAACGTCACCTTTTCACTGTGCTGTAGAATATTAATTCATTATTTCGAAAGCTCTTAAATTTTTATGGAACAAACATATGCTTTCTTTTTCAAAATAGTCCTTCCCAACGTTATATAAATAGGCATCCAATGATCTTAATAAAGGTTCAAATTGGAACAGAAATAAGTATATCATTGTAATTTTTTAAAATTGTTAAAGAATAATTAAAATAAGATACATTGTGTTTATCTTTAAAATTTCTTTTGAAATATTTGCAAATTGATATATATTTCTTTTATTTTTATAGAATGACATGTTTTCTACAATCGTTTATCTTATCGGCATTGAATGGAATTCTACTCATTGGCTCAGCATATATCAGTAAATCAGCAGTTAATATTTTTGTATCTGGATTACCTAATGAGAGCCTGTTTCAAACGGCAAATAGTTCACGGAGGTCTACTGTACATCTCGGTGGCCCGATTAAAGTAGAAGCACATCACACTTCATTCCGGAAAGAAAACATCTTAATTCCAACAGAAATCGAAAACTACCAGTCCTTTCGCCACGCAAGGAATGCTATGGATTCGAACAGCAAAGATAGTGGTACAGAACAGGAATACATTCCAAGAATCTCCAACGACAAAAGCCTTATGGACTTTTCTTCCTCAAACACTACATACAATTCCCCGACTTTCATAAAATCATTCGATCATCCTAGCATAATTTTTTTCAAAAGAGTGTCCGTAAATGGAAGTAGTAATGGCACAGAAGATGGTGTGAAATTAAATACGTTTTTATTAAATGAAAACTGTAGTGAAACATGTGAACTTGTTTTAAATCCTACCAACAAATATCAAACCGTTGATGAATTAGTGACTGAAATTTTCGAATCTTTAAAAAAGGAATTCTTTGAACACCGACTGGAAAATGAAACTAAATATTATGACTATTACCCTGTCACTTCCAATACTTCTGATATAAGCAACTTCTTAGGTTATAATCTAACTGTTATGTTTGATTGTTACATATCACAAAATGATGAGTTAAAAATAACATGTTACAATGTTTCTTTGTATGAGGTATCGGAATATATACCAGTTGAAACAAGAGATTTAGACATATCCGATAGTCCAGCAATGATCTTGACAAAGCCACTTTTCCCACATTTAACAAATTTAACAACGCTAAGACTACACAACAATCGTCATCGATATATTACCAGAGCCTTTACTGGACTTCAGAGACTAGAATCATTAGACCTTAGTAAAAATAATATCCAAGTTCTTTTTAGGAAGCTATTTGATTTCACCCCGAATCTTAAATCATTAAATTTGTCCATGAATTCAATCTTGAGGTTGGAGACAATAGCAATTGCGCTCGGTAAATTACAATATTTTGAAAATTTGACTTTAGACAATAACCTTCGTATTAAACGAATACTCAAATCAGAACTTGAACCTTTAAGAAACACTAAACTTCTAACATTTAGTTTGTTTAGCTCAACCCTTAATACAATTGAAAAAGGTGCATTTAAACATCTGCCTTTCTTGAAAATTTTAGACTTATCATTAAATTACATGAATGAGAATGCTTTAACAAATGTTACCAGCAGTGTTCAAAGTTCACTTGAATATCTGGGAGCAGTGTCCTTAGTTGGTTTAAATTGGTTTCCTGTTGAATCCTTACTTTATCTGCAAAATACTTCAATATATCGTCTAGATCTTTCAAGTAATTTCTTTACTCAGGTACCCGAACTTCCATCTCTCCCATCTCTTAAATCCCTTTGGCTTTCTTATTGCTCTCTAAATATAATTCAGATAGGAGCATTTGATAATTTACCAAATTTAGAAGAATTAGTACTTAGCAACAATGAGCTTATAACACATCCTGTTAGAGATACATCACTAAATAATTTAAGAACATTAATATTAAAAAGACAAGTATCTAGGTATAGCATAAAATTTAGTTTGCCTGACTTTGCATTTAAAAATAGTAATCGTCTAGAAATATTAGATCTGTCAAATACATTAATTGATTCCAAGCTGTCACGCTATTCTTTGCATGGCTTAAAAAGTTTGCGATTATTAGATTTGTCAGTAACTAAAATTCTAGAAATTGAAGATTATGCATTTGAAACACTATTTTCATTAGAATTCCTTGTTCTTAATGGAAACTCTTTGCGTTATCTGACCAATTTCACTTTCTTTGGGTTACAAAATTTGACTCATCTTTACCTTTCTTCTAATTACTTACAGTTCTCTTACCCAGTGTACCCTTTAAAACATTTACCATTCTTGATGACTGTATTTTTCCACAATAATAAAATAGTGTCATTTCCAAAAGGATTTTTCAGCAGCATTTACAATTTAAAAGTTCTGATCATGTCAAACAACGCTCTTGTGCCATGGTCTGAGGAAATTTTCAATAAGAATTCTTCCTTAACCGCTCTAAGTTTGTCAGGAAACCAATTAAGTTATGTTACTCCTTCGATGCTCTCTGACTTCAAACAAGTTAATGAATTTTTAGATATAACTAGAAACCCATTCAATTGCTCAGTGTGCGGAATGGAAGAATTTCAACATTTTTTGAAATCCTCAAATTTAACCTTTAATGTGCAAATGAGTGGAGAAGAATTGGATTCTACTCTTATGTGTACAGAACCAGCATTTCTGAGAGGCCAGCCATTTTTAGATATCGAAATGACATTGATACAGTGTTCAGAGATGCAGGAAGAAGTCTTAAGTTTATTTAGCTTGTTAATAATAGTTCTTGCATTGTTGTTTATTACAATAGCTATATGTATGTGCTATTTCTTCAGATGGTATATTCGGTATTGGGTTTTTCACGTTAAAGCAAAAGTGAAAGAAAAAATTAGGCATGACTTTGAAAATGAACAGCGCTATGCGTTTGATGCTTTTGTATCTTACAACTCGCACGATAATTATTGGATTGCTAAATATCTCGTTCCTTCATTAGAACATAAAGATCCAAAATACAAACTTTGCGTTCACGAGCGTGATTTTCAAGTCGGCCGCTTGATAACTGAAAATATTTTAGAAGCGATTGAAGCCAGTCGAAATGTTATTTTAATTTTAACTGAAGATTTTATTAAGAGCGAATGGTGCATGTTCGAATTACATATGGCACAGCACAGGCTTTTTGATGATACAAGAGATTGTCTTATTTTAGTCAAATTAAAAGACATCGATAGGAAAATTTATACCAAAAACTTGATGTACTTAGAGAAGACAAGAACTTGCTTAACGTGGACAGAGGACAAGACAGGCCAAAAGTTATTTTGGGAAAGAATGAGAAGAGCTTTAGGTCATCCTTTGAAAGTGTCCTTTTCTACAGATATATGCATAACTTGAATATTATGCAATAACTTTACCATGAAATTCATTATAAAAGTTGTTTTACGTATATGTTTCTATCCTTATTAAATAATGCAACAACTTTAAACAGAAATGAAGACTGACACTCAAAGAAAGAACGAAGACTGGTGCCACTTATAAGCAAGTGGATTGTATTTAAATTCTGTCAAATCCCCCTTCTCCCGATTGATTTAACATTCTGTGCCTGCATATGATCGCTCGAAGTTCTAGTTAATTTGGCTTATTAGAAAATTTCTGAAAATCAAGATCGTTCTACTATAAGTTTGCTTAGATTTTAGAAGAGGACATATTCTGAACAGCTAAGAATGAAAAACAGCTGAAATGAAGTCTGCCAAATTATGCAGAGCATATTTTGGACTTCCTAAAGTACTTCATTTGTTTTTCATCCTATGCAGATTGTTATCTAAAGAAAAATATCTTCATCCAAGACGTCTTTGTGAAAAACTTTTGCTTATTATATTTCATATTAAAATAAATGTTTTCATATTTCAACTCGTAAAAGTTCCTATAATCTCTTAAAACATTTTTGTAGTAATCTATCATTTTTTTATACTTCAGTTACAGGTAGAAGAAGGAAATGAGAGTGTGTAAATTCATGATGCCTAATAAGTTTGCGGGCAGTAAAATTTCATGGTGAAAAGAATAGCTTTTTTCCTCCAATGTATTGAAAATGTGAATGCTGCAATCATGCATGTTATTTTGTATCAAAATAGAAATGATTGCTATACCATTCACGTCTGTTAAAAATTCGACTAATAATTAAAGATCTTAACTTCCTATAATCAGCATTTTAAGAGCACAATCAGGTAAACTAAGCACTAAGACATCCATAGCTCTAACAGAGGATTAATTGTTTTGCAAACACCTACATCATTTCAGTTTAATGCAAATTAATAATTAATATTAGGTTGCTGTGAAAATTTCCTTCAAAAAAGATAACTTTTTGAATAATATCTTTAATTCATATTTATTACAGTTTTGACCAGGGATTAGTTCATTCTTTAGAAGCTTGTCAACTAACAAATTTTGCAACTCCTCTCGTCCTACATTAAACCCAAAATGAACTTGTAATAGCTTCTCAAATGCTTGAGAGACCACGAATTTAGTACTAATGGTTCCGTTTCCCGAAACCAATTCGTATCAAAAATTGAATCGCAACCAATTTTAAAATCCACCCTTTGGAGATAGATTTAACCTGAAACAGTACCAAGACTCTTTGAATGCTTAGCCTGATAATTCCAAATATGACTTATGGAAAGAAATCCCGAACAGAATTAACCCTTTCCTAAGTCACTAACTATGATCAATATATTCAGATCTCCTCGGTTCCAAGAGACATTTTAAAGGATTAAAAAAAAATCGACAATGTAAGAATGAAAATAATTGACGAATAAACACGCATTTAAGAATTTAATTAAATTGCGTTTTATAATCCAAAGTATTATTACTGTTAATAAAACCTTCATTCTTATTTTTAAAGCAAACTATAAACAGATTCTTTTTTTTTGCAATTTTTACCAAATTATTTTATTTTAATTAAAATCGTTTGTTAATGAATTTTGTCAAAACAAACTAAAAACACCTACTTGAGCTTTTTGAATCGTTTGTCTTTATTTCACAGTTTTTCAATCTTAACATTCTAACAAAATTCTTTGCAATTTGTTGTTCTTTTCGTGGATATCCCGCAATTATTCGATAAGTTATGTGTATATGATTAGAATAATCAGAATTATATTCACAAATATTTTGAAGTATATTGTATTCGTGAATTCGATGTCTACATTTCGAAATATATAGGGCACCGACTGAATGAAGTTTGCATCACTGAAAACTTCTGCTTTTTATTCTCACTCTTTATGAAATCATTCCCTTCTCAAACGAATTAGTTGAACGGAGTAAGTATATTTATTCCTTAAAGTGTCTTCTCGAGTTTGAGTTTGTGTTTTATGGTACAAAAACCATCTTTCGCTAACAAATTTCTTCTTAAGAAAAGCGCCAATTTCTAGAATCGAAGCTAATAAGATGCTTTTATTTTCCCCTATTGCTGCTTTTATTATTCGCATCATCAATTTTAATGAGCTAGCAAAGCTACTAGGTTCAAGCTCCCGCTGCTAGCGAAAGTATAGAATGTTTTTTAAGGTAATAAATTTTGCCCGATGCCTTCTTTAGATGCCGAAGGCATCGCGTGTTCACATTTCATTCTCTAAAGTGCAGATTGGCTCAGCCGGTTCGTAAAAGTTCATTATTTCAGAATTCAATGATGATTCAGCAATCGTGACCCATAAAGGTTCAAAAAGAAGTTTTCTTAGATAAAACAATCGTGATCAATAAATCTCATCATTTTAATATAAATATTGAGTAACTAACTTTTTATATTATTGTTTATATGATAATATAAAAATAGTGGATAACTAACTTTATAACTTGTATTGTTTATATGATTAGTCATCTTGGTGACTTTTTTACCATTGGCATCTTTGACGAAACGAGGGGCACGCTAAACTTGGATTTTACCCCACTTTTGATTCAATTATTCAAGAAATTGGCTTCAACACTCCCCTTCAAAGCTGTTCACCTTGCATATATCTTTTTTGAGACACATGTGGATATCATGAATGAGAACGGTACCCATATATATTAAAACTCAATAAATAAATCAATTTAGAATCTCTGAAAATTGGCAGCTGGAATTAAGATGGATTACGTCCTAAAATTATTAGAGCTGTTTGTGATTTTGTCTAATCTCAGAATTTTAACACGTTTTTGACATGATATGGTCGAGGCATACATCCATGATAGTTTACTATCGTTTATACAGAAATTACAGAGTCAGGTTAAATACTTGCATTTCAGGATGCACTGTCATCACGTAAAGTCAGTGCTCCCTCCAACTCCGGAATTGGAGAAAATGTGGAGAAATAAAAACGAAATTGACACCTTTTAACCCTTTCTATTGAAATAATGTGTCAGACGTGTACTAAATTACAAAACTTGACACGTAAAAAATAAAGATACTTGCACAATAGCAAGCGTTCTCATACAAAGAGAAACAAATATTAAAAATAAAATGTAGCATTTAATTAAGAGTTTAAATTAATAGTCCAAGGAATTAAAATTATTTTCACTTATGTTCCACCAGGAATTGGGTGGCTTTATGTTAGATGAAATTAAAAGCTTTAATTCTGACCAAAACGTCATCATTGCAGGTGATTTTTTTATATACAATAAAAACCTATGCATAATGTGCCAATTGCAAAAGAAATTACTTTTGGGAGTACTGTATTGAAGTTTATCTCGACTGATCCAGCTTGAAGAGAAAAAGTTTATATTTAAAAGGCTACAAAAGTTGCCACTTTCTATATCAAATGTTTTAGACCAGCACTGAACATAAAGAGGTTTATACACTGAACATTCACAAGTATTAAATTTATTTAACCCTCCAGCTGTTTATCTCGCGATTTACGTGAGTTGGCAATCAGTCCGTTTTCTATTGCATCCCGTGTCTTTTGCAGTTTAGAGTATTTATTTTTACGATTACAGATTTTTATTATATTATTATCGTGTAACATATAATATCAGTTCACTTTGTTTGAAAATTATTTGAACTTATTTGCAAACTACGCATCTAAATAGTGATTTTTAAAAAATTACGCAATTGTCTATCATCTCATTGATGATTCACTTAAATTTATTTCCATTAATTGATATTATTAGAATGAAACGTATGGTCACAATTGCCTCCTCTCCTCAGCTCATTTTCATCGAAGAAATAGAGATACCGTCCTAGAAATTTTTATTCAATAACCAATTGGTTATTAAGTAATTTAAATCATCTTTCAATAAATCTCAACATAAACACTGGAACTCTATCAATAAATTTACCAGACTATTTTTCCTAATAACAATATGAACTTATATTCTAAATTCTAATAATTTTAACTATCATTAATTGGATATTTAAATTATATAATTATTTTAACTATAATTCGGAATTCTAACTATTAGGAATTAAATTCTAACAATGAGTGAAAGAACTTATATTCTTCCATTCAAAATTGTTAACAGGAATAACAGATTCCGCATTTGGAACGCTAGACAAAACGAAAAAAGGCCGTTAGAGACTTCAAAATTTAAGAAGTCTCCAGTAAACCCTCGATCAAAATCAAAGCCAAAAGCAGGTTACAAAACGGAGTTTGTAGACTTTGGAAGTGTCCGCATGACTCCCTAATTGTATTTCAAATCTTTGCAAATTTAAGGATGAGGCAAGTACAAGAATCTTACTTTAAGCTACAAAGCATCTCGGCGATTCCATTGTGTTACTATCCCATGATGGCCATTCAGATTGTTAAAGGGGATCTTGCAATCCTATTCTGGTAACATAAAATATAGTTGCTATCTCACCAATCCAGAGAATGCGAATTTGAAGCAAATCACAACTTTGAAAATAAAATCCTAATTCAAGGCATGAACCAAGAAATCAGTTCCTATAAACATAGCATGATGATAATCTCGAACCCATCAGAAGTCTTGTAATTCTTTGACAAATTAAAGACAAAAACTACCCAACTTAAAATTTACGTGTAATAAATTGCAGGTTTAAAAATCTCTCCTGAAAGTGTAATTTGTAATTTACTTTCATTTTAAATACAAAGATAGAACAATCATAATTGTTTCCAACGTTGGAAGGCATCTGTAACGGAACATTTTTTTTTTCAAGAGGGGGCCCTGTATGAGCCTCACCGAATGGAGGACTATTTTGCACAGATTACAGTACCATTATTATTTTCAGCAAAGGATTATTAAATGCTTGGAGGTTTTCTTTCTGGTTACTCGCCCATTGAACCCTTTTATATTACTATTTAGATGCAACACTTACTTTGGTTTAAATATTTCCTAATCTGATCAAATTACTATACGGTTATGAAATTGCATATAAATAATTTATTGAAATAAATCTTCAATAATTGCCCCTAGAAATTGTATGGAATAATTGAGGCGTAATTTCTTCGCTATCCGATGCAAGAACTTTAAAACTTCATTTGAGTGCAACTGTCTAATAAGTACACATGCCCATATTATTACAATGATTTTTAATATTTTTCCAATGGAAGATTAAGAAAACCAAATCCAATATTTAAATACACACAATAATATCAATTTTCACTTTACTCTAGAATACAATATACCATTTTTAGTAATAGAAATGGAACGATTAAGAAACTGAACATACAATAACTTCAATTTAAAAAATATTTTGAAACAATTACTTGAGATAAAAATTTGAAGTACGAGTACAAAATATCTTCAATTTCAAGTAACCAGGCTTGAAATGGGAAATACATACATTTACTAAATACATTTGTTTTATAGTACTGAAACAACCTGGTCATTCATTTATTTCCTTTTTGAGCAAAATTATTGCTAACAGTATGTAAAATAATTCAGTTTTCTGCATACATGCTATATCTCTTCATATTTATGCATATATGTTTTAGCATATTTATGCATGCTACATTTCACCACAACAAAGTTATGAAATAAACACTTACCATGAATGAAGCTCCTTTCCAATAATTTGCATAGCTAAAATCAGTCTCATCTCTGAAATCGACCATTTACTAAAACTAGAAAACCAGTTTTACATAAGTATCTTTGACACTACTGTCCTTCACTCTGATAAAAGGTATCGTCCACCAGACACATAACTCTTGTCCTTTTTAGATGCAAATTCAATTTGGAGATATGAAGCACACAGCCATTTCACGATCTTCGGTATCATAAAAGTAAAAATGCGCCATACACTAGATATTTGCGAAATTCAGCACTTTAGAAAAAACTTCTCCCATTTCGTAATTGCTTTTCTTGAGTAAATCATCCAGGTTGTTTTCTAAGGGTTCAGAATTGAGTTTTTCAATATATTGTTCGCATTTCATCGCTATTCCATATTTTCATTTCGGAAAGAAAACAGGGTTCATTCATAGTTTTGTGGTTTCAGTATGGTTCACATTTTTCGGCATACCAAATCACAGAAATTTTATCTTGTGAGTGAACAGCATCAAAAAATTATCAAAGATCACTTCATAATATTCGCAAAAGTGTAATGAGAAGTTACACGTATTACAACGCACATAACATAATGTTGAACGTCACGCTAGAGATTCTGAACGTGAAGTTCTCAATTGAATTATGGGAAATTATACCGAGTTCAGCAATACTAGAATTCAGAAACCCCTTTGGCGATTTATTTCTTCTGGCAACCCTAAAACACAACAAAATTTTGTGGCATTTTATTTATTTATTTATTTTTCAGTTATCTGTTTATACGTTATTGTATCAATAATAATAAAAGGAGAAAATTCTAAAAATATTTTTAATATTTATTTTAATTTTATTCGTTTATTAATTATCTTTCAGTGATGTTAAATTTTTGTCTAAAGCAAGCCCCACCCTTTCTTTTTCTTTTTTCAAAGATGGCAGACATCAAAGATAAACGTTTCGATTTTGCTTGCAAAGACCTGAAATGAAACATTTTGAACAAACCTTCTGTCTTAACCCGAATATATTGTAAACAAGAAGTTTCTAAGAAAATATTATAAACTGAATAATTATATTAATCTGAATAAAATAATTTAAAATAAATGAAACAAAAATTTAAACTTAAATACTACATGAAATCAAGCAGAATCAATATTATTCTTAATTATAGGGACAACTATACTATAGCTGATAATGATAGAAAATGTCATCTCTGGATTTTACAATTAATATAAGTCAAGACAAATTGGTTTTATGTAATATAATTTTAATTGAGTCAATTCACCTGATGTCATAGTCACATGTGAATATTACAGCACATACCATCTAACATCGAACTGTAAATTTACGTATGCTGAGCTATCTATCTTTTTTTCTTTCTTGTGCAATATATACAGAGAATTGCAAGCTTAAATCGTTGCTTACTTTTTAATTGCAACATATAAGAATCAATTCACAATGTCAAAAATTGGTTATTAAATTTTGTTTAATTTATTTCCCTCTTCACAGTTCCTCTATCTGTACTTCAGTTATAATTGATTAAAATAGAACAAACTGAATGAATTTTTTCTGGTTGCATCGATTTCAAACAATTTTCTTATTTAAAAAATTCAACAAGTATACAGTAAAAGCTTTTAAATTTAAATTTGAACTAAATTTATTTCCGAGAAGGATTTAATTAATGCAAAGTATGGCAAAAAATGTCTAATAGCTATGTAAAAATCCTTTCTAAATTATATATACATTGTAATGGTATGTAAATTTATATATATATAAAAAAAAAACCCGCAATATTTAGTTTTTTTTTTTTTTTTTTTTTCAATTTTGTTAATCTGATAGGTTTTTTTTTTTTATCTGTGTCATTTGTCTTCAATTATAAGAAAATTGCGGGAATTAAGCAATCTGAATTATATTTGGTTTCCTCGAACATTTTGTGAGAATATTTTTTCCCTAAAAAGACTGCATTTGATTTGTCAAATATTCGTTTTATTTTCGTTTAAACAATGAGTATTCAATATAAAATATATAATCAACTCTCATACTTCCAAATTTTGTAAATCTCCATTTAGAAACAATATTTTCAAATTGATTCGAATAATTTTCAGATAAAACGTATAATTAATTGCAGGGTATCGACTATAATCGTGAACTAATGACCAGTTTCTAAATCGTTAGAGATGGCATATGTTGCTAGATAAAAAAAAAAATTATGTTGCTTTAATCAATAAATGGGCTGATGAAAAAAAATACAGAATCTAAATTTTTCTTCTTTTTTTTAATAAAATAATGAATTTAAAAGTTTCATAACTCGCTCATAGTGTTTTTTTAGGGGGGGGGGATTTGCATACAATTGCCACTTCTACCCTCACTGTTCTGCCACGTAAAACTTCTGTCCAACTCTCCAATTTCCTTGGGCAGCTTCGAGACGTAGATTTTCTTTTTCTTGCTACTTGCCCTGTTCTGTATTCTTTCGCTGCATCAAACAATATATAAAATACGCGAAAACGACGAATCGTATTTAATGAAAATAATTTTCTTTGGAAAAATAATATGCCAAATCCCATTCCACATCTGAGGGCAAATGGGACAGTGTTAAATGAATATGTGATAAAATCGTAAACACAGAATCTAATTTTCAATACTTTATTGAACCTAGTATCACTTGCTAATGAATTTCTTGCGTGAGTGCTTGAGAATTTCTATGGACATACTTGGTCCATAAAAAAGTGTTTTTAGATTGTTCTTTTATTTCTTCTTTTAATTGCAAGCTGTGTGATGTAAGATAATTTAAAACGCTTTATAGGACATACTTTTGAAATCTATTAAATATTATACGCAGTTACTTCTTGAGTAACAGGTACTCACTCACAAATTGCATTTCAAAATTTTAATTAGTTTTTTAATTGATGAAAATTTAATCAAAATGTTAACATTTTTCCTTAATATCCTCCGCGAATATTTTCGTACAGAATTTATTTTTACATGATTTAAAAATCAAACAAAAAATCTGGTCCCCATTAGTACCTGCTTAATTTCTATGAATTTTTTTCTTTATTTTTATACTTTTTCAAAATTAAATTTAAGTGCAATTTGAACAATAATTTTCAAACCAACCAGTTTCATTGTTCAGCTAAATTTTCACTCGTGTGCTTTTGCTAATGTTAACGTCTTGATATTTAAAAAATGCCCAATTAGAGCATTAACTCTAAAGCAGAATTTTCCTTTCACTTCCATGACAATATTCGCTTCGCTTTCAATGACAATATTTTAAGACTGACATTCTTTCTCTAAATTTGCTGAAGTGAAAATCGTTTAACACAGAATGTAATGGCTAAAGTGATTCAAACCAGACGAAAACAATACTAATGAATCCAGCGTAAAGCATGATCATGTAACGTTTTCAGAAATGGAAGTCCGAATCTCATTTAATATGCCTCATTTGGTGAGAATTAACAATTAGCTTCTGAAAAATATATTTCAAATTTTATTCATAATTTGTTCTCTGTAAAAAAATTGATTACTAAACTTTACATCTCAGGTATGAAAAATAAATATATATTGTCTAATGACTTCTAAATCAAACAAATAATTATTTCTCTGGTTTAGAGACTGTAATTGTAGTTATTATCCGTAATCTAAACCAACGCCAGTTTTGGCATCAGTGAAGTGGATTATAATAAGAATTAAAAAAAAAAAAAAAATTAATGAAAGTGTACTTGACTCGTGCTGCCATCTGTGATATTTAATCATGTTTAAGAATGTTCCACGATTTTGTATGCATATATAAATAGAGCCGAATAATCAAATAGGCAAAGAAGGTGACTACCTAGTCTCTCTCCCTGCCTACAGATTTCAAGATATTTTCTCTTTCTTTATGATTTTTTTTAGATTAGTCTAATTTGTGAATTTTATTTTGATTTACAAGCGTCATGTGTTCGAGCATTTAAAAAAATTTAAATTTCGGAACATGACTCTCAGGACTTCTCCCTCTTTTTCATGTTTGCTTGCAGATTAATGTGGTCTAATTGTTTATTTTTTATTCATTCATTAATTATTTATTTATTTTTCATGTGGCTTATTGCTGTACAGGTCAAAAGGTCTTGGCATACATTGAAACTAATTTGTTATTGCAAAATGTGGCGCCATCTTTCGACAGTATTTATAACTAAAATTGAAATTTCTGCACGAGATTTTTACAGCTTTCGAATAAACATACCACTGGTTTCAATCTTTTTAAAGATCTATGATATCAAATTCTTTAATTTTAAAATAAAAGAATCCGTTATGAGACATAAAGTTACTAAATTCCTACTATTACATCAAACCTTTGAAAAGTGACAATCCCCATCTTTCTTGAGTCTTACACTAGATTAAGATGGGTTAGTCGGTGGAAGAGCCCTACCTTTAGAAATGGAGAGCTGGATGCTCGAGAAACAGATTCATTCTGTTCTAGTTGACTTTAAAACAGTTGGGTCCAAACATCCTCCCGCTGTTGCGACTTGGAAATTTTGAAAGTGGCATTGCTGATTTAGGTGTCGCTCTCATCATCTGATCACGGTTCAAAATAGAAAGTCTGTCACTAAAAACCAATCATGTAACTTCATAAAAGATGGAGCGAAGTCGTTACTCTAAAAAATTACAGCGGAAGTGTTTTTTTTTTTTTTTCTTTCTTTCTTTCTTCAATTTTCTTGGACACTTAGGCAATACAGGTTTCGTCTTTCAGATTTTTCTCATCATTCCCGTCACTTTAGAATTTCTATTCTTAGAAAAAATTTTAAGATGATCATTTTTTACATAAACTTTATTTATGACATTATTAATAATAGTTCAGAAGTACCGCATATGCTGTTTCCTGCTGTAAGATTCCCCGGTTTTAAGAAGGTGGGAGGAAACTGTATACTAGTAATCTAGATATAGATATAAAAATCGGTTTTCCGGACAGAAAAATCTGACATGTGGAATTTTATTGAAGACTTGGAATTGATTTTTTTTTACGGTTATAATATATATATATATATATATATATATATATATATATATATATATATATTTGAATACTTCGTAAACTAGAGAGTTAAAAAAAAATTGAATCGTATAGTGAATAATTTTCTTGTAATAATAATAATTTCTTGTAGTAATAATTCAGTCGTTCTCCAGTCATTCATTTCCAATAAATGATATTGAATCAGATGCCTTTCTTTGGTGTTTATTAGATACTCGAAATGAAAGATTGTTTTGCAAATCATTTGACTCACATAGCTTCAAAGTGTCGTTATTCTCTGAAAATGTGATGCATACATTATTTATTTACATACGTTTGAATTATTTATGAAATGCAAAATAATTATACGATTCAGGAAAAAAAAGGCTAAAAAAAGGTATTAAATTCCCATTAATTAAATAAAAAAGAAAGAAAAAATATGGCATCGTAAACTGCAATAAGTTTGCCATGTGTGGCAACTTTTACAGTTTGTGAAAATCTAATTAAACTTTTAACCTTTCACGCAGTTTCAATTAAACCATATGCTAGGCGCAGTATAACCTATTTTTTGCTCTTGAGCGACTACACCTTAACCAATCAACTTGTATAAGCACTCCAGGCATATGCTAGGAATTCAGAAATTACATCCCCCCCCCCGATATATTACTATAAAATTTAGATTTTTTTTTTTTTTCTTTTTCCCCCTCGAAATTTTAGAGAATTCATTTGTACATAACACCTGCTGTTGAAGCTATTTCAAAGACAAAGAAACAAATATGTTATTCATTATATGTGCGAAGCAATGACTTCTCCTTGTATACTATATTCAAAAGAATGAAATATTTTGCTGGTGAGGTTGTTAGAGAATAATCTACCTGGAATGTGCTGCACACAAATAAACATCTGAAAAAAATAGCTATTTTTAAAAACTAATCATAAAATCGATTATGTGAATTTAATCCTTGTTCTTTATGAACTCAAATGACTGAGTCGCCAGAAACAGCGCAAAATTTATGACGTAAGCAAATAACCCCTTTAGATGCCTCAATCAGAAGGAAACTAAAAATTCGGGTAAAAAATCGTATAAAATTTTAAAAACTATAACAAATTTAATTTATTATGGCTGACATCTGAGGAAAGCCCAACTTTTTAGATAAAGAAGAAAATACAAGGTATATTGGGGAAGGTTATTTTGGTTTTCAGATGAGGAAAAAAACTACAGCGCAATATTAACAAGTCAAATTAAAAAAGAGTAAGTTCCTAAAAAATGTATACATAGATTAATTTTTCTTTAAAACAGAAAAATAATGATAAATATTCAAAATTTATTTAGAGACTTTTGATTGATAAATGCTTGCTTACGGAGAACAGAATAATCAAAACCTACAAAAAACATGACTGTAATTTTTTTTTAAATTTGTTTAATGAAGCACACCATTAAAAGAATTATTTTATATCTGTTTAAGTGGAACTTGAAATGAAAGGTTTCTTTGTCCAGTAATCTATAAAGGCACTCTTAAAGTTGAAAAAATATTCAAAAAAATTAAATTGTCTTATAACGAATCAAAAGAACGCCTGTTCATTCTGTATTAATTGTCCCTATTTACACAGTTTTAAATGCTAAATGAATGCGATATAATTCATTCAATTTTAAAGATACGTATACAGCTTCTTATAATGATTTAGTTTTAGCAAAAAAGAAAGATTTTTCTAGTTGACCGATTTTTTTTTTCATTGGGGGATTATATAAATATTTAAATTGCGGTCGCGTAATAAGTATAACTTTTTGTAGATATAGCAATAGAGCTATTTCGCTAATATTAACTAATTTCCTACTTGATTTTAAAAACATTTGCAATTTCCAGAGCCTTGTTATTCTCAATAGATGAAAGGATAAAGTGCGTTTCAATGTTAGTGCGTATCAATACTAAGAAGAAATGAACAAACAATGGATTAGTTTCTTTTTTATCTTAATCATAAATATTTTCTTCATTTGTATACATAAACTCGATCCGGAAAAGGTTATGATAATAAAGATCAAGCTATAAATTTGTTTATGGGGTTTTAGAACTCCTAAGACTCATGCTGAATCAATTAATAAATATTATTACAAATGACTTTCCTTCTTTTTTCAATTCCTACTATTAGCTCACACTCTCTATATATATATATATCTTGTTCAAATTTTCAGTCGTTAATAAAATACTTTTTATTCATCCACTCAAGTTCAAATACATTTTTTTAAATTTGTAGTGGATGACACTTGATGTTAATACAGTTTTTTTTCCAATATTTATTAATTAATTAAATTTGTCCAGTACTTTCTATTTAGTCGCCAAAGTCGCCATGTCGCCAAGTTCTATTTTGCCACTTAATATTGCTATTCTGTCATATGTATATAAATATTTATATTAATTCTAATTATTTAATAAAAAGTAACTAAAATAAAAAAAAATTTGATTTAAGTAGGAATTGACTAAAATTTTTTTTTATATATATTACTTGTTACTACTTAAATACATTTATTTCGTTTCATTATTGTTAAATTTATTTAAATGCTCTAATTTCCTTAAAATATTTAAAAATTTTGAGAGGTAGAAATGATCTGATAAATGTTTTTTTAGTTTCTTTAGTAGAATTATATCAATCTGACTGAAATAATTGCAAATACATCTACTTTGAATATTTTTTCCTAATATTCTTTTTATTATATATCGTGTTGTTTGCAGATCTATTACAATTCTTGTTTCCGTAAATAGTTTCTGCTGATAATTGTTACTTTAAATTCTTATGTTTTTAAACTTTTTAATGAATTTATGTTTTCTTTCAATTCGAATTAACTTCTGGAATATGTAGTTCTTCATTATTTCTTTTTAAATATAAAGGCTGCAATTATTTTTAATAAAATTCTCCTCACATTCGAGTCTCATCTGTCGAATCTATCCCATTCAAGTTTTTGCTCACTTTCATACAAGTGTTTCATTTTGAATTTCTGCTGCAAATATAACTGTTACAACTCTATAGAACTCGGAATTCTTTCTCCTCATTTATAACGAAAAAATTTCGTTTAATTAGAGGTTATTGGTGGACTTCAGTTTTAAGTGCCAAATTTTTCGAAAAAATTCACCAAAACTCCTGGAGATTCTTCGATTCCGGTGTTTGGTATTGAAAGCTCGTAAAATCGTTTCAATGATTAGTGAAAATATGCTCATGAATTTTATTTTTTTAATTGTCCTTATAAGTAATATTTTGTGGTACCATTTGTTCAATTTTTTAACTTTAATTCAAACTATCAGCAATTAAATCTATCCAGTTAAAAATAGTTTTTAAATCTAAAGCAATGTCTTCAAGATGTAGTGTAATTCGTTTTAAGTAGTCAATATATATGAAAAGGAATTTTCGAACTGAGGTGAACTATATGTATTCAAAAGTTGTTCGATTTATTTTTTTAGTATATAGTTTATTTATTTCTCAAAATATTGTTGTTCCAAGGTGTTTAAGTTTAGCTTCAAAAAGTACAGTTAGAGAGTTTCGTTTCTAATAAAATTATAAGAAATTTTTTGGTTATAGAAAGAGTATACACGTAGTATTTACATGATCAATTATGCTAAATAAATAATAGAAAAATTGCTATTGAGAAAGAAAAATTGTATAGTAATTAAATTAATTAATATAAAGAAAAATTGCTCTTGAGAAAATTTAGAGCATTTAAAATCATCATATTTCAAATTATTTAAACAAATCATTGACTTGCAAGAATCCTATCAGTTATTTCTAAAAAGAGCCGGAACAAATTACATGCTTAGATTAACACCTAAAAGGATCACTCTTCCAGAAGACGAATAATGATACTTATAACAAGTATGTATAGTAGACATATTTTTTAAAAAACTAAAGCATCTAAGTCGGATTTGAGACATTTGAATGTCTTCTGTTTTATAAATTTCATACTACTCTGGAAGATTATTTTATTTCACAACGTAGAGATTCTATAAAGCTTTAATGCAATTTTAATTAGCTCTCAGCTTTTGATATTAGATATTAACAATTAAATTAATTTATACATTAGATAATGACAGGAATTTTCATCATAAATTAACACAAAAACATTTATGATAATCTCAAGTTTGATTTCTCTTTCCATTTACATAATTTTGAAAGACCAAAAATCAAGAAAATTTTTACTTTCTTATAAGATTTTTACTTTTTAATTGCATTTCAGTGACTTTTTTTTACCAAAATACTCTGACATACTTTCTCCCAGAAATTTAAAGATCAACCTTGCAGAGAATGGAAAGGAATCTGTTTTGTATTATTCAGTGTATTTAAAGACCTAATCGAAGAAATATGCAATCGATTAAAGTAAAAATTCTTATGTTTCTGTTCACAGTTTTTGCTCATACTATCACAATTAATCTCAACTGTGACATTTTAACTTAACTTTGAAAATTTTTATTTCGTCGGACCAGTTATTTTTTTTAATGGAAACTTATTTTGTTATTGGTTCGAAGGATGAACGTTGTTAATTTACCGATAAGATCTCGACTAGTTAATTAATGTTAGACAGATTCTAAATTTAGAAAATAAAGTCGATCCATTTTCAGTATGATTTTAAATGTAAAAATGAATTTTATTTAGAAATGTTTTAAACTATTCTCAAGGTCAAAAGTTATATGTACTTATAGAAACCACCGATTCAAATCGTAGATGTTTTTGATTTGATTATGTGATGATGAATTTTGAATTGTGATCTTTACTTTGGTTCTTCTAATATATAAAATCAAAATATCAATTTATTTTTGAATTTTTACATCTGGTTTGTATAGCTTTCGACAAGAGTTAAGAGAGAGACAAATTATCTTTTTTTTAAGTCGGTTTCTTTTTCTTTGTAACAAAGTCAGATTTGCATCGTAATAATAACGTTGATTTATGTCAGGAAAATGTTACAAGTCAGGTTTTGAAGGTAAACTAAATCTCATCTTTCCTGCTTAGAAGTATTACGTAGTTTACTTACAAAAATTTCCTGATATTCAGAAATTTAATTAAAACTTCTTCAGGTGTTTCATTTTTTGAATAATAAGAAAATTATCATTTTAAAGCTAAACCTACATGTTTGAATACTTTTCTGAAAGGCTTTTTTAAAAAGTTATATTCGGAACGACTCTTGAAAATATTAGAAGTTATTCTGACATAGCATAAATTATTATATTAATATGATGCACATTTTACTGTCAAGACAACAATTATTTGTAGTTAAATGAAGCTTATCCTCCTTTCATTTATTTACTTTATAATATTATATATATTTAATCACATGCATAGTGTAATTCACAAATTCACTTTTATCCGTGAAGGAAAGCAAAAGAAAAATATTGTTCCATCGCAGTGTGCTTAGGAAATCCAATTTAATATCCCGGAATATGGTTTCTTAAAACCTTATATTATATTTAAAAATACCTGTCTATTTCATCTATGAACGAAAATTCTTTTCACAAAATCAAATAAATAAATACACCGGTATAAGTTATAAGCGAATTAATAGCAATAAAATATGTTATTTACAAAAGTTTAATAAAATAATCTAAATATGACAGTGCTTTTTTTAATGCTTTTGCTTGCTTATATATGTAGAAAAAGTTGGATGAACCTTTACTGGATTAAACCTTTGCACTCAGAAAAGTAATTCGATGCATAATTATTCACCTAATCCAAGGACTTCATTATTCCTCCTAAAAATAAATATATATACGTGTTTTGAGTTGAATTTCTCCTAAAAGTTAATCTGCATCTTCTTACCACCTTATAGGTATTTTTAACAATCAAAGTAAAAAAATAAATAAATAAAACGTCAAACGATGCACCGTCTTGAATAGTGCTTGAGAAGAGCCTTTCAAGAGGTGCAAAGGATTATTACTATAAAGAATTTATTGGATTATAAACATAAAATCAATAACGAAGAAGTCTGAAATGTTTATAAACATAAAATCAATAACGAAGAAGTCTGAAATGTTTATGTTGTCATAGATTATAAGACGGATTGCTCATAGAATCGTAGATTCTGATATTCATTTAAAAGTCGCGATGGAAAATATTTTCAGCTATTGGGCATGCACTGTTATTGATGGTCGATATTATGTGCATTTATCATAAATTTAAATATGTGCTATAAAATTATATCAAAACATAATTCTCACCAACATTTTACTCACCTTCATGCATCTTCTAACATTTGATAGTGCTATTTTAGCTCATTTATTAGAGAGAAAATGTATTATTTATTTTTATAATGTTTTTTTTTTCATTATTAAAACTTAAGAGACATTTAAAATCACTCTCATACGGGAATCTCATTTATGTACAATCTGAAATTATTTAAACGAATTTGAAAATTTCTAAAATAAATTACTTACTTTTTTTCTTGTACTGTGAGTAATAGTAATCAGCAAAAATAAAACGCCCATTTTCTAGGATTAATGATACTTTTGAATGCCCGAATCTCTAATAGCAATATGGAAGCTGGGAAGCACTCAAAGTAGATACTATTATGATTTCTCGTGGGTGGATCCCTTAAGAGAAGATCCCTATCATCGGCAATTATCACCATCATTATATCGTCAGGAGAAACTAGACTTTCTTATTTATACATCTAATTAACATCCTCAAACCTGGAGGCGGACCACCTCCAAAATTATAGTAAATTATCTCATTCAATGTAATTTAACTTGTTGGTAATGTTTTAAATGAAATAATACTATAATGAAGAATAAAGATTCCCTGCATCTAAGTCAAAGATCGCTTTCCTTTTAACCTTTCAAGCGAAATTTTTAATCTCTATTTAGACGCAAAGTTTGCGTATGGATCGAAATACTTTTGAAGCAAAATGCAGTTATTTATATGCAAAGTCATGATATTATAATGCAATTAAGTGTTAGAAAAGTAATGGATAAATATATTAGCCCTCTGAAATTGCTGAAAGCAGCAGAAAATATGCTAACTTACAGAAATCACGGAAAACGCAAATAGAATATTAATTCAATTAATAATATTAATTAATATTACTCATTTTGACTCAGATCAAACTCTTAAACATAGTTCTTTTTATTTGATTTTATCCTGTTTTCATTTATTACTTAAAGTAATAATGTAACTTCAGTTCATTAAAGTGCTTACGGGTTGTGTTGCGTTTATTCGTAACCTTTCGCTAAAGATCATTGAAAAACATTTATTATATGAGACTTTCAGAATATTGAAGTGATTATCACAGCAATATCAATCTTCAAAACATTTCATTTTATTGTAATACAAATTTATATGTACAATAAACAGAGATACAACTTCACAAGAGATCATTAAAATATATACATTATTTAAGGAGTATTATAGTTGCAAATTCTTCTATTTCTTACATTATGCAAAACAGAGTTTTTTAAATCATTTCTTGAAGATGTCAATACACATTAACGAGTACATACATACATAAAATTCCTTTATTTGACATTTTAAACATACATTTAGTACATTTATGAGTATAACGTCTCTTGAAGACTTAAGGGAGAATGTTTCTAATACACAAGTCATCAAATGAAGTTACTTACATTCTATTCCCAATTCATTCCAAATTTTTTGAGATCACTTGTTTTTACAGTTTAAATGAGGAAAACAAAACTTTTTAAAGAGCAACTCCATTGTTCTACGTTTCTATGAGAATGTTAAGCATTAAAATTAGCCACTCACAAACCAGTAATTAGAATAACCTGTTGATATGAATATGATAATATGACCAAAAATATCAATAAGAAACGGCTTTAATAGTATTTTATTCAGTTTCTTTTAAAAATTGTTTATAACTTGATATAAATCAGTGTCTGGATTCTTTTGACAGTTGAAAATCAAGTAATGAATTTACATCTGGAAGAATTATGTTAGGATAATTTTTAGATAATTTAATAAAATTTCCCTTGATTTTGCAACTAATTTTCAAGATTCTAGAAGATTGTTTAATATTTTTAAAACAAATAATGGGCACAATTTAGAAAATTTTACACAAATAATTGGCGATTTTAAAAAAAAAATAAAACAGAGAAAGTTAAAATATCAGTATTGTAATATCCATTTATTTCCACATTAGTTTAATTAGATTAAATGTTCAATTTTGAAGTTAGGTGAGGACAATTTTGAGATAGATTGCTCAATTTTTATTCTTGATCATGTACCAAAAACGATATTTAAGCCGGTATTGCATAACTGTGTAGCAACAATTTTTTGTCAATATTTTTTCATTGAGAAATTTGCTTTTTTTATTATTATTTCTATAATTACATATTTTATGCATCGTTTTTCAAGAACAAATTCTGTGCATATTTTTTATATATTTTTAACAGGAATTATACTAATTTTTTTTTATTTTTTATTTTAAGCAGTTTCAAATTCAGTGTCATTTTGAGAGATACAAATTTATATAGACCTTAAAGAATTCACTTCAGAAAAAACTTATAAATCATCTAAAATTATCTTAAATTTTTTATTTTACCTTAGAGTCATATTTGAAACTGCCGTCACCTAAAAGAATAACGGTTTTACATCTTAAAACAAAATAATAATAATGTAAGTGGTGCGATTCATTATCATTTCTAGAATTTCTTTCAGAAATATTTATTTTTAATAAATAGTAATACATCATCATCAGTTCGTTTAAGTGACAGCATATTAAATTAATTCACTTAAATTAATGATAATGAAGTAGTAACCATTGATTCAAATTGTGAACACTATTTCTAAAATGTAAATGGTTTCAATTTCATCTCAAGATTACCTTTAGCATTTTTGCCTTAGTGAAAATGCATTTCCCGAAAACATGACAAATAATATTGTTGAAGACAAACAACATTTTTTTGGAATGAAAACATAAAATACGTAACATTTAAAACACTTTTCTGAAAGCTTCCGATAGTTTTGATTTTTCCCCTTGTTTATAAATTTAACCTTTCAAAACTTTTTCGGCGATGGAAGGTTAATAAACGCTTTCAGAATGTTCAGCTTGGTATTTTGGAAATATTTTATCAGATTTTAGGATTTTTCTAAAATTGAATTTAAACACATCATAACGAAATTTAAAACTTTTCACGTCAAATTTTTCTTTCATCTATTATCATTAATAATATTTCACTGATACTAAAATTTTGTTTCTAAAACATATGCGCTTTGTTGCAATCCAAAGGCTGGCTACATTATGTAAAAATTCCATTTTTGATTCGTTTTTTTTTGTGAAATATCCATAATATCAGTCATTTAATAATTCAGTATAAAGAAGCATATACTTGAAACATTTTTATCTATTTTACAAATTCTCTAAAGTAACAGCGAATCATTAGCGGTGTAATCTCACGCATACTTCCATTCTGACAATATACAATACGCACTTACATCAGCATACCAACTCGACGAATTATTATATTATCACAAAATTTTCAGCAAAGTTTTTTCGATTATTTTATAGAAGTTTCCATAGAGTAAAATCAAATTTACAAATAGATGCTGACGATTTACAATTTCAGTCAACTGCTCGGTATTATTTTGTTACGAGCAGTTTATATACCATGCTTACGAATAGTTTTTGTCGCAATTAGTGAAAAAAAATTGCTTGAGTGACGGCTGGTAATCTCTCTAGCACATATTCTGATCAACAAAAAGAAATTTGAAAGTTTCACTGTAATTCTGACTGAAGAATCCTCAATCTGTGCATGATTAAGAATCGAATTGTTCTCTTAATCTATTCATGGTTGAGGAGAGTATTAGTCACTTCTGAGATGGAGAGTAAGGGATTACCGATGAGCCTCTGTGAGACAGGTCGCCCAACTTCGTTCTTCACTAGGGCTATCTGCAAAATAATAAAAGATTATTTAAAAAAATAAACAACGCAAGGAAAGTTATTTTAAACCATAAGTTGATTTTTTTAAAAAAATATTTAGATTTTGAGAAGGGTGAGAAGACATGCTCCAAAGTTACTTTTACTCCATGTTTAGTCAGTTAATGTAACATCATCCTCGAGTGGTAAATTTCTCTCTTGCGTCATTTAATTGTATGCTTTCCCAGTGAATTCTAAAATTATGTTGACAAAATGTATTTAACGTGAGGATATGTATTTAACGTCGCATGTGGAACCAACGGGAGCGATCTCTCTAAAAATTTCTCATATACTCTCTGATAAAGATGGTATCTCTCTTACCCCTGCAGAAAATTGTGAAGCTTGAGCAAAGCCGAGAACGCCGTGAGTCCCGAACATGAGATTTTTGTATTTCGCAATATTGTAAAGAAAACTGAATATGCATTTTGGACATATTTTATATCGATCGACACCGACTGAAACCCAAATTTCACACATTACAATTACAATTTTAATTACAAAATCATATAAGAAATTTTATTTATTTAAGTCGTTATGTTTTTGAGGTTTCCCGAGTGCATGCATGCGAAAATACAAACGATCAACCCCTTGTCAGATTGGCTTAAAATGTGATAAAAATCTACACTATTAGATACTAAATCTATGTACCAAATTTTATTCACCTAGCTTTTTACATTTCATAGTTATCGTATTTACCTGAATTCGTACAGCTAAGAAGATAGACTTTCGGTAAAGAGATTTCGATCAAATTTTGAAAGAAATATATAAATTTGGATATAAAGACCACATACCAAATTTCATCTGTCTAGCTCTAAGAGTTTTTGTGTTATCGGGCTTACAGATAGACATAATTCTAAAAATCCAAAACATTTTTTAGACTCAAGGCATTCTAAAATGCGGACATTTGTCAAAATCGTGAGTTCGAATTAACACTTACAATATACGCTTGATACGTATACCTTCATATACTGGAAAATAAGAGCATATATATTTGGGAACTTTTATTTTTTTAACAACTAAAAACACATTTAATCTTCTTTTACAGCTGAAGAATATTTTTTAAATTATTCCAAATTCACTAAGCTATAGAATTCACTAAGCTATCTATACAGTTTAAAAGTGCTTCACTGGTTTCAGCTAATTAAGTGAAGAATATAGTAACATTGAATGACAATAGGTGTCAGAATAGAAGCAGATATCATTTGATGAACTAAAAAAATTGTGAGCCACCATCAAAGTGCTCAATATTTGTTGTGAAACTGACTTCTTGATGCTAGATTGTTTTCAGCTATTTTATTTGAATTAAATCTTTGTAGCAAATTGCATCTCAAAGAAATATTGTGACGAGCTCTTTTGATTCATTAATTTCTAATGCATAATTTCGAAATGGAAGGTATCTGAATATCATAACATATTGAAATAAAAATAAAACATACTGCCAGTGTTTCGTTTAAAGAATGTGCAAGCGATTAAAACTTGTTAGGGATTTCGTATATTGTGATCAGAAGAATATATCTTTAATCTCGGTTTTATTAGGGTTTCAGGAACTTTTATAATAAAAAAAAAATCAGAATTCTTCCTTTTAGAGAACCAAAGTTCTTCCTGCTACAATAATTTCATCCAAGTAATTTAATTCATTAGTTATAATTTCTTATCTATAAGCTATGATAACTGATCACTGATGTGTAACATCTTGTGCCATCAGATTGCATGCAATTGCGTTATACTTCATTTACGGTTAAACATTTTGAAGCAACTGATATATTACGGAAGTATACTTAAATGTTAAAAAAATTATTCTTTGCAGCATAGTTCAGAAAGAAAAAACAGGCTTTGATATAACATATCTGGGAATGAAAGGGTACTAATCTTTAAATATTGCATAGGAATTTGAGGAAGACAAACTTAACGTATTGTAAAAAAAAAAGCAAAGTTAATGCGTAATTACGTTAAAACTTCAAAAAGCAAAACTTATAAAATCTCGCAGAACTTTTAAGTAGACGAATCAATTCAATAAGTATAATGACTACTACTAGTTTATTTCGTTAAAATACTCTTTTTTTTTTCATTTTTTAATGAACTTCGCTTATGACTATCGTGCAAAATCCATTCTTCATTATCCATAATGATTTTGTGCAAAAAATTCTTTTTTCTTTTGTATCGAGAAAGAAAATTCATTTAGATCTCACCTCTTCTATTTTTGTTTTCTTCCGTCGATTTACAAAGAATCCATTGTAAATCCTTCTGTATCGTAGCCATTATATGAACTCGAAGTTATATTACTTGGCGAATAACTTTTAACTATTCTGCTCAAGCTCTTGAGTTTGACATGGATTTTCATCCATCGAAGCTTGAAGACCTTCGTCTTCAAATTTATTTTAATGCACCTGGACGTAGATCGTCCTCAAGATCAAAATTTCCATCACAAAATCTTGCAAACCAGTTTTTTTAAGTACCGAATGACTCACAGAATGTTCACCCAAAGTCAAATTAATCAATCCATTTGCTTGAGCAGCATTTTTTATTCATTGAAAACAGAATAAGATGCAATGGCATAAAGGCTGCTTACCGACTTCCATTTTTTTACATAAAATTGATACACACAATAGCTTGTAAATGACTCAAACTTATGCAAAAAAACTTATGAAAAAACGCAATGACTAAGCTACACCTATCCAAAATGTCAGGTGAATCGAATACGTTAAAATATGTTTTTTAATGCAACAAACTTCAGTGCCAAATTTCTAATTACACACCCATTACTTTCAGCCACCTTGTCGCATCAATTCAAATAAATAACATTTATTCTTCATGAAATCAATAAAAAATGTCAATTTCTTTATTATTCGTTGCGCTATTGTGATAGCTGCATTAAGTAGTTCCGATACTCTTTCAATCGATCTTTAACAGAAGTTACATAACTTTTTAATTGATTTCCAATAATAGTTACTTAATTTTTTTTAGTAGTATTCAATTTGTGTCTTGCTCTTATGGCTTATTTATGATAAAATTTGAAAAAAAAAAAAAAAAAGGTCTTATTCTTTTGTTTCGCGAATCAGAAGTTTGCGTGCGACTATTGGAAATAATGCAACGTCTAAAGAAGCCTTGTATCTACTCTAATTAAGTATTCCATCATGATGATTATTTAGATTATGAGATAGTGTGGGTGCTTCTGATCTTATAATTGAATAATTTTTAAAGATAAATATGATGAATTTCTGAATTTAAAAAGATTACTAGAGCGAGAAATTTTGAATGGAAAAACATTTTGTTGAATTTTAGAGAATTTATTTTCAATTAATAGAAATAATTGTGGAATTTGATTTCTGATTAATACTGGAAGATTGGAAGGAGTTCCTGAATATAAAAGAATGTATTCGTAAAAATGTATAGCCAGAAATGTTGCGAAATCGAATACGGTTGAAATGTTTTTCATCTCATGATTTATTGATAAGTAAATTTAACAATAACTTTATAAATAAGTCCGTGATCTTTCAAGATTTAGATTTATCACTGATAAATCAGTGATAGGTCTTTCATGATTTTATAAATAAGTCAGTAAAAAGTGCCATTGATGTTGATCAATTTAAAGAATTAAGATCTGGCATTTCAAGCATAAGCAGGTGGAAACAAATGCCGAAATCTATGTTGCTTATCCTATGATTTAGAGAAAATTATCTAAAACAAGTGTTTTCAGTGTATAACTAGTATTTCACAAAGAAACAATTTAGAATATAATATATTACTTATCTTGTAAAATCGCGGTAATTAATATTTGTAGTTGCTATGCCAGTGCATGTAACGTTTCTTTTGTTAACAAATAATCGCCTTCGCTGCCTAACTGTTTGCTCACCATATAAATAACCTTAACTTGTCCATATTGACTAAATTTGATGAAATGCATCTGATCGCAACAAAAGACAGCCATATTTTAAATTACATAATAAATATAGAGCATTCTGAATAGTTCTATGTTTGTAACGTGGCAAAAAAAGTTCAAAATTAACCCAATTGTTGAGGTTGGGGCTTTGCCAAAGTTTTATTTTTACAACGTGTCTGGAATATTGAAGTCCTTGGGATTAAGCGAGCATTTATAATTATATGGAGGTAATAAGAACTCGTTTGAAATCTTAAGCTCTACGGCATATTGTAATCTGTCTTGCTTTTCCATAGTTTCCTCATATTCATAAGTGATATCCAGTAAAAGCAACTGACTAATTTTAAAATGATTTATTCCGGAAATTATAAAGTAACGGTGGATCAAAAATGCTACTGGAATGTACTAGAGCGTAGAACAGTCGAAAAACTAATATAGCTCAGTGAATAAAATTTGCATCCAAGAGTTTAAGAGATGTATGACATCTTAAGTGTATGGAATCTAAAACATTCTGGAAGATATTTGGTGTATCATGGACTACCATGAGATCTATGAAGATTCCTGTGACAATATTCTCTGCACTGTCGTACTTTCGAATAATTTTAAATGAATTAAGCAACATTGGATCAGTCCCGATATCGTTTCAACCAATATATGTTGCCTCTTAAACTTCCTTTAACGTCTTTCAAATGTCACTTTTAAGTGGTTGAGGCGTCATGACTGAAATTGATAATTGTTTTATATTGCTGGACTCGTATTTCACTGAACAAATACATTTGGACATATTGTTTACTTATTTTGTTGAATAGGATTCTTTATGGTTCTACTGGATAATTCTGACAGACTATATTTTTCAAATATTTTGTAATTCTATCCTTTCAGATGTCTAGGCTTAATTAAATATATCTTCAAATGCTGTACCAAACATTTGTTGCAAATATTGACATAAAATGGAGTACGTTCAACACCATGAAAATTCTTTTTCATTTCCTTCTCAACTGTATAATTACGATTCATTTTTGAGCAATTTAATCTCTTCAGGAATTTGTGGATGCTTTTAGAAAACACCATAAAGACAAACTTTCCAAATGCTTTGAAATGATAATGTCTGAAAGTTGTTTTGAAGTTATATGTTTTGAAATAAGAAAATCTTACAATCTCAGCTTTAATTGCCTAGCCATACGTTTGGTACAGTTTGATCAATTATAGCTCTTGTGCCATAAAATTTAAACTCAACACTAGTTTCATTTGTATGCATTGCAGCTGAATTCAAATAAATCTTAAGCAATTACTAAAAGTGCTCTTAGTTGTATCAAAATCACAGCACGTGACTGTTTATTTCACGCATTTGGGAATACCTTAAGAAATACCCTACATTGATGAAAAGAAATATATTAATAGAAGAAGCATCTATTATATTTTTTTAATTGTATTTTCCTGCCATACCTTCCATATTCTAAATACTATACTTTTCGAAAACTGTGATTTCATTCATGCGGATAAAAAGTTAATATTTCATTATCATAAAATTAATTAAGATTCTTAGCGAGACGGAAATCTTCTCAATTTCTTCTGTTTGAAGTCCGATGCGCTGAATGCATACATGGACAAATATTACGTCATAAAATGCAATGAAATTTTAATTAAAAAACAACTCAACTCAATTTTAATTAAAAAACAACTCAAACTCACAGCTATTTTCTTATGCGATTTGTAAAATCGCACAGGCTTATATCAATAAACACCATTTAATCGAGCTCGGGTTTTTTTTTAATTTCATTACAGCTGCCTGATGTAAAATTTTGCCACAATAGTTTTTTATGTCATCCATTCTTTATAAAAATAATTAAATACCAAAAAATTAGTTAAAACCAAGAAAAAGACGTCTGATTGTTAAGAATAAATGCACCATTTGTTCTAAAGATTTTTTTTTAATTTCTTTTATTTATTTTTATTTTCTAAAAATTTATGGAATGAATAATTCATATTTAGTTGACTCTTGTGGTCATACATAAAAAAAATATTGTCGATAAAAATGTAGTTAATCATTACTGATGGATATCCGTTTGCTTATGGAACTCCATTTCTTAATTTTTACGTCACAACGTGAGAATAAGATCGATCCACAACATCAGACTTAGCGTCAGAATGCCCACATATATTGTAGAATTTCAGTTAAATCGGATCTCCCCGTTGATTTCCAAAAATTTCAAGAATAATCAACTAATAACTATATGAGAATATCCCATTTATTTTCCTCAATAAGTATATCTCTCGTTACATGAAGTATTCAGTGTATATGACTTGCGAATATACTTGTACATTTATTAGAAATTGTTATTCTATTTAATTAACTTATATAAAAATAGCTTTGCTTTTTTGTAAAGAAAATTAAATTATTTTGAAATTTGTGAAACCATTAATTAAATATAATTGTGATTAGCCTTAAGTAATAATATAAATGATGATGATTCAATAGAAAATGCTATTTGAGTAGAATTCAATGGTCCATCATTGTGTTCCAGTGAAATGGTGAAATGAAAGTAAAATCATCCTGACGATCGCAAGGAAATTTTCCGCCCGCAGCAAATTATGAAACGTGTCGTTCTGACATCCAGGTCTCAAAATAAATCAGCGTCTGCTATCCTTGCGTCGTTGATATCCTAAGGAATACTCCAGTATTCAGTTTTGAATCCTAACTCGTACGGGACGTCGACCCCTGTACCTAGTATAATTTTTTATTTGTGCATCTCCAGCAAAAAATTTGCATTTAAATCCAGTGAAGAAAGTGTGTTTGTGTTTTTCAAATTTCTAGCTCAGAAAAATTCATCTGTTTTATTTTGGTGATTCCTCTCCGTACCTGTTCCCAGATCATAACACTTGTACATTTTTTTTTCTTTGTTTTTTCAACTTTAACAGCATCCAGCATTTGATTCGTTGAAATACAACATTCCTTCGAAGAATGTTGATGTTTGAATACATCAAGATTCTTCGTCTTCTGTGAAATGTTTTTATACTATTTAATATTTAATAATTTCTAAGTTACTTCTTTTCATAGCATATTCACCGTTACTAGTTTAGATATTGAAATATCTGTGTTATTTTGTTATTTGATCTCAATAAAGAAAAGTGCGTAAGACCATATCTTTTAAATATTACGGTATTCTATATGGTGATTTTCAAGTTGTTGTATTATTTCTGTATTTATTTAAGCACAAATTAACTTATCGTACTTGATATATTTCTTGGTCCGTAAGTTTGCAAACCGAAACTAAAACTGTCTGTCCTCGTTTTTTGATATCATTTTATGTGCCCTTGAGTGACGCGCCAAGTCTCATTAAGTATTCATAAGTTCAGTCACTCCCAAAGTGATCAGTCTATTGAATATGTTTTTTTTTTCAGCTCTTTGGTATTTTTGTATTATTTAAAACTTCTAGAAATTCATTCTGAGAAATTTCCGAGAGGCAACTAAAAATTCTTCGCAGAATGTTAGATTTGAGCTGTAACTTGATTCCTTAAAATTAGAACAGAAGACCGTCTTGATATGTGTTTCAGAAATAAAATTTTCATCTTTTACAAGCTTCACTTTCTAACCATTAAAAAAGTATTTTTAAAATGTGTATGCATTTCGTAAATATCTTGTTACTCCAAATTCATAGGAATCTTCCTTTTTTTTAATTCTTTACTTTTTTTATTCTCTGGAATTCTTTATTTAGAGCTAAAAATTCTTAAGATCTTTTAAATTAATATGTTGTAATGCATATGGACTGATTAACCTCAATTAGCAACTAAAAAATGTCAAACTAGCAAAACTATGTCTCTTATGCACATATGCTTACTAAAAAATTAAAATTATAATCATTTTTCATTCAAACTATTTTAGGGATCAGTAAGAAAAAGATGAAATTTCCAATATAAACAGTATTATCTTGTTGGCATTTTATATAATATGAATGCATCAAAATGTAATAGTATATTTATATGCATTTTCATAACTTAACAAAGGATTTTCAATTTAAAAACAAACCAATCTAAAAAAAAAATCGAATATTTATATTTTTCAAAAATAATTTTTACGGAAGATTAAGAATTCGATTTTATATAAAATGGCAACAAATT
Organism: Argiope bruennichi; assembly: GCF_947563725.1. Lineage (NCBI taxonomy): Eukaryota > Metazoa > Arthropoda > Arachnida > Araneae > Araneidae > Argiope > Argiope bruennichi. The sequence continues at coordinate 86,897,104 of NC_079163.1, read as the reverse complement.
TTAACAAAGGAGGATTCGGCTGACTTAATTTTAAAGTTATACGCAATTCCAAATTGTTGTGGTTTTTTTCTTCGAAATGGTAGCATGTCGCGATTAATAGTGTTGAATTACCATAAATTGCATTGGTAAACACTTTTTGCAATAAGATTCCTGTGTTCTTTATCATCTGTCATTGTGGGCTACCACGTTTCAGAAAAGAATATGCAAAACACGGCAACCTCAACTGGACCTCAACAACGTTTTTATTAATTAATTTCTAATTTCAGACAAATAATCAATTGTATTTTACATCACTGAATTTCGGATTAAAAGGACTTAGTGCAATTTTAGTATTCGAATAACTTTTCATGTTATAATTTCTTTGACATTCAGTGATCTGATTCTATATATGATTATTAGGCCAAATGCATTATCTGAATGGTATCAACCTTGTATCTATGATATCTTAATAGAAATAAGCTTATCTTATTCCAGTTTTCTGCGTAAACATATTTATAATTTATATCATAAAAGAACTTTCGAACTCGAATTTTCGGAGAAAAGTTAAATTAAATTAATAACTACCAAGAGTTCTATAAGAAAAAAGGGAACAAAATTTAACATATTTCATAAATTTTGCCTCACAAAAATTCGAGTTAGAAGGCTTTTCAATAATCATAAATTCAATCGAATTTCCTTGAAAAAAATAGAATTCAAACTCAAGAAGAGGTTTTTTTTTTAATCTGGAGGATAAAATGTCAACAACATTTATATTTTATAAACTATACATAAATACACGCCACAACCATGCAACTCATGCAGGAATCAATTGGAAGAATCAACTATTAGTAATATTAAGGATTAGGGAGGAGAATAAAAAAATAAAATAAAAAACACTTTGAGGAATATTAGTATTGGTTATAAAAGGGATTAGGAGGATATATTGTTTTAAAAAGTGACTTACTGACATGAGGTCTCCATGTAGCCAGGCTGCCTGCATGCCATTCCTGCAACAAGGTACATGGTTTTAGCGACCTCATCACTTCTGCTCGAAACATTTCTCAAGTAATTGCGCTCGTTTAGGATAAGATAAAGACAGAATACAATATCTTATTACTATATATATTATCCTATAAGGCACTATCTCTTAACTTTAATAGTTTTCGACAATTCGATATATGATGATTTAAAGCTGTTCTTGATCATAAATTTCTTTATAGAATTTTTATGACTTAACGATTCAATTTTAAACACAAAGGACTTGGGATTTATTGAAACTTTGATTCATAAGATTATAGAATTCTTATATTCTTCTTCTCTTATTCTACTTAGAATATTACAAATAAATTGGCTAACTTCTAGCAGAAAATTTGAAAACCTATACTTCAACTAATTTCTTGGAAAAAGTCAGTTTAAATTATATGTTTAATAACTCGTTTAAGGTATCATATTTAAATTATTTTTCATAGAAGGGGGAGGGGGATGATCATAACATCAAGGCAAAGGTTATCGGAATAATTCCTGTGCAATACTAATAAATAAAAAACTAAGAACCTAGCAATATTTTTGCATGATTCTCCCTTTTTTTCTTCTCTCATTTTTAATCTTGAATTTTGATCCAATAAAGATTTTTCCTTATTTCAACAAAATTCAAATTTTGTTCTTGCTCAGAATAAATCTAGAGAAAATTCTTCATTCCTCCTATTTACATATGAATAAAGTGCAGCATCACATTAATTTGTTATTGAATATACAGTTTAGAATCATATTAAATGACTTTAAAATTGCTTGCAATCTAAATTGCTAGAGAAATGTGAGATCACGAATATTTAAATGCTAAAACAAATTAAATGTCCACTATCTTTGCTTAAGATTCATTTATATATTTAAATAGTCGTAGTTACTTATAAGTAAACAAGAAACTCGTATCTCTTTGTCTTTCAAATATTGATAGTAAAAAACTTGAACTTCAATACTTGAATATAAATTTTTAATATTAGAATGGGGGAAAAAAAGATGTAAATTGATTTAAATATTTTCTTTTCATCTGACCTGAGCATATCTTTTCTTTTCACATGAGGGCCCTATTTGCTGTTTTATATGCTATCGAAATAAAATTGAGAAGGCATTATAAAGTAATCTAAAACTTGCATGAATAAGATGTATATCCTCCGCTTCATATAAATAATAGTTTTCAGTGTTTCTCCGATTTTAATCAGGAATCTATTTTAAACTAAACAATAAATATTTTTTGAACTTACCTCATGTACAATATCTGGATGATAAGTGGCACTGCTATAACTGACTGCTGGGGCTACTTTCCCACTAGCAGGGCTTGTGCTGTTGTGAGGTGACGATGACTTTGGTGTAGTGGCATTACCGCTCCATTTACAAGCAGTTCCACTTGTGGCACCTACTAGATCTGAAGTTTTAACACCTGTGTCCAAGTGACTACTGTACTTGCAAAGTTTGGTATCAAATATTGAACTTGTCATAGGGTGACTAGAAGACTGTCTCGTTAGAGAATTTCCCCACATGAGGACACTTTGCCTAGTGTCATTGCTGAATGCTGACACATAGTCTGGCGTACTCTTGTTATCTTTGGACGATACCAGATGAGGTGATTCCCTGAGGTGTGACTGCAAAGGTGAACTTTTTGGTTTAATGACATTGATGCAATCGGATGAAACAGAAGGTAGTGAGAAACTCAAACTGTGACAACCCAAATCACTTATTTTGGGTTCTCTATCTAAAGTTGACAGCAGCGGCTGTATACCTGCGCTTGTGGCACTCATTAGGCAGCCTCTCAATGTAGCACTAGAATCTGTACCCGCTACTGCGTAAGTTTCACAACAGGATGGTTTACTACTTGATACTCCCCCAACTTGCTGTACTAGTCTTTGCTGGCTATGTGCGTCTCCATTGAACTTTGGTGTACTGTCTAATTGACACGGATAATATTTCTCCTCCTTTGGAAACTGGGATCCATCTTGGTATGTTGGAAAGCATGTCCTGGCTGTCGCAGATGCCATGTCCAGGAATCCATTGCTGGCATACTGCGTGTGATGACTATAATCAGGATAATATCCCCCAAGATGTCGATAATGTAGGAAGTTTTCTGCTGATAGAAATCTACTGTTATCTATCGCTGCAGTAAAAATATTTTGAGGAACAGCTGTTGCTGCTGCCACATATGGAGATAGACCGTTCATATTGTCTGTGGGAGTATATGTGTACATATTGTTGTAGGTAGCTTCTTCGATGTATGGATCAGTACCTGGAACTTTTCGCTTACGACAGGAAGCGGACAAGAGATCGCGTATTTGTGATTTGTATCGTCGATTGCGTTGGCATCGCATAATAAAATCGCTGTCAGCTAGCATCCCGCTTCGATCATTCATGGATGCTAATCCACTATCAAGATAAGTGACTTTGAAGTCCATTGTTCGTTTTCCTAATAGATCTCTGCCTTCTTCTTCCCTAAATTCAAACATTTATTCTATTAAAGAGATACACTTTCATAAAAGAAAACTTTGAGATAAAAAATACGCATCCATATTATTTAGTTTCATATTTTTTGGAACAATTTGATCAATATAAAAAAAAAGTTTAATAAAAAATTAAGAATCAAATTATTTTTTTCAAAATTCGCTTAAAGCGTCAATTAAAATAATTTTATTGTGATCACATCACTGCATGAACTGTCATTGAAATTCGTATTAATATTTGTAGTTCCTATTACATAAAAATTTAACTTAAAATCTTAATAATCATCAATTATTTTTAATTTTATTTATGATCAATCAATAAAGTTAAATTTATAATGGTAAAAATTTCTTGTTATTGATATCTTTGAAGTTTATCAAAATATAGCTGCAGAACATAATTTTTGCTGAGTAATAAATTAAAAGTTTTTTTATTATTAATAATGCACAGTTTTTAAACCAATTAAAGATAATTAAATTTATCCTGTATAATTAGTCTTTCTCTGGGTGCATATCACGGTACAGTAGACTAATATTCGATAAATCATTAATAGAAGTTTCTCTAAAACCTTTTTTAAATTACACTTTTAAAACTTGCAAATATTCACTGTAATATTATCTATAAGAACGATATTTTAATCAATTAAAGATAATTTTAATCGACTTTTGTTTCATTGATTAATACATTCGAATACCTCGAAGTATCATGCAGCATATTGATTATTCTATGAAACACAACACTAACTTACATTAAACAGAATGTTATTTCCCAATACTTACATTAAAGGCCTATGTGTGCAAAGAATGAAATCCGGTTTACTGTTTTTGTAAACCAACCTAGCACTTGTTTGTAGCCATTGAAATTTTCCGTCTTTACCAAGCAACCTGTACGCTATTAAACCAGAAGCACCTGTTTTTAAAACTAGATAAACAAAGAAAAATCATTAAAATATGCACGTATTGAATATCTATTTATTAAATGAAACTATTCTAAAATCAATAAATAAACTAATCATAAGTAAATGAAGCTTATATTATTTAATTGCTATAACTATTACAAAAAAAAAACTTACGTTCTTGGTGTGCGCTAGCAACATAAGCAAGGTCGTCGTAATGGACTAGGTCATAGCCTCCTTTATTTGCCAACTCTGAATCTGTATAACCCAAAAGCTGTTTTCCTCTGAAACAAAATATTGCATAAGAAACATTAATTTTATTACGATTAGTTTTAAAATGACATTTTATTGTGATAAATTAATAAAACAAGAAGTGAAATCCTTATTTATTTGGTGTCTACTATTTAATCGTTAACAAATTCATGCAAAAAAACTGCGACAGAATTTATATCCGTAATGCCACAACATGTTGCCTTTGTTTCCCTGTACTATGTTTCATAGCTATTGAGTGGACATATTTTTTCTCATTCATTTTTTTTCACCCTAAAAATCTTTAAAACATAATGCACTTCCTCAATTTATTTTTAAACGTTGCATGTAAGGACTGCGGCCTTTTTTTAAACCCTAAATTTTCACATCTAATAGTTTACTAAATTGCTCCATTATCTTGTTAATCATTCTATCATCGTTTCAGAAAAGTAGTCTTTGACTTATAAAGAAAAAATTATTGCGTACTTTTTGATAATTATTTAATCAACAGATTGCAGCAAATAATTCTTATTCACAATCTAGACTGAAAAGAATCGCATTCTGTAGAAATATTATAATCTTATTTTTTAAATACTCTTTTAGTCCTGTAAATATGTTAAGCTTCTTTCAGTGCATAGAACTAGTATTATATTCCTCGGAAAATTCGTTAAAATGATCAATGAATTTGATTGATCTTTCTTTTGCATATATTTAGCTTCCTGTTAATACTTTGACCAATTTACTTAAATTCTGAAAGACTTGTCTTCAAAAGAAACTTAGTAGATAAGATATTATACTTTTCGAAATTAATTAAATTACATCAATAGAAAATTTTTATAATTTGAATATTTTGACTTGGTATTTTATAAGATCCCTTACCCTTTTAAGATGCATTAAATTATCCCTTTTTACAAATAAAATAATACGATACCCTTGAACTCTTCAACAAAGACAGTGAAGTAACAATTGATAGAAGGAAAACTATTTAAGTATTCATACAAATTATTCATAATGCCAAATACACCATAATCAAAGCAGATCAGTTGCTAAAACGGCGTTGGCGATCAATGTTTCGAGAAGAAATCAAGAACTGAATGGGCATACAGCCAAGACACATTCAAAGAAGAGGTTTTTTTTAAAAAAGAAAGCATCCATAGCCGAACCTCTGTGTTTCTCGAAACTAAACCCATTGGGTTTTTCCCCACAAATACATCAAATGAATTGTGTAAAGATACTCGAGGACTCGCTGTACGAACATAGTTTGCTGCCAACGTGTTCAGTACCATACCAAGAATTTTATCATAGTTGAAATATCCTTCCATTCCCAATAAAGACCATTCAATGATGTCCACAGATGTCTGAAAAGGTCCTTTCTTGGCCTGTAAGGACCGTACAGCTATGCCCACGGACATCATTTTGGATGTTTTTGTTCTGTAAATAACATTGTGCCATGCAGTTTTTACTTCAGTTCTTTTTTTTTCTCTTTTTTTTCCTTTAAGAATGATTAACGCGGACCTATGAAATTTCCTTTTTTCTTGATAGCAGTTATTGATTAAGACATCAGTCTCAATGCCAAATATTCTTTTTACATTCAGCATTCGTCTCTATTTTTTTTTATTCTAATAGATTACGGAAACTTTGTAGATTTGGACAAATATGCCTTACCTTGAATCCATAGAGACTAGAGATAGATCAAGCTTATGTTTACTCTTGAACATGGAATCTTTCTGCGGCATTTCCAGCAGAGACGGAGGACCAAAAGGTGTACACACTGCGAACAATGCTAGAGGGGGTTCCTCAGTTTTCCTATTCTGACCATGCAATATTTTTATGCGACCTCTAATATCCAAACGCTAAGGAAAAAAAAAAAACAATAAAAAATATAAAGTTTCAAACAGTTAATTTAATTTACAAAAGTACATTTTGTCTCCTGATAAAGTTTATCATTATTTTTTAAGACACACAGCGAAAGATAGTAAATACATCAAAGTAAAAGAAAGGAACCTGGTTTACGCATTGACAATCTCTGACCACAGAAGGAGGCCACACAAATGAAAAAAAAATCTTCATCAGAAACAAAATCTCATCATCTCTAGAAATACCCTGAGTAGCTTTTAGAAATAATTATTAGTGGGAATGCGAATTTAATAATGACTTGCAGTTGCTCCTTTATCTCTTTCAAGGGTCACATCAAATGATAAGAATTTTTTTAGGTCATATGGCCAGTGATTGTCCCTGTGTAAAAGGTACCTTCCTACAATTAAGGCTTAAGAGGGCTAAAGGAAAAATAAAACAAAAATTAATATCTTGACTTACCAGAAAGCCAGAAGTATTATCCAAGAGACATCGAAAACGCACTGTGAAATTTCTTTCCAACAGATGAGAATTTTCTGAAATTTTATTGAGTGTAAATTAGTCACAAGTACTATTTCCAGAATTTCATTGTTTAATGAAGTTTTCAGACAAATGGTAAAAGAAAATTTGAAAATAATCCTTATCTGGAGTGCATTTTGTAACGAGATCAGCAATACACATGGAATGCATGTGTTTACAACAGCAATTATATTTAATGGCTTATTCATTAAAAATTGCTGTAAATTGCATTTTGCTTTGGCTTTATTTAATTGACCCAGAACAAACACATAACATATTTAATTTTATCGTTTAGTTTAAGAATATAATTTCAGTAAATGTTTACATTATATTGTAGGCAAGGTATTTCGCATGCTTTCTTTAAAATAATTGCCATTTTATTGCAACAAAAATCGATTTTACAGAACTTCACTTTTCTTTCTTATTTAAAAAGTTATTCTAATTTCCAGAATAATTACATTGATCAAAATTGCATTTACTTCATTGCATCTATTACATCATTTTTGCCACTTGTTATTGAAAATCATATACTGCTAAAGTAATTTACGTTGAGTAGGATTGCTAGATGTGTGACGTCACAGTCTTAACTTACTTAATAATTATGCTTGCATAATTAATTGCAAGCATAATTTTGAAAAATTTTGAGTTAAACAAGTGAAATTCTGTTCTTCTTTACTTAGCTTAAATTTGTAAGAATCCCAACTTACCTGCTGATAGTGTTTGTTGTAGATTGAGGTCTGTCCTCTCCGGAGGCAAGTGCGAGTTCCACATCAAATGACGCTGCAGTTCTTCTCTGTCTTCAGAATGGACAAGTTCATACACGCTTTGGTGACAAATATCACTCTGAAAAAATTGTTATTGAGAATTTAAAATGCATTTAGAATATGAAGAAAAGTACTTATCAGTACATTATAATTCTTTGTAAGATTGCTCATTTTTAACCTTTTCCTTTCGAACAATGCAAATTTTGCACTTATAGATTATTGATATCGATAACGGACTACATATAAAATACCTATCAACATTTGGATTTCATTATCCCAAGGGAATTACTTTGTTTGCTCTTTAATCATCTTGTAAATGATTTTGCTTCACTTTTCTGTCGCATCAACAATAGTGTGATAATCAAATATTTTAGTAAAAACAGAAAATAAGAGCAGACAAGCCCACAGTAGAAAAATAGAACCATAGATTTTATCTTCAAATGAATTGAGGAAGATGAGAGCATTTATCTACTCCTCCAAGAAAAAAAAATTACTTGATGAAAAATAGATTTATTTATAAAATAAAACATCGCACTTTGTTTAGAATTATATAAATCTGGATTTGCAGTTTTTTGGCATTCTAAGGCCAAAAAAGAGAAGGAAAAATTTTGGAGAAAAATTATAAATCTTTAAAGTTTAAATATAAGTTTTATAAAGACAATACAAAGACAAAATAAAAAAAATCAGTTAATATTGTTTTCGACATTAATGTTGTAATGCCTGAAGAGAAACTGTTAACGATTTTTCAATCTAAGGATTCAAACTTAAAGATAAAATCATTCATAAAACTAACATATATAATGAAAAAGATTTTTTTTTCATTTTCTTTTCCATTGTTTTCCTTATAAATGACTGAATAAATAAAATTAAATATAATATTCTTCATCAACTTTATTTCGTTTTAAACTATACGCAGCCATATTTTTGTAATGATTAATGTGCCGTTAACGGAAAAAAGAGTTTCCCATTAATTAAAAAATTATTCTGTAACTTTATAAATAATTTGGATGTATTTCATTTTTTTAAAAATAAATTTAAAATTTGGTTACATGTTAAATTGCCGTCGATGCTATTAGATATTTTAAGCAGTATTTCTATTTTAAACAGTCAAAATTTGTGAAATGTGTTTCACGAGGATCATTATTTTTTTTTCTTTCTTTTTTTAATTAAGTCTTCTTAACGCGGTGTCCCCCGCCTTGACAATGAATCGTTTAAATAAAGGCATGTTAAAATTATAATAATTTAGATCTGCAATACACACATAGAAATGTAGATTTAAACAAATTTGAATCAGTTCCAAATAAATTCTTCTTTAGAGTTGATATTTCAAAATTTAATAAAAGATACGACGGAAAAAACTATTTTAGTTTTAATTAATTCTAATGATTACCATGTAGTATTCAGATTGAAGTTTTGAATAAGTGCTCTTAATTCATATATTGATTTCTAGATGGCAGCATGATCAGTATTTTGACTTGCTGATTTTGCCTGTACACGGTCAGTTTTTTCACACAGTAAAATAATTTTAATGTTAAATTTTAATCAACAGCAAGTAAGTTCACGAATTCCATTAAAAGCGCTATGGCATTCATAGCTTTAAATATCACGAGGATTGTTTACAATCGAATTATTTACGGTTCGGATGAAATTTTGATTCCTCTATTTAGGACAGCTATTTAATTCTTCCCTAGGATCTTATATGGTTTCAGTTATTAGATTACGGTTATGTTCCATGACTTTACGGGAAGAGCGATTACATTTCGTAGAGCAGTTAGCTGATACACTTAATGAAAAATTAATAATGATGAAATAATAATGGAAAGCTTGGATTTAAACCTTCTAATTAATTATATATTGAACAATGTTTTCGCCGAAAAATAAGTGGAAAAAACTATGCCAATCTTTTGTAAAAAGCTACTCTTTTAGTAAAAAATCTTAGAGGTCATATTTCATTTAAGCTAAATATGAACATTAGTGTCCTTGATTCTTAAAACTTCAATTTAATTTGAACCAATAATCTTAAAACAAAAAGAGGAAAATTAAATTTAAGTTTTTTTAAGCAAAAAGTTTGAAGAAAGGAATTCATGAAAGTAGGAAAAGATGTGATTTTTGCTGATAAAGGCTAGGCCTGACTAGTCAGTGATAAGTTTAGATGAGTTCAAAGGATTTGCAAGAATAAGATTAGTTTATACGGATAGAAATATAATATTTTAGTGACATGCTTTACTATAAAAGACAACAGCAAAATTCTAATCGTTGATATATATATATTCAGAGCTTTAGTGTACAACCTCTTCATCACAATCTGAACTTGTTACATACACCAGATGGAAAAATTTTTCAATAAAAGTATGATATATTTTATAATAAATTATTTATTAGAGGAGTTGCTTTGGTGATGTTAAGAACTTGCTTAGGAAAGTTGTGTGATATTTCGAAACAATTTTCCTCTTTGGCGCTCTAAATAGTGCAACATTTTACAAAATTTAAAGAAAAAGTTTTGCGAATTTTTTTCATTGAGGAAAAGAAATAAATATCTAGGAGTAATCACGTTCAGAAAAAATAGAAAATGCAACATAATAAACAAGATTTTTGAGGAAAAATAGAAAATGAAGAAAAAAGATTGAATTAAAACAGGTTTTAAAAACACGCTTTTATTGGTATGCCAAAGAATAGATTCCTTTTATTTAACTTTATTTCAAATTCTTATTCTTTATTTTATAATTCGTTATTATTAATATTAAATATTTTGAAATACATTTTTTTGAATTTTCGATCAGGTTGCGCTAGAAAAATTTAATTGAAATAATCGATTAAACGATAATTAAGCTATGAAAATCTCAAGGCATTGTATTGTTATCAAAATCACCCAAGTGCTTAAAATTTCGAAACATTTTTAATTGAACAGAAACTGCTAAAAATTCGATTATTAAATAGTATTTAGTTCCATTTTCTGATGGGTGCGAATTAATATTTATTTTGTTATAGTCGAGACATTTTATAACAGGCATAAAATTACAGGATTTCTTCTCTAAAACAGTGTTCGAATTTTTTTTCCAAATATAATTGTAAGAGATTCTTCAACGTAAATAAAGAGAACAAATCCAGAAGTAAACTAATGATGCCAAAGAGAGCGTTTTCAAAGCATTATTTAGAAAGATTTCTAGAAAAATTATTTGTTCAGTTTTTATTATTATTAGAAATTAAAATGTAATGATTTGCAATATTCCTTAGGTAAAATGTTGTGACTTGACATTTTTTTTTTTTTTTTTTTATGTAGGATGTTATGACATGATATTTGTTTATGTAGGATGCTTACATATGTTGAAAAACATCTTGCTACTTCGTCATCAAATAAACCAAATAATAATTGATTAATTGGATTGACTTTTGGATTTTTATTACTCAGGAGCCTAATAATGTATTGAAGAGAATTCATAATTTTCTTTTGAAATTCATAAGCTTTGTCATTTGAAGGATTCGAATTGATTCGAATTTTTTAAACACATTTACATTTCAATCTTGGATGTATTCTCGAAAATATATAATATAAAGGAATTATTACAAATTTTATCAGCAAATCTCTTACGTATGTATCTAAGAGCGTTCTAAACATGAAATCCAAAAAAGTTCTGATGCATGCAGTTTATTATACATTGACTTAATTCCTAAGTCAAGACGTAACATGTATTCAATATGTCAGAACTCCACTGGGTAGGTATACGTAAAAAAATAGGAAAAAATAAAATTTGCACTGTATATATTGTTACTGTAATTGCAAGAAATGTTTACCAAAATATTTATGTTGTGTTTCATCTTAAAACTGACACTTTTTTTACCGACCTATAGAAAATAAACATAAGAGATATGCAAAAAAAATGGCAAATTAGCCGTACACTTCGCAGACATTAGCAACGTTCATTCACATTTAAACAGCAATTGTGTTACTCTAAAAAATTACGCAGTAAGAATATATGAAACATAACGGTCTAAAATTAATTTTAAAATTAAATTATTAAAATATATATATATATATTTTAATATTTGCAACTTCTGGGCAGAAATATAATGCAAAAAGTTTTCAAAATTAATGTAAAAATATCCAAAAATGCAATTGATATAAATATGCATTTTTGAGTAGTGCAAAGTTAAAACATCAATAAGACAGTGATGGGGACATTTAATAGAGGGCACGGGCTCGACGCCTTCAAAATCGTCGCCATAGCTGTTATTTTATTTATGATTACCCAGAAAAAATTGATTTGACTTAATGCATTGATACTGACGAAATTAAAGCGTCAAATAATTTTAGGAAGCAGAAATTTTTTAAACGGTTTTTTGTAGCTTTTTGTTTCCAGACTCTACATAAGTGCATCATATTAGAGTTCTTTATTCTACTTTTAAAATTAAACAAAAGGTAACTTAGCTTAACAAACCATCAGATTCTTTTTACTCGTCTTTTAAATCACAGACATTATTTTGCTGGAACAAGAACATAGAAAAAAAAGTGAAGAAAACCTTCTTCTAGATAAACATTCTAGTTTTTTCCCGTTCATTGATTTCTCTTTCAATTTTCAGATCCCCTCCCACCCCCATCCCCTTTGTCAGTTTGGTCTTCAATGAAACCCTATACGTTCATCCTCTCTTCTTCCAATGCAAGCTCGATTACCCCTCTGTCTACGGAAGTATGAGGGAGTCACTCGGTAGCTAAGAAAGATCGGCTAAGGGAGATAAGGAAATCCCTCCCCCCCCCCGAGCTCGGATGATCCATATGAAGTAAGTTAGAATTTTTTATTCATTCCTACATCATTCTAAAACTATATTTCTCGCATTATTGGTCTATTAATCACTGTATTATAAATAATATGTATCAGTTGTTTGTCAATGAATGATATTTAAGTTTGAAATGAAATCAGCTATTTCTTAATAATTACGGCAAGGCTCTATCAAACTTATTCTTTCGTGTCCTCCATTTCAGCTGCAAAAAAAAATTCCTACTTTGATTTATCGATGTACATTTTTTCAAAATCACAAATACTTTGCTTAGTAGGGAGAAAGTATAATGAGGTATTTCTTTATAATAAACAAAGAAAAAAATTAGATAATTAAATCTGAAAGGTTAATAATTTTTTTATAAATAAAGATGCTTCTCAGAAATATTTTTATTTACTTAAACTTTTTTTAAAAATAGACGAATTTATTATTTATGTTTTGAGATTTAGGTTTAGAACCAAAAGAATAAGGAGTTCTGACTTAAGAAAAAAACTTTAAGATTTTTCTTATATTTTAAAATGAAATGTTGTTGAACATTTAAGATGAAGAACTAAATTCTTTGTATTCTTGGGTCGCTACATATATTATAATGAATATATACATCATATAATTTTATATGCATATTCGTTTTGAAAAAAACCTGTGATTGTTTTAAAATAAAGAGCAGTTTTTCATTCACTTTTAAAACAGTTATTATCTTTTCAGAGTGGAATATTTTTATTGAATATAATATCACGAAAATGCAAAGTTCACAGATTTATTAGTACATTGATTGTCTTGTAATGATTCTATGCATTTTAAGCATTTATCCAGATGTTGTTTATGAAAGGTCTTTCTTCCGTTTGGTTGGGGAAAATATTATTCTTTTTTTTTTAAGTTTAGTAAAACTATGCAGTTTTAATTCCTTTTAAATATTCTGGTTAATTGAAGGTTACAGAGAGCAATCGATGAATTTGGTGCCAAAAGGCTAGGCTATAAAAATGTTTTAAGAAAGAAAAAATAATGAATTTCTCTAAAACATGTGATTTAAGGAGTAAACTATTCTTAAAAATTTTATGTTGCTTGAAAAAATGTTGAAACTTTTTCAAAACTATGTACATAATTCCATAATTATACTTGAATATTTACTTAGCAAATAACTATCCATTACAACAGTGATATGCTTCTTTTCTTAGTATTGCATGGCATGATTTTTTCTTCTGAATTGCAGTTATATATATATATCCTTGTAAATGAGCACTGTAAGAAATAGCTTATTAACAAACTTAATCTGAACTTAAATTCTTAATTGAAATTTCTAAATACAAAATTATAATTGTTTAATCGAAATTTCTTCAATAAAAAACTTTTCTACTTCTGTTGAGAAGTGTAATAAATTTTTTTATATTAGTATTAATAATTATCTATTTATTGCACAGTAAATGGATAAATGTTTTATAAACACAAATAGAAAATTTCAAAAGATATAGAGCTTCACATTCTGGAATTATGATTTGATAATAATAATTTCAAAATTATATTGTTATAAGAAACAGTTTTATATAAGTCAGAATCAGCAATAAAAACTCACAACTTTGACATAAACAAGGGCTCATATGTTCAACATATTTTTGTTGTATAAGAGAAAAATAATCAGAAAATCTTAAAAGAAAGATAATTAGAATTTGGAGAAATCTAAAATCAAACATTTTAATTTAGGAAAATAAGATCGAACAAATTTATAATCGCTTATGACACATAACGCGGCAATTTGATTCAGAGGATCTTAAGTTATATTTGTCATCTGATTATGAATCTCTGTGTTTTAAGTGCATTGTATATATTATTTGTCAAATAATCATGTGTGTTTCTCAATTAAAATAAACTGTTCGCTCATTGATCAAAGCATTTCAAACCATCGTGGCATTTATCAATCTTTGATCTTTCTTTAAATGATTAACATAAATATTTTAATATTTACAGATTAAAATTATTTTTTAATTAGCAAATAAAACTTTGATTCTTTTTAAACATTTTAATATACATAAAATATTGAATCAAATCGAAATTTCGGTGTGATCTTGATTTTAAAGTATTAAGATTTAAAATTGGAGATATTTTATCTACTTAAAAGCACTTGCGAAACACTGTATGTTGAATTAACATTACTTCAGCACAATTATAACCTTATCATTCACTTCCTTTTCTATGTCATTAAGAAAATAATATATACAGCTGTGCGAGTAGAAACAGAATGATTTTTATTTCCTAAAAAACTACAAAAAAAATTTTTTTTTTCTTCTTCTGACAATTCAATAACGATACGATAATTCGATAACGATGGCGATAAATTAATTCTTCCACCAAAGTTACGTAGTTTTTAATTCGGGAAATCCAATATAATTTTCTTCTTACAAAAAACGATAAAATATTCATCAGTTATGATTACAACCATTACGTACTCACGGTCGCTTGCCATTATTTATAACTAAATAATGGTTCTAAAGCACTAATGTTACGCTAGAACTTCAAAATAAATGTTTCAGTTAAGTATTTCGGGTAAAATTTTAATAATAAATAAATATCATATTTTTATAGAAATAATGTTTTTGTCTTTAAAAACGTTTCTTAAAATTATTTGAAATGTCTGCTTTTATTGTCAACATATCTAAATGACATTGAAAAATGCAAATAAGTATTTCTTAAGTTCAGATTATGTGAAAATAAATGACTGAAGTTATTAATATGTTCATTGACTTCAGAGGTTATGTGTTCTTTCCAGTATTCACTTTGCCTGAATTACTTCAGACAGTTGGTATTTAAGTTGGTATCCGTGCTTTAATTAATAATCTTAAGAGAGATTCATCTTAATGTCATAAATATAGCATTCAAAATGGATAAATAAACCTTAAAAATTTTAACTTTTTTACAAAAAAATTGAAAAACATTATTTCTATTGCTAATATTCATAAATAACCTCGAAATTCCATTTTTTTAAAAAGAGTATTTTTTGCCTAATAACATTATTTCTTAACTATTACGATTAAGCATAACTCACAATAAATATATAATAAAAAATGAATGTATTTCTCAAATTATTCTGATAATTTTTGAACATAATACAATATTTTAATAAGTTTATAACTTATTTTCCATTCTATTGTTACAAAGCATATGATAATGAGTGGGAACCAAGGCCAAAACACGAATGTTAAATTACGGATATCTGTACCTAACACAGCATTCGAATTCAGAGTCTTAAAAGTAATTTTTTTCACATATACAAGTTGATAAAAGAAGGCTTCGAGAAAAAGTGTAAGTCAGATATCAAAAATAAATTCTTTTTACAGTAGAACATGTGGTCGCAAACGTAAAGAGGGACAGCTGCAGGGGACTTTTTGCTGATTAATTGAGTAAAAGAGAAGAGTAAACCAAGTGAATTGCGAAACGCAGACTCAATGGAATAAACATAGCTAAACAGTTGTATATGTAAAAATATTGTAAGTCGTGTGCAGCATAACAAATATGGTAATTTGAAAACTCTGATAGTTAGTGTTCAAAAAAATTGCCATTCGAAGCGCACACGCTTCGCATGTTGTTATTCATTGAACTATATTGTTGAACTATTGTAAATTCGTATTCTATTTCTGTTATGTACTTTATCTGGTATATACATTTCTTTTAATTCACTGGAAAATAGACTCCTTTATTGGTCGCTTTCTGCATTTGGAGCGTCATGTTCCAATGTAAATATGACTTTTTTCTATATGTATTGCGTCCCTTTTAAGAATGCCGAAGGTCTCCGGAACCACACTGCATTTTTAATACAAATATTATGTACAGGGTGTTCATTAATTACTGTCGGGGTTTCCGTGCCTTATAACTTTCGAATTAAAATTATCGCGCAAAAACCGATAACGTATTCGTAAATTACAACTCAAAGAATTTTATTAATGATATTAAAGTGTAAAGCTTGCACAATTTGCACTTTGTAGGCATTCAATTGAAGGCGATTGATTATGTATTCGTAAATTACAACTCAAAGAATTTTACGTGGCAACAATGCGAAGAAGTGGACCAATCCCATGGCCTCCGAGATCACCAGATATAACACCGCTGGACTTCTTTCTATGGGAGTTTGTCAAGAACATTGTGAACAAGACCCCTGAGCCCTCCCTTGATGAACTGAAGCGCAGAATTGTTACTGCGATCCAAAATGTTACCCCACAAATGCTGGAGAACACTTGGAGGAAAGTCGAATTTCGTCTCGATGTGTTACGAGCCACGAAGGGCAGCCATGTGCAAATTCATTAATCTTTTTAATATCATTGATAAAATTCTTTGAGTTGTAATTTACGAATACATAATCGCCTTCAGCTGAATGCCTACAAAGTGCAAATTGTGTAATATTTTTTATTCGAAAGTTATGAGGTACGGAAACCCCGACAATAATTAATGAACACCCTGTTTATTCCAAAATAAGTATAATAATGTAAAGGATTTTCAAAACTTTTATTTTCAAAATAATAATTTATTTATTTATCTTTGATTTCAACGGATAATTTATTTGAGCGTAGGAATTTTTTCTCCGTTATTAATTTGTTTCTCATTTTTATTTATTTGAATTTTTCAGATTGGCAACCAAATAGATGAGAAAGAACAGCAAAATCGAATTCCAATCTTGTTTTTGAATCTTCAAAAAGATATAAATATGCACAAAAGAATAACACTTTTCAAAATCTGAACAATGCTGCATGCAATTTTTATTGAATTACAGTTCAACAAACTGAAATTTTATTGCCCATTTTCTATTGTTTTCTACCCTTCGAGCATTATTTTTTAAATCTTAATATGTTTCAAGCAACATCAAAAAGTGGTAACCTATAGAAACTTTCAACTAAGGTAATGCAGGGTGTTTATAACTTATAGCATACATAGTAGCATGCAAGCCTCAAGGTTAGTAATAACCGATCGAAAATTCTTTATCAGTAAATAAATCAACACAAAGGTAGAAAAAAATACAATTACAAATGAATAAATAAATTTTCAGAGCGATATTTCCAAAGATAGAAGCTTCATTCGAAATCAGGAATGGCAATTTTATTTCTAATGGCAGCTTTTCTGTCAGTCGGTAAGCAAAAGTTTGACGAATGACTGAAAAAAATCTATTTAGTTTATGTATGTTTTTCATCCAATCGTAGGCCTCCGTGAAATAAACAATTATCCGTAACCTGCGCTCAACCTACACTGATATGCAAGTAGGCTCATAAAATAAATATTTATAAATTATCATCACTCTGTCTCTTCAGTAGAAGCTTGCTCAATCTGAGTGTTGCAGACGATGTGACTACTCCATTCGCTATTGTTTACATCCAAACCTCGGAGTTACCATGGTGACCGAAATACGAACGGCTACCAGCTTAAAGCTCATAATAACTTTTAAAAGCTCTCCGTCACACGCAACGCGTTATTTCGCTTCACTTACAACCTACACGAGAAGAAAAAGTTTTATGTGATAGAATCCTCTAAAGGGTCTTATTCCTCATTTCCTGAAACATTTGTTTTCTCCAACAGAACAAAAATAGGACGAAGACAGTAAATTGATTTAATTGCACAAAGATCATCTTCTGAGAGTGACCTTGGGATAAAAAGCAGCTCATAGGAACAAAAAGATTGATTTCAAGTATTCAATGGAACAAAAACTCTCTGATTGATATGGGAAATTCTAAAACTCTATGGAAAAAGAATTCAGTTTAATCTGAGATAACTCACTGTCTTCAAATTCATGCAGAATAACCAGCAAAATTTATTACGCAATTATACAACACATTTAAGGTGAGATAATGATACATTCAAATTCAGTTCCAACTTAATACAATTATCAATCGTTAGTTGTTTCATAAGGATGGGCTATTAAAAGTAATCGATCATTTTATCGAAAAAAATACACTATTACTTCTGATTCATATATAAAAAATACAGCATTTTGTACAATTATCATCAAAATTTTCAAAAAAATGTCGCCTACATATTATTACATAAAAATTCAAATATACATTTTCTGAATATATATATAATTTTTCCATTCGTTCTTCCAAAAGAATAAAAATAAAATGAAAATTGTAAAATCATGTAATACCATATCCTTAAAATAACCTTAAAGCTCCAAAAAATAAAATATTTAAAAGTAAAATATCAATTGTTGTTTCCAATATGTTGAAACAGTACACTGAAACAATGAGATCGATTTCAGCGTTTTGGAAACAATTGATGTGGAAAACCTTAACAATGTACGGAGTAAAAACTAATATGAAATAATGATCACTTATCGTCTGAAGAGATATCTTATAGCGAATGATTAACAAATGGAATATGAAAAATATCAATAACTATGCAACAGATATAAGGAGAAATAAGAACATATTGATAACGGCTACTGTATCTGAAAAAGCAAAAATTGATTACAACAAAATCACTGATTGATTTCTAAATCTGAAAATAACTAAAAGCAAAACTGTAGAAAGTTAAATTATTTTAACAAATAGATTTCACACATTTAATGTGGAGTTACGAACTGAAAATAAAAACTCAAATTCTTAAAAAATTAAACTAATCTGATGAATAAATTGGTTTAAAAAATATTTTAAGGACTTAAGCATGTAAATCTGTTTATACTACTATAAATGTATTCGCTTATTGTACTACCCTGCAAAGTATTGGAAACACTATTATTTAATATTTTTTAATGAATAGTAATCTGAAAGTACTGTGAATATCCGAAATATCTAAAGAAACTCTAATGCTATCGATGATAAAAAGAAATAACATACTGTCGATAAAAAATTTTTCGACTAAGCAGCGTTATAATAAATATGGAAGTAATACAATTTTAACGCACATTAAAATACAGTCAGTTTCGGCATTTTTCTCTTCAAATTTATATACTTAATACTCAACATACATGTATTAATGTTTCCATCTATTTACATTTCTGATAATTTACTGTTGTCATTTATATATTTGACCTTTTGCTATTTATTGTTTGCTGAAATTATCTGCTTTGCTATTTGTTTGCCGGCTAACTGTAAAGGTTCTTACAGAAACCTGCAGCCACAAATGATAATTTCCTACCAAGTACAATTTATAATGATAATACCAATCCATTCTCATGAGACTCGCTTCAAGTACTCTGTATCAATTTAATTTCAGAATTCGTTAGTCTCTTCCAAAAGGAAAAAAGGACATTACGGCTCAAAATATTGTAAGATAATATGCAGTTAGAAAATAGATTCTATGCATCTGTGGCGTCACATGACTTGACTTTATAATGATTGAGATTCATTGTTCCAGTTTGTCATAATCAATGACCAAGTAACCAACTATGCTCCTCCAGTTCAAACTCTCATATACTTCTAGGTTGAGATGGTCAAGGTTTCAGGTGAACAAAAATGGAATATCATATAGAAAACTACATAGAATCAAAATTCTATAAATTCTTTAACAAACACTCTGAGTGATTTCGCAAACCGATTCCATGAAAAATAAGTAATATTTTAACCAAAGTTGATATTTTAGAATTGTATTTTTCTTTTGTATTTGGATATTTCATTTAATTAGTTGATGACTTTTCTATTCAAATTTACTTTCTATAAACTTGTAAAAGGCTAAGTAATCCTCAAATAATAATGTGCATGATACAAAAACATTTCTTTAAAATATTGATTAAAAAAAGAATATCAAATTTTCAAGCAAGAAAATGTTAAACTTGCTTGTCAAAAATTAAAATTCATATCTTTTGATTCATTTATTGCTTCGTTCTTCAATGTTATGGGAACGAATCACACACACGTACGCACGCACACACCATACACACAACATCACACACACACACATACATATATATATAGATAACTCAGATATAATTATATATCTAATATTACATATTACTGTTGTGAAAGTAACAAATGTAATAAAGAACCAGGAACTCAGATATGAAATACTTTTTATTCTTTGATCTTTTAATTAGGTTGTGAAAATTAGTTCTTCATGGTAGTTGCACATTGTTTTTTTTTTTTTTTTTTTTTTTTTTTTCCATTATGCTCTGTTTCATATTATAGCGAAATGTTTCTATGTAATTTTTTCCTTTCTTTGTTTCGTTAATATAAGTTTATTTATATTTTTATTATTTTATTTTTATTTATCTATTTTTGTAGATGAGTAAAAGTGATTTAATTCAACATATATATATCCCATATTTGCCATTATATATAGATAATGTTTCGTTCATATTTATAAAATGGACTTTTTTTCTTCTTTTTTTTTTCAAATACGAGATATTATTCTTTTTCTTTTCTTTTCTTTTCTTTTTTTCTTTTTTCTTTTTTTTTTTTTTTTTACCCGCTTCGTCTTATCGATTCTCTAAAATGAAAAATGAGCATTTAATAGAAAAATAGTTTACCTGGTGAAAGCCGAGATACGTTTCGACTGTGTGCGATGTGTAAAACACCTCTCCATCGCAGGTGAGAATCATTAGAAATCCATTCAATGCCTGAAAGGAAAAAGAAATTATTGATAGAGTGAACTCATAAAGAAAAGGTGGCAGAAAGGAAATAGCTCTGCATTTTCGAGGAATCCAGCATCTGAAAAGTATTAAGAATTATTGGAAAATACTCAGAGTTTGAATGAATGGTTAAATGTTACTAAATATAATATTCTTCTTGATGGAAAAAATTCTTTTTGTTCTTCGTAGAATCTTCGAAAAATCAATGAAAATATTCTTTGATTTTACTACTTTTATTTTATATACAATAATCAGACAAGATTTCAATCGTAGCTAAAAAGGCGATATTAAATTGTTCAATTGGATTAATGACAGAAGCACTATTTTTCATTCTTTGATGATAGTTTGACGTATATTTTATTCCAGTTTTTCTTTTTTTAAAAAAAATGTTTAAATAATGTTTACAAAAACTCCATGATTTCAAAAGAAATCCTCCTATATTATACAACTTCTACAACACTTAATAATTATGTGTTGTAGAAAACGTATAACTTTTAAAGTTTCACCTTTTGTCACTCGCCACCAATTACGTTTAAAAATTTCACGAGCACATTCATGTATGAGATGTTTTCACGTTCTTAAAAATAGATATTAGCAGAAAAAACTTTAGGCAAATGTAAATTAATTATAAAAAAAAATAATTCTATTGCTTACTGTTATTTGATTGCTAATATAAAAAATGATTCATATCAAAAGAAATTTTCCTTTAATATAAATATTTAACAAAAATGAAGTATTATTATTTAATATAAAGCTTCTTAACTTTCGGATATATATATATATATTAAAGAAAGCACAAAGAAATTTAATTATTTATACTTATTTGGTAAACTTTATTCTTATCCAAATATTCTTAAAATTAAAGGACTTTAAATCAGGAATTTTGTTGAATACAGATACGAAACCAGGTTTTGTTTATACAAAAAAAAGTGAACAATGACAAGAAATATCTTTTTTCTCCTTCATTATAAGTCTACTTCTATTAACTTTTTAGAAATTGTTAATTGAATTCTAAGGTTCAGACTAAATAAAATTATATCATGATTTTAGGATTAAAAAGTGACTCGAAATAAATTTGTTAAAAAATATGACTACTATAAATTTATTAATAATTGTCCTTATCTAAGAATATCGTTCTGAGAAATAATGATTATTGATTTAATAAGTTTTCAAAACATCAGTTTCAGAGAGATGCGAGCTACTTTATGAGCCCCAAAAGATTCCATTTATGCTCACTTAACACATATTCAAATGCACAGTGACAATTTAATTTTGTGATCTACAGTGCATTTTGCAAGAGTGTGACAATATACGGTTAAATGATAGATGACATGTTGAGTAATATTTATTATGATACTCTGACGTCACTTAAATTGATCCCATTAATTCTTCAGCAGTTACGCACTTTACACTGCGTAACTAGATACCCCTGCGAGTTTTATCGATTCATTTCATTTTTATTTATATTAAAGGAATATTATAACAACAAATAGATATCAAATTCGAAAAAAAAACTTTATGTCTTCAGTACATTAAACTTATACCTCTCACTCATAAAACACCTAACAAGAATCTTATTAATCACTCAAAAAAATCCAAATCTGACAACCAGTTTGGCGATCTTTTTCTTCTTACCAGCCCGCCAAACAGGCTGAATACAAGCCATTGTATTTAGCTTTCCGATAGACAGCGCGTTCACAGGGGAGAGAGACAGAGGTGTTCACAAGGTAATTACGAGACTGTTGGGGGGCGGTTTAGTTGCGTCCCATTGAATTTTCGGGGAGGGGAATGTAAATGCCCCTCGCAGGGTCCCAAATGCCAGGTAATTACCTCTGGCATTGAATAGGCACCCTGTTAATTGAGCAACCACAGGCAAGCAGCTGGCGTCATGATATCTATCCTCTTTTATGATTTTTTGCGTTTGTTTGGAAGGGCCCGTGTAGTACTTCAAAGTAATTGACAATAGATAAGCCTACTTTTCACGCTCCGAGGCTCTTGAATCGGAAGGGTGTTGTTCTCATTGACGTTTTAAACGATTGGACATTTTAGAGTAATAATTCTAAATATCTGGCATGCATTTAAGAAAGGATAGGATTTGAATTCATATTTTTCGTTTTCTTTCAAAAAATGAAAATCGTTGCATAGCTAAAAATATATATAATTCTTTTGAACCAAAAGATTTTCAAAGAAATGTAATCAATACTTTTAACAACGTTTAATTGGACTTAAAATATTCACCAAAATTAGAATATAAATCTCAATACAAGAATGAGAACGTATAGTAACACAAACAAATAGAGATGCTTTAAAATGCAAACACTCGTTGCTAAATACTTCATTTATCTTTGTCAAGGATATCTTTATGGCGCATTATTTATTTTTATTTTATGCGTAAAAAGAAATGTGGGAGTTTTCTAAATGCGAAAGCTTTATAAATATATGTATATATATGTATTACGTTTCACAAACTGTGATTGCAATAATTCGATAAATATTAATTTGTGCCTTTTAAATTATTTTTATAAGCTCGAATTTTTTATTTATTAAATTATTTTATTGATAATGTTTTATCAAAAAATATAATTTCATTTTATTCTTCAATTTTTTATTAATTATCGAAATAATCAACCACCCAAAGCAATAACATTAATTCCAACCTAGCAATTTAATTATTTACATTAAACTGGCTGATATTGACTAATAATTTGACTGAATCTGATAAACTGAACTGATAATCACAGAAGCGCATCCCATAGATAACAGAATGATCTGATTTGGAGAACAGATACATCTGTCTAAAACACTATGATCAATATTAAAATATAGACATGCCATCTGAAATGCAATTGGACAAAGAATATGATACTGGCATCATTGAAAAAATTATATTATTGGACAGGCATAGAAAAACTATTGAACAGATCCATGAACAATAAAAGAATTGCCGCATAAGTGCCAACTTTCTAGACTTCATACGATAAATCATAACTAAAGAAGGAATATGAATTGCTTAGAGTCATTGAAAAAACTTCTGACGCTTTTCTGGTGTAATTTATCGATTAAAAAAATAATATTTACAAACTTTTACTTACCTTTATGCAATTTACAAGCATGAATATTTAGGAACCACCATATGCCATCATAAATTCATATTTTTTTGTTTGTTTTGTTCATTTAGAAATATGAGCAAACATTTTAAAAATATGAACATTTGTTGATTTAGAAATATCAACATATTTTTTTTAAATAAAACACTAACTGCTTAACATCATTTTTCAGATTTTAGGACATTTGAAAATGAATAATATAGTAAAAATTCAGTTGATTCTATGATAAAACTGATTTTTGATTTTCTAAATTTCTTAGATTTTCCAACTAGGAAAAAAGTGTTCTGAATAATTACAGTTTGCACAAACTATATTTCTTTTTGTAAACGTTTCTTTAATTCGTTGAACACTTATGAAGCATTTAATCTATTACGACACAAACAAAAAATTGAAAACATAAAAGTTGCAAAATTTAAATTTTCAGATTAGAATGTTGCAGTATTTAATTATCAGTAACATTTAAAATTCTTGATTCAAAAGCTTGTAAGGCAAATGAATCTTTTTAAACTTCTAAATCTTTTCTCTTCTAATGTAACACAGATAATCTAAATAAATAAATCTGCAGCGATTCTTCCCATTGATATATCAATAAAATTTCGAAAGTAAATTAAGACAATTTTATGGATATAACTGAAGGTTTTTTTGTTTTGTTTTTTCTTTCTAGGAAGGAGACATAAGTACGAAATATAAAAATCAGAAGGTAAAAATTCATTGGTTCATTTTAATAAAATTAAGAGCATATTTTATAATTCCTTAATAAAAAAGTCCTACTTTTGGAAAATAAACTGAACTAACAAATTTTTTCAATAATAATAATTATGAAAGTAATTTATCAATAAATATGAAACATTATTGTTTGAAAAGCAAAACGAAAGGTTTTGAATAATGTTGAGAGTGTTTGCACATTTTTAGAACGATTTGGGGGATATTTAATTGATGTTTAAAATGTGAAAATTAGTTTTTTTTTTTTTTTTTTTTTTTTTTAGATTTTCGATTTGATAAACTTTTTTCTGATCTATAAGTATGCATCATGATTTCCATGGCAGAAGGGCTTTACGGAAAACTTTCAAAGCTATTCATTTCAATTCCTCTTCTGCTACATTAATCATGATGAATTTGCGTTTAGAAGGATCTCCTTTCTACAGACCAAAGGCACAATAGCTTATGAATGAAGCATCAGGGGACTTTGCAGAAATATGTTACAAAGTGCAATACTTGGTTCAAATTTTAATTTTTCAAGGAAGCAGAGGTATTTTTCAAAGTAGCTTTACCTTGATAAATGTTCATTATCTAAAACTCATTGGAGTAAAAAAATGGATTTTTCTTGATAGTACATTAAATTGATTTTAACATTTGTTTCTACTCTTCTTATTTCCCCATTGTAAGACTGCCTTGCGACATTCATAACCCTCTTAATGGAACCTTCTCTAAATTGACGAAACTTGTTTTGTACATTTTTCTTTCTAATTTCTCTACCCATTTTTATTATAGTCATTTAATTAAACCCAGGCTTCATCAAGAGTCGCAATGTTATTTCAATTTATCTCCTGTTAAATAGTTTTCACATAGGTTCTACAAACGGTTTTTGCGTTGAGCCTCGTTCATCAGCAAAAGCTCATAAACATTGTTTTTTTTTTTTAGGTTTTTTTTTTTAAGTTGTGAATTTTTCTTTATTATTTTATTCATTGTTGTTACAGATGTATTTAAAATTTGCAATTGATACCTGAGTTAGTGAATTTCTTTTTGTTAACCATGATTTTCCTTTAAAAATATTTGAAAAAGTAAGTACCTTTTTTGAGTACTCGTTTGATAATATTACTTATTTTGCTCTTAGAAATTCTAATATCATGCATTTCACAAAGTTTTTGAATTATGGAATGAGAATATTTAGTTTCAGAAAGTGTAAAAACTATCCTTCAATTCACAGCTTGTTTACATGCGACATTTTGAAGAAAAAAAAAAGAATACATTTAAAAGCAGTGGATCATATTTCGCATTTCAAATAATAAACTGTTTCCAGAATTTTTTATTCCAGTCATTTGCTTTGTTTGAATTCTTTATCGAAATAGTTCTAAAAATATGTAAATACTCATTGTATTTCTATATATTAAAAAAATATTTAGAGACTTTTCCAATAATTTATAAGAACTGGTTTGACCTTAAATGTTATTTACTTTTGGCATGCTTCTCCTCATCTCAGTATTCATTACAGTTAAGCAAAAACAGATAGTGTTTCTATTGAAATTAATGTTTTTGTTGGTTTATGAATGAGAATAACTTACGGTAGCTTTATCAGCTGAATAAGTAACTGTTCCTTACGTCATATGCCATGAATATCTCAACTGACGCAAATACATCAAGTAAACAACTAATAATCATTATTTCTTTCTTAAAAATTTTGATGTCGTAAGAAAAAATTTATTCACCGAAACATTTTTTGGAAAAGAATAAATAATCTAATCTAATTTAATAATTTGAATTAATAATCTTAATGGAATGAAGAAAAAAAAATCTTCATAAAAATAAACGGACTTTTTGATTTTAAATTAAGAATTTTAATGCATAAGTAAATAATAAACAAAAGTTTTTTCAAATTTAAAGTGATCTAATTGCATCATATGCGATTGTTTAATTAGCTATGTAGGAAACTTATCGGAAGAAATGCTATCAAATAGGTAACCACGCTGCATTGGTGATTTCACGACAAAATACATCAAGCTAGTGTTAATTTCTTTTTTTTATAACACTGATTTTTTATGCAATTGATTTCCATTATATGCTTAATGCTTGCCATTGATCTGAATTTGCAACATAACAGTTATCAAAGCTATTTCTTTAAGAATATTATGTGATTATTTATGGTTAATCAGATATATTATTCCCCATTGTTAAAATGAAATTTAAAAGATATTTTGATACAGATATTAAAATGTGTTTTCTTAATTTTCTAACTCACGAAATAGAAATTTAGTCTGAAATCAACAGAAAAAGGAAAAAGAGGAAAAAAATCGTTATATGTTCTTAAATTTATCAATAACATTTTACTTAAAGCATTACTTTCCTTTGTTCTAACAAATCATTGCCAATTAATTCTTTTTATTAAACTTCATTTAAAAGTATCTGAATTAAAAACACGTTTTTGCTGAAAAAATTTCTATACATCCTTAAGCAAACTCAATCCCATAGAAGAGAATAGGAATATTAAATAAAAATTTGATTTTGTTCCAATTTATTCCTGTGTTCATTTATATTATACTCCGCTTGTAATCTGATCTGCATTATTCAAGGCTATATGATGCTTAAAATATGACTTTTGTTTTTTAATTTCATGGTCATTATGATATATTTACGAAAGTTCTTTCATTAATGGATCTTCTTAATTCCCGTTGGATTTTTTCTTCAGCGTCAATTTTTATTATCAGTCATGCTAATTTTTAATTATTCATAACAGAATAGCTTTACAAAAAAAAGGAACAATAACCTGTCTGTATATTTTGAGTTTCAGAAAAGTGGGAATATCTTCATACGTCTTGAGAAAATGGAAGTTGATTCTAGAATATGCAAATATTATTCGTCTTGGAAACCATTTAAAAGTTCGGAAATCGGCAACAAAACAACTTAGTCCTATCAAAAACAACTTCAGCTTAAAGTATACCTGCTACAAAAAAAATATGACCTAGAAACAAGACCAAGAAAGAGGCGTAAAATATGGTTTTTAGCATAATGTTAAATGTTCAGCAACGCTTTCATCTATAATCAGAATAAATTAACTACTCCTTACTAATTTTAACAGGATTAATATATAACATCAAAAAGAACTTGCATGACAAGCTCATTTTTTAAAAAACTGCTGAATATGTGAGTGCAAATAACTTTTTTAGATGGATTCCCTATCAAATTACCCATATTAAAAACCATCTATTGATAAGAAATAAGAAAGCAGAAAACAACTGAACGCAGTTTGTGGATAGCCCCTCGTGTTTTTCTGTGTTTATATTACTCATATATATGGCCCAAATACATTTGTTATACGAATCCTGAATGCACTCAAGTATGAAAGCATATGGGGAGAGAGACACTTCCAGAGAGCGCGGGGAGAGGGTTTACTGTGGAAGGTGAGCATCATTAATTAAGAAATAAATAAAATCTGTCACATCAATAGAGACCGATGGTGGCAGGAACGTTTGCTTTTCATTCAATGGGAAGTTGTTTTTGCTTTATACCTGGCGTTTCGGAAAGCAAAAAAATGACCCCACCGTTACAGGTAAAAAGAAACCGCTGTATTAGAAAATGACGGAACACCAAAGATATACTAACGATATTTGTAAAATGGAGGGAAAAAAATCCTCCCTTGATTTTTTACGTTTGCTTTCATAACTTCTAGCGAGTAATTTTGCGATTCAATAGAAAGCGGGTTCTTTCAATGGTTAAGTTCGGGGTCGGAAAGGGGGGGGGAGGAAAATACTTTGTTGAAAATTTGAGGTTAAATTTCTTTGCGGTTTCTTTTCGATAATGGTCAATGTTTCTATACTGTTATTTCAATTAAAGTGCATATTTATGAAATTGAATTTTAAGATATTTTAGATGATATTTAAGAAATAGCATATTCAATCAAACTAATACAGTGAAAAATTTATGTACTGGATTTTAAAAAAATCATATATTATTTTGCTTTAATTTCACGTCAAGTATGTATTTTTAAATGTTACCTTGAGGAATAAATTAATTAAAATTTATTGCTTTGAAATAAAACAATTTTTTTTTTCAATTTATGTCCCGCTTTTTATCAAATTCCCTTTTACTACAATACAATATTTACCAACTATAAAACATTCTCATATAAATTATTTAAGCATCCCTTTTTTAGAGCATACTAGTAGCATACTAGATACTATAAAAAATTTACTCTAATATTTATTCTACTAATATTTCATAAAATCAGTAGCTGATAATAACCACTAAGTGAAAGATTTGCAATTGTAATAGAAAGAAAAGTAACTAATAAAGCTGCTAAAAGCACTTTAAAAAACAGATACAAGTTATGTAACGAAATGAGCATATTTTTGCAATGATTTTTTTAAAACTTATTTATTGCGTAAATGTAATTTTCCATAAAATATAGCAGATTTCACTATTTAATACCTCAAAAAATTATTTTCACCTTCTTCAGTATCTAATATATTTTATCACAAGTTTTCATGTAACATTCATTTGAATATTAGAACATTTAAATGCATTGTCAGATCAAATCATGAAGGATCCCTTTTCCCAGCTCTAAATTCTTCAATAGATATTTTTAATTGATACTTTTATATTGACTTTAAATCTCTATATAAATAATTTTATACACCGATTTCTCATATTAAATGACAAAAACACTTTATTTCGGGTCTCTTTCGAAAGAGTTTATTTCAGTATTTCATATATATATATAAAGAAAATTAACATTCACATTTAAAAGTTGTTTGAAGGCAATAATAAATATAATAAAAAATTTGAACACATCTAAATACTGCTTATGATAAAATCGGAATTTTTTTTAATGGAAAAGAAACACATTTTTTTTAGACTTTTTAAACAATGTACAATAAAAATGAAAAATAGCTAATATTTAATAACTAATTAAATATTATTATAAATAATAAAATTAAATAAAATATTAATAAATAATAATAATTAGAATAAAATATTAATATAAATAAATAATATTAAATTAATTTTCTAACATTTAAACTACCCTTGATTTTAATATGAATCAGCTCTATAAATTAAATAAAAGCATCAAATTAATATATTCAGAAAAAAATCGCAAATGAAATATATCAACATTTTGCCCCCCCCCCCTTCCCGATAACTTTGCGAGTTCCCTAGGCAAAAGCCTGCTTTTAATATTTGATAATCCTGCCGTTGTCAAGTGTGCAGATATTAAAGGTTTTTAGTAAAGAAGAGATTCATTTAGATACTTTTAGCTGAACATATTGATAAATTATTATTATTAATTAGCTTCTTTCACTGAAATTTGATGGCAAAAATTCTGACAGAGGGCAGAAATTCTGACGCTGTAGGTATATAATAAATATTCGAAAATTCTGTGTTGATTGCAAGCAAAAGAAATAAAATCATCAAAATATTTTATTAAATCAAATTAATATATTTAGTTGAATTTCTTTTTTTAATTGCATTTATTCTTGATTAATCCTCCGTTTTCTGAACTAATTTTTCACTGTACAGTTACGAAAAATTTTACAAACAAAAAGGGAGATTCGAAGGAGTCTTGGTTTGGAGTAAATTTCTTACACCATTTAAATGCAACTTGTAGGGAAAATTCATCATTGCCTTGCTTGTGATTAAAATTATTAAAGTTAATGTGAGAAATCGAGAAGTTTGATTTTCGATTAATGACAAAGTCATTTTTTCTATTAATATCATTTTTATTTCTATTCTATTAATATCATTAATATTTCTATTAATATCATTTTTACCTACAAAGTAAGCAGAACTTGACTTTAGGAAGAGTGAAAAGATGTCAATAGTTCAATAATATCTACAAAGGTTCTTAACATGTTCATTGAAAACTATAGTATGTAAATAATTTGCATACTCAAATGATAAGCTATTATGAATACAATTGCTTATAACTGATCATCGCATGTAGTCAAATATTAGATAATACAATTCGTACCATGCATATAATTCTAATGACATTTTCCTATACAAAACGACTTTGAAGCGATCCAATAAACCTTTTCCGATAAAATCTAAATATGTTCATTTTAATTTTTTACTATTCTGACAAAATTAATTATATCATATTTGGAAACTTTTTGTTACATTTCATTCACGAAGAAATTATAATCAATTTCATATTTAACAAATAAATAAATAAATGTTCAGTTGAAATTTATTTTCTGGTTCAAAGTTGTCTTGTAATATTGACCAAGATAAACAATTAGTCAGTGCTCAATTTAATGTATAGGAAGATTACTTCCATGCTTTTTCCATTAGTCTCTAGCCAGATGTTCCATGATTTAGTCTTTCTTTCTCGACCCCAGTTCTTCCGTTGTCATGGTAACACTAAACATGAACCATCGGCGGAAAACAAAGCTTGAGGGATCACCTTCCCTCGTTCACGAGGGTAGAACTCATGATCCAACCAGTTTTGTTAATGACTCTTTGATTACTATTGACCTAAGTAGCTCTATTACTTTAGAACTACAAAAAAACATCATTCATTTTACTGATTCAATTTATTATGATGCTCATTTTCTTTGCTAAAGATGATTGTGTTAATTTGTTTCAAATTTTTCTAATAAAAAACGAAAATTCTTTGAGAACATGATCTTTATGAATACCTTAAATTGTAAGTGTGTATAAGAAATATTTCTGGATCGAAAAAAGAATAAAGATAGAGTAAACGTAATTCTAAGAAAAAACATTTTTTTTAACTAACATTATTTGCGGAACTTTTGTTCTTCTAAATTATTTTTAAACGGATCATTTTAAAATGAAAAAGTTATCATATTAATGGAATTTCTAATATTCTTGTTCAAAGGAAACTGCTTTTTACAAAAGAATTTTAATATGAAATAAACAAATTCATGTAATGCAAGGGAAAAGACATCTGGGATGAACGTTTTTGAAAAATGCTTAAAATATTTATATTTTTCTATTTTTGCTGAAAATAGATTGGGAAAAAACAGTTATAAAACAAAAATGTATCTGTTAAAAGCCAAAATTTTTTTAAACTCGAAAACTGGTTGGATATATATATATATATATATATATATATATATATATATATATATATATATATATATATATATATATATATATATATATATATATATATTTGAAGCTTAACGAAAGATTTGTTCAAAATCTTGCAGGTAACTTAAGAAATCAATAACCAAATTCTTGAATTAGCAAATGAGATGTGTTTACATTCCAACTTTAAATATTAAGGTTCTACTGATAAATAACATAAAATTTTCATTTTCTCCCCATTCTGCAAGATTAAAACAACTGTAAAATCTTTCTAAATGAATATCTTAGGAATCTTCGTGTTTTGCATCTAATTAATCTTTTTATTCTATAAAACAGTACTTAAAAATAAAAAAATAGCATTAAAGCATGTAATATGCAAATGTAAAAATCAATGGAACTGCCGAAAATTTAACTGAGAACCAAAATTCAAGCAATTTTATAAAGAAAATTATTCAGAAATTAAGGATATTGAATTAAAATAATATTTGATGTTTTTGCCAATTTTTTCAGCGTAGTTACCTCAGAAGCATAAAGCTTTAAAGTTTTTATGTTAGTATATTCTAGTTGAAAACAAGAAAGAGATGCCGTAGTTTAAAGCCAACTTAATTAAACTAATTTTTCTCCAGATGGCAATAAATATTTATAAAACTATAGTTCTATTCCCAGATAAGACATAAAATGAATAATCACATTTTCAATAAAGATTTATCTTTTAAAACGAATATTAGATCTAATAATTATATGGACTTTGTAAAGGAAAGTTGGAATCATTCAAAGAAAAGAATACAGATAGTCTTCAAATTTATATGATAAAAACATGACATAAAAGACAGTGTGAAAATAGAAACTGATAGATAAATATAAGCATAGAAGTATAATTTTTAAGATTAAATATTTACTAAAATTCCTAATGCATTTAAAATTTATTTTTACTGAAGTATATAATTATTTAAATTTTGCTTCCATATGTGAGTAATTTATAAATTTTCTTAGTTAGTGCTTTATTTTTTATATGAAACAACTTACCTGTAAAATGAGATCTCCTTCCATAAGCATCTCAGAGTAAAGCAAGTCTCTTGGTTTGAGGTCTGGAGGTTGAGTCTCTTTTTCCCTCCTGAGAGCTACTGCAAAGAGAAAAATTAAAATCAGTATTTTTTTTCTTTTGAATTTTATTTCAAACTAATGGCTGTTATACAGGCTTTTACATAATTTTTTTTTAAATCGTGGTGACTGTTTTCAATTTATTTTGAGGAAATGCCGAATGGAAATCAAAGCTGAGAGTGAAATCTAAATCTAAGAAACGTTTATTTTTCACCATTTGATCGTATAAAAAGAAAATAATGCGTATACAGACACTATTGAACTTTTCGTAAGAAAGTAATTTTGTCATTTCAAGCATAATAACTATATGAAACATAATTATATAATTAATATTCATTGCCAGTCAAAAAAGCTTATAAAATATCTCCCAAAATTCCTTTTAATGATGAAATGAATAAAATTTCTTTAAATTATTTTCTTTTTTTTTACGAAATCATGACAAATATATTTTAATTTATTTTAAATATTAATATTATCTCTCACAAATGAATTATATATGTAAAGAATCTTTGTTGACGTCAAATTTATGAAATTCAAGAGACAAATCAAATGAGGTTTCTCTGATTGTGATTTGTACCTCTGTAAGTTAGTGTATTATAATTTGAGAAAACTTATAGTTTTGAGCTACACTAACGATCATTTTGGTTTTAATGCATCATACATTACTTTGCATTACAACCTTCTCATGCTATTTTGGTTAGTTCAAATTTCATAAAAGAAATATAAAATTAAAAATTTTGCAATATAGCCAAATATTTCAATCGCTTTTAATTATATACTTTACAACACTTTCAAAGAATATGCTTTTTTTTCCGGTACTGTAGTTCAAATAAAGAATAATAAACAAAGAAACACAGATTTTAAAACTATATGCGAAACTTTCACAAAAAAATCATTGCATAAGATTCATCTATGCTTATCGTAAAAAAATATTTAATTTGTCTGTTTTTAAAGATGTGCATTAATTGTTTAATCAAAATAGTTTATACGTATTTAGTTGTACAATTATTTTACTAACAAATATTGCTTCTTGACGTGGTGACTTCTGTCTTTACCACTAGCTTTTCAAGGGCAAATGGTGTCTGGGGGGGGAGGTAAAGTATTATTTTTTTTTCAGTCAAATATGACGCAGAGAGTGAAAAAAAAAACTAGTAATAATTTGCCTTTGCGACGCCCTTCAAGGCAACTGTCATCTGTCTCAAAGTTACATCACAGATCTTACGCTTATCACAAAAAATGTTTTACATGAACATACCTTAATATTTATTATTAACTGATCTTTAATTTGTCTTTTTTTTTTTTTTTCGTATTTAAGTCATAAAAGATTTGTGTAGAAAAAATATAAATATTTCAAGATATTTGAATTTTTTGTATCAAAGATTGTTAAAAAAAGTTTAAATATCTGTAAGTTGATATTTATCAGCATACATGGCTGGCTTGTAGTGACACAATGAATTCACGATACTATAATGATGAATTCACAATACTTCAATCCAAAATTTATAAATATATACAATATTATCCTTTTTATGCTTATTATTTCAAATTATTTCATTTTATTTATTTCTAATTTGGGTATCTCGAAGGGAATTTTATTAGACTTGTTTTACATCTAAAATATACAAAAATTAACTCATGACACTTTTTTATAATTGCTTATCAAATTCAAAATATTTTTTATATATATTTTTTTAATTTGAACAAAATACTAATTTTTTAGCAAATTAATTAGTAGCATTTTAAAATATTTAACAAAATTAGTTAAATTTAATCAAATTTAAGTAATATAATAGAAATGTGAAATGCATTTTAAAATAAATATATGAGAATATGTCTAATGAACAGAAAAAAAGCACTAATTGTGGATATTTTATGAAACTGCAAATAAATCCATGTTATAATTGTGATTATTAAAAAGTGTTTATATATATATATATATATATATATATATATTAGAATGCTTTTCCTTTTCTTTTTTGTACTAAAATTGGTTATGTATTTGTAATTTTGAATCCAACATGATCCCTCATTTCCTACCGTCATATTTTTTCTTGTCTAGTTTCATGAATACTTGAAAAGCAAAGTCTTGTTATTTCTTTTCTGCGTTTTTCTGCTGCTCAATTAAATGACATCGTCTGTTTCGGGAGTATGTTGTCGCATTTGTTCAACAAAGTGAATGAGGTGAATATTTTCATGCGATTCTACGTAAATCTTATTTCTAATTCTGATGTCTGTGAAGAATTAGTTTCACCTCATATTTTTAAAAATACAACAATTCGATGTTCTTAAGACTCATGTGCAAGGCATTAAAGAATTAATTAAGAATTAAGTTTTAAATTCATTAATGTAAGAATTAAGTTTCAAATTCATGTGTAATATTTACTTTTATATTTTATTTGTTTTAATATCTTATTTTTAACTTACTGTGCAATAATTCTAAGCCATTTATACTTAATTCTAAGCTATTTGTTTAGTATTTTCTAGGCTTTGGCTTATTCTCTCTAATAAGATTCCGAGAGAATAAGCGATTTCAACTTATGCCCTCATTATTTGAAAAAGTACAAATCTAACATTTTAACATCGCATAATCCATGTTTGTAAGAATGTAATTTGTTTTTCACTCCCTTCCTCATGAACTAAAGTTCTGACATTTTATAGAGTTATTGGTTCCCAATGACAATAGAAAATTTTAATAATTTTAGAACTCTTAATTATCAGTTATTGTATAAATTTAGTTAAAAAGTGGTTCCAAAATATTGAAGCCATCTAGAAATTAGTTTCATAATTATTAATTTTTAGATTCCATAATAATTGTAACCATGAATTCGAAATATATCATAGATAGAAGATAGAAATTTTTTTTGAAAAAACACCGTATTATTAGTGTAGTAAATGGTAGGAAATATTATTTTTTAATCAAAAATCAGAAATATTATAAGTGAAATAAGGAAAACTCAATTAATCGTTAAAGAGAAATTCATGCGTAATTATTGAAATATATTATAAAAGTGATTAAAATTGCATTTTACTTAGAGTGTTTCTATCAATAGATTTTGTTTTGGCATCTATATTTTTAAAGGAAAATTAATAAAGTAATAAATTAAGAATATTATGAAAAGATAATTAAAAATTTCTACTTATAGTAGGTGTATAACTAATCTGAATTAGAATATTTGCTATTCAAGTAGAATAAAAAATATTTAAATTATGTACAAATTAGAATATTTGTTCTTAGAAATTTAGAATACTAATAGAAGTCTTCATAGTGAAATTTCATATCACTGTTTAGAATATAGATGTAAATTTTAAAATCTATATCTATAATCCGATCTAGTCTAATGATTTGCAAGCGGAGCGGTAACAGCAGCTTTATTACATCTGATTTCCAAGTAAAAACTGTTGAGCCTTTTTTTCTTTTTTTTTAAACTCAGTGAATATGATAAGGAGTAAAGGCTAAAGCCTGGAAAATAAAAAATAAGAAAAAAAATAGTACGTCAAACAACGATACATTAAAAAAGAAAAGAATATATTAAATTAAATTAAAATGAAAAGGAAATTTTATGAGTGTAATAAAAAAATATTAAAAATCAGATCGCTAAAGCAAAACTCGCACGAGTTTGAGGCACTAAAAACAATAGGAGAAGGAAATAAAACCATAATGAATATCATTTGAAACAAAGTATCCGAAATATTCATTATATAAAAATTAAAATACATATCAAAAAATAATTCGATGCTAATATACTTAAAGTTTTTCGCTACAATTTCTACTCGACTTTTGCAATTTATTTTGTTATCCCCAGATTTTCAATTAATAAAAAATATTTTTCCTTTTTAATGCACGGATTAAAGCTTTTATTTAAAATAAACTTAATATATTTCTCTATTACGTAACTTTATTTACTCAAAACCATGATTGTTTTCACCTTTATGCTTAGAGTAGCAGTGCTAAATCTGGATCTTCCGCTATCACATCAGTCAACCCCCATCTTCTTATCCCCTCTAACTTATCAGATAAGAGCACCAATCCACCTTCTACTAGCAGCAATCAAAAAGTAATGCTGTGAAAGAATATCTTTTTGATCAGAATCTTAAACTTGTGGATGGAAACGACTGGGTAAAAAAGCAGAGGTTCAGTAGAAAAAGAAAAACACGAATGGTAAAAAAATCGCGATTCTGTCACACGGCTATCAGTTATCTGCGCCCAAATGAGCGATCTTCTTCTTCGAACAAGTCTTGTTTAGATTTAGAAGAAATTGAATCCGCTCCCCATATCTAGAGACATCTTTCGAAGAGGGCGACACCTGAGGTAAAGTCTATGAATAATGAATAAGTTACAAGGGAACTGTGCCGTTTACATGGCCTTTTTCTTAAAATTGGATGCCGAATCAAAATCGCTCTCAAAGGCACCTGTTCATGATTAATCACTAACGTCTCGAATGACTTAAAGGAAGATGCTCATTAAATGGTTGGGTGTTTCATTAGATTTATGTCAGAGGATTGTGAAATTTCTGTAAAGTAAGCCGCTGCCGAACTGTGAATTTCGACGAATACTTCTCATTTTTCTAGACGATTTCACTTTACTTTTAAGAACGTCTTTCATATTGTATTCTTTGTATATACATTGCCTTCAAACATTCATAACTGCTTCCATCAACATAAACCTCTCATGAATATCTTACAAAATTCTTGTTTCCTCGAACAAACTGCTTTAGAGTTCAAGATTTATTTAAGAAGAAAGATATGAAAGCTGGTGAGGGAAAAAATCTAAATTACCATGTAAATCATTAGAAGAAAGACTTTAATTTACGATTATATGCAAAATTATATAATTGGAATAACAGTCATTATATGTCTATAATAATAAAGAGTTAAATATCTTAAAATGCATGATAATATATTTAACAATTTTTATGCTTTGACACACAAAATATACTGCTATTTTATAGTTAATTTTTGTCACTACATGTTTTTATATCCTTAACTACTGCGTGGATTTACAGGGTTAAAGCAGAACGATGTATTGTAAATATAAAAATGTAAAATCAAGCGTTCATATAGTGTAATCCCGGTCAATCAAATACAACTTCATATATTTTTTTTTGTGAATTGCATTTATTCAGCCTCATTTGTAATAAGCAGTTGTCTAAGATTCTTTTAAATAGTTTCGATTTCATCATTTATGAGCTTTCGGTTGAAACTTTAATTGTTTGCAGATAAAAATATTTTATATTCATGAAATTAAGAATTGAATTCGAACACCTAAGATCATTTTTCTTTGAAAGAACTGAAAAGGGTTTTTGGAATAAAAGTATAAAATAAGATCGGGGATAAATGTTTGAAATCAGTAATAAATACATTTGATAAAATGAGAAATACTAAAATTTAAAATTGTTTCGTCGAAATTGCATTCACAAATTAATTCAAAATAATACATAATTTTTTAAAGCGAATTAATACAAGAAAGGATTAACAAAAAAATATTAAATCGAATTTAATTAGTATTTTTGAAGATAAATTCATAAAAGTCTGCATTCGAATTTCATGGAAAATTATAAACCAATAAAAGGATTCCTATGTAGTAAGGTGTTATAAAAATAGTAACAAATGAATTTAATTTCCATTGACATTATTGATGAGAATAATGTTTCATTTTTTATTTCTAAATATACAGCGGAATAATCTACGAATAAACAGACTTTATTAGGTTTCTAGAACATCGGTTAATCAGTTTCAATGAAAGTATTGTTTTCTCATTATATTTTAAACAGATCCTTGCTTTCATCTGTTATCATACTAAATAAAATCCTATCACTCCTCCCAATTTAGAGAAATAAAAAAAAAGTCTAAATTTACTCAATAATTAATTAAACAAATGACAGGTAATTTTTAACATTTTAACAAGCACCCATTATGATGATCAATCGCATATTTTATGTGATGTGAATCGGTTTTTTTTTTCTCGTACCAAATTACACGCACCCAGAAAAAATACCTGAAGAAGATATCACCCTACTGATCATCTATCCATCCTCTTTGAGCAGGCGCGGGGTAGACGAAAGTTGTGTCTACCCCAGGGCGTAAGACTATCTGCACTAAGTGAAGGTTGGTGTTGGCTTTCGCTGCTTGAATTTTGAATGACAACCCTCTGACAGCTCAGACTGCGATAAGCTACCCAGACGGCTTTCACGCATGCAGGTGAGAACTTGGGAAGGACCCTTGACCTTCCAAGTCTATAATCCCCGCCTTTCAATGCAGACGAGACACTTCAATCACACAGTAATAGGGAGAGGTGAAAAGTTTGAGAAATTAATTAATTGCTTAAAGAAATGTTAAATACTTGGAGAGTGATGAAATGCTCGAAAATTGAATTAATTTCTGAGAAAATATTGAAGTCTTTCAATTAATTAAAAAAAAACTATTTTTTTCCCTTGACTAAAATATTTTTGACAAAGGAACAAACGATAATGTATTATGGTAGGCATTGTATTATGGAATTCCTTAGAAGAGTAAGCAGCCATTATAATCCAAAGTATAGCAAAATACCACTACTTAGAAGTATTTCAAAACTTTTAATGCCATATAGTGGTAAAGTAAGATCTAAATTTTAAGTGCTAAAAAACATTGCTTAGAAGTACTATGATATATATTGCTGTTATTGATAAGTATCAAATATGTTATAAGAATGGAGGGATAAACGCAAATTATTTAACTTATTAATACATAAAGTTAAAAAAAATCAACTCTTCTAAACGAAATTAAGTTTCAATTATACGTACATTAAAAAGATCTTCTATGAAAATCGCAATATTTCCAGAAAACAGATACCTCAAGAGTATTGAGTATAGAGAATCACTTTTGAAAACAAAATAATTAAAAAGTAGTGAGTTGGTATAATTTTATAAGTTTTGCTTTTGATGAGGCCTCGAAATCTTGTATATCTTTTACTGGAGTAAATGAACTCCATTCATTTGCTAATTTATTCACCGAAACTGCACAGCATCAAAATTTTAGCTAATGCTTTAAATTATATATAAATAATAATAAATGTATATAATGTCATAAAATATATGTCTTAAAATAGTCTTACAATTGTTTTTAACGGGACGTCAATATAAATACAAGAATAAAATTATTTAAAAATTACAGTAAAATGTAATAACTTAAGAGAAACATAAAGGAATAAAAAATAAAAGGAAATTATCCAAAATGATTGACAAATTAAAATTTTAAGAGGATTTTATTTCCATCGTTTTATTCAGTTCGTAAATAATATACACTTAAATACTTAGGAAATGAATTAAAGTTATTAATTGATGAGTATTTATAACTTTCTCATGTTTTGACTTATAATAGTAAGTATTAAACATAAAACAAAAGTTTTATATTATGTCAGAATTTCGTATCTTTTTTTAATATTCAAATGAGAAAATCATGTAAAGAGTATTAACATTTCCTATTAAAAATGTAATTTGTGTTAAGAATTTTAAGAACCAAACTTACTAGGGAATTCTGAAGTATTTTTAATGGTAAAAAATAACTGGTCACACTTCGCTTTTCAAATAGCATTTTGAATTATCATGAAGTTTGCAATTACATATTCTCATACATATAATATTATTAATAATAATTTATCATTATTTCAGCATATATCAAACCAGAGGATTAACGAAGAAGTCGGATAAGTAGAAGCTGATTTTAAAAATACATTTTAAGAACAAAACCTATACTCATTGCACGAAACATTGCAAAAATAAACAAATTGAATAAAATCATTTTGAACATAATTCTTTTTACAAAATTAAAATCAAAGAATTGTTTGTTTATTCCTCCCTGAGGTTATTGACATCGGTATGCATTATTTTGTTCGTTCTCTTTTCGGCCTGCCGATAATGCCGTATTACACGAGAGGCCGGATTGGTGCAAAATCGGATTACTGAGACTCAAAAGAACTGTATAAAGAACAACAAAGTGCAAGCCGAAACGAATGCTGTTATATATTCAGAAAAGAACTGATACATTATTAATTTTACGTTTAAAATATCGCAAGCTATATCTTAGTCTGTGTAGTTTGTTGTGTAAGATTTAACAAATTTTATTTCATTGCACAATAAAATATTATAATGCAATATATTACAAATGGGAGTATGCATCTTTATAGCATTTTTTAAAGATTTTTGTGACGTTCTATTACATCTGAAACCAGTGTATTTTTCAGATCATTTTTGATAGCATAAACGCTTCAAATAGTGCCTAAAGAATGTGTGGTTTACAGTAAAAGTGTAAGCCCAATACTTAATTATTAAAATGCCATTCTTAGAAACATAACATTCAATTTCTTCTAGTTTAATACGAATTATTGAAACGAGCACAAAACGGTTTCTAATTTATTTTTTTATTTTGTGAATTCAACAGCAATTTTTATCGACATACTGAACCCATTTCCAAAAGCTTTCCCTTTTTCCTTAAATAGTTGCTGTTAAATGTAGGATGTTTTCTTTCATGTCTATCTGAGTGATTAAGATTGAAACAGAGTATTTGGTTATCAAAATAATAATAATAATAATACCACAAATATGATTGTATTGCAATATTAAATAGTAATACTAATCAACAAATAAGCCTTTTGAATTCATATTTTTCTTTATCTTTTATTATACTTTTTTTCTTATCCTGAAGCACACTAGAATGTTCACCAGGTAATTTTCTATTATATAATTCTATAACAAATCATAATAAATATTTCACCATTAGCGATTATTTTGTTCGAATTGCTTAAAAGGGTTCGACTGAAAACTAACACAGCTTGAGTTGAACAGAACAGCTTCATATTCTGTAATTATAATCACAGATTATTTCGAGCATTCTTAGATTTCTGTTTGGAAAAATATATTTATTAAAACTTGAGAACTACTGAACTTGAACTGGTGAATACTCCGTGAGGTAAAGTAAAAATTAATTTTTAAATTTTAAATTTATGATTTTCCGACTTACTGCAATGAAAGGCAGAAGACTTTGCGTAAACTTTGACGAAGGGAGTACGAAATGGAAATAGCTGTTGGAGTTTTAAAAAACAAGATGAAGCGGAACTCTTCCTCTTTAATAGAGGCTTTCCGATTGGAGAGAAAAGCTGAAAGTAAAAGGGGTGGGTGTGAAGGGAGAGGGACAAGGTAAGAGGAGAGGGTGAATGATAAAAGATTAAAGTTTAAATCGAATTATTTCTTTCATTTCATTAGAGGTGCAATTTCGAGAGTTCTTTTTTTTTTTTTTTTTTCCTTTTTCCTTTCTTTTCTTTTTTTTCTCCTCCCCTCCACGTATTTTCTTTCCTGAAAATCGAGCATGGGAATGAAAATTCCCCCCTAAAAGTGGAAGCAGTGCTGTTTTTAATGAAACAAAAGTAATAAGGCTTTTTGTTCTTCTTTCACTCGTTAATAATTTTGTATTACTGAAGAGCAGAGTCGGAAGTTTTTTTTTTTTTTTATCTTTCTTCTTTTTCTTAAATGCTTTCATTTTTTCTGTCTTTTTTTTTTTTTTTTCCTTATCATTTGTTCCAAAAAGCACTTTAAGGCCTTTTGTGCGAAATTGCACATTTTTCATCTAAATTAATGATAAGTTTGAAATAAGAAAATACGAAAAGGAAGTGGGAAGTGTGTGGTTGAAGAAAAAAGAAAAGAACGGAGATCTAAAGCGAATACCGTATATTACCTATTTTACGTCTGCACGGCATCATCTTTTTGGTCTCTTATACGTTTAACAGCTTTCGAAGAAAAAATAAATACACTAGAGAAAGGGGGAGGGGGGAAACGGATCGGAAAATTTGTGTCGTATCTTGAAATTACTATCTCGAAGAGGTAGTCAAATAACTAAAATGAAACTAGTTTTGAATTAAGGAAATAATTGCTTTCGAAGTCTCTTTCTTGAAAAACTCACGCTCATCTTAAGCATAATTTAGAACTTTTTTTTTTTTCACTTTGGTGCTGGAAAGAAAGAGTAAATGAGGACTCAAAGTTTCCTAAAATAATCGGTTTGGAATTTTCTCCAGTTTTTCAAATCCCGCTAAATTGACTTCGATCTCTTATAGCTTTTAAAAAAATCAATTGGATAATTTTTTTAGCTCTCATATGTGTACACAATTAAGTTTCAAGTTTTGTCAATCATACACACCATTTTCAAAGCAATTTCAAAATAAATCACCTTCATACATTGGAATTAGTTTCTATTTAATTATTTTCGGTAAACTTTGATAACGAATGCCAAAAATAACGAATTCGCAGTAGTATATTACGTGCTTTCCTGTTTCTATTAGTTATAATACTAATCTATTAAACAATTTTTTAATCAAAAATCATCACATAGTTCAAGGAAGAAAAGTTATTTCATCTATTTTTTTTATCCCAAAATTGTTTTGACGATATGTAAGGAAAATCGAAATAAAATCTTAGTTAAAAAAATTCTAGAGTATTCTTTTTCTTTATCAATAGAATTAATGTGTCAGATGCCGCTCATTTCAAACTTTATAGGAAGCACCTTAAACAAAGACAATTTAAGAATCATCAGAAATTTCTCAGTTATTGACTTATAATTTAGAAATAGCAAATTATATTCTAATATGAAAGAATTTTTGTTAAACATGTTTTTCAAGCTAATTGGAATAGTAACCACAGAAATAAGACATTTAATGCTTTATTATTTTGGTTAAAACTTTTAGAAAGCAAATCAGTCTCTAATATCGGAAAATAGAATGTCATACTGTTCCTGTTTTTTTTACTTCTCAATTTGAAAATTGGATGTGTCTAAAATCAGTCATTCATACATTGGCAAAAAAAAAAAGAATTTTAGTAATAAAAGCAATTGCAATTTTCTAAAAACCATGTTTAATTTAAATATATTTCAAAATACTTTTTTTAAAAATTCAGTTGTTTTACAAATACACTCGTTTGATAACTATCTATTCACAAGTTAAAAACATTATTGTTCATCACTGCATTTTATTCGCTTCATGTTTTAAGTATTCCAGAACTACTCTCGAAAAATATCTTCATAAATATTTGATTTAAAGAACACTATATGATGTCATATTTTTC
This sequence comes from Argiope bruennichi, assembly GCF_947563725.1. Lineage (NCBI taxonomy): Eukaryota > Metazoa > Arthropoda > Arachnida > Araneae > Araneidae > Argiope > Argiope bruennichi. The sequence goes on along the minus strand of NC_079163.1, from coordinate 86,852,990 downwards.
AAATCATTTTTTTTTACATCACCAAACATTTTTGACATATAAACAGATATGCTTAAAAATCACTTAAGAACAAATAGATGTAATTGTTCTTTTCATCTCTTTAATAACTATTTTTAATTAAGAATATTTTCAAAAGAAAATTAATTTTTAAAATTAATAATTCGACAACTTATACTAAATAAATTAAGATCCTCTATTTAATTTATTAACTATGTATTTTTTTTAAAAGAGTGAACTGAACTATATATATATATATATATATATATATATATATATATATATGAAACAAGCATTTATTTCCTGTATATTTCCTATTACAAAGTAGTCTCACTAGATAAGGGAGGCAACTGTATGAATGCACTGTCAATTTTGTGGAAGTTAATACTAAACAGAATTTTTAAAAAAAATAATCACTGCACATTTCTGCATTTCTGCATGCATAAAGTTTCACCCTGCTTCTTCAAAATGTGGAAATATGTTAAAAGAAAAAATTTTTGGCTTGGATCTCTTTTGTATACTTCTGATTAGTCTTCGAAAAAGTTCTCTATTGTACCGTTTAAAGATAATATCCATATAAAAAAAAGTTTTTAAAAAGCCTAACCAGGAAAAATAATTCATCTATTAACTTTAAAAAATTTTAAAAAGTTCAAATAACTTCAAATGAAGTTTTTACAATTTTTTTCAAAATGATTGCGTTTGACATCTATACAAAGTTGCACTATTCTAACAATACTCGCATTCATGTGATTATGTAAGCATAAATAATCAATCTTTTAAAGCTCCTGGATACTGAAAAAAAGTAATTTCTAGGAAAAGCAACATTTTTTCTCAAACTTTATCACGAGCGATTTTTTTTTTTTACTAAATTTCTCTGCTCCTCTGAAATACTTTAAATATTCAATTTCACGAATTTCTCTTCTTTATTAATGTTCAAATTGTAACTGTCAACTAGTCAAAGTGAACAACAACATGCGTGAGAAATAAATTTCATTCAAGTCAAGATGATTGAATGATATCTTACTAGACAAATATTTGCTTAGGATAGTCTCTATGAATTGAATAAATTTGCATTTTTAGAATAAATGTTTTCATCACAATTTCATACAAATCCCTCTAAAATTAAAAATAAACAAATGTCATTAAATTTTAGATGGAAGCATAAAATTTTATGTGTGCATAGATTAATTGTGCATTGACACTTTTACACTATGGGGTCCGTATAAAAATTTAATTTTTTAACTTTTAATTTTTGACTTTCACAGAAACCAAAGCATTTTCATACAGAGAAAAATAAAGAGTTTGGCGTAATTATGCATTTTTACTATTTTAGAACTTATTAATTATCATAATTAGTTTTAGAGATTAATTATTTTTATTTTTACTGTGAAATATTGCCTTTATAAAATAAAAACTTTATAATATAGTGATATTTAATGCATTTTGAGCAGAAAATATATTCTAAGGAAATACGCTCTTTAATTGCTCTCGATACACATAAGATTTCCAGATTTCGATAACTAAACAAATCATCTCTATTTCACTTTAAATATTAAATAAGAAATTGAAAATGAACAGAATATTTATAACAGAATCCCTAAATAAAAACTGTTCTAAATGATCATAACTATAACTGTTCTATGGGTTTATATAGTATCGTTTAAAATATTTTGCCCTTTTTGAATTTTAAGAGCCACACCGACCCAAGACCATGCAGAAGCATTTGTCTGTCACTATTAAAATTATTATTTGTATAAATTTTCTAAAATATTTTATTCTGATTTCACACAATGTTCTAATTTGCCCACTCTTCAATTTTTTGAATATGCTATGATGTTTATTTATAGTCATGAAATTTAAACTTATGTCACATTTATATAATGTTTGCTACTCTCAGTATGCAAAAATCAATTTACCCTCTTTTCCTCCGATGTTTGAATGATATTTAACTACATGTTTTACCGTAAGTACTTTCGGTAAATAGATTTTCAATTTTATAAACTAAAAGTTTCTTATATTTATTCTTTATAAGTAAATGAGAGATTTTATTTTATGTCTCTCAGTTATAAACAATGCATCAGGTACAATCTGAATTATTCAAAATGATTCTGAAATTTGAAAATTAGATATAATAAAATTAACCAATAAAATGAATAATATGCACAAGCATATTTGAGAGCTGTGAATCATGCGTTAATTTCAGTCATATGACTTATTATAGTGTCACTAACCGTTCGGAGAAATACAGAAAAACTGAATGTGTGACATTTTAGTGCTTGAAGATAGGCTTTTAACAGTTTTTATAAGCGTTAAATGCCTTTTTAAATATAGTATTTTATCAAAATATTTTCAACTTGTTTGATATTCGTATAAAATTATACAAAATATAGTTTTTAAAAGGAGTTTCAAATTGGAGGAAGTATGGATTTGTCAATTCAAAGTTAGGAAGCAGGAATATTTCAAAAATTTAATAAAATGCTTCATGTGTTCGGAATTATTTAAAGAGAGTCTTATCTTAGCACGAGGGAAAGAATTAAATTAACAAAATATATATATTTCAAATGCTCCGAATGAGCAGCACTTATTGCGAAAAATATTTCAACCAAGCTAGAAGACGAAAAAAACTACTCAGAAAGCAATTTGTTTGAAAAAAAACTGTATTTCTTATTTATTAATTACATCATCTAAAAATAGCAATTACATTAAATATGTTTAATCCCCCCCCCTTCCGAAAAAAAAAGCAAGAATAGCAGGTTTAATTTGATTATTCTAGTCCTATTTCTTTTCGGTCAGAATTATTTGTTCCTTTTTCTAAACTTTTTTTAGTTGGTTGCACTTTTGAAAATTCAATTTTAGTGGAAGCCGTAAAAGTTTGTTAAAACATATGACTTCAGGACGAGAAAGGAAGCCAACAACCCGCTTCCAGGTGGGCATTTTGAATGGTTGATTGCAATATTTTCTTTCATTTAGAAGTTTGAAAAAAGAAATAACGAAATCGACTTTTTACGTCTGATTCAAAGGGAAATGAGCACCGAACGCATCGCGAATTGCAGTTTAGTTGTTCCCTCCGTTTTCAATTAAAGTTCTAGCACTCTTTCCCCCTTGCTTTTATCTGTCCCTTTAGAAAAAAAGGAAAGAAAAAAGAAAAAGCCACGACTTTACCACTTATCAGAGGGGGAAGAAAGATTGTCCTTCCCCGAACGAGGACTTTATACATCCCCCTTTTTTAACGTTTCATAAACAGCATAAACTGACAAACGGTTCTCTCCCTCTTTTCCGTATTTTCTGTTTTGAAAAAATCGGATTTAAAAATGTGATAAACTTTTCTAAAAATACATTTGGAATTTCATTTAAAGCAAAAAAAAAAAAAAAACGACGAATGAGTTTCAGAATAAATTTCTTTCGTTCGTATAAGCGAAGAGCTGTGTAAGTGTTTGCGGTTTTCATTCATAAGTTAACTCTGAAATTTTGAGGAAAAAATGTCAGGAATGAAATAAGACAAAATGTAAAAGACAAGTGCGAATTAGTTAAAGCTTTCTAACTGAACTGAACGAAATATTACCCAAAATATAAAATATTATTTTGTGCATTAAAATAATGCTATCTGATATGATTTATTATGTATTTATGTTGAGTTAAATAGTATCTAATCCAGTTTATCAATCAGACATGGAAATGAAGCACATATCATTGTGGGAGGCAGTTAACAAAATAATTAGATATTTGATTAAATAGCTGAATGATTAGTTTGGAAATTCAAAAATTTTCTGAAATTTTTTGAGTTAAAAATTGTTAGAAATATCCATTGCAACGTTTTACTTAACCATCAAGTTCGAGTGAATTTTTAGTTTTTCTGTACATAAATATATATTCTAAAGAAAATTATATCTAAATCCTTTCGAATCCTTAATAAAGTGGGAATAGTCATAAAAACTAAAGTTGGAAAATTAAAATGTGATTAATTCAGGAATAATTTATTTCTGATTTCGTTTCCGTTGTGTAATTTAGAAAACTTAATAAAAAAATTTTTTAGCAAAACATTTATTGATTTTCAATTAAGAATGAAGAATTTCTTTATTCTTAAAGCCGGACTAATTTAGAAATACAGAAATTTTTCTATGATCAATGCATTTCTTTCTTTCTTTTTTATTATAAACTAATTGCATCAAGATTTTATAATTTTCTATTCCATAAAATTGGCAATTCCTTTTTATTTTTCAGTCATGAAAATACTTGTAAACTATTGAGCAAATATGCCTTTCCTGTTAATCAGATCAAGTACATTTGATTAATTATAGCATCAAAAATGTTCTGCAGAATACGTGGCTTCATTTCTCTTGTAAGAAGAGTATCTTGTCAAATTGTTATAATCGTTATAATTATTATATTATTGCAGAATATGTGATTTCATTTCTCTTGTAAGAAGAGTATCTTGAATCGAATTGTTATAATCGTTATTATTGTTATATTGCTTCAGAATATGTGACTTCATTTCTTTTTATGAAGAGTATCTTGAGTCAAACTGTTATAATCGTTATTATTGTTATATTATTGTCAAACTGCTGCAGAATATGTGACTTCATTTCTTTTCTAAGAGCATCTTGAGTCAAATTGTTATAATCGTTATTAATGTTATATTGCTACAAAGTTTGTAACTTCATTTCTCTTACAAGAAGATCAAGAATATCTTGAGTCAAAATGTTGTAATCGCTTTATAAGTATGGGCTTTAATCTAACTAGTTGAACATGATATCTAACAAAAAAATGAATCAAAGCACTGCAATTTCATGGTGAAATGTGTATGATTCTTAGTAATGTTGCTATCTCATTCTCGATTTTGTTTAAGAAAAACGTTTCTTCGCGCGTTACGAACGAGCCATGTTTGATTTTTTATGAACAGTCTACTCATTTCTACCTTCATCTTTAAAACTTATTAACTTGATCCATTTTTACATTGCTAAAGGATTGATAATGATGTATAATGTCTACAGCTTTAAAAAGACACAGAATTTTTAAAAACATTAAGCAATACCATCTTTTTTTAACAATCTCTGCCATTGTAAATATCGTATGGTCTCCTAAAGAGAATAAAGCAATATGTCTTCAAACTGTACTAAGCAATGTATAAGGGCAAATCAGAATAACATGAGTTTATTGCCAGCTATCGTCCCAGTTTAGGGAATTAAATGAATATTTTAGATACCACCACAAGAGGAAGGACTATTTCTTGCAATTGAATACATTCGAAGAAAATTATATCCTGAATCATTAATAATTTATCTCTTTTAAAAATAACTATTTTTACTGTACAAACCAACCCAGTTTTATTCACTCACGCATCGAAAAGAAGACATAATAGTTTTGTTTATTGCTATCTCTTCATTTTTTTTCTGCAGTCATTTCCTTCAGTCATAACATCAGTCCTTCTTTCATAAACATCTGAACACCAAAACCATTTTTAATGCATTTGCTTTTAAGTCAGTTTTCTGCTTGCAACGAGCATTTTTCTTGGTTTTTAAAATGATTGTTTTTCTCTTCTTTCTCTTGGCATTTTCACAAGACCAAAATATAAAAATTAATTGCTCCTTTTTTGCTTCATACGTGCAGACTTTTAAACAGATAAATCACTTTTATTCTTCTTATTTAGCATAAAGTATTAAAAAAATTTTTTTTCTTCTATATTCTGAATACTTAGTTCTTCATCTTGATTTGAAACTTTGTGGACAATCAAAATTATTCCATTGATTCTAATTATGCAAATGATTTTATTTAAGTAGCTTCTCAAATGCAGAAAATATCTAGAAAATCAGCTCGAATTCAGTCTTATCTTTCTTTCTTAATTTTAGATGTTTTAAGATTTTTCTTTTTCTTAGTGCTCTCTTCTTCTTCTTGATTTAATATTTCGTGAGCAGCAGGATTTCATTTTAATATTATTTCCAATATAAAAGATATAGAGAGAAGTAACTCAAATTAGCATCTGTTTTTCTTTTTTTAATGTTAAGTATTTCAACTGTACCTATGCAGTTCTTCAGTACTTATAATAACATCAATCTTTTTCTTTCTTCTTTAGACTTTGAAATATTGTTTTCTTCATCTTTCTTTATCATTCCTGAAGTAACACATGATTTCACTGCAATTTCCTTTTCACATTCAGAGAAATAGCTCGGGTAGCCAGCTAAATGGTGAAGAAAAACGAATTAAGAAATGTACAGAAACAACATTTATCAGGAATTTCTATTAGCTCATGCTTTATGCAAGTGATGTATCTGCACAATCGTACATTCTGAAATCTTTGCAATGTACCGAAATGAAATATCTTCGAAGATTGGGGCGTTTGTAAAGATAAATGTTTCTTATCCAGTTACTGGGATATACAAAAATATCATTTTATATATTTCACAACCCAGTTTTATAAAGATTTATTTTGTTGTGATGTCTTTAATTTTGTCCATTCTAAGAAATCTTATTCCCCCCTTTTGCCCACTTCTAAGTTAATTTAATAGAGTCATAATAAAACAAGAAACTTTTCAAAGAATCACCAACTTAAATTATTTAATACGAAAAGGGGATTTCATATATTAGCTGAACTGATTTAATTTTCAAAGCGTAATTATTATTATTATTATTATTATACTAAAATTGATTTAAAAAATATGCTTTCTTTGAATAAGTACAACAAAAAAATTGGATGTTCATTGCTGTTATTATTATGTTTATTTAATTTTAACTCAAAATTACGGAAGAACATAACCGTCATCAAAAACTAAACGGGAAAAATTATTTGTATTAGGTTTTGGAAAAAGAAATATTATAAAAACTGGTTGAAAACGTGTTATCTCATTGCGTATTCAAAGATTTAAAAAAGAAATTAAATTCTAATAGATTTAGTGATTGAAAGTTTTCCTTCTCTCGTTAATGGTATAAAAGATTTCCTTTCTGTGTTCATTTACTTTTGAAGAATAGATTGCAAATGTATAAAGGGTGGGGGTGGGGTCACTTTGGAGGAAAGGTTGTATGCAAAACGATATCAGCTGAACAAGGATTTTATGAGTAAAACGCTGGCTTGGAAGTAAGATTACATATTAAGCATCCATCTTCTTTGGATGTATTAAATAAAAATACTGCATATGCTTACTCAAAGAAATCGATTGATCATCATAAATCGATTATTGAACATCTATATATAACATCTTTATTTTAATCTAAATCGCAATATGATTGTTTACATTCAAAATATATTTTTTCATTTTAGTATTGGAATGATGCCTGGCCCAAAAAGACTGCAGGAATATCTGTAAATTTGCCTTACCTACAAAAGGGGACCATGCAGGTAAACCACGTTTCGGTAAACATGAGCTAATCGAAATTCTAATTAAAAACACTTATACAGAGCAAAGATATGTGATAAAAAATTTAAATTCAAATAAATGATTCAAAATTTTGAATTTAAAAATTAATTATTTGCATAGTACCAAACTAGTATTGGTTTTAACAAAATTACCTGAAATCGAATTTTTATATCCACATCTCAATGATCAACCACATTTACAAATACTTACCTTTAATTTCATATAGAATTCTCATTTAAATCTGCGACTAATTTCGTGCAAGTTCTGAGAGTTTTTTTTTATTAACATCATGAATGGGGTTTACAAGGTTTGTACTTTTATTGTGTATAATTGTAAAAAAAATCAGCAAAGAAACAAGTATTTGTGTTTGTAATTTAGTGCATTAAATCCTGCATTTTAAATGGTGTCATTATCATACTACTGAGATATGGAAAGTTACAGTTAAATAATCGTAAAATAAAAGTTGAAAGCGCGTGAGCAGCAGAAAAATTTTTATGAAAATATTTCAAAATTCTTTTAGTAAGCTGTCTTAGAAATTTTCTTAACGTTACTAGCTTTAATCATACAAGAGTTACAAAATTTCCACATTCTTTTTAGTCTCTTTTCCATTATAAATTTAATTAAAAAACATTTATATTCTGAATTCATGAAATCTTTTTATATCAGTGAATGACAACTTAATATGTTTTGAAGTAGAGCTAAGTTGAATTTATTCAGTTGTTTTGCTTAAAACTGTTCTACAATCTTAATCTGCCCTGTTACAAAATATCTTATACTTTTTGAAAATCCTAATTTGATTTAATTTAATAATAAAATGACAATGAAATAATTCTTTTTATCTCTTACTACAAGAACAGACAATTTTTTTCTTTTATTCGATTCTTTTTAAATATGAACACAGAATAAATGTTTTTAATATATATTATTGCTAACATAGAATGCATGTCTTTAAATATAACGCAGTAATGAGTTCGCAGAAATCTATTGCATTTGGTCTTGTGATATCCATAAAATAAATTTATTAATAAAATATACCAATTAATGCATGCTCACTGTTCTATGAAGATGAATGCAGATCCTTTACATGTTAATCAATTTGAAAAAAAAATCAATTTTCATATTTATTAAACTCAAGTGCAGAAATATTATTAGTTTTCAGATAATTTCTTATTTATGAAGTTGATGCTAAAACGAAAAAAATTATCTAATACTAAGCTAGATAATTAAACAAAACATGTAAAAATTTAAGTCTTACCTTTTCATATGCTCCAAGTTTAGTATACTTTAGCTCACGCATCTCTTGATTTCACGTCCGTCCACTTGAGCTATATAAAACCACCCACCTACCTCAAGTGCTTAAAATGCGAGAATAGTAATTAAAAATGTATAAAATATATTGAACTTGCCTTATTCCTGTGAGTGGCTAGTTACTTATTAATAAAATAATTTTCACATATCTTAAATTATCATTTTAAAATGTCTCACTGCATATTGCGCATTAATATGGACTAGATTACTTTGGAAATATATATATATACATATTTTTCTAATTATAGAGTAACTGGAAGAGCGCGTTTTAATTGTTTACAACAATTTCTAAATGTAAAGCAGATTTTTCGAATAATTTGCGGCAAATCACAATGATACCACTAGAAAAGGGTGCTTCTTATATCAAAGAATTTTTGTTGATCCATTCCGTTAAAGAGCTACTTAATACATTTTTTTTATATTTATAACTGCGAAATAATAATTCATTCCCATTCTTTATATAACTTCAGAAATTTGCTAACTACTGTTTTGCAATTCTGATATAAATGTTACATTCAATTTGCTAAAAAAGCATTTTTTTAGAAATTGGCATTTGAACTTTTCTTAGAGAAGTAGAAACTCAGTAAAAAGTTAAAGTAGAAACTGAGTTAAATAAATAATGAATAAATACTTATTCATATATTAAATAATAATTTTTATCGAATTTAAAAGACTTAATTATTTTTCATCGCATTTTTTTAAGAAGTATACTTAATTTTTTTTAAAAATTTGCAAGTAATGATTTTCATTTCATACATACATTCAAAACATACATTTAAAATAATGTTAATCAATCTTTATAGCAAAACGTTACATATATATTAATAGAATGTATTTAAGAGTATTTATTAATTTATTAAATAATATTATAGTGTAAACTCAGGTTTATATGATAACTTGCTGATGACATTTTAACAATGAAATGCTAATATTAGGAAAAAGAAAGCTTTCCAGTCGTATTTACTTTTGTCATTTGTAATAAAAAATGTATTTTTTCCTTTTGAAGATATCTTTTGATCATTAAACAAAATCATACTGGAACTCTATAGAAAAATTATTGTTCAAGCGTCGTGATCTTACAATCTCCAATTCTTTTTAATGTTGCGCTCCGAAAAAATATTTTCATTTAGCATTAGTTCAGTGAATAACAAGTTCCCTAATAAGTATGACAAATTTTGTAGCTTTCCTATATAATATTTAGTTTAATAAAAAGACATATGTATACAGGAAACAGTTTTTACGACTGAACGCAATTTGAGATTTTTCAATAAACATTTTGAAAACAATGAATTTTCTCTGTCCCGAATATTAATGAAGGAAAAAATAGTTCCACGTTTATACAATTGAGCTGATTATTTATTTTAATGAGGAAAGTCTGAAAATCGTTTTTAAATTAAGGAAAAGAATTGAGAAGTATCTTAGGAAAAGAATTGAAAAGCATCGCAAGTAGTAACTTAAATTCAAATCATTCCTTTCCAGGACAAAATAAGAAACAGGAATCGTAAATTAAAGCTTAAATGATTTCAATACGATCTTTACATGGGCTTTACATACGCTTTATTCAAAATTCGTTAATTGGAGACTTGTAAAATAGCGTCTATGAAAACTTTGCTTTTATTAGGACTTCGAAGAAAATCTGGTGATGTTCGACCTGAATAATACTTATTGAAAAAAAATAATCATTAAAACTAATAAGCCAACATTTTGAGTAAGACCAGAACATACAGCAAATATTCATAGCTGATAATACATATTTGATAAAATACTCTTGTTAACTGTGTGCATTTAAGTATGCTACTTCCACCGAAAAGAATGAAAAAGATCTAGGGTATATCTTCACTAGGGTATATGGATCATAGTAACAAAGCGATATCTATAGTAATGTTATAATAATGATATGTACAATGTATAAATATGTTTAATGCAATTTTAAAGGAATATATGTATCTAATTGCAACAAATGTCTTGAAAATCTTCATAACAACTGCTATTTCATGTTTGTTTTGTTGATATTTATGGTATTAAGTAAGGATTATAAGTCTAACATTTTGTATATTAAAATTAAAATAAAAAGCTCGCTAACTTATCAATAGATATATGTGAATAAGAATCAAGTTTATCAAGAGTCCTAACAAAACAAATTACAGGACTTAAACATGGCTCTAATTTATTCTTTTTTTTTAATGCAACAGAAAATATAACTGTCATGACACACTAGTAGCATTTAATTGTGATTTCGACGATAGATTGTTAGTCACACCTGAAAATTCGAAAACACCAGTTATAGAATCCGTATACAAAATCTGCATTTTTATTTTGTCCTATTTCCTCAAATAGATGATACAGGGTGCATCAAGAAAACATCTTTGAAATTGTTTTAAAAGATCTCTTACAGTTTTTGTTGCATAATAAAAATGTACATCCTTGAGTAACAATTGGCGCGTATTTCATTTGATATCAAAACATCTATAACTGTTAGAATCAAAATTCAAAACCAAATTGTGATAAAGTAAGATGAGATTTGAACAAACTTCGTTCTCATTTATGATCAATGCCCTAATGACATTTTAATGATACCTTTTGCATGGTTCTGCTCTGAATTTCAAAAGAGCTTGTTTCAATTTGGAATCAGATCACGTTTACCTACACGTCATACATAAATACAATAACAAAGTAAAAAGAAATCGGGGAAAAGCAAACCGTATGTGCTCTGTTTAACGTGTATTTTTATTAAAAGAAATAATTACCTTCTTTGAATAGTGTAACATTTTTTACATGGTTATAAGCTACCAAAATTCTTATTATGGAGACAGAATTAATTCATTTTATTAGTCAATTCAAGCATGAATTGAAATAAGATATTGTTCACTTATGTGCCTTTACAAATAGAAAATATCAATCTAAAATGTATATATGATTTTAATGTAAGATAGTAATATATATTGCTTCTATAAAATTCATTTGCATATTTATAAAAATAGATATTTTTCGATTAGATTTTTAAACAAAAGCTATCATATCCTAGTAACAAAGCGGCATTTTCTATGATTTTATGGATATATAGTGTTAAATCAAGCGATTTTATAGATAAATTTTAAATGTGTCATTATTTACAATTAGTTTATATGAAAGTTTATAGATTTAAATAATTAGTGTATATATATAATCATATCAGTTCATTCAGCATAATCTTATTAATGGAATATTCCTAAAAATATGCATAAGAGAAAGTTTATTGTTACAAACGTTTTTCATGTAGAATTTTAAAATTTTATAATGTTTATTTTGAGCAGATATCACTATGAGACAAATATGTCACCGACAAAAGTCGCAAAATGTTGAGTCAGAGAAAATGAATGAAGTTAATTTCCTTGATGCAACAAATGCTAACATATCACACATTCAGTAAAACATAACAAGAATGATTTTTTTCACTATTTTTGTTTTATAATATACTAGCCGCCTTTGGCGACCAGCCGGTTCGCCAATCTTAATGTTCGTTAAAATTTTAATAATTAAATATTTTATGCAATTTCTACTTTAATAGCTTCTTCATCAAAATATTTTAAAACTTCAAATTTTGATTATCATATAATTCATTCATAATATTATAAAGGCCTTCAGTCATAACGTAATATGTATCTCTCTCATTTTCTGTTAGCACCCGTAGAATTTATGCTTTAAATTAAAGTGGAAAGAATTTATCTTCAATTAATATAATAATATTTTTTACTGAAACAAAGCATTTTTTTATAATCTGATTACTGAAAATAGAGTCACTCAGCGTTTAAACTTTATGGGCACTAAAGAATATTTTTTTAAATTTATGTAATATCTCAAGAGTTGGTCAACAAAATTTTCTTAGATTCATTATGAGCAGATCGATTCATTAACAATGTTTAAATTTAAATGCATCAAACACTAAGAAAATAAAACGAATCGTTTAAAATAAACGGTTGAAAACAGGTTTTAAAAAAACTACTTAAAAAACGTTGTACTTAAAACTATAAGCATATACATGTTGTCATGGCAACAATCAGAACAGAATGCGCATGCGTGAATTTTCTTCGCCGGTTACGTAACGCAAATACGTGATTTTTTCTACGCCAGTTGGGGTAACGCTATGCGGATTAGAAATTTTTAATTTCCTTTATTCTGTTTTATTTTAATTCAAAAGTACTTCAGAATGAATCTGAAAGATTGATTCATTAACAATGTTTAATTTTAAATGCATCAAACATTAAGAAAATAAGCAGAACCGATTGAAATAATCCGCCGAAAAATTTTAACCCTAGCCTCATTACTGTTGGGAGAAAAAAACAACGGAAGCCTTTCTCGTTTGGCGCTGGGGATATTGGAAGATTTTTTTGGCGAAAAAGTTGGCGGTGGGGAAAATGGAAGATTCTTTTGGCGGGAAAGTTAGTTTTTAATTAATAATTAAAATTCTAATTAAAATTTCAAAAAAAGGGACCCCAGGTGCACATTCCCGACCTCTAAGGTATACATGTACCAAATTTGATAGCTGTATGTCAAATGACCTGGCCTGTAGAGCGCCAACACACACACACACACACACACACACATTGAGCTTTATTATAAGTATAGATATAGATATAGATATAGATAGAAGTGGAAAAACTTGTTTTTAACGACGTTAAATTTCATCTCCCATTTCTTTTAATCACATTTAGTCATTTAATTGGGCATTAAAATAGAACATCTTAAAGCTTGTTTCAAAATATTTGGCTCCCAAATATAAATTTGACCTATGCTTTTTTATTATCCTAACAGAAATCATAAAAAAGTGTTTCATTTTCTTTTAATACAGCATCTTGAATTCGGGTTACAAACTAAAATTTATGCAGTTACATTAATACTTTTAAAAAAATTAGTGCTGTTATGGCATGTATGATTTAATAAGCAGAATTAATACAAATGATATAATATTCTCCAATAGCCTTAATTTGATGACATATTTTTTTAAACTTCAGCATATTAATTGCTGTCAAAGAATCTGAATCTGAAATAATGTTTCTTCAAGTCACCAAGTTTTTATACATGTAAATAGTAAAAATTAATGTTATTAATGAAAAGCAGTCTTAATAGATTTGCATTTCAAGAATCATTAAAAGTTCAGATGAAGAGGACTGTACATATAAATCATTCATTAAAAAAATCGCAAAATTAAAGCAAACCTTTCGCAGTAATATGAAAATCCAAAGAAATATCGATCATTTTAGGCTTTATTGGTTTAATAAATATTGCATAAAACACTTTGGAAAAGTTTAAAAATATAAGCTGTAAAATATATATCCAACTGACCTAAATGTCACTTGTTTTGATATGCCAAGAATTACGATGTTACTTCTTTTAACGCAAATACCAAAAAGCATTGATTTTTAATAAGAAAGAAATTTGAACTTAAAATCTTAATTTTTAGCAAAACAAAAATTAGCAGTACAAGAAATGAAATACAGTTAGTAAAATATTAAATCATTCATTTTTGTAAACAGCTTTTTTCTATTCTTTTTTTTTCTTAATGTATTAATAGTTGTATTTAATGAATGTTAAGTAATGAATTCTTTTTTCGAAACAATAATGGAATTACATTGATGACATTTTCCATTATATGCCAATATCAAATCACTTTTTGTTTAAACTATAGATCATCAATATATTGCTTAGCATACCAGTATCAAGCATTTCACGTGAGGTTCTGACAACTGCTTTTCGCTATTTATTGTTTAGGTGATTACCTTTGAATCCCCCTCTCCGAAAAAACAGATAAAAATAACTACTCTGTATCTAACGAGGAATATCACGAAATATAGCGTCCATATTTACCTAGAGACCCCTCACGCGTGCGACTCTTACTTATGCGACTAGAGGCGCCTGCTTAATATAAAGATCACGCTTCTGTGGCATGGCGTTTTCACAGGAGAAAACTATCAATGTTACAGCAATCAAAATGAGATTAATGGGGAGATTTCGGAACTGAGGGCTGTTTTTCTTTGGCCGTGATAATTTTTGCAGCTTTAGCAGCATACGCAAAAAGATAGTGACATGGAGCTGATTAAGCATTTCTTCAGTTTCTAGAAATAATAAATAGTTTGATTTTGCAAACTTATATGAATTGGTATAGTAAATGTGCCATAGTTGGATATGAGAATAAAATATCGGATTATTTTTTTCTTAAAGAGGAGTGTAGTTAAGAGACAAAGGATACACGCGAGTGGATCGTTATGCAAATGCGAAGATAATCTAAATTATATTTACATGTATATTCATTTCCTAATTATGAATAGAAGGCGAGCTATATTACGAATGATATAACATTAGTCATATTTATTTCGAAACAAAGCAGCAGTTTAGTTTATTATATGGTAAATAATGAGTAATCTCTGTAATATATTTGAATAATTACAAATTAAAGTAATAAAATAGGATACCTCTTAATACATACTTCAGTATTTAGAAGTAAACTGTCTATAATATGTTAATAATCGAATAGTTTAATTGAAAAGTTAAAAAAAAACTGATTTACTTTACCCCTAAAACGGTTACGGAATACTTTGTAATAAATTCATCTAATCAATTTATTACATAATTGATTCATCTAACATCAATTATTATTTCAATTTTCTTTCATAAGATAAGTTTTCCTGTATGTGATTCAAATAACACGGTCAATTTTCGTGAAAGGGGAGATAAAATAGCTCGTAGGTGACCTAAATGCTTTTAACATTTCTTTCATCAATTCCTCAAGAAAAAGCTTCAATGATTGTTCTGGATTGTTTTAATGTTTATTTGATTCCTCTACATTCCTTAAATGCATTTTTGGAACTGTCTAAAGTTTGTTGAAAAAGATATATCCAATAATTTTGAAAAAGTTTATAAACAAAGACGACGTTTTATCTAAACATTGATTTTTTTCGAGTGTATTGAATATTAATATTCTATACTTTGAAAAATATAAATATTACACGATTTGATTATTAAAGATAGTGAAGAAAAATCCAAATATACTCAAGATTTAAAATGAGGGAAAATTTAGAAGAAATACAAGTAATGAAATCTCGAATGAATAAAAAGATTTCTAATGGAGAACTAATAATTGTTTTCCAGTTATGCTTAAACTTATCATTTACTAAAATAATCTAATTCTTACAATACATTTATAACGATTCTCAGTTTGGTAACTGAATAATTATATAATATACACCTGCAAAAAAGAGGACAAAATTACTTACAAATACCATAAACATGAAATATCTTTTCTTAATTAAATAATTTAATTTATGAACTCAGTTATTTATCAATATTTACCATATCTTAATCATTAAAAACAGAATTAAAAAAAATTAATTCTACCTTGAATTTCTATTTTGAGGTTTGATCAGTCTTAAAATCTCTTTAGTTTTAAATCGCCATTATAATAATATTGCAGGGTAAAAAAAATTTTCAACGAATGTTATGTTTATTTAACTTCTTATCAAAAAATTTTGCTAAAAAAAGACAGAAAAAACTAATTTGGGGTATGAGTAATGATATGGAACTATAAGTCTGAAAGGTTTTTAAAAGTATCTTTTTTTTCATTTCGATTTCCACTTTTAAATAAGCAGTTCATTTCCTAATACAAGCAGTTATGCTACACGATACTGTTTTGGGTACATGAATATATAAAAATTCCCTAATTCATCAAGTAAATCAGAAAAAGCAAATTCAATTGAAATAATTGATTATTAAGACAACTTTAGTTATTCAGCTATATTTCTTTGTTACGCTACTATTAAAAATGAAACTTAATGATACTCATAGAAAACTCGTTATATTTTTATAGTTTTGCAAAGATTTATCTTTTTTATTTTCATGCTTTACAAGGTAATTAAAAATATTACGATATTTTTGCTAACATATCTTTTAAATATTTATTCGATTTTATCAAATGGCAACAAAAAAGGGCTAATCTTCATACAGATAAACTTCAAAAGAATATTTTCAGATTTCTTGTCAAATACTGAAGTTGCAATAAAATATCAAAAATTTCATTTGGTAATAAACCTGAAGGCAGCTTGGATTAGAACTTTTTAAATTATGTCTTATAAAATGATTGAAAATTAATAATATTTCAAGCTAAAAAACTTAATAATATTTAATGTAAAATTCTATACATTACAGAAAGCCTACGAATTTAAAAAAAATTCGACATTATTTTTTAAAGTATGAATTACCAGTAATACTTCTCATAACTCACTTGCTTAAAAAGGTAATCAAACAATGCATTTATCAAACAGCAACTAGATAGAAGATAATCTTTGATATATTCTCACTAAAAAATTGCTGTTTATACTTGTAACAATCTTATGTAGATATTTTCGAAGTCTCGCCATTTTCTAAGCGTAAATGCGTGAACAATGCATCAGTTTTATGATTTCGTGAGTAAATATATTCATAATGAACGCGTCTGTTGCACTTTCAAAAAAAAAAAAATACTAGCCCTAGCGAATAGAGTATATCTTATTAATCAATTCCATCTGTTGTTGCGCAGCTGTTATAATTCAAACTATAGCAATTCTCATAAAGTGCTAAACAGGATTTAGTCTGTCGAAATAATACTACTATCAAATTTAAAATTTATCCAGCGACAACAAAAAAAAAAGAGCTAATCCTTGATACACGTTCGATAAAAATTGCACCTTATCCTTGTTATTATCTCTTGTTGTCATTTTCTAAGTCTCACCGCTTTCCAAGTGTAAATGTGTGTAAGGCAGCTGAATCCATCCCGCTTGTTAAACACAGTTTACTAACGGTCGCCGGTGCTTGCGTGCTTTATTAAGATCGTGACTAACCGAAAGATGCGTGGCTAAGAGAGAAAGGACTCTAACCTCTATCTCTAACACGATCTCTAAAGCTTGGGCGAAAGGATGTTAATTTTTGCTTTCGGCTTCTGCTCTTGTTAATATGTTATAAATCTTCCGAGAGATTTTTATATATTTAGACTGAGCATTCAGGGTCGTCTGTGTTTATCAAAGCAAATGGAATGTTGTCTATCTCAATATTATAACATCTGAAGTAATAGTCGGCGCAGAGGTGTTATGTAATGCAGTATAACACGAGAAGGCCACGATGTAGTTACTTTCAGGTTTTCATTATGACTTTTCAAAAAAAAAAAAAAATAATATGCCTTGACAATGAAATTTAGAAAAGAGGAATAAACCTATTTTGAATTTCAGTCTTAGAGTTAGGATTTATTATTTTAGACTAAATAATTTAATTTATTCCGGGATAATATTTTAAACCAAAAAAAATGCAGATTAATATTTTATTTTATAAAGTTACGAAACATACATGATTGAAAATTCTTTAAAATGTTGAGCTATAATCCATAAATGTTGAGCTTTAATCTATAATAACATTTATAATACAATGTCATCGAGCAATATTTACTGATGCTATTTGATGTTATAAACCTTTTTTACTCATATCATATACATCTCCATTAAAGTGTACTCTCATGTCAACTGGAAAAAAATGAAATATATAAAGAGCTGTTGTTCAAAAGTAAGAAATGTTTTATTTTTTACATTAAAATAAAATGAATATTTAATATAGTAACACCCCGTTCATATCCTACATTAATAAAAATGTGCCATAATTAAAAAAAATATTTAAATGATTTAGAGTCCTTTTGTTGAATTTTGTTGAAAAAATTGCTTTATTTTGTACATAAGTGTAAATCAAATACTTAATGTAACAACAAGCCGTTATCACAATTCATTAAAAAATCATCATAAAAATATTTCAATGATGAATATACATCATCTTTGATTCCTTCTATCGTCTAAAATTTGATGGCATATTATTCAATTTTAAATGAAGAAAAAATGCATGTCAAAATAAATGATGTTACTTAATTTGCTTTCTCAACAATTATTATTACTTTAATTTCACAATAGGTTAATCATTTCACAGTAAGTGAATAATTAATGCGCTATGATATTACACGATTGCATATAAATAGTATTTAATGCACTATTAGATTATGTACACATGGTTATTAAACCTAGCCCACCGATCTTGTACAGAAAAAAAATCATCCAAGGTTAAAGAATTAATAGACAAAAGAACCTGAATAGAAACAGAATATCAAGTATTATATCACCCATAGTATTGTAACACTAATTAATTTTTATATATACATCGTTCTTAAGCTTTTATGCAAAACTCAAATCTTTATCTAGGAACTTTTCAAATAGCATTATAATATTTATATAAATACGAATCACACGCATTTTTGTTGTGGATTAATTCACCGTGTAACATAATGTTTTTATTGTAGATTAATGTAATCTCAAAAGAATACTGCATCTCTTGAAAATCCAAGGAAAACATTTTCATTAACAAAACTTGCGGCTGAAAAGGATTTAAGTTTTATAAATGTTTTATGCGTTTTTTTAAACCATTGAATATTTTTCCGAAACTAATTGAAAATTTGAATTGTATTAGGACACGAAATTCTCGATATTGGCAAGGTAAAAATTTCAAATGTTTATTCATATTTTGAAAGTAATTAATACTTCTAATGTCTTCTCCTAAGGGAATGTTTCCTCTTTTTAGACATTTTGAATGATGTCAATGTCATAAAAATGCGGCAAGTTGTTTGAAATAGTTTTTGATACAGTGTTTGTTGTAAAGATTAAAGAATGCTAAAAATCTAAATCGTTAAAAATGCGATTTTTTAAACAATTTTATTTCACTTTGTAAATTTCACATAATAGTGATTTACTGATTACTTTTTGGATTATTTTGGCAACCTTAATTATCTGTAGCTTAGATTATAGTTCGACCTGTGACAATAAATCCTATTTGATTGTTATAATACAAATTTTGAAACCTCATATTTTCCAAAATTATTTTTAATTACTTAGTCATAATTTACTTCATATCTATACAAAGAAGCAACATTTCATTATAAAACGAAAAGCTGGAGAAAAATTCAATAAAAATTGCACAAGTAAGCTCGATTATAAATGAGCGCAATTATTACTTCCAGCCAAAAATCTTTCAATTCAGGACTGTGTGCATTTACTCATTCTAATGTTCGTAGTGATCAGTAGTACAATCGTCGGGCATCAGATGCGATTACATGAAGCTCTACAGATCAATGCACAGTTCATTGAACTGACACTTCAAAGGATACCGTACTCTTTGTGGGAGGGATTGGATCTTCATCCAGTGACCAATGGTGATTGATGATTCGTTATGATTGACATGTCACCTGCAGTCCGTTTTCCTTTTTTTAGATGCTGCAGCCATCTCACAATGATGCTGAATAGCACCAATGTGAAAAGAAACTTCGACAGCGAAACAGGAGTGCATAGTAAATGACGGATTGTGATTGTGTAACTTGTCTTTTCCTGACACACTAATTCAGTTCATTAGAGTTTTATTAGAGTTCAGTTCATTAGCGATTCTTTAAATGTTCAAAATGAAATAAAAACGAAACTTTTAAAACATGATTGGCAATATATATACTGCTTTCTTAAATTATACTTAATGACAGTATGAATGTTAATAGTTTCCAAAATGTTATAAAACTTATTTATTTATTTTTTTTTATTTTTTTTTTAAATTAGTAGGATAATAATATTTAAGTTTTTTTTTTTAACTTCCCATTTTTTTTAACTTCCCATTTTAATATTGTTTTTTTTTTCAAACGAAGCACTGCCCATCCAAACACGATATTTGTATTCATGTTTTTTTTTTTTTTTTTTTTTTTTTGATAAAATTTGTAATTGAGTACAGTTTTCTATCAGCGTTTATGAACTAAATCCCTCTTGGCGTATATTGGGAACATCACAGACATTTTAATGTTGTGCGTTCTGAAATCTGCAAATATTTTTTTAATAAATTTTATGGAAGATTATTTTATGACACATTATTGAATAAATTTAAAATCATTTGATTTAAAATTTTTGTAGTCACAATTGATAATAGAATTAGTTTTCAAAATTCAGAATTTTTTGTTATAGATAAATTTTGTATATTCCACCATAAACTCTCTCATTTTAAGATATTTTAAGCTTTCTCATATTTAAATTTTTGATTCTCAACTTTTGAGTTTTATGAAAAATTAACTAATCGTTCACTTAAATTTAAACACGGAACTTCAAAAGTTTCAAAAGTTTTTGCTGAGAAGTGTGTTGATTTTTTTAAGAAATCTTCTACCATGTGAATATTTTAATGTTTTCAAACTTCAGATAATTCATAAAAATAAATAATATTTCAGTTGATTCCTATCAAAGTTGATTTTTTGAATAACCGATGGTAAACTGAGAATAAAGTTTGGAAAGTATTAGATAAAGATGTCGATAACTCCTTTTATTTTCGTAGCATATAACTTAAAATAATTTCTTCCAAAAACATTCGGTATTTGAAAGCTTTCCGCTTGTTACAGGTCAAAAACTTTGTTTTTTATCGTTGTAAGTAAAAAATAATCAGGTATTAACTGAATG
Organism: Argiope bruennichi; assembly: GCF_947563725.1. Classification (NCBI taxonomy): domain Eukaryota; kingdom Metazoa; phylum Arthropoda; class Arachnida; order Araneae; family Araneidae; genus Argiope; species Argiope bruennichi. The sequence goes on along the minus strand of NC_079163.1, from coordinate 86,831,821 downwards.
TCTTTCTTCTTATTCCTAGTGCTTTACTGAAATCGTGATATTCCTCAAGAATATTATAAGACATATATTTTTTTCTACAAATTGCTTTGCCCCATGTAGTTCAAATTACCCTCTCTGAAAAGGCAATCGTGCCGCTCAGAAGAATACCTTCTTGATTGTACTGATATGAAACCTGTAATAACACCGTCAGCAAAATCTATGTTTAAAGACTCATTAAGGTAAACTTGGTCTTGTTATCCGTATCTGTCTATTTCAAATGAGAAAATGTTCTATTGGTGAAAGCTCACAATAATTTTCCCGCAAAGATCTATCTTTTTAGGGAAATAGTGCTAAATACTTCATATTTGTTTTAGATGATTATGTGTTAAGTAACGGCAATTTTCTGCTAGCAAAATATAATAATCATCCGAATTACAATGAATCATTCTTGCGATATCACCTAAGGATGAAATTTGATTCATTGGTTTAAACGATATTTATTGTAAACTATACGAAGAAGGCATTTGGATGCAAATTTTTTAACTTTCATGAATTTGAAGCCTTTTAATAATCTAGACAGAATATTTAGTATCAGGAGGATTATATAAAAACATAACAGAAAAACTTCACATGAATTTCAGGTAATTTAATTTCAGTTCTAGCACTGGTACAGTGTTTTATTTTATTATTCCATTTTAAACGATATACACTAGACAATACTCGAATAGAAGATGTCATAGCATTAATCGGCTTTCTTATAAGAAAATTCTTATTTATGGATAATATATTCATAATATTATGTAAAATCCTTGTGAATATTAAACACTTTCAAGTGATCACATCCCGATGTCTTGTTGGTCACCTAAAATTAGTCAATAAAAGTTGCATTTTTCAATAAAACGTAATGTCATGCCGACTTTTACGAAACCATTCATTCAGCATAATTTTAAAACAGATTTTAAGTTTTCAAAATAAATTTTAAACTTGGTAATTTTTATTTAATTTAGAGAACTAGAGTACGTAAATTATATATATTGGATATATTATAGTTATTTATTATTATTTTAATTATAAAAATTTTTGCCAAAATTATTTTGTAATTAAAAACAGTGTCTGCACGAAAAAGATTTGTTCGAGGATCCCATCTTCCTCATCACTGCTCAATAAAATATGACGTCTTGGTTTGTTTGAATGGAGAATTTTAGTTTTTATTCTCACTGATTCTTCCATTGATATTATGATTTTCAAACGCTTTTCTACTTATTATTTCTTTATTAACCACAATAACAACAACAAATTTCAAGTTAGTATCATCATAATTTTGATATGAGTTGCCCCCAATTAGATCCTAATACGTCTATGCACCTGAAATGTTTGCAAAATAGACATGGAAAACATATATTTTTAAAAAGGCGTATAAGAATTTGAAGCAAAGACAAAATTCTATATTGGCAAAGTTTTTTTCTGGTACAACTTCGCCAAATTATATTATAAAGACAAAAAATGAACATGAGATTTAAATCTAAAAGTGATTCTGTAACGGGTTTATATCATTGAGGATTGTATAATTAATACACTGGGGGAATTGGATTATATTAATGGGGTATAAGGCCTAAAATTCATATTAGGATTTATAGTTATTTTGGGGTTGGCTGGATCTGTGTGAGTTAAAAATAAATAAATAAGAGAGGTTATATACTGATTTAAGCACAACAAATAGTTACTTACATTTAAATAAATGGGCTGTTGAATACCAGAAACTCTTGTACAACGAGATAAAAAAAAAGCGCTGATTAAGTTATATTAGCAACTGATATGTGTTAAAATGTATCAAGAGATTACTATGAAATGTCTTCCCTATGCAATGGAATCGTTGGGAATTTTATTCCTTGTTTCAGAAACTTGGTATGAGACCAAACATATTTTTATCAAAAACTTTGCAACACGCGGCAAAATTGCCCCAGTTTACTGTACATGCACTTTAAATTTTGAAATGGTATTAATAGAGGGCTCAAAATGAAAATTTGTCAATATTGGTGCATAAAGATGCCAAAAATGTTTCTTGAAAAAATGCCAATTCACTACATTCTTATTAAGATTAATAATATTTTTGGATATGTAATTTTTAAAAGTAAAAGCAAGATTAAAATATTTTGAATTTTAACAGTTTTTCAAACGATTATGTTCTTTAATATTCTTGAAATTTAAAATAAGGGTAAGAAATCTCAATAAAAGGCCAAAATGTAATTTCAATCTTCGCAAAACTGGGATAATTATAAATTTGAATGAGTAGGCATTATTAAACTGATAATAAAATGCTAGTCTACTTATATATTTTGAAATTTTAATTCATACCTCGTTTCGTATATGTACTAAACTTATTTAATTTTTTCAATGCACATGAGAATTTTTAATATCATGCTTTTCAAAGGTAAAATTTTACTATCTTAAAGATAAAAATTAGAATTTTACATCATTGTTCGTTTCAAAAAGATATGCTGAGATTACTTTTTAAATGACTAATTGATAATAAATTTTGCACATCACAAAAATTTGTTAGTTAAAAATATACCAGATGAAATAGCTAATATTTAGCAATATTTAAAATGAAAAAATTAGCTTTATAAATGAACATTTTATTCACCTCAGGACGGCATTTGATTCTTTTTAACAAAAAAGGGTTTTAGATAAAAACAAATATTTCTGAGGATTCTACTATAAAAAGATGAAAAACTATATTGCATGTATTTCACAAACTAAACAAATTTTTCTATCTTATTTTTTCTAATTCAGAAAAATGTATTGAGTAAAAATGAAAATATTCTAACAGTCAGTTTTTGATTCCTTCAGTCTTTTATACCTGTTTCTATTCTTTTAATGCAATCCATTATAATAAATTTCTTTTTCGTTTCTTGTAAAAGAATCAAATCGTATAAGTTTATCATTGTATTAGTCATTTGTTGTTGTTTTTTTCGTCTTTACTTCGTTATTTATAATTCCTGTAAGTTAAGAATGATTATTCTCTAGAAATCCTTTTAATGATAAAACTTAAAACTTTCAATCGCGTGCATGCATTGTTCAACAATTTAAAATTAATTGGAATTTCTTTTATAAAAATCAGACGAAAGGAAGACATTTTTATGGCTTTTAGTACGTAGCTGAATTATAAAATGAAAGATTTTGACAAAATTATTTTAACCATTATAGGAAAAAAATTATATATATAAAATATCTGCTTTTGAAGCAAATGATCATTAAGAAACGATTAGGAAGACAAGCATTTTTCAGTCGCAATTTTGTTTATCATAACATAGGAAGATATTTAATAATAGAAGCATTTAGAAACGGGAGGAAAATAAAAAAAATTGTAGTTTCAAGTTATTTTAAATTAAAGCTATATCAGTACAAAAAATAATTCAGTCACCTTATGTTGTAGAATTATAATGGTTTCATTCACCACAAAGAAATATTTGACTTCTTTTTAAAACAGCTATGTAAAGATAACAAATTATTTATGCAAGCCTTTTTATTGCTTATTTTGTAATCATTTTCTCATGCTAAACCCTTTTTAGAATTTATACTGGCCTTTTCGGGCTTCCTGGTAATATTCAGATGACGAAGTTCGAACTTGAGCCAGAACCCACCTCTCAGATCTTAAATACCACACCAACAAGCGAATTTTTCTACCTCCAAAAATGTACCATACATTAACTCAATTTTCACGGAACATTTTCAGATGAATCAAACCTAAAATTCCCGATCATGAAAATAAGATTTGTCACCAAATATTGATGTTGTGTGGGTGAAAAATAAATTCATATATAATATTTCAGCATTTATCTTTTAGAATATTTTAACATTTGGACAAAATTGTGTTATATGATTAGAAGAACAAGCCGGCAATATTCATTCTGAAGCAAACTCTGACTATAGGGTGGTCACAAAGTCGCTTCTTGATAACCAAAAATTATTGTAAAAAACTATTATAATTATCACATGGTTATTTAAATATATTTAAGGTGGTACTTAAATTTTTTAATAAAACTGCTTGCGTCAGTAAATTTCAGTGTGAGCACACTTGGTAGCTCGAAGAATGTCAAGGCAGTATTCAGCTCATTTTTCGCCACGTATTGTCCAACATTTTGGCTGTCATACTAGCCACAGCATCTGTAATCCTAACTTTGGACATATCAATATCTTCAATTGGCGTGGCAAAGTACTGTATCCTTTATGAAACCATATAATTGACATTGAATATTTATGGCCAATTTGAATTCATGGAATCAAAGAACATTTAAACTCTTCTCTTCTTTGGCGCCATTTTGATAACAAACAAACGTAAAATCACTTTTCTATATTAGTTGTAATTCATCGGTTTTTTCATAATAATTTTTTGCTATCAAAAAAAGACTTTCTGAGTACCCTGTATTTCTAGAATTTCGAGATAAAATACAATATCGTAAGCTTTTCTAGTTTTTTATGTATGCCTTTTTTCTAACTATCCTGTCTTTTATAATTAGAAGATAGAGAATTTATGAAATTTAATTAAAAATAAGAAAAAAAATTAAAAATAAATACTGAAAAATTCACTAACCTTGGAAGTAACTTTTGGTTCGAAGATAACTGACACTGAGCCTGAGAATGGAGAGCTTGTCTAATTTGGAGAGGACACTTTGCTCAAATGGAAGGAGACTGGCTAATGTATCCAGTTCGGCATTTAATCTTTCTCTGTGACGTTTACTTGGATTGGACTTTGTCTGACCATCCTTTGGAGGCACCCGGACGCTGTAAGAAAATTATCATTACTGGTTAATTACTGGTCACATAAAAATATATTTAACTCGGTCAATTGATTATATCAAGTACATCTTATATATTATTATCATAAAGTCAACATCTTATTATCATAAATTCAATATCTCATGTGATTATTATTAAAGATATTTTGGAAAATATATTTTAAAACAAATTCAGATGAATTTTGAGGAAGTATTAAATAATAAATTGTACATCCGAGTTTGTTGTTTATATTCAGGACAGACCATTAGAACTTGAGATCTTAAATTTAAATTGAAATGCTAAATGTGCTAATTTAAGCAATTTATTTCAAAATTCAAAAAAATATTATATTTAATTAAAAAATTAAACCATATATTAACCTCATCTGTAGATAAATTATGGATATACAATAAAAGGAAACGATACATAAATTTTATTAATGTTCAAAAAACTAACTCCTCAACGATCCCATTGTGTCATCATGCACTTTTTTTGTTTTATTTTATAAACATTACAACATTAATTTTTAAATTTATTTTTTAACAAAATCAATAAAAGTTTTTGAGAATATATCACTGCTGATCTATGACATGCCAAGAATATTATATTTATTGCAGATACATAAAAATGAAATGGCTGATATTTAAATACGACTATAAATATTTAGATATTTGTATCACGATATAATTCTTTTGCTATTTGAAATTTCTACTAAATGTATAGATGTTCCCTTAAACTCAAAATGGGAAGAATAATTACCTCATAACCTGACTGATATGTTCTACAAGTTTATAATGACAGCGTTAGACGTTACCACAAGGTAATACTGAAGCTTATATCAACCTCTGCATTTTTATCGTCTTGTTTATCTTTTTTTCTACTTCTGTCACTTTCGTTTTGATTGATTGGCAACATTTTGCTCTTTCTTTTTTTCCTCTCTCTATGACTGTGGAACGGCTAGTAATTGTAGCCCTCAGAAGGGAGAGGAGGGGGGGGGGATAATCTGAACTACATGACATAGTATTGTTTGAGGAGAGAGTTGGAGAATTGACTTGGTTACTTTAGTAAATCTTCCTTTCACAAAGTTTGCGTCCCGGTAACTGTAGTCAGTAAAGAGTCATTGTTTAGTAATCAGCCATATCATCTTAAAAAGTTTTTTGATATGATTCGATTGAGCATTATAACATAATGAAATTTCAGTACTGTATATGTGTATTACTTTCACTATATCGTTTATTATAAACCTTCAGATGTATTATTTTTCTAAAGAATAACAGTTTACTAGCTTACTGAGTAGCTGAGTTACCGAATTTTCAAAAGAATGTAAGTTAGAACTACCGCTTTTTTTTCTGCTCTTAATTTTAAACTTAGAGGTTACATTATCTTCCCGGATCAAATTGGTATGAAAATTTTTTCATAATTATTACTACACACCTCTGTTAAGATTTTACTAATTAACACTAATAGTTCAATTATAATTTAAAATAGTAAAGTTGTAATAGAATAATGCTAAATAACAATAAAAATATTAATAATAAAATAGTAATGATATTTCAATGAACTAATAATGCCATTTAAAGTTTTAGTAAAACCATATTTCTTTTTTATTTTTTTTAAATTTAATAATTATAAAACTGAATTAATTTTAATCATATATATTAGCAAAAACTTTGCATTAAGTTTACACGCTACTAGATTCGTTCCAATTAATTGCTAATTCATAATTATATAATTTGTTGCTCTAAATTCTTACGAATAGAATTTAGGAACTGTACATATTACATAAATATATATACATATAATATATATGTTACCGTTAAAGTATATAATGCAGTTATTTCATAGAATACCTAGCTATTCCATGAAATAACTGATCGTGTCCGTTAAAGTGTGTAATATGTTATTAATTTGACACTTTAACTAGTTATTTTATGAAATAACTAGGTATTCTATAAATTAACTAATGAGAGGCAGTTAAAGTGTAAAATAAACAATTTATCTAAAATGAAATTAAACTAATAATAGACAATTAAAATGAAAAAGAAGCAATTTATCTAATTTATGCAAAGTATAAATGGTATTTATGGAAACGTACCATAAAATCATTTGTTACAACAAGGATTACTAAAATGACACTTGGAATTACAAAGAACATTATTTCTAAAACAAAAACATTTTTTGTTGACGCACTGGGTTTTACACGAACATTTTTTAAATCCCTGACCAGTACCTAAAATGTAGTAGGGGTGGAAGGTAAACGTATTTGTCGTGCGAGATATATGATATAGATTATTTTACACTTTAACGGGCTGCAGATCGTTATTCTATGAAATAACTAGTTAAACCATGAAATACAAGAGAGTTTTACACTTTAACGGACACGATCAGTTATTTCATGGAATGACTAGGTATTCTATAAAATAACGGATTTCATACTTTAACGGTAAAATATATAATAAAATAAATACACATATAATATATGCCTACAAATAAAATATGAAATTGTCAAAATAATGAAAAAGAAAAACAAATTAATTTTAATCTTTTTATACGTATATTTAAAAAATTCATACATTTATGATGTATATTAAATAATACCCATAAAATTGACAAAGAGATAATATTTTACCCTGCGACCCACTCGAAAATGTGCAGAAGTGTACTGAATTCCTTTTTATGAATCAACGAAGACATATAACTTCAAAAGCAGCAAAACGACAGTTCATTATTTTAATAAATTATTAGACAGCATAAAAATACTGTTATATTTTATAACAGAACATCTTTTCAGAATTATTAAATCGGACGAACTTTAATTATCTTTGAATAATTTGTACTTCTCTCATCTAATTGCTTTGTCTATAAAATTAAAATGCTTATTTATCCAGATAATCGTTTCCGAGAAATTCATCCAACTTTAAATCTTGAATAAGCATTTCTTGGGTGAACTTTAAGTACTGTCAATACTAATTTCTGACTGAAGTGTCATAATCTCACAGCCCGTGAAAGATCACATCACAAAAATTCTAAGATCTCGTTTCAAAATTATAAAATCCGAACCAATGACTTTCTCTTGTAACTTCGAAATATGATTTAAATATTTTCTGATTACTATTTTGAAAATTTTAGTTTCTTTTTCAGGTTATTTTGTTAGGTTTTTGAAATCTGCATATTATTCTTTCATTCAATATATGGAATGATTTAAATATGCAATTTATAATGTTTCCTGTTTAATTTGGTCTTTTACAGATATTTATTTCAAAATCCTTAATTTTAAATGCTTTATTTTGGAAACAGGTATAGAAAAAAAAACATTCTTTCTGTTTAAATTCCAATCTTCGTTAAATTTATACTTTTCAATTTTATCAAAAAGAAAGGGTAAAATTGCAAATAATTATTATTCCGAGCTAAAACCTTAAGAGCTAGAAAACCAATATTCAGGATGCCGTTGGAGATCAGTTTCTTAATACCAAAAGAAATCTAACTAGATTAAGAACACAAGTGTCCTAGTTTTAGAGAAACAATAAAAGCAACAGAGTAATTGAGTCACACATTATACAAAAACAGTGGAAAAAGGGTGAAAAAGAAAACACCCTAATCCCGATAGTTTACAATTTCAAACTTAATTATTTAAGAGCAGAAATCCAATTCTTATGTTTTTATCTTTTAACCATTGTTCTCCACTTTTTATAGGACATCTATATATCTCATAAAAAGTGAATAGAATACCTCTTGCAGGTTCATAATTACGAAGTTGAAGATATACTGTACTGGGGTGTTATATTTTTTAAATTGAGTTCTCCACTAAGCTTTCATTATTCCGTAGTAAAGATTTTTTTACGTTAACAATTTTTTAAATTATTTCTTCTGATTAACTGGAAAATATGGTTTATTAGACATTGACTGTAAAAAAAAAGAAAAGAAAAAAAGAAAAGAAAAGAAAGATGGTACAACTTTTGTGACAAATATTATAAGTGGCTTCAAGCACTTATAATATTTGACAGTAACGGTAATTGACATCAACGGTATTTAATAATATTTGACTACTTGTAATATTTGACAGCAAAAGTAATGACAGTAACGATATTTGACTTTAAAAAGCCACTGTTACCGACTTGTTGTTTCAGCTAAATAGTTCGTCGTATTGCTATATTTAATTTATTGAAAAGTTTTATAATATGGCTCACTATTTGTTATGAAATTTATTGCTCACAAAGGACTTCTAAATTAAAACATATATAGTTTAAAAGCGCATTGTTTAAAATTCCTTACATGACTTCCTAAAATAATATTTAACATTTTGAAGACTTAAAAATAAAGTGGTTTATCCAAGAAATATTACAAAACGAATTTTTAAAAGTAAAACATGAGAAATAGTATTTTTAGGTGTTCTTTTGTATAGAACGGACAGAAAATAAAATAAATTTCAGAAGTTACTTAATGATTTATCTTAAAATTTAAATATATAATATTAAAAGATAATAAAATAAAAGAAAATGAAAAAAGGATAATAATTAAATGTTAATAATGTTTAATTCTGAGTATTCAATACATATTTTCAACTAAAGCAATCATAAAAAATTCCCTCGGATATTAAATTCTAGAGAAGGACATTGAAACAGAGATTTGGGAATTGTTTTTCTTGGCATCGACAGATTCAGCGGGTATCAGACGTGCTAGATCTTCACTTGAATCTGATTTCAAACGTATTTTTAAACACTCCTTTTTTTTTCTTTATTTCTTATTCATATTCGAACTGTTGTTTTATTTTTCCATTCACAATATGTTACAGAATATTAGAGTCACATTCATAAATGCTCAGTTGAAAAGGAAAAACAAATGTTTTTCCTTTGACTAGAGTATGGTAAAAGGGTAAGAAAGTAAGAGGGACTAGATAATAAAGTTGTTTACACTCATATGACCAACGCCAAACCCACCAAATGGTTTTTAAATGGCAATCAATTGCATATCTTGCTAGAGAAAAAAGGATATGACTTCAGATAGTAGAAGACTACGGATTATAAGAGTATCAAAGCGAGATAGGCCCCGTTATTATTCATGACATCAGGTTGTCATATATACGCACAACTCGCCCAACAGTTAGAATTATTTTCCAATTATTAAAAAAAAATTCTTATTTCATTATTTTACCATTTAGATAAATAATGAATTTAAACTAGTGCTTTTTATTCTATAATAAATTTATTATTTCAGGCAAAACAGTAATAATAATTTGATTGAAGTTTAACGATATTATGATAAACAAAATTGTTATCTTGTCTGCTTTGGGAAAATAAGGCCCAATAAAACTTCAGAAAAATATTCTTAAAATATATTATTAAATCTTATTGAGAAATATTTCACATTCTTCCGTTTGTCAAATCTCCATTTCACTAACTTTTAAAAATTGTTATGTCAAAACAGTTTATTTTAAATTTCTTTAAGTTTTTTCCTCTAAAGCTTGCTCTTTAAAAGCAAGAGAAAAATAATGCATAGCATAATCATTTCTTCTTTGCATTCAAAGTAAGTCAAATAACTGAAGAACCTTATTTTAACTACGTATTTTATTTTTTTAATTCGTATAATACTTAAATGCCCTTACATTTTTTGAACTCCTTTCAGTTGTATTGAAACAAAAGTAGTGATAAAAAATACATTACTTGAATCAACTTACCATTCGCTTTTATAAGAAAAATTGTTAAAAACATTCTAATGGAATTTAATGATTAAACTGCTTGAAAATAAATTAATCATTTCTAACCATTGAAAGTTTTAACGCAATTTTAATTTAAAGTTATATATTTATTAAATTGATGAATCAATTTAATCATTCTATCTTGCAGCTTTTGTGTGATGTACTCCATTAGTCACTATCTTGAAATTCGAACACCTGGAACGATTCGAATTAATTAGAATGATTTTCCTTCGAGTTTAATGTGCTCAAATTATTGTATAATTAAGATTGCTTGAAATATTCGGAAATATGAAGATTCATTTGATGCAAAGATAAATTAGAAATGACATATCAATCTATATTATGAGGTAGAATTGCATATTAATTAATTAAAAACTATTATCTACTTACAACACCTGATGGAGTATCAAACTGTCTATTTAGGGGGAATAATTATCTAGTGAGATACATTTCTAGTACACATGCAACAGCGTGAAATGCTGAAAATGCAAATAGTATTATACTGAAAAATCTGTTCTTTTTACAAAATGGGATTCGTTAAGATTTTAGTCAAAGCACTTTTAGCATTTTTTGTTAAATATTCATTCTATCAACTTTTATAATACTGCTTCTTAATAATTATACTTTATATCATTTCTTAAGCGATCCCCATATGTGTCCAAAGTTTAAGTTAGATTTTTGATGGGAATATTTTAAGTGCTGTTAATAATTTATTTGCAATGTTACATGTTTGAATTCAATATCCAGGACTGTAATTAAAAAGTAATGAGGAATTAACTCTATACAATACAATGAAATATTTCTTTAATTTTTTACTTCATTGTTTTATTGTCATTTTTTAGTACGTACTAATTACATCGAATTAATAGTAATTTCCTTAATTTTCATTAACTTAAGGCGAAAAATGATTTTATTAAAGAATGAATTCAATGAAAGTGGCAAAACCGTTGATTTTTAAGAAAATATCATGAAATAAATTAATAATGAAGATATTTATTTGAAATTTCATTAGAATATCTATACATACGAAATGTATAAGTGTTAACTATATGATGTATATGTTGTTTTTCACGAATTTTAGTATTCAGAAATATCAGAGGTGATTTCTACGCTGATAATTAAAAAAAATACTAATAAAAAAGATTTGAAAAATCTCAGGATTGCACAAAAAATATCGATTTTATTTTAAGGCAGTGGTTTCTTAGGCTCAGTTTAGTTTAGTAAAATTGCCTTTCCCACTATGAGAATTAAACATTGCCTTGCTTCTTTCTCACATGAATGGTAAATTAATCTCTCATTTCAGGAACTGAAAGGGAAAAAATCGTAAAAAGAAAAACAGGTTTAGATTTGAATTTCAAACGTTATAATTAACAGAATCTCTAAATCCAAACTTCTGACACAGGAAAGTTTAATATGAAATTTTATATTGATAAATATAGATTTCATTTTAAGGTATGTACGTACTTTTTTTAAGGCATTTAGAATACTTTTTTGTCAAAATACTAAATATACGGGGAAACCGTAACGTAGATAAATAATTGTAAATGAAGGTTTAGAAGGTTTGGCAAAAAATGGAGTGCTGTTGATGATTCAACAAAGGCGAAGGAATTAAATATGAGTACAGTTAAAAATCTAAGTAGCTTCTGAAAGCACCTAACAAAGAAAGCAGCCAAAAAAACTCTAAAGGACCAAAAGAAAGAAACCATAAATTATAAAAACTGGTTAATAGACTATGCTTTGTGTGAACCCCAAATAATTTAAAAGAAAGCAGTTATGAGTGCATAAATAACATTTAATTAAGTGAGCACCTACTTTTCAACCTCTAAAAAACTCTTCCTTTCGATCATTTATAGCCCTAAGCCCGTCCCCTAATGTTAAAACTAAAAGAGAGAGAGGTATTCAACTTTCCGACCGAGTCCCAGCAATTTTGTGTCAGAAAGAGTGGCGTGACAGATCCGAGTCAATAAATATCTTGGAAAATGAGATTCCTGAAAGGCGTAAATGTTGGCAGTGTGGAAAAAACGCAAAACCCAGGGGGTTCGAAAGCATGAGATGTTTATAACGGCAAAGGTAGAGATCGTGAGGTGTTTATGGGACCGGCAACGAGTTACTGCGCTCTTCCAAGATCTCCCAGAGTAATTGACTTCGTCGGCATTTTTCGGGATGTTTGACTCTGAAGGATGTTCACATTTTGCGCTGTTGGTGTCTGCAAATGATGGTAGGCAAGAATTATTAGTTATCTAAGCATGAAAAGATTTTGACACGTATTTGAAGTATTTAAAATTTGAAAATGTCATCTAAGTCATGGAAAGGTTTCAACAAACATTTCAATCGTCAAAAATCTGAAACAGTTTAGCATGTAAAATTGCTACTTACAGTAAAACTGTTTAGTTATGTATGAACACTTTAAATATGTCATGAATTATTCGTCATATACATTGAATTAAACAATGAGTTTTTATGATTTAAAAACTAGATAAGGCTATTTTGCGTCAATTACAAAACTTACAAGGGGGTAAATTCAAAATTATACCGGAATATTGCATACATAAATATACATTTCTATAGTATAATTTTTAGAAGCGTGAAAATAAACCATTTACAGTTTTAATAGCGTGTCCTTATAAATTTAAATTAGACAAATAATACTGTTGAAACGAAGGTAATTTAAGTTAATTAATTTAATTTAATAATTAATTGAAATATAAACGCGAGACTAAATCTTTTATTTATTTTACTGATGAGTCTTTCTTTAACTGTTTCAGCCTCGTGTATAAAATGCGAAAGAATTCAGGGTTATTGTGTCCATTACGGTAATAGCTTAGAGAAGGGGTGACAATGCATTTATCAATAATCCAATCTAAAACAGCAATTTAAAAAAATTATGCATGATTTCATATATTAACATCAAAGATGAAGAAAAACGAAAAAAATATTACAGCAAAAACTGTTTCCTTTCTACGTAATAATTTTTAAACAATAAAATAGAATATATGGCATGTTCAGTTATGCATCTTGATTTAATGTGGCGTGTTCCTATAATATAACATGAATATTAACAACAGCAGTTTCTGTTGCTGTTGTTGTTTATAATGGACATTGACGTGGATTTTAAGCCAAGGAAGCATCTCTTGTTTTAGTAGCGCCCACTAGGGCCAAGAGTACGTCTTAGCTACTCACGCATCACATTCGCTTGCACAACCCCTTTTAACAGGGGGGCACATTCACACATCTCACAGATAGAACAGATGAAAAACAACCATGCCTGAACCAGGGTTCGAACCCAGGACGCCCAGACCTCGGGGAAGGCGCGCTACCCCTATGCCAGGACGTTGGCACAGTAGTGTTTAACAGGGTTTATCGTTTTCACTAAAATTAGAAATCATTTTCGCTGTTTATAAGCTTCTATTATTCTTTACAATGTTGTGAGGTAAATGAAATAAATATAAAAGATGCATAAATAATTCAATAGATAAGAAAATGGTTGGCGAAATACGATTATCTGTTACTATCAACGGAATCAAATGTTGAAATTGCATTGCGATTTATATTGAGAGTATAATAAATAATATTCTCATTTTGATGTCAGTAAAAAGTCTGAAAATAAATTTTTCCATCATTCGATGCACTTCTTCTTATGTCTTGACATTTCCTTTCATTTAGTATTCTAAATTATAGTATAGTATTAAGTATTATAGAAAAAAAATGAAATTATATCGGATAGTGACCAAACGGTAAACACAAAATACTGATAAAAAATATTCAACCTAAAAATAATAATATTTCATTATTCTCCTCATTTCCGTAATCCTATTATAAATATTTTGTTCAATTTAATGGGAAATCAAAATATTTAACATTCTAAATTAAATTAATTTTGGCCCATGTTTACTTAAATAAAATATTATTTCAGTAACGCCTTCTTTATCCATAGGATCGACAGTTTTCAGAATTTTCTTGGCGAACATTCCCCAAGCAGTAAAACTGAAACTTCACACCTAAACGCAGTGGATCAAATTTCCGAGGTCTTTGTGTACGAATGACAGAACATTAGTTAACCAAGTCTTTTCACATTATTCTCACGTAAAATGTGCATCTTCCATATAGTAAATTTATTATGGTAATCCTTATTTGTGACGCTTAATTGCTTTTAACTCGCACCTCTGGCACGCAGTGAGTAGCATTCGAAAACTCTTGGCTGGAGAGGCTGCGAGAATGCTGGCATTAGATGATGGACTGTTACAAAACGCGAACTTCTAAAATAGTCAGAGTAAGCATTTATAGTTTAAATTTCTGAAATTTTTGAAAGATCGATTGCGTTTACAAAGCAATTTTCTTATGTTATAGCGTTTTTAGCTAGTTTTAAAAATTTTGACTTATTAAAAGAAGATGCGAGTATTTCCGAGTTAGTAAATATAGTCAAAGTAATGCATTAGAAAAAATACTCATTAAAAAGTGAATGCATTGAATCCGTCTTCTATCGTATTTTATAATCTTTAATTGCATTAATTGTATTTGTCTCGCATCAAGTAACATTCGAAAACTCATGGCTGAGGAGATTGCGAAAGTCTTCATTAGATGATAAATGGCTACAAAATCAAAATTTTAAAAAATAATCAAATTAACCATTTCTATTTTAAATCTCTAGAATTATTGGAAGATAGATCATGTTTATAGAGTAATCTCCAAATGTCATAATGCTTTTTTCATCATCATCTTTAGACTTATAATTTATTACAAAAAGATACCAGCAAAAAAATTTGAATGAAATATCAACATATGAGAAATAAGGCTTTGAGGAAAATTCTGGTTAGAAAATATAAGGATAACTGTTCATCAAACATTTCAAAGCAGCATTTGAGAAATTCCTGCTTCCATATAAAGTGAATTTTTAAAAGGAAAAATAAAGGTTCAGAATACGAAACAGCTTAGGTTATAGAGATGATTTCAATTGTGAAATGTAGTTTTCCATCTATCAAATTTTATGTAGTTTCCAAATCTATCAAATTTTATGTAGCTTCCATATCTATCAAATTTTATGTAGTTTCCATATCTATCAAATTTTATGTTGTTTCCATATTTATCAAATTTTATGTAGCTTCCATATCTATCAAATTTTATGTAGTTTCCATATTTATCAAATTTTATGTAGTTTCCAAATCTATCAAATTTTATGTAGTTTCCATATCTATCAAATTTTGTGTAGCTTCCATATCTATCAAATTTTATGTAGTTTCCATATCTATCAAATTTTATGTAGTTTCCATATCTATCAAATTTTATGTTGTTTCCATATTTATCAAATTTTATGTAGCTTCCATATCTATCAAATTTTATGTAGTTTCCATATCTATCAAATTTTATGTTGTTTCCATATTTATCAAATTTTATGTAGCTTCCATATCTATCAAACTTTATGTAGTTTCCATATCTATCAAATTTTATGTTGTTTCCATATCTATCAAATTTTGTGTAGCTTCCATATCTATCAAATTTTATGTAGTTTCCATATCTATCAAATTTTATGTAGTTTCCATATCTATCAAATTTTATGTTGTTTCCATATTTATCAAATTTTATGTAGCTTCCATATCTATCAAATTTTATGTAGTTTCCATATCTATCAAATTTTATGTTGTTTCCATATTTATCAAATTTTATGTAGCTTCCATATCTATCAAACTTTATGTAGTTTCCATATCTATCAAATTTTATGTTGTTTCCATATTTATCAAATTTTATGTAGCTTCCATATCTATCAAAGTTTTGATACACTAAAATTTAAGGCAAAAAAGTTTCATTCCCTTGCAAATAAAACTGCCAAATTATGAAATTTATAATTTCATTTTGTTAAGGCAATCAACAGTCTCTTCGAGGAAGCGCCGAGATTGATTAGCGGAATTTCCTTCATAACAGAATGAAATTCAAAATTTCATAGTATTTCATTTCGACCAATTTTAATTTCAGAAGAATTACTTTGTAAGTTTAAAATATTAGAGTATCAAGAAAATTTAATTACATTTGTCTAAAAAGACCGAAGGAATGTATATAAATTTAAAATTCATATTTTTTTTCTACATCTATTCATTGAATCATGTAAAAAATGCTTAAAATATACCTTTTTAACATAAAATATAATTTTTAGCAACATAATTAAACAACATAAAATCGACTTATTTACGACATTTAAGGCATTTTTTTTTCCAATTAAATATGCCTCTCTCTAACAATTTAAGGATTAGCTATTGAGCCAGGATTAAAATGGAGCCCTTACAATACACCGAATACAGTATATGATAATATTTTATACTATTACTCTGTTTAAATAATGTACTTCATGAGAGCTAAGGAAATAAGAATCATGATATACGTAATGAGAAAGTAGTTTAGCATACTATTATATAACCATCACGTCTTCTTTTGAAGCAGCACACGAGGACTATTTTTGTTGGAGATGAATCACCAATTCTCCTTCTCAAAATTTCAATCCCACATCAATGGCAAGACATTACTCTTAGTTTCCAATTTAATGTACATCAAACTCACATAAAGGTGGACTTTTGATAAAATTGAGTTTCAACCCTGGACACTGCCGACCTCGAAGCCAAAATCTTACCATCAGACTACCATGATCCACAAGAAAATAGAATTAAAACTTATAAGAAATAAAAAAATTTGTCAAAAAACTACGAGATTTAAAAACTTCATTTTTATATTCATACCCTTTATTTTATTTTATTTTATTCTTATATTTATTTTGATCCATGAAGTAATTCTGTTTATGTATGAGTAGAATTATATTTTTAGAATTTATATTTCGAAATTCATAAATCTAATTTTGACTATTTCCACTAACGAATTAACATGTCCTTCCCAAAAGACAAAAAAAAAATGATTAAAAATGAAACAATGCGGCTATAAAACAGAGAAACATAATTACTATACTTGAAATTTTTATATACAGCCTTTTTATGCAAATTTTAATTCTATTAAAATACAGTAAATCAAAAAAAGAAAACTATAATAATGCTGTAATAAATACTTCTTTAAATGAAGCTCACAGAAGAAATCGGATTTTAAAACACTATAATTACAGAAACCACTGAAGAAAAATATGCAATAAATTTACGGTCTAGCTCGAAATTATGATCAGAAGAAAAGGATTAAATGAAAGGAAAGAAGAAAAAAATTAATCACTGGAAACCCGTTCGGTGATGTGATTTCTCACATTGACCTCTTAAACTGAGAGCAATATGGGAAAAAGAAACAAAAATTAAACAAAAATGAATCTTGCGCTTAATTTATAGTTGAAAGTATCGCCACAGCTTGACAGGGCTGCACTTTTTCTGCAGATTAAAACTCCCGTAACAATGAAAAATGATCTTTTAAAACGCGCTTCTAAGCAAACATTGAGCCAGACCAAATTTTACGGGAGAGGAGAAAGGGTTGGCAAAATAATAAAAAGAGCTCCTCCAGCAAATTTATTTCCTTTCTTTCCTTTAATAATTAAACAAAAATGATTCGTGACTAAAGATAATAAAAACCGCTGATTTGTGGCTAATAACATACTCGTAAAATTTTCCATTTCTTTTTCTTTTGTCAAAATACTAGAAAAAAAGAGTTGTTCGGTGAAATGTTTGTTGATTTAGCATTCTCTGGACGAACTTAGATTTGAAGCCGCGCTAAACGCAATAGACGGTTGATGTAAAAAGCGTGAAAACTGGGTTTATTTCTTTGGATTCTAACAGCTGGCTTAATCCTAGAATTTATAAGGTAATACACACGCTTGTATTTGCCACAGAAGTAAACTCGGAAAAAAAATTCACACATTCATAAAAAAAAAGTTATTTTTGTACTTACAATGGTTTAACACTGATTTATTCGTCAAAAACAAACCGACTTTTTCATTCACCACAACATTGAGGTTGAAAAAGCATAGATAAATTGAAGAAAAGAGAGCACAAGTAGTTAATAATAAATTCACATGCTCATCAATAACATTATGTTTACATTTTTCAAAGGTCTGATATTCATCTATTCCTTTAAAACTGGGCTTCGTAAAATTTTCAACTTCAACCATAGAGCAACTGCAAACATTTAACGACTCCATCAATTAAACAGAAGTTGCACCTGCGAACTTGCATACAAATAGGAGAACAAGGAAATACAAATATAGGTATATAAATATAAGATTGTTGTTTTGATCAATGATAAATGAAAGGAAGTGAAATTAATATATCAACTTAAGGAGGGTTTTTATTAACGTTTTATCCATTCTGAATTATTTAAGATTATTAAAATTAAATAAACTGAGAAACATTCTAATTATCTTTGCTTTAGTGACTCCAAAATTAATACAAATGACACCACTTGAGAGCAGAGTCAATATTTCAGGACGACCTGGTCTAAAATATGCATTTCCCTTTCTTGGATAACTTTTCTTTTAAGATGAATACATTGTGAATAAAACATATATAGCAAGTAATTGTATTTGTTCATGTATCATAGAATGCAATATTGTTTTTGCTCCGTTTTTTATTCATTTATCTGGATAGATTGAAAATGTATACGATAAAAAAAAAAAGAAAGGACTTTACCGCTTTACAAACTAAGTGAAATGGAGAAACAACAGCTGTAATGAAAAATACAGAAACTTCCAAACAGAATTTCAACTGAGAAAATATATAATGTGTGCGTTCAAATTGTTAATTTCTAAACAATTAAAAGTGCATGCATACATTTTGAAAAATGTTTTAAATGAGGCAATTTATATCCTCTATTGTTTAAATCAATATTTAAAATGCTAAAATAATTACGAAATTTAAATTTTTATGTAGTCCTCTAGTCTTATTAGTCACATTTAATAAAATTTTATTAGGGGCCGGGATAGCCTGCTTGGTAGGGCGTTGGATTCGCATCCCTTGGGTTGACAGACCGAAGCCCGCCGGTCGAAGACTCCTCGTGTGTGTGGCAGCTGGAGCACGCATAAATCTGTAGTGGTCACAAAGTCCTCCATGTTGAGAACAATACCACTGGGGGTACTGGATCAGGGGTGATCGTTCTCTGATTTAGGTCTAAATTACGATATGGGAATGAAATGCATGAATGAAGTCCGCCCCATAAAAAGGGTTGTGATGTGTATGTAGTGTAAGGGCTAAGTCGTACTCTGGGCCCTAGTTGACGCTACTAAAAAACAAGAGACGCACCTTTGGCTTAAAATCACTAACTTCTAAAGGCAGTTCCAATTCGTTTTAAGCATTTTTCTATATTTATAACTATATGTCTGAATCTGATAGTTTAGAGATTGATTATTGAGCCATGATTAAAGTTGCCTCTATATGTTTTTAATATTATAATGAAAAAATGCATTTAGATATTTCCTATTAGGCTAATGATTAGCGACTTTGGACTGAAAGTGGCCTCAAGCAGACCAGTTAAGATAATGTTATTTGAAAAACTAATTTTTTATTTAATATAAGTTATCAAGTTCCCGAGAGTTTCATTATCCTTACTTTGTTATTACAGCATTTATAACACAGAGCGTTTGATAACAAATATGAATACCACGTTATCATGATTCATAAAAAACAAATAAATATTATGCGTATTTTTACAAAGTTAATAAAATAAAAGATTTATCGAAAAGAAAGTATTTAAATATTAATAAGAAGTTAAAAAATGCCTTGAATATGAAACTGGGCTGATCAATTTTTAAAAGATAGACCTTTTCATTCGCGCTGTTCATGGTTTCAAAATGCCTAAATCCATAGCTGAGAAGAAATTTAAAAAAGTTCCAAAAATATAATGATTATATTCAACACAGCGACTTCAAAAATGTTGTACAGTCTTAATTCTATCTGTAAGCTATTTTACATTTAAAACTGGCAACAAGAAGATACTACATTCAAGAAGACAAAATAAAATTTTGGAAACTTTTGTATAAATAAATTATTTATTTATTTTTTGTTTATTATTTTCTATTTTTTTCATTATTATGATTATTTAGCTTTTTGAAAATCTACAAACAGTATTTAGACATTCTAGTCCTTTAGTGATGCAAAAATGGTGTATATCTTCTTTTCTTGAAGAAACCCTCTCAAATATCAAAGACGCGTATCAAAAATTTATTGGCTTATTTTACTTAAATTTTTTAAAGAGCTAAGTGAAAAATTTTGAATTTTTTTTTAATTTGTGGATTTTAATAACATTGTAAGAAATGTTTTGTTTTATTGTCATTTCTCATTCGATTTCAAGAAACTATATTTGCGTTATCAAAAGATATAAAAATATATGAAATGAAAGATTTTAGAAATTATCAGTGTAAATGAAGATCAATGATTTTATTTCGAAACTTAGAGTTAATTTAATACATGTTATACAGATTTAAAATAAGATTTTATTTATCTATATTTGTGATGTAACAGAAATCGTTAGGAATTTCAAGCAAAATTTTCAAAGATCGTGTTTAAAAGCAAATATTCTACCAAGAAAAATTTATCTATTTTACTTTATTTCCTTTAAATTATTTTAAAATATTGCAGTATGACAAAAGAAATTGACTTTTGTCACCATAAAAACTAAACCATTCTTTTTACCTCTATGTACCATTAACATATAGAAAAGCACTACATTTTTTGTGATCTATAACATACTTCACTCTATTTGCTTTAGGGTATGTGGAAATCACATCTCAATTATTCCACACAGTTTTACAGACAATCGATTTATTACAGAGTTGTAATAAATCGATTTAAGTGAATTACTCAAATTTATAGCAGCGTTATTATGCTATTTTAGCAGTGAATTATATTGTAATATTGTAGGGCTAAATATAAACTGCTGTATATGAATAGCAATTTGTTTCGCTCCAAGCATGCGGAGCGATGTGCTAGAATTTCATATAAATAATGATTAAAAAAAATCACCTGCGGCTGGAGATCTTGCATTTTGTGTTAAGTGAGTCGTTACGCTGTGAAAAGAAAAAAGTATGGCAATAGTTACAGAAAGCTAATTATCTTAACTAGCACGCATGTTCATTTCCTTCTTAGTCTAAACTGGGTAAGCTTAAGCAAAGAAAATAAAAAGAAACCAAATTAAATTTCAAAAATTTCTGTTTTCGCTTCACTTTAATAAATGGTTGAGTTAATTCTAAGCAGCTGTCTCATGCTTTATCTGTTGAATACATAACCGAACGGCTAGAAAAAGTTGTTTTATAATAAGTGATAACCAAAAGAATAAATCAAACAACTAAATAATTAAAACAATGGAGAAATAGGGACTCTTTTCTTGAGAACATGGCTTAAGATATTCAAAATGTCAGAATGTTTAAGAAATTTTTGTACAACTGTTTTTGTACAAATTTTTGTACAGTAATTTAAAAACTTGAGAATTCTCGTCTTTAAAGATTTTGATACTGCCTTATCCTAAAAAAAAATGGTTTTTACAGGATTTGATTTTTTTATTTAAAAAATAGTGCTTAGTGAATTTTCTTTCCTTATTTCTATACCAAAAATAATCTAAAATGCCCAGTATCACAAATTTAAATTTTATCTTTAAATTAAATGTTTCATTAAGATATTATTTATATATATTTGTCAGACTGATACAAAAAATCTGAAAAGAAATGTGTGAAAAAGCGCTGAAGATATCTATTTCTCAATTAATCTGATTTTTGATTAATTGAACGCCTTATTTTAATCTATACATTACTTATCTTTAAAATTTCTGAGTGAGCAGATGTAACAAAATAATTAAAGGAACGTTATTTGTTATAATTAAAGGAACGTTATTTATTATAATTAAAGGAACGTTATTTATTATAATTAAAGAAACGTTAATTTTCCTTGCTATACATACTTTTCTACACGCTATAAGATTTAGAAAATAATAATAAAAACTCTTTATTGGTCGAGAAAAATCAAACCAACGGAAGAAAAATATCTTTATTAAACGCAAGAAAAACGAGATGAAATTTCCTCCTGGTTAAATTATAAATCCAACTTATCTATTACGAAGACAAATTTGAATATATATTTAATTACCATATGAAGCCTCAAACTTTTTTTCAAATTACATATACAGCTGAAAAGAAAAATCTTTCACATCTACATCAATAATCAGAAGAGTATCACATCTACATCACAAGTACAAGAGTACTTTCACATCTACATCAATAATCAGAAGAGTATCACATCTACATCACAAGTACAAGAGTACTTTCACATCTACAAGTACAAGAGTATCACATCTACATCAATAATCACATTTTCCAAATTATAGATAACGTTTAGTTATTCACATGTGTAACGATTCAATACAAAAATGACATGGAATCTTTAAATCTTTCTATGAATTCTAAAACTGTTTCCCGATAATCAATTCGACATTATCTCCAGACAGAAGATGTTATATAATTGAATGGTAGAGAAAACTACAGATTAAAAAGTTTTTAATAAAATATAAAATTCAAATAATAAAGTACAGTGAAGCATATTAAAAAATGAGCAGATGAAATCTCTACATGGTTAAATTGTAAATTTAATGTAATGTAGGCGAATTTACATGTATTTGTAATTTCCATGTGAAATTAAAAATTTTCTATCAAATCCGATCTTTCTATTTTCTGTCAAATCTAAAATTTTCTTTTACACTATATATGCAGCTGAGAAGAAAAATGAATAAAAATATTAAGAAAAATCGTCACTCCTGCGTCAATATTCATATTTTCTAAATAATAAGATAACATTAATTCATTCACACACGCTACGATTCAATACAAAAAGACATGGAATCTATAAACATATCAAATGTCCCATGGACTATTTAATTGTCTCCCAAGAATTAATATAGAAAAATCTACCAAGAATCAATGCGGCAAGATCTCCTAAGAATTAATACCGCAAGATCTGCCAAGAATCAATGTAGTAAGATCTACCAAGAATAAATACGATCAACGAAATAAACGGGTTCATGTAAAAAATAGCAGAGAAAGAGATACATTAAAAAAAGATTCCATATTATAAAATACAAAGAAGCATAATAAAAACAATGAGGAGATGAAATTTCTGAGTGGTTAAATAATAAATATAGTGTATCAAAATCGTAAATTTAAGTGTCAGGAGAAAGTAAAATATTTTTTATAGCATTAAACAGCTAAAAAATAATAATATATAGTCTGAAATAGACTCCGAGTAACGAAGCTAAATGAAACATAATCTAAAAACCCAGTTAGAGGATTTGCCAACCCATTAGACGGTAGTCAGCAAATACAAGCAATAATTATCATCATCTTTTTTTTTTTAATATCGATACACTGCAGACAGAGAAAAAGCGAGCGAGAAAGATTGATAGCTCGATTACATAGATAGATTAGATAAGGGCTTCGTAGCTCTTCTTTTCTATCCGTACTACAGTTTATGTGTGTACCAAGAGCACACAAAAAGCCTCGGACTGATCCTGTTGATTCAGTTGTGCTGACGAAGACAGCAGAGCAAATGCGTCATGTTACGATGGTCGAACGAATTCGATGTTTGCTCTCATCATACAGATCAGTAAAAAGGACTCGAATGGTCGCCAATACAAGAAAAGGAAATTTCTCCAAAATAATAAGCGGGATATTGGAAGGTCTTGTCTTTTATGCTGTAGAATATTGGTCACGCGAGATAAAATTTTTGGATCGCCAAATAGCTTGGTTTGGAGAGACTCGCAAATGACAAAATGATTTCTTCATAACTATCTTGGGAAAATATTTCCAGAATATTGATTAGTAGAGTCTAAATACTCTGTTAGTATATCACAAATTATTTCAGTAACAAAGTTTTTTAATGTATTTTTCAGTTATCTTGCTTCCTTATTTTAAATTACTATCATACATTAAAAAAGTATTCTATAATACGTAACAATGATTCAAGAATTTTTACTCTAATAAATATACGCCGTATTTGTTAAAAGGAAATGATAATGTACTATAATAACTTGCTTTATTGACCTACTTTTATATAAAGCCTTTAAAAAATGTACTCACATGGTCATTAATAAAATTTTATTTTCCAAAATTCTGTAAATACGAGTAATTACAATTAGAAAGCAATTATTCTAATATATTAAATGTTAATTCAACGCATATAAAGTTTTCGTTGCATAACTTACCAGCATTTTGAAATTTAGGAAAAATATTTTTGACATGGAGCATGACAATGAGAAGATAAACATAAGCTGAATTATTACATTCCTAAAATGTTTTAAAAAATTAAAAAAAAATAAATAAACTAATTCCATTTCTAACGACCAAATGTTGTAAATATGAAATATCACTGACATGCATGAGAAATTTAAATAAAGTTATCTTGAAATCAATAAAAATATTTTTAACTAAATTTTTCCAAAAATACGATAAGATATTCAAAAGTTGCAATTTTAAACAATGTTTTATATTTAATTTATATGAATAAAGGTAACAAAATAATCACTGGAATTGCAATCGGATATATCCATTATTTCTCAATTCTCTCTACGAAGGAAAATTAATGAAGGACAATGACAAAGCTGTTTTCTTTACATTATAAGAAATTTCAAGGGACAATCTTTTACATTTTTATTTCCAGGACTTATATTTAAAGGATGAAAGCATTATATTTGAAAATACTTATTTCAGCTCTGTTTTATAATATAGAGGCTCAAGTTTTGAAACTTGTTTCCATTATGCAATGTTGCAAATTATGATTATTTTTATACTCAGAAATCTATATAAGTGAAATCTGAAATTCTACTAAATAAATATTTCTCCTTTATGCTTGCAAAATCTTTCTGCCTATCTGAAACTGTTTAAATCTTTTCAGCAAGTGCGTCAAAAAACATTCCGTAACGAAAAGGATGTATTATTGCTCGATTTCTTAAACCGTTACTTGAGTTAACAGCTTGAAGCAGAACGAATTTAATTCGAAATTTAAATTCCTAGTTCTTATAAGAAAACTTCAAATATATTAATCATTTTGTCACATCTACAAAATAAAATGAGAAATATTTCAATTTAAGCTTTAACTCTAGTAAGTTTAAACGCAAGTGATGTCGAAATGGATTAAAACTTAAATGTGCTACTAATTTAATCATAACTAAAAAAGAGATATTTTAATGAGCTTTATGAGTATCTTGATTTCAAGTTTAGCGTTTGGCTGTATAGAGAAGAATATTATATTCTGAATCATACTTTAATGGCAAGGATAGTTAGTGGAATAAAATGGTCAGTTAATATTAGTTAATTTTTCTTCAGTACTCTTAATCGTCTGTTCTTTTTTTGTGAAATAAAAAGTGCTAAAATACAGCTGGAAGTTAAATAGACTCGTTTAGTACCCTCAGATTATATCTTTATGGTAATTCTAGTGTCCATATTAATTGTATGGAAATCATGAGTGTTATATAGTTAGTTGTTATGTAAATTATGAAGTTTAGTTGCAGAAGTTTTATAGAAAGCATCAAAAATTTCCAAACTCTTAATCACCCGAATATTTTAATCCATAAATAATTCTCCTAAAAACTATCTATGAGAATATATCGATAGTACACTAACTAATCAGAAAGGAGGCATGCCCCATTTATCGAAAAAGACACGAGGATTATCAGATAGGTAATAGCATTTTCAGAGAACAACATATTGTAGAATTTTTAATAACAGCTTATCTTAATAATGCATCATTCTAAAACGTTATATAAATACCCCCTTAGCTTGATTTCACGAAAATAGAAAATTGATTTTTTAAGTAATATTTTTACTCATTTATTTGTCATTGTGTTAAGATTTAAAATACTGCATTATTGCTTTTTTGCAAACTAGTTACATTTTTTTATATAAATCAACAACAATTAGAGCAAGCAATTACTACTGACTAGAGCTCAATAAATGTGAGAGAAGGAAGAATTATCTCGCCAATAACAACAACTGAGCTAAGTATATCCAAGAAAGAGAAATTTATACGTAGTGTAATCAAAAATAGAATTATTTTCTTCCATTGCGCAAGTTCTCTTTAGCTTGATTTATCAATCAACACAGATCGACAAATAATTTGTGTTAATAGCATTTTTATTATGTCTTGACTAACAAATACAAGTTCATGATTCTTGTAGTTCGGAAGGGGGACGACTATATTATTTGATGCCGAACATTTTCAAATCAAAAACTTCACTTGCCAAGTGGCACCGAACAAACTCAAATATCGTTTCTGTCACACTTTTTTCCTTCGTTCTTTTTTCGAGCGAGCTTTGAAAAACATCTTTAGTGACATCTTTACAAGTGACAAAGGGTGTATGACATGTCAAGCATCCACCACACAAGGCTGGCCGGTTTGTCTGTGAGCAGATATATCGCCACAGCTCGTTGAATCCGCCCAGCAGTTCTCTAGACAATAAAGCGATATAGCAAGGTCAACCGTGTTTTTGCTTTTGTCTAAGGATGCGAATACATAAAACAGAGAAGGAAAAACAGAAAGGAAAATAAGAAAAAAGAAAAAAAGGTTTGGGGGTTATGTCGAGATTTACGATCAAGTTACGCCTGCGAGGAGTTTTCAGCAGTCGGGCTAAGGTCATTGAAATCGAAATTATTTTCAGCTTTTTTTTATTATTATTTCTGTTTATTTCTATTACAAATACGCTGTGGGTCAGAGTGTTGCGAATGAGGTTCAATGGCAAGGTTAGCCTTGTGGTTTTACGTCTTTCGTCTGCTTTCTTCCCAATATATTCATAATGGAATCAATTATTCATCACAAGTTTTCATTTTTTAGAAATCGAATACGTTCCTGAAGGCTGCATAAGGATGTCAGTATAATATTTGCCCACCTTATTACAGTTTGCCTTATTAAATAATCGCATTATAAGTTGTAAGTAACAGCTTGCTTTTCATGTAGTTAAATGCTGTTTTCTAAATCCAGCGAACAAGTTCCAATTACATCATGGCTAATTATCTCTAATTTTTACAACAATGTGCCGCAGAAATTTTGTTATTATTAAACCCATATTTAGTATCAAAAGAAAATAGATACTTTGCAAGCAATACATTTAAATACAAATGCTAATTGCATATTTAGACAATTTTATTTCAACTAAATATGGTTGAAAATAATTGAATATTTATAATTCAAACGTAGCAGTTAGTATCAGATCAAATTCATTGCAAATAAATTACTTTCTCTTACATATTAATATGGTAGGCAATTTCATTTGATGAATTTAAGTAGTATTATATTGAATCTCAGAAAAGTAAGTTCGAAGTATGTGCTGCAGTATTTATCATCATACTTAAATAGAAGGGTGGATGTTTAGATTTATATAAATGTGCGCGTTTCCCTGAAATTATTATGACATTTTACCGTTCATTTTAAAGGCTATAAAAAGATGTGTGTGTGTGTGTGTGTGTGTGTGTGTGTGTGTGTGTGTGTGTGTGTGTGTGTGTGTGTGTGTGTGTGTGTGTGTGTGTGTGTGTGTCTGTTTATAAATAACACCAGATAAAAGATTCCACATTATTTGATGAAATCTTTCAATCCCACTGATTTTTCAAGCACTAAAACAGCATGATTAATTGAATATTGTAATTTGTCCACACATTCCAAGATTGTCTTCAAAATTTACATTAACGAGATAAGATTAATAAGAATATCTGACATGGGTCGCACATTTCTTATCAACAACAAAATTATTAGCCATGTTTGTATAATGCTTTTTACATTCATCATAGCTTAGTATCACTTTATCAAAACATATGTTACTTTTTTAGTCATCAATTTATTAAGAATTTAATACATTAGGGTATTTTAGCAAAAATGTGGTGATTGTTTTTCATGGAGTATTGCATATGTAGAAGAAAATTAACTTATTTGTTTGAATATTTTATTATCTAGCTAAAGAAGAAAACCAAAATTTAAAATTTTTATAGCGTAAAATAGACTATTAAATCTAATAATTAAAATAATCCAGCCTGTTTGATAAAACACTGGCTCAAATATTTACCAGAAAGTATATTTTACCACTCACTATAAAAATTTTTGAATGAACACCCAGTCAACAAGTTTAATAAAAGCCATAGGTTCAATAAGTCGATGAAAAATGCGTTTCCGATAATGATGAATTCCATAAAAGAATCACACGGTATGAATGCTGTCATATCGACCTAATGAGAACATATTTTGATTTCTGTAACAAAATGTCCATTATTGCGTGTGGACCATCCTGCCGTGTTCTGATTCTGCCGTAACAAACCACCAGTCAAGTTACTGGATGCCCAAATGTTATGATAGTGAAAAACATGCTTTTCTGTTTCCATTTTTTGATGATGCTAAGGTAAAGGTCACACGGAAAATTCATGGACTGCGTGTCATGACTGAATCAGCGCGTTACAAGTCTATATGCAGCCAATCGATTGTCCTAATAGACTTTTTTTTATGGCAAACATTAGAAACGAGCTTGATGTTGAGCTTTTATTGCAAAATTGACTGAAAGAGTTATTCGACACCGGAGGACAATGTATTCCTGGTTCAGTATTTCCTGCTTATTAATATTTAAGCGTGTAATCTTTCTCTATGTTGGACGTCGACTGAAATAAGAATAAAGTCCACGGATTACAGAGCACCTGGAATTTAAGCAAAGTAAAATTAGCTTACAGTTATAATACTATATCGGAATTTAATGAGATTACAGAACCGATATATCTTTGAAAAGCAACTAAGAAATCATTATTAGGAACAGTTTTTAATTTTCCTGTGTTGATTGATGAGTTGTTGTCGAAAAGTTGTCGTGCAAACAAACTTTGGAAGTGCTCTGTTATGATCAAATTGTGCTTCCCTACTTTCGTGTCATCAGCAGCAAGATTAAAGTAAAAAGAGAAAAGACTTGGGAACAACTTTTTATGTAATTTTCTTTCCGGAAGCTCCTTAGCTCACAGTCAGTTCGGAAACAAGCAGAAATGCATGTAGTTTTTCTTTAGACAGTTAAAAAAAAGATAAATTTCAACTTAAGTAACTTACTGTACTGTATTCCAATTATTTGCGTCTAGTCTAAATTTAATAAAGACATAATTCGTATAGAATAAATTTTTGATTTTATTGTATAACATTGTTATAAAGGAAGCATTATTATAATGATGTAAAACACGCAAGTCTCAGCAAAACTAAACGAGAACAAAGCAAGCAGCAGGATGCAAAAATCATATGATCCATTCTCCAGTGATTCAGTAGCACATTAGAGATCATAACAAAATACTATCATGCTATTATTTTCTTTCGTTACTTGATCAACAGACGGTTTTGTGACTAGTCTTGTTATGTGAGTGAGCTAGAGTAATAATTACATTTTGTCTACCAGGTTGCAGGTGTCAAAGTGCTGTCTAGAAAATCAGAGTTTGGGAGTGAAATTCGTGACTAAACGATTTCGCTATGTATACTTTACAGAGGTGGTAATGGATTTTTCGTTTTCTTAAGCGGATCATTTCGTGGTTCAGATGGGGTGTCAAAGATGAATCTTTTGTCAGTTCCGGTCTCAGACCTCGTTACGTCGATGGCATGGGCGGGGTTTTTCACACAGAAGAAAAGAGCGCAAGATGCTGGCAAATAAACGCAGAGTTTTTTTTTTTTTCTTTTTTTTTTTTTTCTTTTTTCTTTTTTAAAGCCTATCTCGTTAGGTCTCATACTTTGCTCCTGTAGAAAATGATCTTTCGTTTTTCACGCCTTGGCTTTTTTTTTTTTTTTTTTTTTTTTTTTTGCATTTTAGTCTATGAAAGATAGATATATCTGGAGTTTAGTGAACAAAAGAATAGCAACAAAGCCTTTCTAGGCCGAATATTGCTTCCTCTTTTAGTCAAATTCATGAATAGTTATTTAAATATCAATTCATTTCAGAAATGCTCAATCAGATAACTAGCATATATTTAAGGGTATATATATATATATATATATATATGTGTGTGTGTGTGTGTGTGTGTGTGTGTGTGTGTGTGTGTGTGTGTGAAAAAAAATTTCGGAAATGTAAACTTTGTAACCGAATCTCTCGCTTTATGAATATGAATGTCGCGATGAAACAAATTTGCCAATAGTGTAGCTACGGCAAATGGCAAGCGGCACGTAACAAATGCGTAATAATCAAAATAAAAGCAATAAATAAATAAAAATATCCGTTCTTTTTTATAGTTTCAATATTCTGACTTGCACAAATTCTTCATTCCAGATATAAAAAACACTGATAAGCACAATATCATTTTACTGATATGGATTATAACTATTAATGATCGCTGCTTTATATACTCTGATTTAGTATCCTCGTGCAGATATTTCATTTAATTCACCTAAGCTACGTTATGGTAATACTTATGCCAAACCAAGATTATTTTGGTTGAGGCAATGTTTATAAAACGAAAAGCACGTAGTTGTTAGTGTTGTTCTGTTTTCTTTAAATCCCTATAAGAATTATAGTTTGTCCTTTATTTAAAGTAATCTGGCATGTGAAGGTGATTCAAGCACTGTCCAACTTTTTTTCAAGAAATCCATTTTTTCTTAAAGTTTTATTATAATCAAGCAAAAAAGGAATGATAAAAGATCCAATATTAATTTTATGAAAAGAGCTTCTTCAATTTTTTAATCTTAACTTATTTATCATGATTGCAAAAATTCAAACTGCCAAAAAGTTTGAAAAAAAAAAAAAAAACGTTAAACCAATATCGCCAAAAACGCAATACCATAGACTAGAATAAGCATTTTATAAAAAAGTTCTTGAATTTTGAAGAAATAACCGAATACAAGTATTACAGACTCTTATCAGCCTTATTTCTCTACAATTAGACTTGTGAAATCTTTGTGATTCATGTAAGAACTAAAAATATGTTGAAAGAATACTTCAAGAAATGCTCAAAAACATTAAAATCCTAATGAGTTCATTCATACATTTATTTATCTAATTCATTAACTACACAAGAAAAGATTAAACATAACAAGAAAAAAACAAGAATGATCTGTTTGAAAGGCAAGCAACAGCATATTTTTTTTTCATTCATAGGAAATATTAGTAGATTAATTCAATTCAGCGTGCTACTGAAATAACTTCTTGGCTATTTTTACAAGATAATGCAATAAATAAACTAACGCTGAAACCGCCAAATGGTTGTACTACCTTCAGGTACTTTCTGTGACAAAATCGCTTTCATAATATAGTGAAACATCTGAGATGCATGTAAAAGAATTGCATTTAAAAAACTGATCGAATTTTAAATGAATTGCGCTTTTATAAGACAGATATATATATATATATATATATTGTTTTGAGTTGTCATTTTTTTTTCTTTTACATTTTTGTTCCCTTTTTTGACAAAATATTTTGCAGTCTTTTTATTGATAAAAAAAATAAGAAAAACCTCACAATCCAAATTTGTTTTACTTTTAAAATTAATAATAGTTCATATTTTTAATAACAATGACTACCACTTATTAAAACATTTTCATGCGAAGTTAAAAACCGATTGCGTCTACCATTTATCTTGCACTGTCATTCTGGAGTATGTTTTAGTAGCGAAACAATGAATCCAAATAGAACTTTCATGCGTGGCCACTTAACGTTTAAACAAAGTTAATGCGAAAAAATAAACACTGACAGTTCGTTATTTCAAGTGAATTATAAAACTGACCAAAGAAGTCAAAGATAAAGATCTGAAAGTTACATATCGGAAAAAATCCTAGGCAGACACCAGAAATGTTAAGTGATGTGGGCAGGTGAGTTTTCAAAACATTATTGAAAAGGGAAGAAAACGGCTGCTTAGTGTCTTAATGTGACTATAATGACACAGGCAAGGTGCAAATAGAGCACTAGTTACGAGTATTCGGGTAACAATCGGTAGTCGTGAGGTAAAATAACACTTAAGGAAAATATGGGTATGGTCAACGCACGTTTTGCTTTCAACAGAAATAAGAACACATCAGAATGCTGATGCTTCATTTTGTCATGATTTATGAGTTTTTTTCCATCAGTTTCAGAGAAATCGGCGGAATATCTCAACAATCTCATCATCCTATAGATTTATTTCTTGTTGCAATTTGGTAGCAAAAGAAAATATTTCATCAAATTAGAAAAAGTTTAAGAAGAGTGATACGTTTAGATTTTAGTCTTGTTTTTGTAAATGTAATAACAAAATATGTCAATAACCATCATTCATCACATACAAAGGAACTTGACTAATTCGAACATTTTTAGTTCTCCGTAATTTGTCGTAATTTGAACTAATTCAGTGTTGTTTTTAATCACAATTTTATTAAAATATCCTCTAAGATTGGAAATTATTTTAATTAAACAGAAATTAAAACGATAATCGTAAAAATTCGTTTTTATTTTTAAATTGATTTTTCTGTTAAATATGCCCATCTTGTAAGTGATTGTAAGAGAATAATTTTTAAAGCCCTTAATTCGCGCGCAGGTTTTACTGTAGTACGAGGAATTAATTCAATCGAAAAGAAATTTCTTAATTTTGAAAAACATTAAACACTTATAACAAGAACGTTACACTGCTAAGTTTCATTTTGCTATTGATCTATTCAAAATGCTGCACACTGTTTGTTTATTAAAAATACTAATTAAAGCATTTTTTAAATCAATAAAATAATTATCTGAAATCACTACCATTTTTGAATTAAAATTACAAACTATTTTTATTTTTTCGCATAATTTAATAAAACCGCCAAATAGTATAATTCAATTTGTATTGATATTTATAGATAACAAAACTTTTTATTCTCATCCTGTACTTCTTTTTAAATTCAGAATTTCATTATTGAAATTCTCAATTCCCTACAGCTTTAAATTAGCTTCAACTGTATCATGATCTATTTGCCTTTTTATATTTTCCTTTATATAAATATTCATCGGCATTTGATGATACTTCAAAACTTTCACGGAATTTAAATCTATGCAGTATAGAACAGTATTAAAATGTTTTAATGCTGCAAATGAGTAAAATAATGCTCTTTACTTTGCTATTATTTTAGATTTTGAAAGAGGACTGAAAATCTAATTCTTTATTTTGATTCGAATTTAAAGAAGT
Organism: Argiope bruennichi; assembly: GCF_947563725.1. Taxonomy (NCBI): domain Eukaryota; kingdom Metazoa; phylum Arthropoda; class Arachnida; order Araneae; family Araneidae; genus Argiope; species Argiope bruennichi. The sequence goes on along the minus strand of NC_079163.1, from coordinate 86,798,309 downwards.
TTAATTCCTTAATAAATAATACTCTTTTTCGTTTGATTTATAAAATTAAATGATTTTTTTAGTTTTAAATTTAATTAAGTTTAATGACTTGATTAACTTTATAGTTTCATATAATTTTTATTGGTTTTGATCGATATAGTTTTAGATGTATCATTTTTCCAAATACTGCATTAGACATTTTAACACCCTGACTGTCTAGGCAAGTTCGCTGCTTTTCTCATAAAGGCTTTGGAGTACGTAAAATGACCTGACACTCTTCGACATCTATTGAAGTCTTGACGGGAAGGAGAAATTATTGTTCATCTATGCATGGGTAATGTGTAAAGTTTAAAATTAGTTTTAGATTTCTTTAAAATGAAATACTTGAATATGGATAAAAAGTAATATACAATTATAGAACATTATTTCGCCTCTCATACGAAAGCAAGATGTTTGGCAGGGCTCGAATGTAAAAAAACAAACTCAGGAACACTTAAGTATAGAATTCTATATGAATCATTAATATATAACAATCATAGTCCATATTAATTTTTATTTCTGCTTTAAATGTTAATTATTCAAATATATACAGATATATATAGGACTCTAATTAAATTTAAAAACTAAAAGAGTAATATTAATTATATTTCAATAAAACAATATAATTTTTTGTAATCCAAGCACCTTTCTGAAAGAATTTAAAAACATGTAGATATCAAATATAAGATGCAACTGTTATTCTGATTTCTGTTTACGTGTTTGCCTGATTTCAGCTAATCCAACAGAAGTGTGGAATGCGATATTTATAAACCAATAGTATTTACCATCAGAAAAATACATTCCACTCTGTATTCGGATTCTTCTCTATATGAGTCCTTACATACCTGGATTTTATTTGTAGAAATGGCATTCGAAATGATGACCATCGCATACTTATGAAAGGTATTTCAAAATGTCGACGTCATCCGATGCTTTTTCGCGAATTCCATTTTTTTTATTCCGAATTGCCGCGAATCGCGAGGTGTGTTTACTTGTGATAGGAACGCCACATTTAATTTATTTAAGTTCCAGGAGCCGGTCACATGATTGTCTCCTATGCAATAAGCTTCGATACTGATATTGTTTGTTCAACTGTTTAAATGTGTCGATGGGGATAGGATAGAGTGGATGTCTTCGAAAAAATACAATTTGACCCATAATTTTTATAAAATATACTGCCGAGGTTTTTTATGAAGGTACTGCGCAAATAAAAAAAAATTTTTAATAAAAGTCTTTTCGGATAACATTATCAGTAATTAAATTATTCTGTAACTTTCATTTGGATTATTTGAAAATATACAATTATTTTTTAAATCTTCAGAATTATTTTTCATGTAAACATTCAAACAAATATATTTGATATAGACAATTTTGAAGATTTTATTAAATCTCTACAAATGACACTTTTATTTAAACTCTTTTAGATTTAGTTGGTTGTTCATATTTTTTTGATGATTTTTGATGATTTGATGATTTGATTTTTTTTTATATTTAAACATGTTGCATCATTATGTTGGTAGAAGAAGACCCATCTGAATCACAATGCATAATAATTGAACAGGAAACGGCAATAATTTGGGCAATCGACGGGCTCGAACCCACGACATCTATATAATGAATAATAAAATCCTTCTTCTAAAGCAATGCAAACCAAAGTCAAAGAACAAGTAAAATTTTCAAAAAATTAACACTCAGAAAATCATATGATTGTCTAAGATACAATTTGCATAGAAGTAGTGCTTGTTAAATTCTTAATATCGATGAGGTTATGGTGAAGGAATATCTTCGAGAAATGCTATCGAATCTTTATTTTTCAGCGGATATTCTGTTAAAGACTAAAGATTGTGAAAAAATACGAGATTTTTGAAATTATGTGATTTTTTTATGAATAGTTATGAGGGAGGAGTTTATTTGAAATAATAGAGAGAATTTTATTTGAAAATTAAATTGTTTAATCATTTTTATTCATAGGATACGTCTGTGGTTTATTCTATGGGATTTCATAGGCGAAAGTCAGACAAATAAAGAACAATAGCGAATAAAACCTAAATATTAAAAGAAATATATTTTTAATCAATATAAAATACTATTTTTCTGTAGGTAAAATTTTATTTTTATGGATTCCTTTAAAAAAATCTCGTAAAAATTCAATAATAGTAAAAAAAAAAATCTACTTATTAATTCTCCATATTAGAATATAAAGTTTTAATAAAATTCATAATTTAGTTTTTTGCAATATTTTGTCTTTAAATATTTCAGAAAATAATTTTTTTCAGGTTTTACCTGGTTTTGTAAACTCCAATAATTTTAATTCTGTTGAAATAATATTTTGAAATATGAAATTACCTGAAGAAAATTCAAGATCAGTGCATTAAATATTCCAGTAACATTTAGACGTTTTGATAAATGTTGTTAATTAGTTTTATCTAATTACAATGTTTTATAGATTCTATTTAAAATTAATGGCTATAATTTATCACGATAATACTAAAATTGATTTCTTAAATTAGCTAAATAGATGTTTAATATTTAGCTAATAAAAATGCTACTTAATCACTAAGAATGACTTCAAATTTGTCTTAGCATTCACTTATTTATATATAACTACAATCAATGATAAGTTGATAGCTTAGTGAACGCTATAAAATCAGTATGCTAATCAAACGCTATAAAAACAGATCTGAATATTATCATAATGTATTTAAAAATAATTGAAACCAGGATTTAGTTTTAAATACTATTAACATAGATCAAATGTAACTAAATTTTATATTAAAAGAGAAAGCTCTTTAATTTTAGGGAGCTATTCAAAGAAAAATCTATTTAATTTTAGGGAGCGTTTTCTGTAATCATAAGAAATGTACAATTACGTATTATGTTCTTCACTAGTTATGCTAATGCCTATAACTTTCTACTAAATGTGAATTTGAATTGTCATTACAGATAGGATAGAATAAATGTAGGATTTTATATCTTATCATAACATATCAACTATTTTCACATATAATCTCAGCATCCTAAATTAATGAAAAGTAATTGAACAAAAAAAAAAGAATTATTATAAATTTCTATAAAAAACAAGAAGAAACTGGGTAGAATATAGGTTCCTCTTGTATAAAATATAAATTCGTCTAAATATAGAGATGTTTCTACTATCTTTAAATTTTTCAGATACTCATGCCGAATGAATTTTCTAATTTTGCAATCCCATATAATTCCAATATTTTACGAGTTTTCCCACCTTTGTTTGCATTACAGCAGTATCTGCTCACATTAGAGGAAACTCCTAAACCATTTTTAATAAAGAAAAGGAAATGAAATAAATATATAGGAAATCGAAGCTATTTTTAACTAATATTTTTAAAAAATCATGCAATAAAGTTTTGACATATCCAAACAGTATCACAATGTAGCTTGAAAACTACATGGAATTCAACTAATGTTTGTTTGTTTGTTTGTTTCTGTAATTGCAGATATTTTTGAGAAAGTTCCGGAATTTATTATATGGAAGATTTTTAATCAAATTTAAATTCTGAGTTGAATGAGCTAAAAACGTTTTTAATTTTGAGAAATCGTTACTTATTGATTCAAAGCATAGGCGCATGTTGTTTTTTTTAAATTTCAATAGCATCATTTCAAAAGGGGATAAATCTGAAAAGATTGGTACCAAACTCCTATGATTAGGATGTTCGAGGATGAGTAAATCCAGGATAAAATGTTTCGCCTTTTTCAGCTTTTTTTTTTTTTTTTTTTTTTTTTTTTTTTTTTGCATAAATGAAGTGGGTGGACATTATAACGCTTGTTTTTAATATTTTTGAGCCTATTTTTTAAATAGTTTAACACTTATAGCTATGTATATGAAGTTTATTTGCTGTGTTTTTTTTTCTTCAAAAAACGATCTTTTATGAAATTCTTTCTGTTTTCCTTCATAAAACGCAATGTAAACAAAACAAAACAAAAAATGGAAGCATCGCCTGAGAAATTCGCGTGACCTTTAGTTTCATGCATGACAAAAATCCCATCGAAATTTCAAAATCTGTTTTCGTTAAAGTTACTGTTCCATATCCAAACTGAATTGCAAAAAGGATGACCCGTTAAAAAGAACTCCACTTGAGAGCAATTTGCCATCGTTAATTTTTCTTTCCTTCTTATTTTCTGCCATTAAGAAAATAGATAGATTCTGAAAATTACATATTGAACCTACCACAGTCTTCAGATCTGTGGCTTTTTGCATATGTCATATTCCAAATCAATGCGACTAAGTCTTGCATGCGTTAGTTAATAAGATTAAATATTTTACGTTAAAAAAGAAAGAAAATCATAACTGCTTACAATGAATGCCTTTTCATTAGGCATATCTTCATCTTTAAGCAATTTGTTATATCAAGGGGATGGCGATATGATTCCTGAGTCAGTCTCAGGTTTTCTAACATCTGCAAATAGAAGCTAGGTAAAACAGCCCCCTTTCCTTGGGTTATTGTGTAATGTAATTAAGTCTTCTAACTTCCTATATGCTTGTCCTTTTTCAGTCTTTATATAAGTTAAAATTAATTAGTTGCCATAAATAGATATAACTCTAGTTTAAAACAATATCTACTCATAATGGACAGTGCTCATCAGTTTTCCGTACAACTCCCAATAAATATGAATAATTAAGTTTAATATAAACGTTTTAAACAGTCATGACTCACAATTCCAAACACCCCATAATTCTTTTTATTGAACTGAAGCATAACTGCAAATGTTGAATAAGGTATCTCAATAATGCGGCATTTTAGTTCAGATATATTTTTATCAGAATTGTGTAAATTCCAAATCACATATTTGTAAATAATTTGCAATCGATGTAGTTAAACTTTTTGCATGAAAAGTGCTAAATATTGCAACATAACAAATTTTCCAAAATAAGATAAATAAAATCAACATTCCCTGTACACAAATTCGAGTTGATATTTCAGAAGTGTAAACAAATTTTATCACTATTTTGTACTTCAAGTAAATGCCGCTAATCATATAAAGTTATCAGAATTCTGTTTCATAAGCTTAGATTGTTTGTTTAGGAATTCTAAAGGGTGAGAAAGTACCATTTTGAGATACCATTTTCTTTTCGGAAAAACTGTATCTAAACTATGTAAGATTGTTTTTGCTTTGGAGTCTTAAAGGGTGAGAAAGTACCATTTTAAGACTTCTCACAAATAAGGAGCTTCGGAAAAGTTTGAAAATCCTGAGATATTCTTTATCTTGTGAATTGTTTAAATAGTATTGTATATAGGTTATTTATTGTATTCGCGATTTATTTTGTTAGTGATCCAGAACTTACAATCTGGAATATTCACACGTTTTGAACGAAAAACTAACAAACAACACTAGCGTGGGAAAAAGTGTTAGTTTGACTAAATATATTAAGGTTTTAAATTTTCGAATTGTTAGAAACAATAAAAAGGGACCAAATGTTTCTGCCGTCTACAGGCGGCATGAAAAAAAAATTGTTCATATATTTGGACTAATGCATGAAATTTTTTAAAAGTCAAAAAGTCAAACACATCTAAATAAGATAACGATGCTTTTCCGTCTTTTCACTCAGGAAATTTGTTTCTGTTTTTATAATTTTAGTTCAACTTCTAGTATGACAGCAACGTTAACATTTGTCTAAAAATATGTCTGGCTTTTTCTTCTTTCTATTAGAAAATAAAAGACCTTCCAAGGCTTTACTCGCAGATATGTAAGAAATATAAAATGCAGAAATAAAACTTTGATTGGTGATAAACCAAAGAATTTTCATTTTTCGTACATTAGGTTTTAGAATATTATTAAATGAACAATTTATTACCCTTAGTTTAGATTTTTAAAAAACAATTTCATAATAATGAGAGGGCAGCATTCCTTCATTTTTACATAAATTATCAAATTACAGTAGAAAATTTGATATTTCAGGGTATAAGATATCTTTCATTAAGATTATTAAGTAATTAATTAAGAATTTCCTGATTTTTAAACAGAGTCTAAGAGATAGATATCAGGAAAATTTAAATATACCTTTAAAAAAGATTTTATATCAATAAAATTTATGCTAACTGAACGCTTTCTTAAAACAAATATTATTAAAGAACATAATAGAAACAAGAAATACCCATGTTCATCATTTTTTTTATTTTGGCTAAAAATTAAAATAAATAAATAAAACCATTATTCTTAACAGATGTATAAATTTCAAGATCGGAAAAATAAAAAAGAAAATTATGCAGACAAAGTACTCATATTTTAATAATGTACGAGTTCTTTAAAACTTTAGAGTCATTTCTTTTTAATCTTCCCATAAAATGAATGAAAACATAAAATCCATCGCCAAGTATTACAACTAAACAGCAAATTTTTACCACCATTATCTATTTCTCTTATAAATGCCACAATTTATTTACCACATTTTACAAAAATAAATATCAGATAAAACACAATAACCTCTTTAACTGCATACAAAATCATCATAAAGCTCCAATATTTTCATAAAACAATAATTTTATAGCAAAAACTTATGGCTGAATCTCGAAGACCATCACAACATAAAATGCTCTCTTGGATATCACTTGGGGCTTCGAGAAAGCAGAGATCAAAGAGTTCATACCTAAGGATTTGTAGAATTTCCGTTAGCGTGAGGACCCATAAATGTCGTTCAACATGCAGGTAAAACCTTGTCCTCCCCCCTCCCCTCCTCTTCCTGGCCTTCAAGTGCGGGGAAAGTGGTACCGCTTGCCATTTGTCAAGGGACGGTGACAGTCAGCGTGTGCAGGGAGAGGCGTGACATGCATTCGCAGCCTAAAAGCACCCAAATCTCCGTTGGAAAAATCGGAAGCAAAAACAACTAGAAAAGCGCTTACGGCAGGAAGGGTAAAAGGAAGTATCATCGAATTGTCTGAGTGCCGCAAAAAATAATGGTAGCTTATCAATATAGAGACCTTACGTCCTCGATTTTTTCTTTCCTATTAAATTTGTTAGAGTTTTTTTTTTTTTTTTAAAGATAAAATGTAGAAAAACTAGCTAAAAATTTAACATTACATCATGGCGTAGTGGTGAGAATTACAATTATAAAGAGGAGGGGTGGACAAGAATGACAAAAATGAAATATGAAAGCGATCACTTAATCATCTTTCAACACTCATGTTGAATGCCTGTTTTATTTGAAGTAAAGCTTCCTTGGCTTGTCTTGAATTTTTAATGGACATGCGATCACCTTCCATTATTCACGTATGATTATGCTTATATTGACAATAAGATGTTTTGTGCAACTAATTTCGCACGCGTCACAAGATATTGACATCTAATTGTGATCATTCTTGCCAAAAACAAAAACCAAACAAAAAAGCGATTCTACATCACGAAAGTGAAGTGTTATGCATTTTAGATTTTGACATAAATAAAAGCAATTTCTCTCATAATCGTTACGTTACTTTTATTTCATTCTTAAGAATGGAAATTTTATAAAAGTTATATTAATTTGTATTTTTAGATTTCGATGTAAATGAAAGAATTTTCCCCCATAAAGGTTTCATGTAACTTCTATTGCATTGTTTGAATCGTAAATTTTTATTGAAGATTTCGATGCAATGCACACCAATTCAAAATTTGATTCATTTTTTTAAATATTTTTTAAGGAACCTACGTCTTCCGTTTACTTCCAGAAATAACTGCAAGTAAATATTTTAAGCAAAATATTTGAAAATTTGAACTCATACTAGTTAATACAGTTTTTGTATTTTAATTCACTAAATAAGAATATAATTTAATATTTTTTCATGTTTAACATATTATTGTATATTGTTTTCATTACCAATAAAATATATATGGATTATTCTTTATGGATTCCTCTTTTTCATTTATTCATGAATAAAATTCTATCCTTATACATATATTTAAGAAAAAAAAAACGAGTGAACAATAATAATTAAGCTTGATATGAGTAGTTACACAATGACGATGTTTGCTGATTTAAAATATCACACATTATAATATACATCCATAACCTAACTAAAAATATTTCATGCAACATACAGACTTTTTTTTAAAGTAAAAAACTTGAGGTAGCTTTTAGTGGTATTGATTCGGTACATGAAACAGTAGGACAATAATCTACCATTGGATATTTAACAAAATTAAATATCCTAGAAGTATTTCAAACGACATTAAAATTCATTATTCTAATAAAATCTTTTTTTCACGAATTCATTCACGAATATTTCCTTTAACTAATTTCTCAACTGTCTCTTTGAAAATATAGTTTTACGGCCGGATCAATCGACTTCTAAGTTTATTGTAACCTTTACTATTTTTACTTCTATTAGTCGATGCATGAAGTAATAGGCTAACTAACCAATTATTGAATATTAAACAAATATTAAATTCCTTTATTAGACACTTTTAAATGGATACTAAAATCCATTATTTGACAAAAAAATGCATTCATAAAATTCATCCGAGTGTAAATCAACATTTTCTACAAATACTCTTCAAAGAAGCGTATAAGATTACTAATACGTGTCCAATAACTATTTTTTTATTACTCTGGAAGAATTTTAAAAAAAAACTCAGAAAGATGATCATTTTGAAACGTATTCTATATATATTGCTTTGAAAATACAGTCATCATTGTCGTGTCAACCGGCTTCGAAGTTCATCGTCTTTCACAACTGACTTGTTTTTCACTCTAACTGAAAGATGACATGTTTCAAGGTGGAACTGAGGAAGGCCCTCTTCTTTCTTCATTCTTCTATCTGAATACAAAGCTATAATCTATAACTTTCACTTTGATCGAAAGACGAGACTTTACAAGAGATGTATTTCAGCTGCAGGCGAGTGCTTTTGAATGTCATAAAACCTGATCTAGAAATGACTGGGTAGTCATGAGTTTATTGAATCAAACAAAAACGTTATTTTATTGAAAATCTGTTAAATAAGCTATAATTTCGTTTCGTCAATTATTATTCTTATCATATTTTATTTCTGTGCAAAAAAATATTTCGTAATGGTGCACACATAGCAATTTGATATCACAATGCCCTGTAAATGTATGAACTTATCCTAAAATACGCAATGTAATGCATGAATAATAAAATAAATGCAAATTGGTTAGATATCTTCATATGAATTTTTTTCATCAGTTGCAATTTCCATTTTAAAAATTCTGTCGTTCAAATCCTAAAAGTAAACGGAGCTCTAAAGGAAGCAGCAAGCTCTTATTAAACAACAGGCATAATTAAGAACTTCTCAATGAAGCAATGTTAAATATTTTAAGCAGTGCACTTATTTATTTACTAATGTAGCAGCATTAAATCCGAAGATGTTCATATTTTTAAAGATTAATGTAAGAAACATTATAGTTTCATATGCCGTCCCTTTTAATTACAATGCAGTGAAAAATTAAGTTATGAAATTTTTTCGAGTTTTTAGTGTTCATTATTACAAATTTTTAATAGCTGTCTCTAAGCAGTATTTATTTCTCAAATTAAGAAAAATTCCTATTTGTGAAAGGAATAATGGGAATTGCAATTTGTAGAATGGAAATGATAATTCATAGTTTTTCATAGTAAAAAATGGTGATTCATCATTAATTTTGCTTGAAGACCCAGAATTTCTTTTATATAAGCATCTTATGAATAAATCCATTCTTTATCATCACTTTCAGTATTCATAATATTCGAACTATTTGCTATCGTTAAATTGCTTATAGATCAAAATCGAAGTTACTCAAAACGAATTTGTAGAATGTCTATATGGTGAGATTGTGTGAAAGTTAAATCAAATAAGGATAATAAGTTATACTAATAATTATTTATCCAACAAATAAAGCTGTTTCAGTAAACGCATCTGCTCTCTTGATATAAAAATCAGCGTCTGCAGTTGATTCATCGTAGGAATAGCGATTGCTCAACTAACTGTACGTGAATTTACTATTTTACGAGTTTGAATTCTCCAGAATACCTTTGAATTATTTTTCCTTTTGAATAATAGCTGTCTCTAAGCAGTATTTATTTCTCAAAATAAGAAAAATTTCGATTTGTGAATGGAATAATGGAAATTGCAATTTGTAGAATGGAAATGGTAATTCATAGTTTTTCATAGTAAAAAATGGTGATTTATCATTAATTTTGCTTGAAGATCCAGAATTTCCAGTTACTCCAAAATATTCACAGAAAATAATTTAAGTCAGCGATACTAAGATATCGTTGTGTGGATATGTAAAAAACGCACATGCATACAATTTCCTATAAGTAATAAGCGAAAGATTTGTTTAAAAAATATTTCCACCAAGCAATTGAGATGAATTAGTATTACAGAGTAAAAAAGTTGATATCAAATCAAATTCACTATGACTTGCTAATTAAACTAATATGTAAACCAATTCAAGTTTGATTTTATCGATATAAACTACACCATAGGCATATTACAACATAGGCTATTAACAACAAATAATTAAAAAAAACTAAATATTGGACTTTTTTTAATGTTAACAGGTTTAATGTTCATTATTTAATTATGAATATTATTTTATTACTATCCCTTTGTCGGTAAAATCTAAAAATAATTAACTGTGCGCTATTTTAGATTTAACTTCAATAATCGGAATATGAATGAAAGTCATTGTGACCATGTATGTAAATATATATGCTCCACGTTTCTTCCTAAACAAATGAACTGAATTCAACCAAATTCTGCACACAATATTTAAAAGAAACGAAAGAAAGATCCACATTTCTTCCTAAACAAGTGGACCGCATTCAACCAAATCCTGCACACAATATTTAAAAGAAAAGAAAGAACACTGGAAATCTTTAATCGTACCAAAATAAATTCAGGAATTAATTAGAAATTAACTGAAATTTTGAATTTTTTCCACAGTAACTTCAAAGAAATTATTCCAAAAATATTTTTAAGCCATTTTAAAATTCAAAGTTTTATCTTTTTAGTGATACCAATTTATTTTTTTGTAATTTTTCCTTCAATTAAAAATTCAATTAAAATTAATGCAGATGATTTTGAAATAATGAAATGTATAGGCATACGCCATTTTTAAAAATAGGCAAATCTTTGACTTACTCTAAAACGATTTCTTTAAATTACTCTTTCATTTTATACATATCTCAGATAATGATTTTATTTGTATTAAATTAGTGATTTAATAATACCTGAAAGAAAACATAAATCTGCTGCTTAAATTCAAACGAAGCCAAGAAAAGTAAAGCTTTCGCGACCGAATGAAACAGATGTTCTACGACAGCAGCAGCTTCAGGAAATGAAATATTAACGAACTTTTACCTTTTCTCCACAATAATGGAAGAAATTATCCCAGAAAAAATATTTTCACACCATATTAAACTTCAAAATATTTACCTTTTCAAAGATACCAATTTTATTGCTATAAAATTTTTCCTTTACCTGTTATTAATTTTTTAAAAAATTAAACTCGGATGATTTGGAAATAAGGAACAGGTTGGTTTACAAGTTCTCCTTCATTAGGAAAATTTAAAAATTTGAGTTACGCTACAAATATTATTTAAAATTTCTCTTTTACTTTAATGCAGGTCTTTTGATAATGGTTTTATATGCTTTAAAGTAGTAATTTAACAATACGTAAAAGACAACTTAAGTTCATTACTTAAATATCAACGAATGCCCGGAAAGCAAAGCTTTTGTGAGAAAATGGAATATTTTTTATCGTTGAAGAATATGAAAGAATGCAAATAAAGAGTTATTGCCCGAACTCATTAACAAAATTCTAAAGGGAAACCTTTAAAACCAGACAATTTGTATTAAGAACAATAATTGATTCTGTTTATTTTCATGTTTTTACTAATGAAAAATTTGTTTAGTTATTGTTTCAAAATATTCTTTAAAATCTTTCTTATACTTCATTCGTGAATAAAATTTGCAGTAATAGTATAATAAATATTAATAACTTATGGAGAAAATCAGTCATTTTAAAAATCATCTGTTTCAACTGTTATTCAAATTTTAATTAAAAAAAAACATTTTAGCATAAAAAACATGTTGCATGGTATAATATTTTACATAAAAGCAGTTATTACTTTAAAAATATTATAAATAAAAGAGCTTGAAATTCGACCAAAGTCAGATATATCAATTAGTATTCAAATAAAACTTATTATATATCCCATTTCAAGGGCACAGTTATGTATAATGATCAAATAACGAACATATCTAAGTCGAGGATTTATTGCTTAAAATTCTACCAATCGCCATCATGAAGATATCCTGGCCTTGCATAGATTCAGTATGCTCTAACTGCCATAGATCCTAAAGAAAAATCAAGACTTGAATTTGCAGAATTTCAGTAACGTTTTCGAGGTTTCTATTGCACGACAGCGATCTTTTAAATTATTTGAAACGCTTAAATTATTTATTTAAGCCGGAATATTGAAATGTTTATTTAATATAGAATGAGTATTCTAAGATTCACCTCAAATTTGCTTTAAAATTACTCCAACATACAAAAATTGAATTATTCTTAGAAAACGCGGCTTGTTATTTAAGTTGTTAAATACGTAGAAATATTATTAATTGTCATGAACTACCATTGAATAAATTAAAATAATTGAATAATAAATTAAAAATTTTCGATTACTCCAATTGAAGTAACAATGTATCATGAAAAAAGTTTCAGATTTTACCTAAAAAAATCATCATAAACGGAAGCAATAAAACAGATGAGTTATAGCATTCTTGCATTAATTCATTACCTAATATTAAAATTATAGGTGTTCTTCGTTTTGAAGCTAATTTCTCTTTCAATACTTCTTATAATACAGTTTAAAATTTTATTTAATAACAGACAGCTTAGTTAATTTTTAGCAGACATCATCGCATCTTCACAAACAAGAGGAAAAACAAAGGAACGAATCTTCTGTAACTTGACAGCACTCTAATTCACTTGCCTTTCAAAACAGTTTTATAATGCTTTATATAAATAAAACAAATGCGTTGAAATACTTTTTCAATGTAATATACAGTTAAAATGGGAATTCATATGGAAAAATTTAGTATAAACTATTGAAGCCAAACTATTTCCGTTTTCAATGTTTGACATCTAGAGTTTTGCGCTTTTCCCATCAATGGAAGCGGAGAAAACGAATTGATTTTCCACAACGAAATTTTCATTTCAACTGGTTTTTCAGTAAATAGTTTATTTGCTGAATTAAATCTAATCTACTCTATTTCTAATTTATCTAATCTTATCTGTTTCTAATGTAATGATATCTCAAATGAAAATGTGTTTCTTTCTTGATTTTGAAAGATCACATTATCCTACAATTTATAAACGCTACTTACAAAAGCCAGATACATCAAAATCTGAAAGTTTTTCACGTACTAAAACTTTCCACTGTTATGTAACTTAGAATTATGATAAATCGTATTAGTTTAAGCTGGTGATACGAATAACTATTTTTGTATGTGGTCCTTATATTTGGCTATTAACCATAAAAAGTTATCTTAATGTTGAAACAAAATGATAATTTTTTTCGAAAACGGGAAAAGTTTTAAAAATTCCAATGAGCTTCAGACAATTTTTTACTTCGCTCTACACTAATTCAACGAATTTCGTTTTCTTGTTCTCCTACTTTCGTTTGTTCCATGTTACCAATAGCTTGATTCGTCGTAATGAGGCCGTTTTTTTGGTAGGCAGTAAGTAAGATGTCAACCGCTTTTTTTTTCAAGGCAATCAATGTCAATGCTAATCTACTATCATTAGAACTATGAATGAAAGCGTAGACGTGTAGACTATTCTGTACTTGCATGGGTGTAGAACGTGACAGTTAAAATTTCATTCATGGCCCTCCTGATCTCCGATAGTATCAAAGCACAAGACACGTAACTTATCGTGTGGATAGCTGGTGTGACTCGAGCTTGTTTTTAAGCACGCGCACCAGTTTTTCGTATAGATTAAAAACCGTGCAGGCACGAACGGAATGTACAGTATTAGACGAAGCCTTATGAAACTTGTCACGAAATTTACGAATTTGCATCAATTTTTTCTCATAATTTAAATTAAATATCATATTGACTGGCTGATGAATGCTTCGTTACCTTATTGAAATGCATTTGAACTTGAAACAGATTTATGCGGCTTCCGATGCTATTGTTGGAATTATTTTCAGATTTGCACTTCACGTCACAAAAAAAAGATGGTTTTATGATTGATAATGGTGAAAACCAGATACATAGTTCGCAAAAAAATAACAATGAATCTAAGTGATGATGGAAAAGTAGTTGTAATAGATATCATCACAAAGCACTTTCGAAATTGCATTTCTAAGCGTATGTTTACCATTAAAATTCAGTAAATAAAAATAATTTCAGAGGATAAATATTCAAAGTTATAACAACAAAATCATAAATCACAAATTTAATTGCTTTGAAAATAACCGATTTGATATAACCTATATAAAATAACCGATAACCGATTTGATATAACCGATATAAATTAGCCGATAACCGATTTTAAAAAAAAACCCGTCCTGTTCCTATTTACGCCGTATTATTTTAAAAAGCTAATTTGACTATAAATTATTATTATTTTATTTAAATCTTTGCAAAATACTTGTAAAGGATAAAAATTGACACTAAACAAAAGTAGAAAACATAATTTTGTTTTATCACCATTGTAGAATACCTTTGAAATCCTGAAACAACTATTACCTTAAAAAAAAACTCTCATTGTTAATGGATTCATCATCGTTATTATATTGATTGCAAATCGGATTCAAATAGATACCAATTATCAAATAAATTGTACTAGAAAATACTGGTGAAAATAATAAAAACATCATATTGACCTTCAAACTGAGTTATTTCACAGCCTTTTCTAAAAGTTTAGAAAACTTTTTTTCATTTGAAGGTTATTTTCGTTTGTTACACAGTTACGAATCACATTTCAGACTAAAGAATCAAACAAGGTCGTTCAAAGTTAAAAAGAATTCTTATAAAGGATTTACACCCTATTTCTAAATTAAAGTAAATTCGTCTTTTTTTTTTCGTGTGTGTGATTTTGTATTCTATGTGCGATGCTTTAAGTTTTGAGTTGCGATACATGTAATTCATTTTCATAATAAAGAACGATTCTTTGTTATTTGTCAGTTCTTCGCAAAAACGTATAACTTTTACAGTTTCGTTCGTTTTACTGCAGACATTTCAGCACATTAAATGCGGCAATCCTTCATTTAATAATTTTTTTTCAAATTATTTTTAGTTCCATGTGTTTTTTAAAAAAATTAAAGCTTTTCCTTAATATTATCTAATTAGTCTATAGATTTATAAAAGTCGTAAAAAAAACCAGTAAATAGAAATATAAATGTTTTTTCATCAGAACTCCATACTTTTCAAAACGCAACATTATTGAAACTAGCATAATATTGATAGTTTTAAGATTTTATTTAAAATTATCTAATTAGTCTATATGTATATAAAAGTCGTAAAATAACAGTAAATGGAAATGGAAAGGCTTTTCAGCAAAATTCCATCCATTTCAAAATGCGAAGTTTTTAAAACTAGCATAATATTTCCACATATTTTAATTCAATATGTAAGGTATTTAGATATCTTATTAATTTGAAGTACCATTTGATACTTCAATGCAACATCTATATGTAAATTACGAAAACTTTTGCATACTTGTCTTTTTTTTATTAGCGTTTAGACAGTTCTTGCATTGGAATAGTAAAGATGATTTTTATAGACGTACAAGCTAATTTGAATTCGTATGCCTGCTTTTAAGCAACGTAAATTTGCTTTAAAAATATTTTTATTTGTACCTAATGTTATCATTAAACTAATTTTCCCATCACTTAATATTTATAAATCTCTAAAATTAAAAGTCAGAGAGATATAATGCAAAAGTAGATATGTATGATATTTTTATTAAAATTTGTTTGAAATACCTTTTCATGAAACACTGAATATTATAAGTATCGACATTTCTGATACATATCAGGTTAAATATTGTTTTATCTCTAACAAATAATTTCAGTGATTTGTGATTCAAAGCCATCGTGTTCTTATTGGTAATAAAAGAGAACAGAAGTTTGACACGCTTTTCCTGAAAAACAAGAAAAATATTTAAAAATAGGTAAATTAAAGGTGTATATTCGACAAGTAGTTCTGTCGTTATTCTATTCCAGTTGCTAGTTCTCCTCTATTTCAATAGCTATAAAAAAGAATTATTAAAGACAAAAAAAATGCTGCTCAATTAGTTAGAATTATTATTAATTCAAACTTTTAATGATGTCTGTTATAAAAATTATTGACTGGATCCTTTAGTCACAAATAAAGCAGAAATAATACACTTTGTGTGATGCAAAGTGATCTTGACACATTGAGTCGGGGAGACCGGGACAAAATGATAATTATAAAATGGATTATTTTTAATAAATTCAGTTTTGTTTCTCTTTGTATATATTATAGCTGTTTCTTGTATTGCAACTAGTTGGATAAATTTTTAATATGATCAGTTCTATTTTAAAAAGATTATGCAAAATTGTCTTCTTGCCCCGGTCCTGGAGCGAGCTGATTTCAACCGAGGGGGCAAGATGACTATCTTGATAAAAATTAAATATATTTTTATTCTTAGAAGATATAAAACTCTACATTAAATAATTAAGCCTTTCTACATTTTCTAGAAAAGTATGTAATGAAAGGGTTATTGTGTTTAAAACTTTTGCTCACAGTAAGTCAAAATCGGTGTTTTTTATTATGATTATCGAAAGCCAAACACAGATTTCTCTTCTAAGTTTCAGCATCCCTTGTACCACAACGTATAGCCTTTGCGACATACTATACTAGATTCATGATGGAGAGTGAAAATAAATCTCACAACAAATAGGAGTTGCCCTGTGCATTCTTCGAAAATTTCATCTTATGTCATGAGTATCAGGAAATAAATTTCAGCATCTTAGTAACAACTGTCTCCCTGTTTTTTTTTTGTTTGTTTGTTTTTTGTTTGTTTGTTTGTTTGTTTGTTTGTTTGTTTGTTGTTTGTTTTCATTTTCAGCCTCATTTTTTTGTTGTTTTAAATTTTCTTGGGCCTTGTTATTTCCTTCGTAACTGGCATATCTTCCTAAGGTGAGAATGTAAAAATATCTGTAGATATATGCGATTTACAATATGGTTTGAATTTGTGGATCGCCAAATGGAAAATAATAAAAAGAGCATCGGAGGCAAGATATAGGGGCCGAAAGCCCCGATTAAAAACGTTGAAAAGCTTGTATTTTTTTAAAAGATTAATAAATTATGGCCTAAGGTAGCCATGAATAACAAAAAGTAACCAAATATATTCCCTGCTCGTCAATGAGAGCATACTTTGCAGACTTTAAATTAAAACATCTAAGTCAAAGTACACGAGCACTATCTAACAAGCAACGAAATGACGGTAATTGCACTATGCGAATTTTTAATATTTATCATTATGAACCACTAAACATTATCAGTAAGATGGTAAAGTTTGAATAATATGAAAATAAAATAATATATTTTTTATCTTGTTCCGTTCGTCAACTTACTTCATCCTATCTTACTAATATTTATATAACTTTATATTCTCGGGAAAATTGTGAATAATTACATAAATGAATACTTTGTAATTTAATTCAAATAAAGTTGTTTTAATGCAAATCAATTTGTTAAAATTGTTTTAAAAGATATATAGACCATTACGAGATATTCAGTTATGAAGTATTTGTGTAAAAACTTCTCTCTCATTCAGGACGAACCAGATTATTAAACCACCATATTAAAGCAAATACCAAATTTGAGTCAAGAATATTTCTAAAGAAGAAATATCCTTCAACTTTTGGAATTCTAATATTCATAAATGCCATAGAAGCAAGATGAAAAGTGTTTTTTGCATGGCAAATAAAATTATTTCAACGGGTTATAACTGAATTGTTGATTGTTCCATAAATATCGAAAAAAATAATTTTTCCTCGTTGTACATTTATAAAATGATTTTAATTAATTTATTCAAATCATATTAGTTCATCTACAGTTCTTAATGAATAAGTCATCAAGGAAATTCTTAAACACTGGAATCTGACATCAATTAAAAACATCATACCATTCGCATCTATACCAAGATATCTATAAACCAATTTTAAAAATTTACCTCGTGTAAAATAATGCAGAGAGTCATTAAATCAAACTGTTTATATATTATAGGAAATAAAAAAATTTGTCTCCCGAATATTCTACGCAAATAAATAAACAGGACCACTCCCAGTGCGATGATAGAAAACCGGTTATGTAGTGTAAGAAAAAACTACTCTACTCCCGATCTCTTTCGTAAAATTTTGTGAATGAATCTATTAGTAGGTTTACTACAGAGCATTGCATGAGGACAAAACGTGACTACCGTAGAATCACATTCATGGACCTCTTCATCTCCCTATGATGCTTATAGAAGAGGTTGCGCACGTAAACTCTCGTGCCTAAGATTCTGCAGGAGGAATGCCTTTAGGCACGCCGCTGCTCTCCGCACGGCTCTGACGATGGATTGCGCTCGATACCACTAGGAGGAATCCAACAGCACTTTTTTGCCAGCAGCTTTCTTTATTAACAGCTTTTCTTTAAGATACTTAGCATAGCACGCGCCCATCTTAATTCCACAAATAGATGACCGACGATGAAAATAAGAATGATTTTGAATAGTCGGACCACTTCTAGCTCTGAAACGCAATTGTCCGACCTGTTTTACAAACATTAAAGTCGCTCTACGAAATAAAAATAGATCTTTTTCATTTAAAGAGAAGACATTTATTCAATTATTGTTTTTTATTATAAGCATTGAACAAAAGTAAATAAATAATAGGCGAAATAATTTGTTTTGGAGAATTTTATTGTTTTGTGCATGAAAGTTACTTATCGAAAATAATTCACGAATTTAAATATATTTTGATATTAAAATGCTTAAAAATTGACATAAATAAGAAAAATGTATTTGTATTTTCAGGAATAATTATTGGAAATAAACTGGGTCCAAAGTTTGAGCAAATTGAAATTTTTTGTTAAAATAGATACGAAATTTCTAACAGTGATTTTAATATTTTCTGAAACTGCCTTGTTTATAGAAAAAACAAGTAGCAATTAATTTCATTAAGGAAAGATCAATTCCTCAGGATAAACATACGGAAACACTATAATCACAAGCATAGACATCATGAAAGAATCCAATGCTCATAAAAGCACATGTAAGAGTTATTAAGAGCTTCAGCTAAAAGTCGAAATAAAACTTCTGTTTAAGGTATTATAAAAATATATCGAAACATCAGATTAACTTTATAAATCTCTAAATAATTGCAAGTTATTCATTTTCTAGAGACCGTATCCTGTTCTGAACGACAATATGAATCGATATACAGCAATTTTCATTTGTTGATTAACTAGTTACCCTCTCTTCCAAAATATTCCCACACTTAGGAAAATTCACACTTCGGTGAGTTGAGAAAATACACTGAATTCAAAATCTTTTCTCAAATTATTCAACTGGTCATTCATGCATCGCTTTATTTGAAAAAGAACAAATGTTATTTAAGCGACGGTTCCCTCACTACTTAGACTTAAATGCAATTTTTTCACGGTAACTCTCTGAGGGATTTGAAAATTTTGGCATTTAATCAAATCGACGAATGAAATAAATATAAGAAAACCCGTTCACAATTTGCTGAATAACTGAAGTCTCCTCATAAAATGCCAAATGAAAGATTCAAAAGGGGAAAAACATACAACTTTATAACAAAACATTCACAAAAACCGTACTTGACGATGAACGGATAAAGTTCATGGTGATAGAATATTTCTACAATCTGTTGTTAATTCAGATTGCATTTTATAAATAGATTATAATACATCGGGGAGGGGGGGGAGAGTTTTCATTAAATGTAAATTGAAAGTAAATTAATTAAAACTAGCATAAATGCATAGAAGAATCACACAATTCAAAATTAAATCCGAAAAATTGTGATTGGAAGAGTTGAGGGTAAGATATTTCAAGCTTAATTTGACATCGACGAAGGATTAAAATTATGCTAAATTTTTTGCTTCACTACAAAATAAGAATTATTTGGTAGTATTCATCTTGACAAAAACGGAGTAGCTATTTTACTGATATTATATTTCGTGTGGAAGGAAAATCCGTAATCCTTGATCGTTATAGAAATTTTACTGAAACTCTCGAATGAGATAAACTACATTTTGAATGAAGAAATTTCTATCTCTCATTTTAATTTGTTTTAATCTTAAAGGTATCTTTAGCAGTTTAAAAATACTATACGCTTCTTTCATACATTTTAAAGTTAATTATATTTATATATATATATATATATATATATATATATATATATATATATATATATATATATATATATATATATATATATATATATATATATATATATATATATATATATATATATATATATATATTAAGATAGCGATAGAGCATGCATTTTCATTGGAAATATAAATAATGAACAAGATTAGAATTATTTATATTTTATTTAAGCAGTCATTTTTTTTAAATATACTTTGTAGAAAAAAGAATATTTCGTCTAACAAATTAATATACTTTTTTATAAATGGAAGAACAATGTTCAATATCAGTGTAATAGCTTAATTTAATTCAAAATCAATTGTCATTTGAAAACTTTGAGGCAAAAGAAAAGAAAGAAAGAAAGAAAAACACCATAAATACATTCATCACCTTTTTTATTATAAAAAAAAACGAGTGGCGGATTATAGGGAAACTGATGAAATAACATCGAAGTAAAATAAGAAATAAAGTCAAGTGTTGGAATAGTAAACATGAAACACTTCAAATTGCAAAATTTTGCAAAACTTGTACTTTTCCAGTCCAGTCTTTTCTAAAGTTTAACGAATTTCAAAACGGTAAGAAATAGCAGAGAAATAACGTATATTTCGAGACGTTAGACGTTATTACTGTTCAGAATTCGTGTCATTTTTTTGTAAGTGACTCACATATTTTTCAGATAGAAAAAATATGAATATGTATGTGATTCCGTAATATCCCTAAATTTCCTCCGCCCTAAATAATTTAAACTTTTAATTATAATTATTTACCAAGAAATTAAGAGCGCATTTTGCTCATCGATAAAATGATCAAATAAATTTATTCGTTTCTGAAACTTACCCTTAAATTTTCCTTTATTAAGATGCTTGAGAAAATTTTCTATTCCGTAGATCTCCGTAAATGAAATGTCGTTGTCGTAATAATATTCCTTAAAAATGTAACGTATTCATGATTAATTTTCGATGGATCTATCAACGATTTACTTATTTTTGGGCTACATAATATGCTTGTAAAAATGTGGACTAGTTTTATAAGGCAAAGCACCCTTTGGGCCATTTTTCTTTCAACTTGATTGTTCGGTCGTTTCTAAAATATATGGCTCTCATATGAAGTGAGATTTGAGGCGAGCCGCTTCTTGGAGTTCCTCGTGCGAGGCCGACCCAGTTCAAAACTCATAAATAAAAAGGACGAACTAGATGGTAAAAGGCTTTCTAGAGAAAAAAGCTGATGACCCGAGGGTTTCGACGAAAATATTAGTTTTTTTAGGTTGACGACGTTGCGACAATAAATAATCACAGACTGGATCACGGAAGAATTTATTCGGTTTTTATGCGATTTCTCCGAGTTACACTCAGGCACCGGCGACAAACTCTCCGAGCGTGGATTAAACGTCTTCATGGAAAAAGAATGGGAAAGAAGAGCAAAACATTTCGTATTCGATTTTTCTAGTGATTTCTCGGAGAGGAATTTCGATTCTAAAACTGTTAAAATAAGCAAGTCAAAAAGAGACTTACTAATTAGATATTATAAAATACACATGTAAAATTTTCACTGTTACAACATTTAAATCCATCCAAAGTCCAAACTTGACACTTTGGAAAATAACTTTATTGAATCTCAAATTTGACATATACTCCGATGGCTATATTTGGAATAATAAAATTAAATGGCAACGAAAATGACGCAGTTTAGGGAAAATATTGGTTAAGCGTTGTGTTGTACAATCTCTTAGGAAGTCGTACAATGAAATATTGTGCCGACGTGCTTTGTCCAAATTTTAGATTATTCATATTAACATAGTAAAATCATTCTTGTTCACGATAAGCCAGCGTTCAATATTTCATTGGAATGATTTTCTTAACTATTAAAAAACAAAATTTTTATCGTAGATTTTTTTTAAGAAGTTGCTTTCAAGTTTTGTTTAAGGCGAAGTTTACATACATTTTTTAGCTAAAACGGTCATTTTACGTCATTGTGTGATTCTATTATGAGCTTGATAATAATAAAATCTTCTATTAGGTGATAAATAATAAAGCGTCGCAAGTACATTATTAATTAGGATTTTTTATTAAGATTGTAACTTTTAAAAATTTACGCTTAATCCCATTTAAAAGTATTAATTCGTTTAATCGCGTGATTAAACTTATATTTTTTATTTTTTGAATTCGTTCTCATTCCCTTCCTCGGAACGATAATTCTCCACAAAAAAACACTTACATTGGCACCAGAATAGTTCCATATTCGCTATTTTCCATCATAACTGTTCAATTCTAGCATAAATTGAAAGAATGAGGGAGGGGGGACTCTTAGAATGCTGTTACTTTATTCTTGATGAAAATTTGCATTAAATTTTACTTCAGATGCCAAATACAACAACAAGCAAAATGCGAATTTCCAAGTTAAAAATACTTTGATTATAATGCTGCTACCTCCAGGAAACAATGAGAAACTTTATGAGACAATGACTGATATCTAAGTGTTTAAACTACAAACATGAAAAGCGCCAAGATTAAAAAATTAAATTACGAACATGAAAACGACAAGAGTTTAAAAAAAATATCCAAGCACATAATGAATGTAACTAACTACCTTTCTGGTAAGTCAATTACTTAAGATAAATTATAAAAATGAATAACTCAACATCTTTTCGATGAACAGAAGCCCTTTAGATGCAAATTTTGGAGAAACTTCCTGTGGTAGACATTATGTCAACGCAAGCTGCTTGAGTAATAAAATTATTTGCTCCTACCCGCTTATACTTCACCTTACTTAAATTTAATAATATCAGCTTAGACTTTGAAACGTCGAGTCAAATGGCATTGAGAGTGACTAACGAGCCGGTGGAAAAGACTATTGCCCATATATTGACCTAATGTCAGAATCTACCGCGGTGCTTGCTAGACAATCCAGACACTTGGGAAGGCGGTTTCCTTTTGATTCCCGTGGTGTTTCGAGGTAACGGAAATATATACACACACACATATATATATTTCTTGTGCGTGCCACTAACATGTCAAATTAATTGCCACAAAAATGGGGAAAGAAGCCTTTTTAACACTCGTAGATCAACATTAACTTCATTTATATGCAGTAAAGACTCCATAATTCCGCGGAAAGAAAGAACCGGATTATCGTAGAGCACGCTGGTTAACGAATTTTATAATTATGTCTTCAGTTTCATTATTTACAATTCCAAGTCCGAAACAGAATCGCCGAGATGTAAGGTGGAAGAGTATGTGGTGGCTTTTACTTCAAGGCTTGGAAAGACAATTGTTTTCTCGCGCAAGATTGGCTTTTTTCTGCCTTTCCATTTTAAGCAAGATCTTTAAGGAGAGTTTTTAGAAAGGCATGCTTCTTGGTAAATAATTATGTCTGCAAACTCTGACCTATTTGTTTTCAAATGAAATCCACTATATCAATATGCCAAATTATTCAGATTTATGTATAAGACAGTATCAAACTAGTAACCTTTCAATCCAGTTTCAAACTAGAAAAAGATAGATGAGAAGAAATTGAGATAGATGATAGATGAGATGCAGATTTTATCTTTACTTAAATTAACTTTTAAAGAGTGTTTCTAATATCCTTTATTGCTTATTTTTTATTTGATAATAAAAAAAAGAGTTACTTCATTTGAAAGGCAGACATTTAATATTTGACGTTTGAATTCGCTTGAAAATGGTTTATTTGTATCTAATACGGCACACTGAATACATCATGAATTAATCACATATGTATTAATACATTTTTAATCAAAATGATCGGGGGAAGGCAGTGCTATATTTGAGCTATATGTTAATATGTTTTCTGAAATTTGACGGTATAAGAAAAATGGGCTCATTAGCTCATTTTTTTTTTTTTTAATATAAGGTGTCCGCACACAGCTGCGAATTATGAAATAGTGAAATCTATAGCATTTTCTGGTTGTATTCTCTCAAATTAGAAATTTAAATGCATTTTAAAGGAATAATAAACAGACCATTTAAAAAATTCTTCATAATATTTGGAATTAACTTTAACGTATGGTTAGAGTGTAAAAATATCTTTATAATTGTGTTACTTTTTTTGCAAATAAATTTTAAAGTTTCTTATTTTGTCTTTCGCCTTTAAAAAGGTATTTAAACTTTAGGAAAGAAAACAATACTAAAAACTAAATTATTAATAAAATACATCATTTAATTTCTTTTCCAAATCTTCTCTAATTTCATTTTAAAAAAAATGAAAACTAAAACAAAATTGTAAAAAAAAATAAATAAACCAAGTTAAAATTTTTAAAAAATGACAGCAAAGTTTCAAATTGACTCAATTTGTTTCGCTTTACTAAGGAATATCTATTGATAAATTCATATTTTGCAGTCCCACGAAGAGAAGAATATTTTTTGCTTTAAAATTGGCTTAATTTAATCCTTTTGTTTGCAACACCATTCCATAACTATTTTTAAATTAAGGCATTTTGTAAAGAAACAGGCCATGGACTACAAATGCCAATTATGAGTTTTTTATATGAACTGACTATCGCAACTTGATACAATAATTATTCAATTTCCCAAATAGAAATTTTGCTTTCAGGACATATATTTCATCCATTTAGGAGGCTATTTATTTGAATAATCTATTAACTATCAAATTCCCTCAGTCTTCTCCGTAAAAGATAATTGAAGAAAAAGCATTTTAAGAGAAGAAAAAATTATCTATTCAATCAATTAATATTGTCTATGTTTATATGCAGGCCTTTTAAAATTTTCTACCTCTTTGACAGTCAAATCGCACAAAACTGATAAATGCGATTAGCTTAATAGAATGTCAGATCACATAGAATTTATCGAACTATTTTCTAAACAGTAAACACTTTTTACATTGATTTTGATAAATTATTTATTATTTATAAAAAGGTAATTTATATTAATACATTCCTACTATTTCTAATAAATAATAATTATTATAGAAAATAAATAGTATGTTGATTTAGGAGTTCTTTTTGCATTACTTGTTTACCCCCCCCCCCTCCATTCTTAGATTAAAAGGCATAATAGAGAGTTTAGTGTAACTAAATCAGTAAGGATAAATTAATGGAATGAAAGGACTTTTAATTTGCGTTTCAGCACATAAAATTCAATTTTTACTTACTTGATTCAAAATTGTGGTATTGCTACAGAAATTTGTTTTTAACAGTAATCAATACTAATCTTTTTGAAAAAGACTTTTTAAGCAAAAATGAAATGAGTTACTAGTGCAGACATTAATACTTTTTTCATTAAACGCATATTACTTATGTCATACACATGCAATTTAATACACGAAAACTTCATGTCTACGTTCCAAAATACAGATAATACATAATATTTTTTGTCACTGTGACATCATTTTTTTATGTCTATACATCGAAAGATAATTTTTAAAAGATATGAAATTTTACTTAAGAAATTGACTCCTTTTTATATTATGTAATGGAGATTTGACTTTGACATAACGCTATATACATAATTACTTTACACTATTAGTTTACATTTTAGATAATAAACATTAGTAACTGAACACGCAAGCTTTTAAATGAATTATAAGATTTAGTTATTATTAGTATAATATCATAATTATGCTACGATTTATGAATCTTCCTTAACAGTTTGAAGTTTTCTATTGATGTGACATTCCATATAAGAAGATTTTATTATTTTTCCGGCTATTTTATTTCATTATTTATACAAAATAGTTTTTACTCTCATGATTTCTTAGTCTTAGCATAGAATAAATGATTGAAAAATGATACTCTTAAAGTGACATTCATTTATGCGAACGAAAATGGGCATCACCCATTGTTTACATGTGTAAATTAGAAACGTTTCATAGCTTAATGTGACAGGAATATGCGCACCTTTTTCCCCCCTTCATTTCATTCCAAAATATAAACATTATAAAACAACACAGGAATCGCGACAACGTTCAACAACAAAACATAACAAAAGCATGCCACTTACCTCTTACTATTCCGGCGCCGGCGCTTCGTAGCATACATAGTCCCTAAATGATTCATAACTTTCCAGATACTTGACGAAACCAAGACATACACACGGCGGGAGAAAAAAAGAATTCCTCACAGAAAACTCAAGGCCTCATAGCCCTTGTGTTTCAATTTTACCTGCAGACTTTTCACCCTGCAGAAAAAAAAAGCAGCTCTCACAACCCGCTACTGCTCACCTTACAACAATAAAATTCCACCTACGAACGATCCTATCACACAACCGTTTCATATTCGCATTTGAGAGTTTTTTTCCTGCAGCAGCCAGATCTGTTCCTTGATTGATGTTTGGCATTTCGGAGGAGGCGGGCATTCCACCGACTACGCCTTAGCAATCCGTTGCATTGTCCAATGGGAGGAACAAATTGTGGGTGACGTCGATATAAGGCGTTAGCGGCGCCATCCGGTGAGGAAAGGCTGAACCTGGTTGCCGGAAATCGGAAGGATTAAAGCTGAAATTTAGTTCCAAAGAATGTTGAGAGTCAAAGCAGCGGGAGGAGTTGCGAGAGGACAAATTTTTAGTAACATAATTTTGCTTATATAATATTTTTTTTTTCATTGTAACGATTTTTCTAAGTGCTATAAGGCGAAGTTAAATAACTATTTACAATTTTCGTAAATCTTAGAAAGCTCTTAAATAATTATTTTAGTTGTAACTAAATTTTTTAAATTTTGAAATAGTTATAAAAATATATATTCATGAATTATTAAAGGGACTATCAATATTTATATCCATATATGCTAATAATTTTATTGAAGTATTTAAATTTTCTTGAATCCCCATTACTATTCTTTTCTATTGATAATATCAGTGATTCCTTATTAGGACTTTAAAGTAAGAAATATACATAGACATTATTCATAAATTCTTCTAAAATTACAAAAGCAACTAACTTACTGAAAAAAGGCTTTATCAGAGCAGACTTTCGATATCACAAAACCGGATAGAATGATTGTCCTCGAAGAGTAGCTTTTGTCAAAATTCGGGATTTATAAAATAGCACAATGAAGTACTAATTAAGTATCGTTTTAAAGAATTATCTGGAAATGTATACTGCATTATCTTTTATTATACAGCTGGCAAGTATTGATAATACGTTGCCTTTTATTATTTTAAGGAATAAAAAATATTTAAAAAAACATCGATTCTCTATTCGATGAATTGAACACGAATTTTAGAAATGTAATATGTGTAAGGTCATTAATGAATAATCCTTTATCTCACAATCAAGTAAATTAATTAAGTTAATTTAATGTAGAATAATTTGAGCCATGTGTTAATAAAACACGTATAGTCGTTATATTTTTGCTTCTTTATCCTTTACAAAGAGAGGGGTCATGTTTTCGTCATATTCTGTAGTTCTGTAGCCCAGGAAGGAAGCTAAAATCTTACGTTTTGTCTAGAAATTTATCAACTGCGGAGATTTTTAAACTGTAAGCGAATATTTTTTGGTTTTCTATTTCGTGACAACTGCTCTAAATATACGATTTCAAATGAGATGTCATTGAATATAAATTCGTTTCTGCGTAACTGTAAGGCAGCTATCGGGGTGAATAAAATTTCATCGAACATTTTTCAAATTTCTTTTAAACCTTAAAATTTTTAGTTTAAAATTTCCTGTTACGGTTTAATGCAGATTTTTTTGAAAAACTGGTTTGATTAAAAAAAAAAAAAGAAAAGGAAGAAAGAAAGAAAGAAAACCAACGGTGAGTGCTACTTTGAATCATTGATCCATCTCCATGTGCAACGCATATGCCACGAGTAGCTTTGGAGGGTCTTAAATCTCGATGAAATGCCAAAGAAATTGGTGTCAAAATTTTTCATTTTTGATTACTTGACATTTTATTTCAATTATCTGAAAGTACGCAAAAATCAATAAATTAAAAACCGAAATAATCTATTATGTATTTTGATTTCAGACCATTGGGGAACATAAAATTATCTGTGAAATAATATAAAATATTTTTCCAATGCGTTTTGCTTTTGAGTGCATTTTTTAAATTTGAAAAAAAAAATGCACATGAATTTCTGTTCAGCTCAATGGAAAACCACCGAGATTTGAAAATTAAATATACATTTGATCATTTTCTCAAATGCTTGAATAAAATGCAGTGTATTATTTATATTGAGCCCCCCCCCCCTTTTTTTTTCGGGATCTCAAGAAATATTACTACAATTATTTGTAGCACATAACTTCTCATTGGAATGATAACCAACATATCTCTCAGAGAATCTCTCTGATTTTTTGTTGTGAAATTTTTTTATGCATAATAAAAATTATATTCAATAAACCAACGAGAAACACAGATACCTAGTGAAAGTATTTTCATTAGGACTTTTAAAATTTTTCCTCTAGCAGCTATTTTTCAAGTGGAAGAAATTTCGCGATCTTCGCATCGGTAATCATTATGAAAAGCAAGCCTCATTTATTGATAGTGAATTCAGAATTCAATTTGAATTAAAAATTCAGCTAGTTTTAAGAAAATTTTGTAAATAAAGATTGAATTATTTTTATTAATTATTATATTAAGAAATCTAAATCTAGCGCCTGATTTAAACTTTTAATGCTTCTCATTTTGTTCCAACCGCTGGCTGAAACCAAGCCAGGATTAAGCTATCTTGGGATCCTTAGAGCATATCTGGACATTTTTTACCCTCTCCAACTTTCAACATTAAATTTTTTTATTGATTTCATTATACTCTTTATTTGAGTAGCTTTGAGTTTACAAACGGACATTTTGACAAACTGAAACAGGAAACCATTTAATTATCTATTATTTTCAAGAGAATTAGATTCATTACATTGCGTGCAAAAAAAAAAAAAAAAAAAAAAATGACATTTGCAATCTAAAAATGATTTTAAACCTCACATTAAAAGTATGACAAAACCTTTTCTAACACAATCTAAATAATATTTAATAATCGAATCGGTTAGGTTTTTAAATAATAAAACACCACAATTTTTCAGAATTATAAAATAGTATAATATGCAACTTAGGAATGGTAATTAATTGGAATTTTTGGATTTAAAATATTGTTCCAAAATTTAAACAGCACTTGATGTTTTATTTGAATAAGTTCCATTTCATAAATTTTATAACTGAACGAAAGCACAAATTTAAATAAATTTGAAGTTACCTAAAAAAAAATCCGGAGACCTGGGGACTGTCTAAAGTTGTGGGACCCGCAGGCAATTGCCTACTTTGCCCATTTAATAATCCAGTCCGAAGTCAGAAACAATAGTTTAAAAAGTTGTTTGTTTAAATCAATTAATTGCTAGTATACACTCCTTTTTCCAAGTGAGTTAATCACTAAAAATATTATCCTACAAATTTGTCTCCTTCAAAAATTCTATTTATTTAATACAAAAGATTAAATTTCTCCTTGAACATATACACTAAGTTAATAAGAAAGAACATGAAAATAATGATGTAAATAAAACATCATAAGGAATAAGTACAAAATACAAATAAATAAAAAAATATTTTCATGAAACAATTAATAAGACTACAAATAAATATGATGGAAATAATTATTTATTTTAATGACTGATGTGTAACCAAAAAATAACAAAAAATAAGTATCTTCCAGCTTAATATATATTTTTAATTCGTTACTATTACTTTTAAGCTACATCTTCTTAACCCGAATTCTTCGTTATATGAACAAATAAATATTTCCACCATACTTAGTTTCCATAAGAATATTCTTCCATGCATACGACTGTCTTTTATGTAAAGCAAGACTTAAACTCTAGTCTAAACATTCTAGTTACAAGCAATTACTTACTGAATCATTATCATTACCCTACCGTCTAGAAAAATTGATCTGATATTTTTGAGATTTAAGAAGAAAGATTTTTTTAAAAATCTTTTTAATGAAAGCTATTTTAGGAGAGCAGAAAGCAACATTTGGAAAGCGTATTTTATACAAATCCATAAACATCGCTTTTTTCATATAATTATAAAAAAAAAAAAAAAAAAAAAAAAAAAAAAAAAAACTGGATTTGTCAAAATGTATCACTATTATGAATTAAATACATTGATTCGTATTTCGAGAGACAATTGATTAAAGTATTGTTGTGCCTTTTTCCATACCATAATTCTTAAGATCGTTAGCGAACTTGAAGATTACATTTAAGGGCTTCAGGATTAGTATTAAAGAATCGCGAATTCCGTTTCAAAAGAAGGATTCATCACCCACAAAATTTGGAGTTAAAGTTAAATCCATCGTTGGTCAAGCCTCCTCACACCAGAATGGCAAAGAAATCTGAAAAGGGAGTGCCAGCTAGTTAACATCTAACCATAGTTTAAAATTATTAAGTCTGTGCTAAAACGGAATTAGAAATCCAAGTATCTATGGAGTGGGACATTAAAAAATAATAATAATATTAATAAAAATGAGACCCAAAGAAAGGCTTAGCCAATGTTGATATCTCTTGATGAAGATTTCAATAAAGTCCAAAGAATGTCTCATTTTAGCTTTATATGTAAGATCGTTTGTCATTTAAGTATGCACGTGAAATCTGTATCGAATTTCCCACAAAAGTCAATTTGTAATCTCTCTGAGCCTTGGGAAGCTTAGGATAAATATCTTCTTCCTTACCCCTGAGTTGCATCTTGAGATTATAAAGTGGTAATTTTGACAAACTTTATTTAGAGGTTATATATGTTTGTAAGTCTGTGATGTATTCTGCTAAAAAGTTTTTTTCATATAGCTAATTATCCTGTAAAGAATAACTGATTTCAACCAAATGCAGTAGAAGTTTAGTTTTGTTATATTAATATCTGATTTTGAAGCAACCCAAGAACTATAATATTGGAACAAACTTCTGATTTCGGGTTTTTATCCGGTAGTTTCTTCACATCTTTGCTTCCGTTTATTCAAAAGTTGTCGGTCTTTAATTAATAGTTCTTTCTCGTATACGAAGTTTAGAGAGACAGTATTGAAACCACCAAAACTGTCGAGATTATGACAAATCTCCACGTTTCAGACCTCCTTCAATTCGAAAAACACATTTTTGGTATTATGTCTGTGAACACAGCAACTAAAAAACGCTTTGAACTAGACGGATAAAACTTGGTATATGATCTTTACACCAATTTGTTAGATTTCAACCAAATTTTGCGAGAAATCCATTCAGAGGAAGTCTGCCTGTCCGGCTGTCTGAATATAATTTAATATAATATATACGAAATAAAGAGAGCTAGATAAATAAAATTTGGTGCACAGATTTAACATCTAAAGAGTAGATAAATATCAAATTTGAAACCAAATCTGGCTACGGGTTGACCGTCTGGTGGTCTGTGCTTTCGCAAGAATATAAACGTGATAACTCAAAAACACATTGACTTAAACATATGAAATTTGGTGAGTGATTTTGAGGCGATAATTGTAGTTCTGTGTCAAAGTTTACTTATAATCGGTTAGATAAAAATGCGTTTGGAAAACACATTCGATTTTTGGGTGTTAATAACCGCAAGCCAGGGATTAATCGTCAAGGATCACACGATATATTCTATAAAAAAGCTAAATTCTCGCCAGAGATCAATATTTTACATAATTGTTCGCCAATGTCATGACGGGATCAGACATATTAGAGAAAGAATTTTCACGGAGAAGATATATTATATCAATGCTGCGTGGATGAGTAACGGTGCAGTTTAGAATAAGATCTGCAGAGTCTTTTTTCTTGGGAATGAAATAAAATAATTCATCCTATTAGTAAGGAGTTTTGTTTGAGTCTACACGAAGGAATTGTATTCTGAAACAGTCCGAGGTAAAGTTTTAGTCAGGGCTTTATGTTCTTAATTTTTTTCTGGCGATTACAACCAATGTTAGCACAAAGTTAACAAAAATTGACACACAAAGGAAGATGGCAGTACTTAGAAAGTGCTTCTAATATTGCCTATGCCGCAAATGGGAACGTTCAAGTGGGTGATATGTGGAGCAACCGATCTCTCACATATGGCAATTTTTATATTCGAAATCGGATCACAAATCACAAAACAAACTCTACCAAAATGAGACCTATTATGATTACTATCACTACTTAAAATGATATATCAGTTGAACCTTTACAATTATACTAAAAGGAATGGAACAAGGTTGTTGAAACATTATACACAAAAATCTGCATATATTCCCACAGAGGGTAAATCTGCAGGAGCATCTGATTTCCATAACCTACTGAAAGGAAAATCTTCTTAGTTCCAGTTGTAGCTACTTAATACCAACCCTAATCAAGAAGCATTACTGGTGGGCGATGTAGAAAGCCCACCAGTAATGCTTCTTGATTAGGGTTGATAATACACGGGCAATACAAATATACAAATTTCATAAAATTTGAATATTTTTATATAACTGAAGTTTAGCTCTGATAATTTTATGAAACAAAGTATACCATTCTAATTTCATTATCTTCATAATTTCGAAGTAATATTTCCGAATTGTTGAAAAATTAATTTTTAAAATCAAATAAATTTCTGTATTATTCAACAGAAAAGAATAAGTTTATTGATAAGTGTTTTATTTTTATTTATTATTTTTACAATAATGTCTTTAATACAGTTTTACATTAAAAGGAATTATAAATAAATAATCAGTTTAAATTTTTATATTTCCAAAAACTCACCATAGTTTGATGAAACAAACAATGACAATGAACTAACAATTGATACATTAACAATGACATTTTTATAATCGATTTCTCGGCCAACAATATTCACAATTTGATTATATGTCATAATTATAACATAAAGCTGAATTAATGATGCGTCATGAAGAATGGGAAAACGTCTGCTTTGAAAGACAGTCTAAATAGCATGTCATTATTGTGCTTGGAACAAAAACAATAAAATAACATAGACTCATAACAATAAAATAACATTGGCTCAAAAGCAGGAATATTTTTAGTTTAAATAAGAAGTCTATAAACATTCATTTGAAATACAGTGTAACTTTATTATTTTACATAACATTCAACAAATATGTAAGTTTTAAAAGAAGATTAATTGTTTATATTGTTTATAATGGTTTTCACTTCGGAATTATTATATCATCTAAAATGTTCTGATTTCATTAGAGACGAATATTAGGTATTAAGAAAAATCGTTTAACAGTTTGGATTTTTCTGTTAAGATTTCATGACTATTTATGATTTTGTTCTCAAAATTAAATTTTTATTATAGTGTAATTGAAATCTGAGACTGCTTAAAATTCAGGCGATATTTTAGTGTACAAAAAGTATTTTAATTAAATTTGAATGATAATTAAAAATAAAGGAGCCGCACATATTTCTTGCAGTGAGAAATAATCTGAAACAATTTCAGAATGATCCGAAATTAGTATCACAATTTTGTTTAAAAGCACTTTGTAGAACAATTATTGGGATCACTTTTTTTTTTTTTTTTTTTTTTTTTTTTGCGCATGACTCTAAAAGTTAAAAAGAATTGAAGAGAAAGGGAGAAAAGATTGTTTATGAGACATGCGGTTCTTCAACAAAGTATGGAAGGAAAACAAGAAGAAATGATTTCAATTAATTAGTACTAATTATTATCATTTATCACTTTTTAGTCGCCCATGTTTTATTATATTTCACTATTTAGAGCTAAATTTAAAATAATATTTACCTGTATTACTAACAAGTTTCAAGTACTGGACAAATGGGGGGAAACCATTCCACGATTCCTGGAAACGTTGCATTTCGTTTACAATAAAATTTAAAAACTGGATTCTCTTCGTTATCCCCTAAACACTTCATTTTCTTTTACTGATTATGAAGAAAAACTAATTTATCTAATTAAAAATTAAGTAATATATCAATAATAAAACTAACATGATTAAAATTACGCGAAATTACATAATTTCAAAGCACAACCAATAATCTAGTAAATGAGTCGAAAAATATAATCACACATATATGATTTCTTAGAAGGCATCCAAGAATTTTTGCACCTCCACAAAGTTAATCCATCCCTGTTTTTTATGACATTTAACCTGTCATCCAACATTTTCTAAGTTTAAAAATCTAATTATATAATTTATATAAGCTTGTTAAAGAAGATAAACCATCGAAAGAGTGAAGAAATAATAACATATGTTACGATAAACACATTTGAACTTGGTAGTGATACGAATTATATGAGTAAAACATTCGTCTAGTAGTAAAGCTGTTCTTTAGTGTTTACAGGCACGAAATGAGAAATATAGTTAATGGGAAAAATTGTTTCATGCTTTCCTCGTCAAATTAGATAACATAGAAAAGTGCATTATTATGTAATCTAACATAAATATAAATTATGTGTGATGAGAATAATCCCGTTACGTATTTTAATTTATTATGTTAACGCATGAAACGGAAGCCTAAAGCCTAATGGCATTATTACCTTCAACATTAATCTTTTAACGATTAATGTAAAGAAAAATCGGAAGAATAACTTAAAGAAGAAATAAGTGTTTTTAAAGCAATTTTTATTCAAAATTATACTTTTTTTCAAAATGTTTCTAGTATACTCTTTCTCAAACCTTGTTGGCGTCTAAATGAGATACAAATTTCTCACTGTTACTTAGCACTCATTATATGATTTTTGCAAAATTTATTTCATCAGATATATTTAAAAATGTGAACAATTCTACCGATATGCTTTCTTTTGTTAATAAACGCATGGATCTTGGAGGAGCTAAAGTTTTAAAAATATAATACAACGATAAGTACAAAATATCTGTTATTTCATACTTATCACTTTACTGAATTTTACTTTTACAAATAGTCTATATTTTGACTCCAGCGAGGCATTTTGTTGCCGCAATGCATAATTCGAAACTTAAATTCTTTCGAGTACAATTCTCTAGAAAAACTTTATTCCAGCAGCTGTGATGTAGAAGTATAGACAGGTTTATGTATTTTCTCGTAATTTGCTTATTCCTAAACACATCTATTATATCTGAGGTTTAATATAAATAAAATTCTAGAACATTTTTGACGTGCAAAACAAGAATTTGATGAAACTAGAAAGAAGTTTTAAAGATAGGTTAGTTTTTAGTGAACTGGAAATTAATTTTTTTCGCTTGTAGTGAAATGAGGAAAATTCAAAGATATAAGTTTAATATAATTATTGGCCTTACATCTAACACATAATGTGTGTGTATATTTCAAAATAGTTTCTCCAATTTTCCTGAAATGTTATAATTGTTTTGAATTTTTACTTTTTAACTTGTTAATTAGGGCAGATTTTTTTTATCTTTTGCAAGAGCATCGTTTTAAAACAATTTAAAATCATTAATTGAAAGTCAAACTTTCTAGCATATGCCAGCTTTCGAAAACAAGATATTGATAAGAGAATTTTCTTTAAAATTTTTATCAATCTCAACATTAAAAATGAAAATACTCTGGAATTCCAGTGACAACACTAAATAAGCATATCTAAATTTTTTCCTACTGTGCATTAAAAGAAGTAAGAATTGGTTGTGACTTGCATAACGAGTAATTAAATTTGATGTTTAGTTTAGTTAAATTTACGTTCCGTTTAGAAGCAAACTCTAGGGCTATTTTAAGGCAACCAATAATTTTGATCAGATGAAGAGGATATCACTGGAGACGCCCCCCCCCTCCAAGCTACCGCGCCACACCAACGGGAGGGCATTTGGCCAAAATGTCGAGGTCTTACAACCAGAGCATCATGGCCCACCTAAGTTTGAAATAGTTTCGTGACCTTTTGTTAATGATTAACATTTCAAACTATATCATACATATATTAATCTGCAATTCAAATATTTCCTTGGTTTGGGTCTACAGTGTTGTATTAAGGCTACAATGATCTAACTGAAATTCCTCGGCTTCAGAACTGGAGAGCCATAAGTTCAATAACTGTTTGAAGATGGGAATGCAAGATTACATGTTGTCCTCGTTATATGGTCATGAACAAAAATTATGATATCGAATCTAATATTATTCTAGGGGTTATTAATTTAAAGTATATTAGCTAACTAATGGATTATAATTACTGTCTTAAATTACTGAAAGTAAATGGAAGAATTTCCATAAGTATTATCAATAACAACTGATTCTAGAACAAACTATCATAATAAAAGCAAATTTCATATTCATTTACCCCGCTTTGCATGTTTCATAAGTTTACTATAAAATAATAATTTTTTGTCTCGAAAAATCGTTTCTATTTACGAGAGAAAAAAATCTGCATTCTTGCATTTAATTTAACGCGCAGTTATTTATAAGATAATATAGAAACGCTGGAACTATAAATGAAAAAAGGTATGCAAAAAGTCCTAAATAGAAATTTCTAGAAACAAGCTATTATTTCCTGAAGTTGTGCTTCTAGAGTGGGTGAGATTAGATTAAAAGTAGTGAGAAAACAGATCGAAATGCAAGTTGTTTTGTGTAACTTTGTTACGAATGCGTGTAAATAACACGGGAAGAAGTATTCGTAAAGTATGGATTCTGAGTCATTCTTATATACGAAATTTGAGAAAGGAAGCTTTTATATTTTTTTTCACACGAAAATTCAAAAAACTAATCAATGAAGGTAAAAAAATATATTGTGAAATAATAATTGAAGGCATTTATAATTTTTTAAATTGTTTTAAAGACAATAAACGAACCTTGAGAAACGCATAATGCAGTAATCGGCCTATTGTTTCTAAGGAAGAAAACAGGGAAGCATTTGAAAATTGTATACATAAGGGGTTATTTTCCACTCTTACTCAATAAATCTTGAAGACCTCAATCATTCGAAGCTTTCAAGTGTCTCATGATAAATTAGAACGCAAAAAAACATTATGTCTACAAATGCGTTTCCAGCTGTGTACTTCTTCATAGTGAATGCAACAAATTGTTATAATAATTCTTAACAATTTTGGGGAGAATGCATGTGCCTATGTTACTCATGTTGTGGAAAATTGTTATATAACGGAGGAAAAGGGAGTAAAAAAATAGTCATATATAAAAAAACCAGTAGATTTTTCATATTATAATCTCACAAGAAATTGTGCAGAATGTTGCCTATTTATTATTTCAGATATGAAAACGAAAACCTTAAATGGTAAAAATTTTGTGATAAAAGTATGTTTTCATCAATTCTATCAAATTTATTTTCAGATGTAACAATTGCATCGAAAAAGTTTTTATTTTACTTAGTACGCTTATTGAATATTTTAAGCACTATAATTATTATGATGTCACAAATATACAAAGCAAGCGTTCACATTATATATAGAAAATAAATAATGCTATTTTATTTTGTTTCATTATAAAAAAAGAAAAGAAAAGCACCCTTAGTTCTATTTTAAAGGCTTTTAAAGCTATGCAAAATCATGCAAATCTGTATTTGAATAAAATCTGATGATTAAAAAAACATGTCGTAATATTTGAAGTAATAAAAATAACGAAGGTTATCGAAGGTTTTCAAATATGAAATTAGTTCTGCTGTGAAATGAATCATATTTTTTAAACAATAAAGAAAACTAGCACTGCATTTAAATCAGTATTATTTTGGGAAATCAGTTGTAAATTCAGATGATAAAAAGTATGCCTTGAAAAAAGAAGAAAAAAAAAAGTTATTTTTAAGCCAAATATTTACCATGCTTCGTATTTTTTAGTTAATAAATGCTTTTGTAACTTTTTACCAACTTATTTATAAGAATATTTATGCTTGAGGATAAACTATAAATGTAATAAAAAGAATGTACTCTATTCATATGAGCTAAAATTACCTTCTTAACAACTGCTTTTTAAAAGCTGTTGTTTCTCCTAACCTTTTTATTGAAAATCTGCTTTATAAAATTAAAAAACAAACAAACCTGAATGAATACTATTTGTTAATATACCTCATTCTGATCATTAATTTTCATTCATTACATTCTGAAACTAAAAAAAAAAGCTCCGCTTTTTTTTTAGTTTACCAATAACGATATGATGTAGTGAAGAAGAAATTTAGCTTTACTGACGCAAATATATTTCTTTCGTAAATATTTTACTACTGCCTTGCAAATTAAACAAGTTACTCATCCAAAAAAGTTTGGATTTCTTTTAAATGTGCTATCTGTTTCTTTTCATAAAATACTTCAGTGCATTTATTTCAATGCACTAAAACTCAAGGTTCAATATCTTTTAACCAATCAGAGAAACATAAAATTAGGTTGATTTGCGCAGCCACAATATTGGTTTAGCTGGAAAGAAAAATCAGCCAATTGAGCAAACTATCCTTTCTTCTAGCATCATCACTTTTTAAATATGTCAAAAATTCAGCAATACTTTATTTAATTTGACTATGCAAAAGAAGTTTCTTCGTCTCGAAAAATCAAATATTTTTATTTCTTTAGGAATGAATGACTGTTTACGTCATATTAAAGAACATGAATATTTAAA
This sequence comes from Argiope bruennichi, assembly GCF_947563725.1. NCBI lineage: Eukaryota > Metazoa > Arthropoda > Arachnida > Araneae > Araneidae > Argiope > Argiope bruennichi. Next base: position 86,759,527 of record NC_079163.1, on the reverse strand, counting down.
CTTTTTTGGAGAATAATTAAATGCTAAACCTGTCAAAATGGTTAATCTTAAAATTATCACTTTTATTAATGACTTTACACTATTATTTTTCAGAATCCCATGCATCTACAATAGATCTCATTAAATTTTACTAATTTTCTTATACTTCACTAATCCATTGCACTGATTCAAATTACTTTCCAGTGTAGTATTCTATCATATTTTAAAATTATCGCAGGGCAACATGGAAAATATAAGTATGGAATACATTTAAGCTTACCTTTCTCATTTTTTGCCTTTATTACCTTTACTTTATAGGGCAGAAAACTAAAATTAACAAAAGAAATTTGATGTGTACTGTATTTGTAGTCTTGGAAAATTTAGAGTCGATTCCATTACCAACAAAATATACATTTATTAATTAAATAGATGTAGAGATAATTGCCACGCGGGTTTACTCACAGAAATATCGCTCATACTTAGAACTCATTATCAAACACACTAACATTGCACAACCGGAACTGCAGTTCGTTCTACAGAAGAAGAGAATTAAAACAGCAGAGCGAAACGACAGCGCTAATCAGCAGGTTGAATTTGCATACCCTTTTATACATAGTCAATAATGCTTACATCCAATAATATGTATAGAATATTTAATTGATAAAAAAATTAATTTGTTTTATTGACAAAAATATGCTTAAATATTTAGAATCTCCTCTAAAAACATTTCTGGGAACTGTAGTATCATCCAGCGGGAATGTTCTTCTACTGGGTGTGACGCAATTTACGTTTAACTTCTGAACATAGTGAAGTGAATCAAGTATGTATTTTGGCCCTTTTTCAATTTAAATGGATCCAAAATTTGAGGCAGATCTAAAATTATAATATCAAAACTATGAGCTATCATTTTCATTAACACGCGATTGCGCTGATCGAAAGCTATCCTATAATGGACTTGCTCCACAATTTGATATAAATCTATAATTCGAATAATAAAACTATGTGTCAGATTTCCTCTATTAAGCTCATTATTTTTGAGTGATTAGATTCACAAGCAAATGGACGGGCAGACGCATAAAATACCCTTTAATGGATATCTTCCAAATTTTGATAGAAATGAATAATTTTGGTGTAAAAATATATTTAAAATTTCACCTGCTTAGGTCGTTGCGTTTAATTAACATACTCGCTGTCAGAAATGATTTCAAGAATTGAGTTATTAGCCACAGAAAGATCTAAAACAGGGTGATTCTAAAGATTACATTTTTATCGACTTCAATGCATTTTCTGTAAATTTCATTTCATTTCTTTCCTGTAAATTTCATATACAGGAAAGTAAAAAGAACGAATTAAAAGGATTATTCAAGTGAGTCAGTTTACAATCATGTGATGCCCATCCTTGCACGCGTCAAAATAATTCTGAAATACTTTGAGCATCTTATAGACAGAAAAGGGACATAACATCGCCGCTAAGCGTTAGACGATGTGATGTTAGGTAGTTAAATAATGTGACAGTGATGTCATTGGAATTGACTTCATATAATTTCACAAGATAGAGAATTCAATATTTTCAGAAAATTTTCTAATCTCATCACTTAGAGAACGTCCTCAAAGCGCTTTAAGATGCAACGCATTCGAGACTTTGATGGGGTTTTTTTCAAAGCTTTTCACACATTACTTACAGAATGATTTATTCAAATGAATCTTATATCAATGCAATTTTACTTAATGAAAATGCAAGGAGTTCTGGATGGATTAAAAGTTAGCTGAAAAGTGAAGAAAGCCAGAATTATCATTTTGAATGTATGAATCACGTTATATTTTATGTAGTACGGGTGTGATATCAAGAGAGGAAATATTTTTTCCGAATTTTTTTAAGAAAATGAGAATAGTTTGTGATCATTATTAATTAAGCCTGTGTATTAAGTCAAGAGTATTATATCAAAAAGGAGTAAATATTAGTAAATATCACGTAAATACCTTGATCATAAAAAATCACATAAAAGTTTTTTGCTTGTTTGTGTCATGATGACTAAAATGACTAAGAATATCTTGATGAACATAAATCATGGGGCGTTCCATCGCTTTTTCATTTTTCCAATCCCCTTGAAGAAGAAGTTTGCGATTCTATCTATAGGTTTCCCATAATTTTTAAATTACGGGTGGATGAAATCTCAAAGTAACCTCTTGAATCGGGAATCTAAAGAAGAAACAGAACTGTGATGTTTCCCACTTTTTAGTCACAATATGATAAGAATTATCATCCCTTTCACTTGCAGTGAAGCCACCTATTCTTCTCTTTAAAAATAGTATTATCAATTCACACCCCGTTTGAAGAGGGGCATATAAGGACACTTGGGATACTTAATAATTACAATTTAAAAATATTACTTCCATGTGTTTGTTCTAAATCCTTATGGCTTAATGGTATATGCATAGTGTTTGTATCAGCTCGTACGTAGATATTATGTTCGTTCTACATCTATACGCGTATAATGAAAAGGATAATGTTCATTTAGAAAGATACGATTCAAAAGGCATTCTTCAGAGAAAATGCTAGTTTTAGAGATTTCTACTGGATGAAACGAAAATATGGGATGGATTCTTTGAAATAGTCACATTATAGTCATTCTCGTTCTTCTTTCATTAATTGTGATAACATACTTTAGTGGAAGCTCCCTTATATAAAATAACTGTCTCTATATATTATTTCAATATGCTCAGTCTTATGAATAGTCACGGAATTTTTTAATTCTAGATGAAATACTTTTTCAGTATATATATCATCTGATTCACTTGGACGATCGAAAGAAATCGCTCCAGTGTAGTTTCTTTGGCTGCTAGAAATCTTCAATAATAAATTAGCAGTTATAAGCGACAATATTCTTCGTTGGGTTTTTTAATTGCCTGCATTTTAGAAATCAACTCACACTGCAAACTAAAGCTTTAAAGAATCAATATAATTTATCGATGTATTTATAGTTTAAAAATGTGTGTAGCAAATGCAAGAATTAAGAAAGGGAAATTATATTAAAAAAAACATGTGAGATAAACCTTTAAAGCTGTTCAGTATTTAAATTTAGATTTCTTCGATTTCTGCCTTGCTTATACTATTTGACAATCCTACTTGGAGGCATCGCAGACATGGGGATGAGAAGCTTCCGATACTGTGGTAAGTTCTCTTCGACCTAGTGGTTACACAAATGGTGTGAGACAGCTACTCTATACCGATAACGGAACACGTCTCCTATGGGAGAGGTTGTACAGTGGCGATCCAGTCTTTCAGTTTTTTTTTTTTTTTTTTTTTTTTTTTTTTTTCATTCACCTTCAGGGCTGATCGGAGTAACTGTTTACGGTTATACAATTTGACAACGAATTATCAATAAGAAATCATTGGGAAAATTTTTTAACAGTGTCTTGGCCTCAACAAATTAGACGCAATAATGCATTCTAAATTGAATTTTCCCAGGGACTGCAAACAGGAATTTTACATTTTCTATGTGCCACGCTGTGATCAAAACGGTCTCCTTTCTAAGCCACTGAAAATCCATTTAATGAGTACGCTATAAATTAAAAAAAATCTTTCATTGAAGTGATAGGGAAAAGGAAATAAAACCAATATGATGTAGAATTCTTAAAATGGAAATGAAACTATTATGATTCAAATTTCTTGGCTCTACTTGCACCTAGAAACCATTATCTAGCATGTAAAAGGATGAATGTTTTGGCACAGCTAATGAAACAAAAAAAAATTCTGTTTTTTCAGCATGTGAACAAAAATGAATAACGACCGAAATTCAGAAACCTATACTATTAATTTATTAAAGGTATTTAAGATGACAGAATTATGGATGGATTTGGATTTTACTAAACGAACTAACAGTTATTTTACCATCTTTTTATGGATTTAGTGTTCAAAAAATGCCTTAAATGCAAATAATATTTTTATGCCTCAATTATTTATCAAAACTTCAGCTATTATAGTTCATTTATAAGCAAAATATAGTCCTTACATTTGGTTTCGCAAATAAGCAAATTTCTGCTATTCATAGCAGCAATATATTAAAATTCTGTCGAAGTAGTAATTTGCAAAGCTTTAAATGGCTTACAAAATTTAATTACCTCTGAACAGTAATTCACAAAATAATTTTTTATACGTAACTTGTCCCTTTAGGAATTCATTTTTGAATCATTTCTTTCTACTAGATATGCTGTCTATATTATTATAAAAGAAAATTACGTTACATTAAAAACATTAAAGTAAATTGGAAATTTTTGCCAGCATATTTGCTGGAAATACTTGATATTAAATCTTGGTAATTTGAAATTGCATCATAAGCCTATCATTGGAATAGCGATCGGAGACTATAGATGTTCCGGGTGTCAGCCTTAAGGGCGCTAACTATATAAGGCCTTAGTGTATTTATGTCATTCTTTGAAGAACAGTATGAGGGAAAAACGAAAAAATAATATAATACCCGGGCCCGTTATAATTTGGAACGCCACTAATTATGACTAGGGTCGAAAAATCATACTGTGTCACATGCGCTATTTACCATAGCAACGCCACATGTGACATATAACTAGTAAATAGTTGTATGTCACATTTACGTAGTTGCGAATGTGAATTTTAATATGACTATGCACAATTGTGAGATATAATTAATTCACTGAGAGGAGGTAGGAAACAGTAGTCATACAAGAAATCAATAGTGTAAAAATTTTATTTTAAATATCCTTGTTGAAATTTCAAGAGATTTTAGGTTACTCGCAGTAGCAGCACGCGAATGCAAATATCTTAACGAAAGTGAACGTTATAGAAAACAAGTGCGAACGGCACATGTTCTTTTCCTACAATTATCCTGAGTAGGGTTTTTTGTTCAGTGATTCACACATTACTTGTTTATTCCGTAGTTAATCATCCCCATTTTGATTTCTAAGTATTTTATTTTTACTATGAAAACTTTGGAAAACGCATTTCATTTTTGAAATTTTACCTTCTTTTTTTTATATTATGTCAAATACAGAAAAGACAACCGTATTTTGTTTCTCAATTTCAATTTTCTGCTGAAGTTTTCCTTTAAGAAAGATTCTCAAATATAGAATATCTAGTTGCAATTTTAAACGGATGATTCAAAAATATATTTAAACTGAAACTAATCAAAATTCCTGATTTGTTCATCAGAAATTTAATTAGGTATTTTCAGTAAAATTCTTCGTCACAGAATGCTTATCAATATGGAATACAAATTCAGAAAATTAAAATTCTTATTTGCAGATATTGTTAATTTCCGCTCACTGAAAAATCATTGAATTTTATTGAAAGTAATATAAAAATTAAAGAATTCCGGAACAGAAGTAGTTAAATCTTTGTAGAAAATATACCAAAACAAGTTATGAGTAAATTTGAATTTAATTTTATTCATTTTAAAATGAGAATTTAATATCACTCAATTTTTTTTTTTATGTAGATCTAAGTTAAAAAGGAATTTTTACTATTTTGAGTATCATAGAAACTATAATTGGGATTCACATGGCTTCACTCTTTGATATCTAAAATGATTCAAGCAAATTTTTAAAAAAATACTAGTAAAAAGTAAGATTTTTTTGTGGCAGAATTTTATTGTTAATTTCTGGTATCATGTATTCGTAAAATATTCAAAAAGGTATTCGTAAAGTATTTCACAAGGTTCTTAGCGGATTTCATAGCAGTATTTCTCAACATAACTGCTTTTTGTAAAATTAAACTTTCTAGCAAATAAATATCTCATGCATTCATATTTACTATGAAATACGTGTTATTTGCTACTCCATATATCAAATCTTAACTTCAACGAAACGTGAAATGCTATGCGCAATCAAGGACTCACATGAAAAATCTCAGAATCGAGTGGAGGCTCAATATTATGAAGTCAATTTCGAAATATAAGATTACTTCTTCAAACTGGTATATTATTTCCCCAAAAGAATTAAATTCTTTAGAATTTTTTTCAGTATAAGCTGAAAAGGGCAATTTGAAATTCGAGTCCCATGAAAAAAGAAATATTATTAGCTGCGAATGGATTCGTGCACAAAATCGCTCTGTCAGACAGAAATTTGCTGATTTGTAGGGAGTATCACGGAGTGCTTAAACTCAAGGGTATTAACCTCCGGACATAACAGGTGAATAGATTAATACCAAGGTAATAAGTAAATGATTGTGCAAGATAAATGGAAGATTAACTTAATAGGCAGTAAAATAAGAAAGAAATGCTCCATTGAAAAATCAGTCAGTTCTTGCAATACAGAATTATATCTTCAAACTGGGATACTAATTTTTCAAAAGAATCTAATATTTTAGCAGCTCTTTAAATTTTGGCTGAATTGTGCCTTAATTCCATAATGTTGTATAACATTATATTTTTCAGAAAGTAATGTTTCATGGTAGTAAATTAAAAAGTTCTAAAATTTTTGAACGATCATTTAAAGTCTAGAATTTAAAAAAAAATTACTATTTATTGTCATCTAAAGAAATAATATTGCAAATGACTTCCATTTAAAGCCTTCTCTTTTCCTTAACTTTAGAATTTCAATTTTATTGAATAGATTTTTAACTAACTGTTCTCTAATCGAATTTACCTAATTGAAAGTTAACATTTTTCTTCCGGACAATATATTCCAAATCAACTTATTGTAAGACTTAAAAATAGATATTTTGCTAAGCAATCATTTTCATCCTTGGTGCAACAACACTATTAGTTTAACCATGAAATCAGCATACCATGCTGTAATTAAAATGTCACGCCGGTGTATGTCTATCTTCTGAATTCCTATTTTTAGGCCGGAGTCTGCACTGCAGAGACGAACTTAGCATACGCTTCAGTGATGAAGTGTGAACATCAAGCCACTAGAGCTTCCCTTTTCTTCAGAGAATAGAACAAATGAGCTCGCTTGGAATATTTTGGAATGTCGTAAACTGATTCATCTGTATCCTCGGGCTTTTTGCTCAATAAAGGATAATTTATTCGAGGAAGCTGTACTTCGTTGCTTCTCCCAAAAGTTTGTCATAATTGGGCGTCTTGAGACACCCCTCCAGCACTCATGCGCCACTGATAGCGGTGGGATGAAAGCGTTCTCTCAAGCAAATGCTAGACTCTGCCTCTCTATTCGGTTTTGTGCAGCCCTTTAATTGAAAATACCTGCCTAGAATTGACTAGTTTCAACCCAAAATATTCCGTTTTAGATACGCATGCTTTTATTGCAGGGGAGGTATTTTAGCTTTGAGAATATCTGCTCGAATAAGTCTAAAATATTTTCTCATCAAAATTGTCAGCTTGTGTGTGATATGAAAATTTTGTTCTTAGGTATGATCTTTTTTTTTTTTTTTTTAGTTGTAGTATTAAATAATCCAAAATGAGAACATACTTATTTTATTATCTATTGCTTTATTTTTTCCCAATCCATTGGGATTGTGCGATCCTGTAATTCAAAATGTTTGCGTAGTAAACCTGCTATTTACCATTTTAAATATGCAAGGATTTATTAATCATTGGAATTATTTGCTTTTGTGAAATATTATTTGTGAGATCATAAGTCTAAAATGATTTCTCAGAAAAAATGGTAATTCCTATGGTATTTAATGAAATTTTCTACAGAAATGCCCATTTTATTAAGTTAATAGTAGGAAGCCATGCTAAGTACTTTTTCTCTAAAATAGAACACTGACGTGCATGTGTTTTGAAACGAGATAATTAGTGTTCATTGTGATCCATCATACTCATGAATTTTTGTACATATTTGAATGTTTTCGACTTCTGCATAAGAGGATATCTTTTTTTCCAATTAATAGAAGATATTTGTAAAAATTACTTCAAGAAGGAAATGCAATCAAATCCCATTTAAAGATATCCTCAATTAAATTGTTTTTCTCAATAATATCATAGAAACCCAGATAAATTATCCATTATTTTTTCCTCAAATTATCTACTGTTTCCCCCGATTGAGCGATAACATTTTCAAGTAATTCACTTATGATCACGAGCTTATTGCAATCCTTGCAAATACAATTTTGTTTCTATTTTGTTATTCTTTAGGTAAAATAAAACAAGATCATGGAAAGAAAAGAATTTTGCATTTAAATCTTCAAAATTGAAAAAATAAAGCAAAGAAAATTTATATTTAGCTATTTATCTGGAACATCTAATTTAAATAGAGAGCATTCTTAAAAAGAATCGAATAACTATTTTATAAAAGATGATAATTTGTTGACATTGATTATCTGAAATTTTCATTGCATAGATTTAAATTCTTATTGGAATTTAAATTCAAAACTTTTCTACATATTGTTAGAATGCCTAATCAGTGACTTAATACATAACAGTAGATATACTTTAGGTTAAAAGTAGATTAAATTAGCTTATTAAATAATTCGAGTAGTCAAAAATATTCTAATTTAGCTTTCATCAGTTATCCTTATACTGAGACTGAATGGAAATTAACGCATGATCTACTCAATACTAATCGAAGCATTTGGCGAAATATTTGATTTTGAAAGTGAAACACAAAAATACCAGAACTAAAAAATAAAAAAAGAAAGAAAGAAAAGAAAAGTGAAATACTATTGCACAAAAATGACCTCGAAAATAATGCAATAAGATTATTGTTGATAATTCATAGTTTAAACGTCATATTAAATATTGTATTATACGAAGCTTAAAACCCTTATTTGATATGAGTCAACGTTTTTTTTTTTTTTTTTTTTTTTCTATAGAGCTATATTTCTCCTTATTCCCAAAGAGTTGCTTATAGCATGATAATCTCGAATCATGAATACTACATTTGCGAACTATTTGTTCGAGCCTGATCTAACATGATTGATCGAAGAGGCCAATATCATCAATGGACACTTGTTTCAGCTGTGGATATCGTCAATGAATATTTGCTTCAGTTATGGATATCACTGTATATTATATACGATAGTCATAAAATTATTTACATTCTATGCTTTTCTGTGGATTACTACAGTGAATGAGACCAATGTTGGATTAATAATAGGTGGATAGCACTTTTCTAATTAGAAAATAGATATGTTGTTTTCACAGAGAATGAATCTAATGACAATTCAGGGTAAAAATGCGTGTAAAGCTGTAAGTGGTCTACATATATTAATGCGATAGTAAGAATTTCATAAATTTATTTAACCTTAAATATTGAGTTTCATTAATAAAAATATTTACAAGTAATTGTTTAAAACTAAATTTAACAATTCACTATTACTAATATATAAATATTACTAACATTTAAATATTACTTTTAAATACTATAAATCATATTTCCGATTATCTAACAGAGAACAGTAAAACATCGCATAGCTTGAGTTACCACTGGCTATAATAATCATTTTTTCAATTGTTGGATATTTGAATAAGAGATAAACCATGATGGACTTTATAAATCCTACAAAAATTACTATGCTATTTGCTTACCCTATATAAGACGAATATTTTTTTTTCAATTATTACTAAACTTTGAATGTACTGGGGCAAATTTAAAGGAGGAATATTTGGAGAGCCTTCACGGACCTGCCGGGAATTTTAGTCTTCATTGTCAAGCGTTATTTCTTAGGTTTCCAGAAGTAAAAAAAAAAAAAAAAAAAAAAAAATCGGTGGTTAATTCCTAAAATTAATGTTAAATTTGGGAGAACTTAACTAAATTAATTTTGGCTTAGCCAAGTTATAACATTATCTAGGTTATCAGTCCGAAAAAGATAAAAAAAATGTAAAGATTTATATTTCTATCTAGTTAAAAACATTATTATGTGGCTTATGCACTTCTTCTTTAGTCGAATCTAATTTTCTCATTGGAATATTCATAATCAACACGTAAAGCATTGATATTTTTAAAAGATGACAATTAAAATGCATTAAAATTGTTTTTATCTTCGTGTGATAGATAGTCCCGATTTTTTTTTTCTGAGCAAGAAACTGATAAAAAAATTATATATTTTTGATGTTCCATATTTTTAAGAACACTTAATCAATGCACCAGCTGTTTTCTAAATAAAAATGTAACTAGGACTTAGATCGTCTTGCAATATACCTTGCATATTTAATAGAGACAGCTGAATGCCACGAATTTCCACTCGCGGAATTTTCTAGGACAAACCTATGTTAAGCTCAGCTGTGAACACAAAAATATTACGTAAATGTATGCGTTTTCATCCTCATTTCTTTCAGAATCACTTTTTTGGCGTTAACGTTACAGCTCTAGGTGAAACAGCTCAATGCAATTAGCTGAGTCTATTTTCACTTAAATATATAATCAAGTAAAATTTGTAATTCATAGGTTTAAATAAAAATTATTGACTCCTGTTTCTATGGCACAAAGGTATCTACAAGCATTTTAGTTTAAACGTCTTATATAAAATTAAAATATCGTTTAGAATAATCACAGAAAAAATCTAGATTTGTAATTTTGATAAAACTTTTTACTCATCAGAAAATTCTAAAATGGTTATACTTTGTAACAAATTACTAAGATCATTGTTTTAAAAATAAGATATTTTATTAATCAAGCTAGAGTTGAATTTTCATAGCTTTAATTAACCATTTTGGAATTATGCTTATTTAATCAATTATAGTTATAAGTAATTTCATTTGTAAACTACTTAAATTACTTTTTCATTTGTTCGCAATAAATCGGACATAGTTAAAAAAGTTTTTGAATGGTTTTTACAGTTCTTTTCGAAATTATGGCTACTGTAAAATGTTAATTGGTGGAAGATCTAGTTTAAATCTTGAGGAAAATATTACTTTAAACTTTTTTATTAAGAAAAAAAAAAGACGTAATTCATGCAAAATTTAAGTCTTTAGATACAAGAAAACGACATATTATTTAAAAGGCGATCTTCCTTCTCTGGTAAAACTATAATTGCCTATTCAAGAGGGTGAGAAATTAACAATTTACTATACTTCTAAAAGCTTTATTATTGTTCTGAAAGGCAATTTTATTTACGGATAAAGATAGCATTTTCAAGAGTTTAATTTTAAAAAATTTAACATGCAGAAAATATTCATTAAAAAGTTTGGCCCTTTATTTTGCTGATTAATGTTTCTTCTTGCATATTCAAATATAAGTTGGAATTTAGATATCAAATAATATATTGTTATGGAAATGTCATCTATTATTCGAAAAAATTAAAACTTAGCTCCACAACAATTAAAATGAATTATTTCTTCTTATTTCACAATTCATACGAAATCGATGGAAAAATTCAGTTTTGAATAGAGGTGGAAATTATTAAGATGCATTTATTTCCAACTTGTTGATCGAACATAATTATAGCAGTAGTTAATCTTATTTTTAATACTCATACACATTACCATACTCATGTACAGTATTTTTCCATTTATCGAACAATATTTAGTAAAATGTATTAAATAAACTAATTAAATTTAAATCCATTTATTACCATTAAAAAGAAACAATTTTATCATAAATTTGGGGAATTTGCATTACATTAGTTGGAATTTTAATATGAATAGAGATAGAAATCATTACTATTGTGATCATATTCAATCAACAAATTGAAATCATTCAATTTGTTGATTGAATATGATCACAAATCAGCGATTGAACCAATCAGCGATGCAATTTTATATTCATGTACAATATTTTTCCACTTAACGATTAAAATTTATTAAAAAATATTTAATGTAACTAAATAGAATAAAAATAGTTTCTTTTTATTGCCACTAAAGAGAAACAATTTTATCATCAAATTGGAAAATTTGCTATTAATTTATAAAATTGACATGTACATTCAATTAATAGGTTACTTTGGCCATTACACTCCATATTTTTTTTAATTACCTCATACTTTTGTTGACTCCGGTTTTATTTTATGTTCACTTATTACTACAATTCATTAATTATTCAAACCAATGTAATCTTCTTTCTTTAAAGTAATCTATAAAAAATTAAAGCGTCTCAAAAATGTAGCTTAGCTGAGTTGTTGCTACAATTATTTCCATTTGATAGATTTATCCAATATTTACATATGTAGCGCAATTCCGTCATATTACAGAATTCTCATGCTCGCCTATCCATAACAAAGGTTGTTTTAGCGCACCCAATAAAACAGCGAAAGGCCACCAATTGTCAAGTTAATTTGATCAAGCTGTTCAAACTCTTAATTCTTGTAGGGAGATAATATATCTCACTTTATGTGTTGAAGAACAATAAAATAAAAAAGGAGACACCCACTTTATGAGTCGTTTGTCGAATCTTCTCACGTTCCACGCTAGCCGTATTATTTCCAAAAAAAGAATGAAATAAAAAAGTATTCTTTGTAGTAAAAAAAAAAAAAAAGTGCTCATAATAACTCCTATTGTGTTTGTTTTTATGCTTAGGTACCAGCCCAGGTAAATTCTGTGCATTTAGTGAGCCTATTAAACATTAGTATTCAGTTCCACGGCCCATCAGGTGAAATATAGAAAGACGAGGGGGTCTGCATGTAATAGGCTATTCGCGTGCAGTAGCACCACTAATGGAACTGCAGAAAATCCTCAAACATTTTTTTAAAAATTATAAAGATAACGTGTGGCTGAAAACCCTTATTAAAATGTAGTGAGTGGATACAAGCCTTCCTCGGCTCACAATTTCTTCTATCTGTGCTATTGATTAGATCGTTAAGTGTAGGGTGAAATAATGATTTTTTTATCATCTTGTTCTTCTTCCATATTTTCTTTAGTGCTATTTTTTTTTAGACGAAGGGAGAGCCGACGCGTGCCAGCCACTTGCTTATTAACCTCTTAACTGAAGAGTTAGGGTGCTAATGCGATGAGAAATTATTTTTTGTCCGTGTGATCCAGTGCGTCAGATCTCAGATGGGGAAAAATTTTTAGTGAAATGAACGAACTTTTCTTGCAGGAAAGACATTTCTGGCTTATTAATAGAATTTTTTTTAATCATTTCTTTTTAGTGAATGATGAATGAGAATTTGTATGTGAGCGCGTGTTTTAAACTTATTTTTTTTATGATTAAACTTTAATTGAATCAGGACGACCGTAGAAATCCGAGATAATTTAAAACAATGGTTCTGAAAATAGCTGTCTATTTTTATTCTGTATAATATGTTTGATAAAAGAATGAAGAAAGTTATAAGGGAAAACGCAAGTGAATGTAGAAAAAAAATTAACGGGTAAATAACAAAGTAAAAGCCAAGAATAAAGAAACCGTAATAATAAACTGCATGTTTAATATATTTTTATTTAAATTTTAAATATTTGAATGACAATGATTATAAGAAAGAACTCAATAAGTTTTAAGTAAAAAGTTGTTCAGTAAATATTCAGTTCAGTTTTCAACAATTACGAGCATAGGATCAACGTGTAAATCGATATTAAGCCAATATATTAATTGAAATTTGTTGTGCTTTTTTTAATCTAACTGGTCGGAAGTGCTTATGAAAATCTTAACCTTTTCTTATCACGATTATTGTTCCTTCCATGTTAAAATTACAAATTCATACAGACAGAAAGTATTTAAAAAATTAGAATTAAAATTAAAATTTAAACAATGAACATAAAAAGTAATTTAAACTAGTTAAAGTAAACTACCCAGCATCTTATTCAAGGGCATTTCTAATAAAGAAAGATAGCAGATATATATTTTTAATTTCGTAAAATTTAGTTTTAGTTAATTTTACTAAATTCATCTTAATTTAAAGAAAAGTTGAGAAAGAGTCCCCTCAATCTTTACTATATCTCCGGCGACCACTTATCAATTGATTATCTCATTGCGACTGAAATCACCTAGATTCTTTCTTTCATTAGAAAATTTGAATATTGTTCTTTCTCAAATGATGCTTTTTATAATCTCATTAAAAATTTTCCCCCTCTTCTTCACTTCTTTGCTTCTCATTCTACTATAGATATCGTATTTCAAAAGAAAAATATTTTAAATCCCGGGTCGACCCTGATTTCGTATATAAATTGATGATACGTATAATTATTACAGATACATATTTTTGTAAATCTGAAAATTATGAATTCTGTTTTCATTAAATAACTGTGATGCTAAAACGAAACAATGAAAGTAACGCATAGTTTCATTGTTATTTATAAGCTAAAAATATTTCGGCTCTTTCTTTCTCTCTCTATATATGTGTTTCTCTCTCTTTCTCTCTCTCTTTTTTTCCCCCTTTAGAATAATTCACTTCTATATACTTGCTATGTTTATGAAGCGTCTTCCAATTATATTTGCTGGCGGTATTGATAGCAGACACTATACAGCGGTGATCAACACCATATATATATGTATTTTATTTTTCAAGGAAATAACTTATTTTTGTTACGAACCTCAAGCACTGATAAATTATAAGGTGAATTGAACTGTTATTGCATTATTGAAAATTCATTACAGAAATTGCTGTCATTTGAAAAAAAGAGACTTTTTATATACGAACTTTGATATAATGGAGGCAGAAATTAAGTGACATTTGAGAAAAAACTATAATTAACATCATACTTCCATTATTAGCAAATAAAAATAATACATTACTGCAAGCAAATTTAATATCAAGCAAACATGGTTGGTTGCAATAGTATTTTTTAATATTTGTTATGATGCACCAATTTAATAAATTTTCTTGGAGGGGGAGGTGGGTGGACTTCAGAGATCAACGTCAGTTCTTTGGAATATTTTTTTTTCTCATAAAGAAAAAGGAAGACCTTTGTAAGCAGCTCCTGGTAAACCTAATCGATTACAGTATGATAATCTATAAACTAATGCTATCAAAAATGGTTGAGTACTAGTTAAAATAACCAACCTTTACTTCAAATCACACCGTTAGCAGACAAACTGAAAGTAAAACTGATATGAACTTTTTAATGAAGTTCTGTTTTCATTTCTGCCAGTTAATGCATTACATTTAAATTCAAGAATGTTACTCTTTCTGGAAATCAACTGAGTAACTATAGATTGTTAAGCATATATCTCCCGTAGGAAATGGAAAAACGCAAATCGCTTTTCCAAAATGTCATGATTAATAACGCCGTCCCATTTGTACAGGAAATAAGAAAAAGAAGTAGAAAAACGCTTTTACTTTCTCAGCTCAAAGGTAAAAATTAAAAAGAAAAATGCTTTAGAAGCAGAACGGATGTTCCGTTTATTCTCTCCGAGAAGAAAGCTTAAGCGCTAGTTGAAAGGGGGTACTAATTACCAGTGCAGGGGTTAGGGTTGGCGAGGAAGGGGGCATAGACACAGAAGTCGTACGGAAGATGCAAATTTTCTTGGGGACTTTGGAAATGCGTGGAGCGTCGGTCATTTGCTTCGCATTTAAATGCAAATGAAGCCAGAAAACTCTTTCGTACACTTATTAACTGACTTGCTCGTAAATTATGTTTCAAGTTATGGGTGTGTTCCCCAAATGACACGAGTTCTCCACTTAAGTTCCCTCAGCTGGGAATCGCGAAATAACTACTCGCCGTATATTAACCGTTACGTATAATGATGTCCAGTGCCGGTGAAAAATCTGCACGAAACAAACAAAAATTGGAATCTCACATTTAAATTTCGTTTTCCCTCAAACAAAGGAGTTCTTTTTTTTTTATTATTATTATTTTTCGCCTGAAGTCTTATTTGACTTAAACACCCAAACTAGTATATTAGAAAAGATTACCGTTTGCTGTCTTTATGAGAGGGAAATTTCCAACAGAACAAAATATGCTTTATATTGTTTTCTCATCAAATATACAAAATTAATAGCTCTTGGATTTACTATTACTTATACTAACATTTTTTAGATTCATTAAATTTGTTTACATGCGTCAAATAATCTTCTTTTTCTGAAAATCTATGCTTTTTACAAACTTTTGATGGCTATTAAGATTATTGTGCAAAATTAAAGTTAAATTTTGCAAATTCTGTCAACAATTTTTGACTTTCCATGTGAAATTTCAAAAAAAGAAATGAAAATTTTGATCTGCTTTGATATAACTGTGTTTGGAAATATTGTGTTTCAATAATATTTCAGAAAAATTTCGAAAGCTGGGGTTTTCTGAAAAAGCTTCACCTTTCTGTTGTACAATATAAGGGAACCGGTTTAATTTCACAAACTTCATGCTCTTACGTGTATATTTCTATAGTGAATCCCAAACCCACATTATGTTGCTAGAATTGAGATTATACAGTTGCACCTAATTGTTCATATATTCATTTAAACGTTAATTTTAGTACCTTTAGAAAATACTTATGAAAAATTATTTTCTGTGTAACCCTTGTACTGCAATGAACAGATGAAGTAGAAAATGCAATAGCCATGAAAAGCTCTGTAATTTGGTACACATTTCAAAATACATTTATTGCAATTATAATGTCTAGGATTTAGTTAAAGTTATTTTTAATTCGTAGAACCATTCGAAATGACAGTGTGCTTAATGTGAACTTTTGACGCCGTAGAGTTGCATGCATAAATTTAGTAGAGCATAAATTTCACTTTAAATCAAAATAAGTGTGAATGAGCAAATTAAAATTTATAAAAATTTTTTACAGAAACGTACGTTACTGTAGAAAACGCTATAAAGACTTCCGCACTAAATATCTTTTTACCTCACTTACCTTCGTTTAAACTTTCATTTATGTTTTTATAAATCAATTTTTTTTTCATCCCACATAAAAAGTCACAACTGAAAATTATAAAAAATTACAAATACTATTAAAAAAATAGTCACTTTCTTCATGATTCAATTCTGCTTCATAAAAGGGTAGAAAAAAGAGCGCTACAATAGAAAAATGTTATCGTCAATAGAAAAAAAATGGGAGTTATCGATTTATAAGCATTAAAGCTGTCACAACAAGCTTCTTAATGTTTCCTTTCCATTGCGATTATGTTTACATTGGCGCACAAACCGATTACTTGCTCTGCCGAAGGATTAGCAGCAATTACACTAATTCCTACAAAAGGAATCCGTTCTCAGTATGTGTCATTGCCGTGAAAACAGATGCATAAAACAGTCATTCCAGAGTTTTCGGATTGCGGCATTCCATGTAATCTACCCAAAAGCTCTAAGCATGTAAGAAATAAAAAGAAAAAGCAAGCAAAGAAATGTCCTTACGACTGGGAACAGGAAGAAATGTTGGAAATTGACGATGCGTGCGTTAAGGGAGTTGGAGCGTAATCGTTATAGATGGTATATTTTACCTTTCTACGGTGTCCTCCAAGTCTCTGATCGATGACAGGAAAGTGAAATGAAGAAGGAAAGATTTCTAAAAGAGAATTTTAGAAGCTTTGGACGAGTCGAATTGCATGCTCTCAATATAAAACACTGAGCATAAATTTAAAAAATATACATTTTCTGAAGGTACGAAAAATATGGGGGGGGTGTATCAGCTTTATTACTTCCTAAAAAGTATAGATATTGACAAAACAACACAGATAATGCGGATTGTTTTTACTAAAGTAGTAGCTTTTCGAAAGTTTACTTTAACCCATTATTTACTGACGGTACTCGGAGAATGTAACCCAGATAGCAAGTAGTTAATATAAGCTAAAAGTAGAAATTAAAAATATTTAATCATTAATTAAATTAATTAAGATATTTTGATTAATTAAAAGAATTTCTTTGGATTCCCTGGGATTATTCTGTAAGGAATATTAACTACTAGTCAAAAATAAAGTTGAAAAATTGATGGTAAAATAATTCGGTAAATAAAGTGTTATTGGAGTTAAAACGTAATCACTATAAAACAAGATGTGTGAACGTTTTCAGAGCCGGCTTTCCAGATTCGAGTCCTGGTTCTGGCATGGTTGTTCTGCATCCTGTGTTCTATCTATGAAATGTGTGAAAGACCCCCCCCCCCCCTCCCTTGTAAAAAGGGGTTGTGTAAGGGAGTGTGTGAGTGTCATCTTCATGTGAGCTAGAAGTCAGACTTCTGCCTTCGGGTGATCAGGGGTCTTTACCCTCAGAAACTACTGCGCAAACTCAGCTTAAAATCGCTACTTCATCAGCGGGCTTATCTAAGGCAAGTGCCATAAGTAGCAACAACAACGTTTTCAGAAGAGGATCAAAGAATTCTTCCACGAGCCAGTTATAAAACTTAATGAGAGTCCAAAATTATTACTTAAAAAATGCTTTAACACAAATGCTGCGAGTGAAACTATGAATAAATTTCTGAAAGTTTCTCATACTCTGGTTCGAACCGAAGAGTGAAGATTATGCTATTATTTTAAATTATTATATTATTATTTTAAAATATGCTGCGGATCGAACAGAACCACTAAATTGGTCCATCATTATTTTGACAGCATAGTATTTATCTTTCTACGGTGCCCCTGAAATCCTTGATTGATGACTAGAAAGTAAAATAGAGGGAAAAAAAAGGATTTTCTTGGAAAGGACATTTTCCTTCACCGAGGAGTGGAAACTTTTATCACTTTGAACAGAAATGGATTTTGCATCTCTCCAAACCTTTAAACAATAAACTGATTGCATATTTTGTTAATATGCTTTGAAAATAGCAATTGCTCCATAAAAGTTACGACGTTTATATAATGATGGCTTTTGATTTATTCAATTTCTTCAAAACTGACACATTGAATCATATAATTTTCTTTTACATAAATGACAACACAGAAAATTTTATTTATTTTCTTAAAGTGTGTTGAATTGTTTGATTTCTTTTGTATTTTAAAAGTCAGAGCTCAAAGAAAAGTTTAGATGAAGTGGATCGATGTTAATACTAAAATTGTTACTCTTCTATTAAGAAACTATGTTGAGTTTTTATTTGACTATATGACCATCGAAGTTACAACACATAATTTTTTTTGTAAAGAAGTTCAGGAATCTTATTAACAACTAAAAAGGGCTGAGAAATAGCAGTGGAAAAGGGCATCATACTTTGTGAAAATATTGTGAATAGAGAGAACCTCTTCATTTTTCGAAAACTATGATATGGACAATAGAATATAGGCAATGTAAATTTTGGATGCATTTTTGATACTGCAAAATAAATTTTAAACATTGCAAAGAGAAACTTCGATTTCAAAAAGAATTGAGATAAATAAAGTTCTTCCCTGGTTCTATTTTTATTACATTAAAACAGAGTTTAATTTCATTCCTAAATAAGAAAATAATAAAAAAAAAACTTTATAAGAAGGCAAATTTAAAAAATATATGCGGAACCTGAAGATAGTACATTTATTTCGATATAAAATTGTGATGATTCAGGCAATATTGGAAAAAAATTATACGTAATTATTAATGGTATATGTTCTATTTCAGTTTTTAAGAAACTTTTTGTTTACTCATTTTATTTTCATTTTCAAATTTAAAATTCACAGAATAACCTTTTAAAAAGGTAATTCGTCCAGTGAAGGTAATTCGGGCCATTTTTCTTAATAAATCCATTTATACTGAGTTTTATTTTAATGAAGCATAAAAAAGTAATGATAAAGATTCAAAGTCACTATTTTTATGAAAAAAACCTCTTTATTTATATTTGAAACAGTTAAAAGTTTAAAAAAATTAAAAACTTAAAAACTTTCCTAAGTTCTGTCAAAAAATTATAAGGTCAAAGAATTTCAAACCATCTTCCAACACACTCAAAGTTGAATAGGATAAGGATTTCAACAAAAAAAGAAAATAATAATATTCAAAATCGAATGAATTTCGGTAGAATAATAGAAGGTTTGTGATACAACCACCAGAGGTTTTATTTCTGTAAAATAAAGTTTGTGAACCTCTTGCGACTATTGCAATAACTCTTAATCTTTTGAAGACATTCTTCATATATCATTGAAAAGCATTAAAATCTTATTTGGTTCAACAGTTTAGCTATTTTTTCAATAATTACACAAAAAAAGTATAAACCGCTACTCTGAAGGGAAACAAATGCGAAATTTCTCACCTACAAGAAATATTAAACTACACTCATGTCCATAAACTAAGGATAATTCAGAGTCACGAGGAAATCGAACTCTAAAATACATATATAAACCGGAAAATGACTACACACAAATAAAATTGTTCGCAAGCGCTTTATAAGCCGTTCAGTGCAATTACCGCATAGTTATGACATAAAGGATGCATTTGGATGATTTTTTACATGCTAGAATTATCGGCCGTCTGGAATGTGGGCGTACCCAGCTGGAAGTATCTGAGGAACTTGGAATCGCCCATAGTGTCATCTCCAGGCTTTGGCAACGATTCCAAGATGATGGTAATGTGAGAAGACGTTACAAAACAGGTCGCCCCCGAGTTACAACGCCGAATAGGACCGGTATTTGGCAGTTACTGTCAAAAGAAACAGACGGAGCACAACATCAGACCTGCCTCATCAGCTCTCTTCAGCCACTGGTACGACAGTTTCAAGGCAGACCGTGTACAGACGCTTAGGGTAGATTGGTCTGTATGCTGGTAGGCCTGTCAGATGTGTTTCACTTACTGCAACTCACTGTCGCCTGCGGTTAGCCTGGAGTAGAGAGTATGCATTGTGGGCACCGCAACAGTGGGTTTGTGTGATATTTTCCAGTGTCCAGGTTTAGCTTGCAGTCTCATTCTCGCCGGATTTTCATATGGAGAGCCCCAGGTACCCGTTACCACCAAGAGAACATCATTGAACGACACCGTTACGGTGGTGCAAGATTGCTCGTTTGGGGAGGAATTATTCTGGGTTTCAGTACTGACCTGCATGTTCAAATTACAACCATGACGGGCCAAATCTATCGGGGCGTCATTCTGGAATAATATGCACCTTTGTTTCGGGGTGCCATGGGCGCAGAATTCGTGTTTATGGATGGCAACGCCCGTCCTCGCCTTGCAAACATCGTAAATGAATACCTTCAATCGGAGGATATCAGCCGTATGGACTGGCCAGCATTCTTACCGGACTTGAATCCAGTAGAGGATGCGTGGGACATGCTTGGCCGACGAGTTGCTGCCCATCAACCGCTCCTACATGTCTACCGGAAATTCGGAGAGCATTGCTTGATGAGTGGTGTAATATTCCCCAAGATCAGATCGATAATTTGATTCTAAGCATTCTAGGCATTGTACGGACAGTATTGCATCGTCTGGAAGACATACTATGTATTTACCCACCCATGTAATATTGGTTTTTGTAAATAGTTATTATTTTTTTTTTTTTTGTATATTGCTCCAGGGAGCAAAAAATCGCAATTTTTATTAATGATATCAAACATTTAGCATCTTTTTTACTTTTTACCTTTTGTTTAATAAATAGGCTTCACAAATAAGTCACATTAGTTTTGCTTCTGACTCTGTATTTTCATGAACTTGCATTATCCTTAATTTATGGACATGAGTATAATTCAGCGCAATGCACTGCTTCGGTATCTTTTTAGTGTTCTTTTCAAAATAGTGGAACTTTTTCTTGGTAAAACTTGAAACTAACCCTTAAATCATCAAATGGTCACATTATGACAATATCGCTTTCAAATACCTCAATGTTTAAAAAATTATTCTAAAAATATTTTTAAAAAAGTTTATAATAAAAATATAATTGAAACCTTTATATTTCATTTTTGCTTATATGTTTAGTATATATCTATTAAGTTCTTGTTATTCAAAAGTTAACGTTTTTTTATGCGAAGACAAACGATTTCATTAATTACCATACAATCAAAGTTAAATATACTCTTAATAGCTAAAATATACTCTTTCTTCTTAAACCTATGAAGTCCACTTCAAAGTACCATTTGTGTGACTGCTGTATGCTGTACTGAAATTTCTTAAAGAATTTTGATCTTTCGACATTATTTCTTTTTATGATTCAATTAATAATTACCTGAAGGGAAAAAAATCTGTCACTAAGGGTATCATGAATTATCTTATCCCGAAATCTGTAAGGTTGCAGCGTCAGTGACAAATGATCCGAATTCCAAATCCGATTCTTCTAAAGATCTGCGGTATATGTGAACCTGATGCACATTAGAAAGTTCCCACTGGTGCACACACACACAAAAAAAACATCCTGTAGATATAGAGTAAAAGATTGGAAATGAATTGTAAAATGTCCCACAGAGGTTCAAAATTAAGACGTCCATCCGGAAATAAGCTTCTTGCTGCTTCAAAACAATTCAGTGCTAATATAGTAAAGCAACTAAATCGATCCCACGAGGGATCAAGTAGGAAAATATTGGGATAGTGTGAAATCTAGACTGTTATTTTTCAGATTCTTTGATGTTTTTAAAGTAAAAGTTATTTGCAATATCGTCTCCACTTCAAGATTTCGATTAATTTTTTCCGAGCAGAAAAGAATTTTAATTGAATTCTAAAATATCAATTACTTTTAACTCATAATCTTTTAACTTAAAAGATATTGAAGTTTTTTTTTTTTTTTTTTTTTTTTTTTTTGAAAAATAGATTGTGAAACTTTTCTTTCCACCTGAAAGTAAATCACGAGTGCACAGGAAAGACAGTAATCCAGCTGTTTCATAACACAATGTTGATAAAAAAATTATTTATCTCTTATATTCAATGGAAGTAACATGCAGGGAACAGAGCTGTCATATTTCAGTTTGTAAATTATAATAATTAATGTAATATATACTGTATTCGATGCATTTATAAAATTTGTAATCAATAGTTAATTGTTTTTCAAAAGATTTGGAATCTTTTCCATCTCGAGAAATGTTAACTTTTTTGATTCTTTGAAGTCGAAGACCGGATGCTTTGCGTGACTAACTCCATTTTATTTTGAACGCCAAAGTGTGGTGCTGTTCTTAACGTGAGAACTAAAATAGGAACATTAGACTCTAACATTTTGAGGATTTATTTTCAGGCTATATTGTATCGATTTTTTTTTTGCTTATTACTGCCTCAAGAGATGGTACATGTGAAGAAATATGACAAAAACATAAAGAAAAAATTTTTAATCTAAAATTCAATGTAAAAATGTGCCCTTTGTTTAAATATTTAATGAATTTTTATAAAAATGACGTAAATATTAAGGAACAAAATATTTAAGGAATCACACACATATGCAAATAGGAGCTTTTTTATTTAAAGCAAATAAAAATACTCAGTTAAGAAAACTGAAGTGATCTTCCCAAAACTTTCTCAGAAGCTTTCTAATAATGATGTTGTCACCCCCCCCCCCCCGCCTAAAATTATGAACCTTGGACAAGGCCAAGAATGCAACGAGTGCTTACATTTTTATTTTCAGAATCCCACAAATGAGAGTTGTGTACTTCATAGTATAGTAAAGAAAACCTGTACTTTTATAATTGTGTGGCAATGATTAACAATAGTTACGTAATATTGATCTTTGGCGGAATCTAGCGTTTCTACTGAATCTAATAAGTGAACTTTAGAGATTAATCGCTGCCATAAGTTAATGCACAAGTACCAGAACACTGAATGTTTATTTTGGACGTCTTTTTTTCTGACTGATTCAAACAAAAAAATTGATATAGATCTATATCTGTAGTCACTCACGTATCAAAGTCAATGCTTTACATTGCTTGTGAAAGTACAAGCTAACAGACTTTCAACCTCAAAAAGGATCTGGTTCGAAATGTGAGACGTATCTACATTTCATGTGCTTGTGTACGAAATTTTGTCTTTCCAGCTCTTTATGTTTTCAAGTTATCGTGTTCACTTATAGTCGGATAGTCGTACATAGAGACTTCTTCTTCTGAATTTCTTTGATATTTGACAGAAATCTAGAAAATTGAAGTTGTTCATACATCAAGTTCCATCCCTCTAGCCCAAAGCGTTTTTAAGTTATTGTGTTCACAGACAGACTTAATTAAAAAAAAAAAACTTTAAGTTTTTTCATACTAAATGAGGCTTCATACTAAATGAGGCTAAATGAGGCCTGGAGATTCCTCAAAATTTTGAATTTGGGCTTTCTGACAATTACTGTTCTGTTTCTTTGTACAATTCGTATGCGAGAATGTAAAAAGGGAAATATTGTAAAGGATTTTAAGGAGTTAGTAAATGAATGAATAATCTTTAACGGCGAGAGTTAAATAAAAACTAATTCGAAGCATTCTATGAAAGTTATTGTTACTGCATGGGCATTTTTTAGTTATAACAAATTCTAATGTGTTTGAAAAATTGTGTTTAATTTGAAAATTTGACACAATAAATATTTTTATTTATTGATTTCATGTAGTGCTCTCTTAATAATTATTTCTGTATAATTTTTCTCGCGGATGTTTTGTAGTTATTTTAATTCCAAAAATAAATGGAATAAGATTTAATTAAGTTTTTTTTTCTTTCTTTTCACCACAATATACTCTCGAACTTGAAACATTCCCTGTTAGTTGAATGGATATAGGAAAAAAGATTTATCTAGGAAAAAAAAGCATGTTAAAGTAATTAGATTGCTGTGGTTTGTTATAGTTTAATTGAGTACACTAGCAACAATAATACTTAGGAAATAGCTATGGAGCAATGGACTGATGCGTATTTTTTTTTTTTTTTTTCATTCGTGATCAGAATGAAATATTTTGCATTCTTACTAAAAATAACTTTAGAAAGTGGGATGAACTAAAATTTATAATATGATCTTTGTAACATTCTGTTATAAAAATTAGTCTTCCTAACTGAGAATGAAATGAACATGGATATGAGTAATATATTACAGTAACTACAACTGCGTATATTTAGAGTAAACTCTTGTTCAAAAAAAATTCTATATAAAAAATTTCCTCAACTTGTTTAATCATAATATTAAGATATTTTTGCATTGTAATCTGTTATCTTTCAACACTAAAGCGTATGTATGTCACGTGTTCTTAGTCACGTGTAAGTTTATTCGAATATAATTTTTTTTTTCAATGTCACATGTTACTGATGTAGTAAGAGGAGCACACACAAAAATTATCAGATTTGAAAGAAAAAGAAAATAATATTTTAAAAGCCTAAAACATACGAGATTTCGAAAGGAAAATCAAAAATTAAAACCCAAAGCGTTTCGAGAGAGAAGATCATTTTTCTTTCATTTATTCGAAAAATTTTTCCTATTTTAATTCAATCTAGAGTGAAATATAATCCCCTTTAAAAATAATCAGGTTTCTCCTCAGGGGTGTGTAAAGCGCGTACTCTGCTCTCTGTAGGGGTCGAGCACCCTCTGGTGGTAGAAACAGAAAATAAATTTCTTCGAGTGAAAGAAAAAATAAAAATGGCAGACATATTAAGCGAAATGTGTCCTGTTCTGAATATGATTTGGTGTTCGCGAGTCCGATTATGAGGCATTGGAGTGTGGCGGGGGGGATTCAAATTTCCGGCTCTCCATCTGGCCTATCAAATAGGCAGCTGGCGTGTCGGCAATTAAGGAAAATAGAAGATAAACGTTAAAACCTATTTGTGCCGTAATAATTACACAAACGCGATTCACTAATTACAGCTATTGCTTGAAGTTACACCGATCGGTTGAAAAGGGAACTTGTCCATAGTTTTTCTTAATGTTTGTTTCTTCCTTTGCTGAATTTTCACTTGCTAGTAACAATAGACGGCTTCCTTCGTCGGAATTCAAGATCGTATCGCCTATTGATTTAGAGATATACTGAAGAATATATACATGCGAAAGTGTATTTAATTCAAAATCGTGAGGATTTATCTTTGTGGTACTTGAAATTTTTTAGAAAACTAAATAGAGTGTTGAATACAATGCGTACGTACAGTGATTATGAGCTTAACGATTGAATGTTTTATTCATGGACTTATCACATAAATATCTTTTACTATGTTGCATTACTAAAAAATATTTCTTCTGACTTTCTATCCAATCGTTGTTTTCTTGCATAAATTATTTTAAAATACTCTGTTTCAAAGTTCTTTAATGACTATATTCTCTTTGCAAACAAATTAAATGTAACGATATCAAAAATCTGCAATTTGTGGGTAATAAATAAAAAGACAAATGCTTAAAAAAAAGTTTTGTTTTCAAATGAGGGAAAACATAATAACCAAATTTCCAAAAGATATAATTTTGTAATTAATTTTAAGCAAGTTAATTCTTTATTACAATAAAGATTTTGTAATTTTGGAGATTATCAGAAATAATAAAAAATTATTACTTTTTATCAAAAATAGTTAGGGTAATTAAATAAAAGGATTCTGGAAATGTATTTTGAATACTTAAGTATATTCTGTTAAATATACGTTGCATTCAAAATGTCTTTAAAAATGTTTGTTAAAAAAGTTTGAAAAAAAAAAACTGTGAATTAAAAATATCTTCCAGGTGAACATTTTGACACTGAATATTATAAAAAAAAATGTTAGCAGTAATCTAGTAATCTAAATAATTGATCAGATTCAAAAACATTTTTGTACATTTCAAAACTTATATTTTTTAAACATCCAGAAAAAAAATATCCTGTTGATATGGTGTGATTGGATATCATTTCTATATACAATACACAAAACTGAAATTTGCAAAAAGACAGTAATTACAAATAAACGAAATAAGCTAATTGTTAACCAGATTTAATTAATATAAATAATAAGCGCTATAAGGGATAAATGTACTAAAGCTCTTTGTCTAACTTTAGTGCATAATTTTTTTTATTTTCAGTTCTTAGAAAGAAAGAAATATATAAGTTAATTTTTTTAATAATTGAACACGCATGAAATACATATTTCTTATAGTTGGGTTGAATTATATTTTGAAATGCAGTTACAACTGAAAAATTATGATTTACAGGGGAGAAAAAAAAATGTGTTCTTCTATATCTTATAGTTCTTAATGTCAAACTACTGTGAAGTAATAAAATGCACAGGAGCTTTTTGTAGAGTGTTTTTCTTTTTAAAATCATTATTTTTCTGCATTATTGTTCAGTGAGATGGAAAAAAAGGGCCATGTAAAGTGCATCGAATTCTCTAGCTCCATGTGAAATCCATTTTCATATTAAATTTTTTGCTATTTGTATTTTTTAGATTCTCCACTGTATGTGCAGTGAAGACAACCATGTAATTGTGATGTCAGTTGAACTCACTGATTCCATAACAGAATGAGAAGCTTTAAAGAAATTATTAAGCAAATATATATATATACAGTAGACTCCCGATTATCCGCGGGCGGGTTATCCGCGGTGCGGATTATCCGCGCCTGCCGCACAAAGTTGTTGTTTTTTTTTTTTTTGACTGATTTTTTCAAAAAGGTGCAGTTTTACAGTTATGCTTTTGTAATTACATAATACATTACAGTATTAAAACAGTACATATGTATTAATTTTTCTGTGTATCCTTGACGCCTCTCGTAAGTACAAAGCACTTTTCTGTTTTCATTAACAAAATGGATTTTAGGTTAGTTTTGAGTGATATACTAAAATATTAAGCGTTAGTTAAACATTTCCTGCTGTTTATTTTACGTTTTATTGTACATAAAACGATTTTTCAAAGTTGGAATGACTGTTTTCTTTTTTGCTATACCCGTTTTTAGCTTTTTTCGGATTATCCGCGATTTTTGTTATCCGCGGCGGCCGCGCCACCCAATTCCGCGGATAATCGGGAGTGTACTGTATATTTAAAAAATAAAACCTGAAGCAATCTTATAAGATAGCTTTATGACCAAAAGAATTGACGATCCATTTCTACTAAGAAATCAAGACATTTTCCTCGAGATATTATCTATCGAAACCATTAATTATGTTGTCAAAGAAATTTTTTCTATGTCTAGATCATCAAATAATATGAGCAAAATAAAGGTTTCCAGGATATGGTCAAGGTAATACACATTTCCTAGAGCCTTCATTGTGCACAGTAATTGGAGGAGAAAAACTAAAAGAAAAATCTAGGAATTGAATATCAATGTTAAGTTAAAATATAATAAAAAACTTGACACACAATCGACTTCTTTATGATTAACAATACTTCTGAACATAGAAATCAGTAATGCTTATACATTAGGCCACTGATGAATAGTAAAACGATTTTTATATATAAAATATTTCACATTTTTTTTTATTATGTAAAGAATTTATAATTCTTTTGAACGTCACTGAATTACCATTTAATTATGGCTAAAATTAGGAAAAAAGGCTTGTAACATTTTTCAGTAAAATTCTCACGAGTTACTATTTTTGAAATGTTCCAGATGTTTATAAAGTTTTCCTACAATTCAAATCTGCCCGCCTCTCATGCATCATTTGATTTTAAATTATCGCTATGGCATTTAGGATGGCATAACTTGCATAAAAAGCAGGTGGGTATTCTCGATAATATTAAATAAAATGATATTCCGCACGTTCAAATGCAGTTAGTATTTTCCTCTCCGAAACAAAAAACAAACTCGAATAAATGGCTGTTTTTTTTTTTTTTTTACATATTTGAAAATATCAGTTACCTGAAGAAGATTGTACTTAATACTATGTTTTGGATAGAAAACAATTAAACATGAGGTATTTTGATATAGCATTTGTTAGTTATATAAAATTATTTGTAGTATCTAAAAGAGCATAAAATACATTGCAGGTATACTATAACATACGCAAGACTATTGATTGTAAGTATCTTCATCTTATTCCTATCGCTATTAAAATTACGTAAATAAATTATACATTTTCCAACTGAATAGTTGATTTTCAATGATTATCTTTTCTTTACGGTACTTTTTTCTCGTATACGAAGCCAAATAAGATCTTATACGGCCGGTATCGATGACGTACCATTAAAACATTATGAATTCTCTTTTCCCAAGAAACTAGTTTGTCTGTTCTTTTATCATTTTGTAGATAGTTTTACTCTTCTTTTTTTAGAGAATAATGCTAGTGTGTTATAAATAGATTGGTTGCTGATTAAGAAAGATAGGAATAATTAGTCCAAAAATATACTTGTTTTCTGGGCAAAACAACAGTTATAAAAGAATATATTGAGATTCCAGCCTTTTGTAGTCTAAAATTTTCACGCTTCCATTTCAGTTTAGTTTATACAATCATTTAAATATAATGGATTTCAATATCGAGTTATTCAGTTTAGAGAGGTGGTTTTTTTTTTTTTTTTTTTTGTCATTATAATCTTGACAAGAAAGTGTTTTTCAAAATAATACATTTATTAATTAATTAAATTTTTTATAAAATTGCCATACTTTATTTTTATATTATTTTTATTATAAAGTTTAAATATTTAAGTAACGCATGATTTAAACGAATTTACGTGAAAATAAAATTAATAATTAATTTTTTTCAAAATATTTTCTCCCCCCCCCCTTTTTTTTTTAAATAGAGTGAAAATAATACCTAAGAACATGAATTTAACATATCTTATTTTAATTTTTGAAAGAACAAGACAGTATTTTTTCAAATATTACTATAATGTTTATTTATAGCTTTTCATTCGTTTAAAGATTTAATTCAGACATTTTAACATAGTTAATCAGATTAAGCATTTTTTTAATTTGCGAAAATAATCTGATTAAGAAAGTATCTATATTGTTTATTTTAATAAAAGTAAAACCACATCGTTGTTATGAATCGTTGAGAAATGGAAGTTAATCATATAAATTCTTTTAATTTTTCACAGGTGCGTCAATCAAGCAGCGAAAACAAGTCCATTTCGTTGGTTGAAAATATTTATTGATGTCATGTGATATGAGCTGTAATACATTCCATTGCAATATTAAACTGATTATTCAGTTGTACTTTGAATAAATACAAAAATTCTTGCAAGAAGACGTCTTGAAGTAGGAATTGATGTGTTTCAAGCGTCTGCTGGATTCCGTTGCGTCTGTGTCCCACATTTTTTTCACATATCATAAATTTTACAGTACCATGCACCTGAAAAGCAAATATATGTCAACGAAAGGGAAACACATCGAACAGCAAATATTATTAATAATGAAAATTAAAAGAAAATGAAGTTTTAAGGATATAAAAGAAATCTAATTTTATTTAGTGAAGCTTATTTGGGTTTTAGATCAGTCGACGCACAAATTACCCTTAATAATTCTAATAATTCTTGGTTTACTTGCATTTCCCAATGATGCTATCTGGCGACCCTACAGCAGTTGAAGGCTCAATTAAATTAAGTTAAGTTGAAGAATAAAAGTTTAATTTACATAGTTCTGAATTATATTTTGAATAAGTTTAGAACAATTACTTATTATCCTTCTTAATAGGTTTATATACCCTTTTGACGTACTGATTAACACTGTCTTCTATGTTGATCAGCATGTCAGCGAGTTCCATTTTAGGGATATCGTGCATACTAAATGGGAAGTTGGAGATTATCTGGTGTTCAAAGTTTGGTTTTCGGCTTTATGTAGCGGCTCACAACTGTACCGTACCCTTTCTTGACATTTGGTAAGCATCCTCCTCCTAAATTACACTGCAAAAGTCGGTACTTTCGGAAGCCGCAGAAACATTATGATAATTGAAAACAGTATCAAATAATTATCGTAATCATACAAGTATATATTTAATTAACACATGATGCAAACGAATTTACGTGAAAATAAAATTAATAATCAATTTTTTCAAAAGTTTTTCTACAAAGAAACAATTTTTTCAAAAAACAGAGTGAAAATAACACCCAAAAACAAGAAACTCGCGAATTTAATTTATTTTAATTTTTGAAAGAACAACAAAACAGTATTGTTTCTTTGTGAAAGAGTTCCTATAATACATTTTAAAATTTCCCTTTTTTAAAAGAGTCAGTTCACGATGGTTTTTCATCCAATAAATATATATTCCATCAGACATATATCCCATTACTCAGTTGGTAAACATCGTGCTCTTAAATTATATTGTAAAACTCGGTACTCTCGGAAGAAGCAGAAACGTTATGATAATCGATAATAATAACAAATAATTACTGTAATCATACATGCAAAGCAAATCGGGAGGGAAAAAATTCTTGCACTTCTTGCAAATTTTTCTTACTTTTTTTTCTTTACCTGAACAACCTCGAAACTAATTCAATCATTAGCTATTAAGTCTATCTACTCACCTGAAATGTTGCTACGTCGCCATATAGGGATGGTGAGATATAGTTGATTTGGTACAGCTAAATATTTTTATCATAAAAGATAGAATCCTTTCCTCTTTGTGTATAAAAACGCTGAAAATTCTGACAGAAGCATAAGCACTCACATTTTAATAATTTCCAAAATGCTCATTATCATCTCATATTGGATTCGGACTGGTAACTACGACTTTTAATAACTAAGACAGGTGAAACTAAATGAATCAAACAAATTTGATTGTGCTCCTAAAACTATCGAGGTAAAAGCTCTTCAAATTGAAAAGTCACCCATTGGAATTTTGAATACAATTCTTAGTACTGATAAGAATCAGAAGAAAGCATTTATTTTCTTTGTTCGCAACTCACAAGTTATTATGAGTTATTAGATTTTTTATAATTTGTTAATGAATATACATTTTGAAAAATATCATTTGTTTGAAACAGTTGCTTAAAAATTCCTAAATAAAAATCCCATACGATATTCCTTATCGCAATTTTTAAATCAATATTGAATTTTATAATCTGAAAATTGAACTTCCAACGCTTAAAAAAAAAAAAAAAACCCAAATTATGATAAAATCTGGATTTTGTGAATGAAAGTTTTAAAGGAAATACATCCCATCAGAACCCAAAACTAGGTATATAGGAATAGTTAATAATAATAGGAATAGTTAATACTTGTAAATGTATTATTCCACAAATAATACTTATGAAAGAACACAACTTTAAATTTAACAAATCAAATCACAGTGCAATAACGCCTGGAACATTGAAAAATTCTCAAAATTTTATCAAAAATTAAATTATTTACTTACAAAGAAGTATTTTGGATTATGATGATAATGACGCACGCATTCCAATACTTCCAGTTAGTTATCCATGATTCTTTAGCCATACTAGAACAACAAAAAAAAAAGCCAAAGTTAGTTTATAGGTTATTAATAAATGAACAATATCACTATTTTTATATGTGCATGATAATATTAAATTTTATGTCATGGCTTTTATCATTTATTATTATAATAATTGTTTCTTTTTATCCTGAGTTGATTTTATTCTCCAAATAGTTTCGAATCTCTTTCGAAATCTTTAGAAGAAGCATTTTTCATATAAAGTTTATTTAATTACAAATTTCCGATTTTCGAATAAATTAATCTCTTAACTCCATTTAACGTACGTCAGAATACATTTAGGATAGTTTTTAGGTGGTTTTTTTTTTTTTTTTCCCTCAGAAAGAAGTAACTTTTAAGTAAGTCTTCTAATATTTCTAATTGACTAATTTCTCCTATTTTTTCGAAAGTTTTCAAAACTCTTAAAAACTTTAAGTGCAGTACTATCAATATATTAGCATAAAGCGCCTCAGGGATATATAAATTGTAAATTAGGAGAGTTAAAAAGAAATAGTGAATTCTATACATCATCCATAATTATAATTTACCCCATTTGATCTTAAATCAATCTATAATATCAAATGCAAAAAAAAAAAAAAAAAATGCAATCGTTTAGATAACAATATACTGGAGAAAGTATTTTTAAGTAAAATTTTTATTACTAATCAGTTAATAGACATGATATTTATTTCGACAATTGCATCGAATAATGCAATTAATTTGAAACAATATTCTATGATTTTTGTGTTATGATATTTTAAAAAGTAAGGGATCCAATACGGAAAAATTTGCAAATATAATTAGAAATGACCGCATCTTAGTAATGAAATTCGATAATCTAAAATATACATGGAATAATTTTTTTTTTATAAAACTTTGCAAGATAGAATATCATATCTATGAAATTTAGGGCAAGAAAAGAATCAATTCCATGTCCATATTTTTTTTAAAAATTAAATAAACACCGAAATTTACAATGGGTTTTATATTTTCATTTTCAGAAACCGGAATCAGCTTTAAATAATAAATGAATCTGATTTTGTGTCAGCTATAACTGCAACTTTTTCAACCGAAAAATTTTACCCTGAAATCTTATGTTCGGTTATGAAAATGTGCTGCTTATTAAACGTCAGGATTTTTGGAGACATATTTTCGGTCCTCTACAAAAGTATAAAATTTACAAAATAGTAGAAACACATTTTTCCCCCTTTTCTTTTTGAACAGTTTTTTTTTTTTTTTTTTTTTTAGAAAGAAGTAACCTGAATCTCGCCAAAAGAGATTTTTTTCTTTTCTTTCTACAAGAGTGAAAGGCAGACGCTATTTTTTTTTTAAATTATTATTCTCTATATTTTTTTTAACATTTTTTAATCATCACCCCTTTTTTTTAAGCTGAGATAGGTATTTTTAATATAGCTATATTTAAATAAGGATTAGTACATTGATGGAAATAAGTTAGGGTAAAAATTAAATTTAATTATAGCTATTAAAGCATTAACTAAAAAAAATTGCGGTGATAAATGAACAATGAATAAAAATGTTTGATAGAATATAAATTATCGTTAGAAACATTCATATGTTACCTATTCTGTGCGAGATTTAAACGAATAATGATTGTCAAGTTTGTTGTTCAAGAATCTGTATATAAACTGAAAGTTTATTTTAGTAAAAATAAAGTAAAATAAGAGACTTATCGCAGAATTTAAAGCAAAAGCAGTTATTCAATATATATATATATATATATATATATATATATATATATATTTCAAAATTTTAAGAAAAGTGTGAGAATTATCTGGATTTTAAATTTACTTAAGCAAAATACAGATTTTAAAGCAATAAAATGGGTGTAATAAGAACATTTTTTGAACATTAAACATATTTCAGAATGAGCAATATTTAACGATTTATTGATTTAACAGTAATTCAAAATGCTGAGAAAGCAAGCTTCCAAATATTGCTGCTACACAAATTCTTCTCGGTCTGCACAAAAAAACGAAACTGCATTCATTAACAGTCATTTCTGTATGGTTATAAAATGAAGATAACTTTCTTACAGAGACTAGAAGTAAGTTGATAACTACAGTTTTATTAAGTTCAAATTTTTCCATTCTGTTTCTTCAGTAATTTCAACACATTCCACAAAAATTAAAATTAAATAATATATTAATAAGTTGTGAAAAAATATTTCCAATATTTACCTTAATAAATAGTAGTAGTGAAAAGAATTCAGAAAAATGTTATAAATTTAAATATCACATTAGCTAAATTAATTTTCAAGCTATAAGATAATCCTCAACCCTTTTTTTTTCTTAATTAAGCGTATTGATATGTGTGTATAACTCAAATAATCTTTCCGAAATATTGGACAAATATTTATTAAAATAGAAGGATGACTTGAATCCGTTCTACTGCGGAAAATGTTTTTTAAAATATCATTTAAAGTATCATTTTTTTAAACCAAATATTACAAGTTTGTAAATATTTCGAAAAAGTATTTAGCAATATAATTTTGCTAATTTTAATGCAATTTTATCGAAATTGTTGGAATCTCGACTATTACTCTGCTAGTTAATGAAACTTTCTGAAGTTTTCCCAACAGTTCACCGATTCAAAATCAGAAATGATTTTTTATCAAAATTAACATGCAAAAATACGCAGAAGTTACTTTGCACTCTTTAAATATAAGCCAGATTTCCCATGAACTAATATCTTTTGAAAACTTATTTAAAACCATTACATGATATTTTAGAAATATTAATTTAAACAATATCCAATAATATTTTTTTTTAATTTAATTTGATTTTGTCCAAGAGTTGCCAGAAACGACAAAGACCTAATGAATAAATAAAATATAATGGTACAAATATTTTAAGTTTAGTTTTAAAGGGTTCATTGAAATAATATAGAACTAAAATAATTTTGTAAGTTGTATTCCAGTGATTTTTGTAGCTTTGTTCTGATGAAAAATTTTATTTGCCCCTATTGCTTATCATTTTAAAATCATATGCTGCCATACAATTTGGAATTGTTTCATGTGTAGAATATAACTTTATTGACTTAAAAAAGTATGAATTTGACTTAGAAACTATGGAAAGTTGAAAATAGCTATTGAAAAGGAGTTGATAGAATGCTCAGAACCAACTTGATAACATTTTTTACTTTATTTTCTCATTGAGATCGTAACAAGGTTATTAAATGAATAAGTGAACTACGATGATTTTCACAACACGTACCATTTAAAATAGAAGTGTCTAAGAAAGGAATTATTTTTTTCCTCGGAAAATTATTTTACTTTCCTTTAAAAAAAATGAATTAAGTTTCAACTCAATAAAATATTTAAAAATAAATCTTTAAGCTAATTTTGGAAGAAATTTGGAAATTAATTGTTTACAGTTAGTCTTGGTCTAATTATTTTTGTCTATTACTTTCTGCAAAATAAATAAATAAAAATGCTTAAATGCAGCAAATTATCACTGGATGTTTCAATTGTTATTAATTAGCTTGAATAAAAAAACAATAAAAATGTGACGATATTTTAAGGATTTATATATATATATATATATATATATATATATATATATATATATATACTTAATCATCCAAGCGTAACATTATGTGTGTAGATTTTTGATTTCAAAATTAGCAAAATCATAAATTCAATGTATATACCAAGTTATTGAATTTCGTTCATATTTCAACAAAAATTTCGAAATGGATATCAGAAAAACTAATTTCAGATATCCGAAAAATAAGTGCATTCTCTAATGAATAATGAAAGTTTTTCAGTTTCTATTAAGATAAATTTTTAGATTAAAAATTACAGCTTTTGATTAATTGATTAGCTAATTTCGCAACTTAACTTCCATCCGAGAATTTCTTGTGATGTTATCTTCAAATTGCCAAGAGTTGTTCAAAATATTTAAGCTGCGCTTGCTTTCTTCATTTTTTATTATTTTTCATTTATTTTTACTATTAAAGTGCGGTTTTCAATAGCAAAGTGATTATACATATAAAATAATATGCGTTAGAACCCAAGAAGTTTTCTTTCAACTCTCAATTTGGCCTTTTTCCAGCATAGTTTTTTTTTTTTTTTTTTTTTTTTTTTTACTAGAGACTGATTGCAAAGCACACAACTGATGATAAGAATTCAATGGTAGTTTTTATACTTATACTTTAACAATATTTTTCATTGTATTTTTAATAAAGGAAAATAAAAATTCATACAAAAATATTGAGCCAGTTTTCTCTGCAATTCATGTAGCAATTGTAATTTTAAGCAAATGAATGCTGTGCTAACATCACATCAAAAATGCTCTTCTCTGCGCTCGTTTAACAAATGATGCGAGATCTAAAATTTCGACATGGGAAAAGAATTTGTGAAGAAAATAAATGGCGTATTTTCTACATAAAATGGAAGACTCGACTATCTTTCGGGCCATTAAACTCCCTAAGATATTTCTGAAGGGCAAGAAAAATGGACAAAATATTTTTTCCCATGATTTCATTTTCAATGAACGTGAAAATAAAAGCAAATTGCTTCGCTTCAACATGTGGTGGCGCCCCACGTTCTGCGAAACGGACGACATTCCAGAAATGCGCTGTCTCTTCTGCTTGCAATATCAGAACTGGTGGCACGCCCACGTGCGAGATCGATAGGTTGATTACCCGGCTCGTAGGCGGGTGATTGACTGAAGAAATTCTCAGTCACCATGGAAACGAACTGTTGAATGACAGTTTCTGCTTCTTGCCACGCCTATTACACGTGGTCGATAAATTCGCGTGACGTGCGTCCTACCGTATAGAAGCTTCAAAGATACGCTTTGGAAAGAAAAGAAATAGGATGGGATAAAGAAAAAAGCTAGCATGTCGTGCGGATATTTTTTTTTCAGGTTTTTAAACAATTGTGCCGAGATAGTTACCAATAGAAACGTTGTTCTTTGTTGACAAGGTGTTAATATTGCTCTTGCTGGAACATTTTAACTTTTTACATACGAAGTTTATCTTTTTCTTTCTGTCAGGGGAATAAATGTGTACTTCAAAGAAAATATTCACGAATAATTATGAAAAAAAAAATGACATCTTTAAAACATAGTGCCTTAAATCTTAAGCTGTTTACATTTGAACAGTTTTCTTTTTTTGCATTGAAAAATTTTCGAGAAAAACTTCTCAAAGCATATATAGCATTCATGAAAACTACTATAATAAACTTTGTTGTAAAAATATACATACACACACATGTACGCATGCATTTATGCATTCCAGTTTATTTTTCTCGTTTCATATTTCCAAAATGTTGTTACATTTCCAATTTCCCAGCACTGAAAAGATTAATTGGAAATGCCGTTAACACAAAAATATATTTTGAAAAACGCCCTTCCGGTTGTTGTTTTCTTAAACAATATTCTTTCAAATTCAGTGGTAACTCATCCATTCAAAATTGAGCAGTGCAGCAAAATATACAAAAAATTAAGTTTTAACTTAAGACAAAAATTTTAATTTAACGTCAAGTTCCATATTGTTCTGAAATTTAACAGCATTTAATGAGAAACTTTTAAATAAAATTAATTTTTAATAAAACTGATTTTTAAATAAAAATCCAATTTTACTACTAAAAGATTAAATAAATTTTTTGTATATAGGAAATCAAATCAAATTCAAGGAGAAATAATATTTAAAACCAGACCAAATAAGTTTCCAACAAAATACTGAAAAGTCTAGTAAAATAACACCAAATTTCATAATACCAAGTACAAAAAGAATAAGATTACAAAAGAGAGAGAGCGAGAACTAAATGAAAAAAAGTTCAACAAGTCGAAAAAAAATTTAGCAGTACTGAAAATAAATTGTAAATGCTACTAATAATTAGCAAATTATATTTTTTTTGTAATTACAAAACTTTTGTAGTTAAATAATCACTCCCCCCCCAAAAAAAAACAAAATGCATTTTTTGAAATAGTTCATGGGATGCTGCAATTCTATTCCCTAATGAAAGTGGCACCATGATTATGATATCATATTTTCTAAAAATAATGGAACTTCACTGTTTATTTCAAGAAAATATCACATCATAGCAGAATCTTCGTAATCATTATTTTCACCTTAAATCAACAATTTCTGTCTTTCTTATTAACTGCCAGTATATCTTATTGGAATTTTGATTGTTAATTGTTATTTAACAATGAAAAGATGTATGAGTGAACAGTTTGTTACAGTTTGAAATATTATAAGTAAATACTTTATTTGTCGATTGATTTATTTATAGATTCAACATTTTCAACATTAGTGTTAGACTATGAATAGTAGGTACAATGAATGAATTTTATAATTTAGCCTTCATTGCCTTTCATTTTCAGATTAAATTTTGAAACACCTTCTCGGAAAGCCTTCGAAAAAGGATATTTAGCTTGTTCTTTATTATTTAAAGTTTAGAAATTAAAAGAATAAAAAAAATTATACATGCGCATTAATGAAGAGATTAAATTAAATAGTATTATGTACGCCAAACCGTAGAATATAACGGGCACATTTGTGCTATATCATAAAATATCAGGCTTTCGATTTTGACACGCTAAGCGCAGATCCATTTTGAAATGACAAGAGATTTATTTTGGGATGGAGTTTGTAATTTCGAACTATAGTTAGATGACGAAGAAAAGATCTGAACCAATGATCCCATCTCAAAGCGCCCGTGTAGCACCAACGTGAGGATATTTCAAACATGGGGGTTTACTCCTTGACCAAGCCTGCCTATTTAATACTTCTTTGGTAAGACTAATTTTAGAATTTGTAATCCTCCGAGATCAAACCTAGACTCTTACATCTCGAGTGATGTAAAAAGTAAGAATAATAGAAAGGTGGTGCAATAGCAGCCATCACTCAGATCAAGTTCTTTTGTACTCTCAGTGATCATATTGCAACCATGGATGGAAGTAAGATTTTGGGAAAGTTTTAATTTTTTGTTCATATCTTGCGTCTGATTATATTTCCGTTTGTCCTTTCACTGTTTAAAACAGTCTGGTTAATTAGTTGAACAAGTTCCTAACCACTGAAATGATCATAGTCACGCAAGTCGAGTGTGAAGAACTCTAATATTATATATATATATATATATATATATATATATATATATATATATATATATATATATATATATATATATATATATATATACGAAATCATAAAAGCCAGATATTGTCAATCATAAAATCAGATTTATAGAAAATGCTTAATTAATATGTTTTAAAACTGTAATTAGTTATTTTTCTATGCAACAATGTTAAAACGACAGGACCGATAAAAATTTATCTGGTTTAAGAGAATTAATTGATATGATATCTTCGTGATGTTAAGTATCATTCAGAATACGGAACAAATCGAGAAGTCATTGCTCACTATCTCTGAATAAATCGGAATCTAATTACAAAAATTCATTTAAATCATTTAAAGTAAAATTTGTAAAATTGTTAATCTCTGAGATTATTCGCTTTTATAAAAACACATTTCAGCTCTTTTCTTTTTTTTTTTTTCTTTCTTAAGCCTGAAACATTGTTTTGATCATATCATTATACATTCAATGTTATGTCATAAAAGAACGCGAAAATTAAAAAAAAACTTTCCATATTAGTTTTAGGTACTCAACATCACATATCTGAACTGATCTGATTGCTTAGCAGAAATTTTTTCACTATATTGCTTGAAACGACCATTTTAGAATTTCGTATTTCTATTCTAAGATCAAAAAAGGATTTCTGAATCCGCCAGTAAATGGTCTTAGAAATTCATTTCACGCTTCAGTAACTATTTGATCCACTCTAAGCTAATGAAATGCTTCACTGACGTCTTTATACCTACCAGTGTCATGCCATTTTGTTATGAAGAAACCTATTCAACTGTTGAAAGCTTATAATTGGATGCCTAATGACTTTCGTGTATAAACAGCACATTCAGAACGAGAAAAAAAAAGTACAAACAAAAAAAAAAGTTTTTTTAAGTGTATATTTCGATTGGAGGAATATTACGAAAATCTTTCCAAAATGTTGTTCAAGATCAAAAGATTCTCCAATGTCTGATTTCAAGTCAATTTCTTTGAAATCATTGCACATTTTGCATTGAACTAGTTCAATTTTTATTATTCAATTATTTTACTGAAATTGTTGAGTTTGTGGAATTAAGGAAATTTTTCAAACATACTGTGATGCTAAGAAATGTAAAATCTATACACCAAACAATGTTCAAATAACTTAATGCAAATCCTTGAAATTTTATAATTGATGAAATTTTCAAGTTTTTCTCACTTCTTTCAGGCAATTTTTTTAACTATGATTATTCAGAATTTGTCGGAGACTACAAAGCTAAAAGAGCTAAAATTGTATATAACTATTTTAATAATTATCATCAAATCCTCAGGATTCGTTTTCAAACTTTTTTTTATATAAATGGCAATAGTTTTCTTCGCTCCTCTTTAGAAGATACAATTTTATTTCTTTAGACAGAACAATGTTAAAAATTGAAAATTTTTTGATAAGTTATTCTTTTGATTACTATAATAATTTGATTTCTATAAAAAAAAACAAGTAAATATTTTTCAAAATGTGCTCCATTAACTATAATAAAATTTCTTGGGGTTACAAATTGATTTTAAATTATGCATGAAGCTTATTTCTAGTTCTTTACATGACATTTCTCCCATTCTATTCTTTAAAAAAAGTTTTCTAGCGATATTTACATTCAAACTTTGATAAATCTGAATTCGAATTTTCTGAGGAACTAGTAATTTATCACTCCCTAAAGCTATTAGGATATGTGATTTCTATAGTTACATATTTTTGCGTCTGTTTGAAAAATCAAAAGCATCTCGAGTTTACTGTTGGTTACTCTACGCGCAAATCGAACATTTGCGTGCTTTCAATTATATAGATCGGGCAATGTTCGTATCAACTGTAATTTAATGTTACATAGGGATATCAGCTGCTGTGCTTCATCGATTTTTTTTCCTTGATTTGTGTTTCACAATATGTTTTTCAATCAAGCAATTTATTCCGAGATTCCCACTTGAATATTTTCCTAGCGGATATTGAAGTGAATATATTCTTTTGTATTTGTATTTATTTTTCAGGGAAATAATTTCCGGACTTTTACAATTTTTTTTTTCCTGCAATAGATGTTGGTTTCTCTTCATTTATATATCGATTGATCAGAAATTCCATATATATAAGAAGTATTGTAAAGATGAATAAACAGACTTGGGAATAATATTCTCGAAATATTTTTCGTAATATATTTGCCTAATATGTTTTTACACCAAAGGAAGTGGTCTTCCCGAAACTTTCTCGAATACTTTGTGACAGAGGTGCTATCCATGCTCGTTCAGCACATAAAATTATGGACATTTGGCAAGGTTGTGAATACCACGAGAGCTAAGTTTTTTTTATTTTCAATTACCCATGTGAGAGTTATACGCTTCGTATTATAATAAAGAAAGGCGGTACTTGTGTATTAATTACTTGGCATTGGTGAACAATATTTACAGAATATCGATCTTTCACTGGCATCTATCATGCGATCATTGACATTTTTTTCGATTAATCACTAGCGTGCGGTTGATTCACAAGTGCTACAAAATCGAATATGTATTTTAGATACCTTTTTTCCGAATGATTGAGACCAAAATTTAATAGAGAACTTCGAATACAGAAAAAAATCACACACCTAATTTCATTGATTTAAGTAATTACGTTTTTTTAGTTTCTTTGCGTTAATATGCATTCGAAAGTACAGACTGTCAATTCGGTTCAAATTTTGATTTAGAATCTAGGTTTTAGAGACTAAACCTGTGCAACTGATTTTTTTTCTATCTTGCTATTTATGCTTTGTAGTTATTGTGTTCACGTGTAAATGGATAGCCAAACAGACATACTTTCTATGAATAAATTTCGTTCAAAAGATGGTAGAAATCGACAAATTTGGCGCTAAGTCCGTATATCACATTTCATCCGTTTAGCTAAAAGTGATTATGACATAGATGGAGGACTGAACATAAATATTTGTCGACATCTCGAATTCGAATTTTTTCACGATTGCAATAGTTTCTCTTTATATACTTCATGTAAGAAAAAGTAAAAAGGGAAGAAGTTGCTTAATTTGAGTCATCACCTCCATTTGGTTTTATAAGCTCGATTGTATTGAATATAAAAGATAATTTAAATTGCAAAGATATAAATGTGTTTTATAAAATACCTTTTTCAAGAAACTACTACAGTGGAGCAATTGCAGAACTATTGCAACTATGTATGACCCATTTAATATTTTACAAAAGACTTGTATTTCTATAAGTGTAGTGCTATAAATGTAATGTACGGCTATAAATCAAGTGTAACTGTAAGTGTAGTGCTATAAACAAAGTAGTCAAACGTGTTTTAATATTTTAGCAAGAAAACTTGTTAGGCGCAATTTTCTGCAATGGTTTTATAGAAAATGTTTGAGGATTATGTGGTTTTTGTTGTTGTTGTTACTCTAAAATTGTTTAAGTTGGGCCATTAAAAGTTATCTAAATCAGACAGTTTAGGCCAAAAGTATTTCCATCATGAGCAAGAGGAAAAGGCTGGAAAATAGTAATAATAATTAGCAGTCCTTATAAATAGAAGGAAAACAAATGTCAAAAAGACATTAAAGGCATCAAATGTTATTCAAAAAGAAGAAAGGCTTAATTCTGCGTTATATGTTTGGATATAGAAGAAGAAGAAGAAGAAATGATACAGTGCTCATACTTGGGTCTTCCTACATTGTGTTGTGATATGAATTTTAGAATATGGATACTTTTACTTTATTTTTGCTTAAAAAATTGATGGTCCAACTTGGGAATATAATGTGTCTTAACTGGACAGACATTGAAAGTTTTATGTTTTTTTGGGGGGAGGGACTTGAAATTGCATTTATCTTAAAATTATTTACATTGATTTTAAGGTAAATAAATTATAAAAAATTCTATTACTTTAAAAAAAATTAATTATCTATCAATACACATTAGGTGAACCAAATTTAGCAGCTTTTCCTTATATTACTAAAAATGATGTCAAAATGGTGTTTTGAAGTTTACTAATTCATTAACTCTGAAGAAAAGGTTTATCCTAAAAAACAATGAGAATGGAAGGAAGTAAACTGAGTACACAATATTATATATATATATATATATATATATATATATATATATATATATATATATATATATATATATATATATATATCTGAACATGATTCTAAGAATATTTAGAGTTATTTCAATGTCAAAGAAATAACACTAGAATTAAAGAACCAGTCAAAATTATGGATTGATCTTTGGTCGAATCTAGGTCTATGTCGATCTCTGGTAGTTCTTGTGTTAAAATTTTAAACTATTTCAAAATTCATACTTGGAGGGCATTCTGCAGTGTC
This sequence comes from Argiope bruennichi, assembly GCF_947563725.1. NCBI lineage: Eukaryota > Metazoa > Arthropoda > Arachnida > Araneae > Araneidae > Argiope > Argiope bruennichi. The sequence goes on along the minus strand of NC_079163.1, from coordinate 86,716,317 downwards.
TTTTCAATGCAAATCATCTATTTAGTTCAGGCCATTTATTTTTTTCAACTTTAAGCTATTAGTCACTTTTTTGTATATGAAACTCTTATAGAGAATTCCAAACATTTTTCTAACGAAGCATGTTATTTATATTCGCGGCCAAATAAATCACTCATCTAAAAATAAAATAATAATAAAATCACTCGTGAAACTCTTTGGAATAACTGGAACACGATTTCATCAACGCTTGGAAAAAAAGATAAATGGTAAAAAAAGTTTTCTTCAAAATGAATATTTTTCTTCGAAATGTATATATTAACGTAATTTTAATCTTAAAAACACTTTTTATAACACGGTTTCTCAAACCTCTTTCACCCTGGATTAATTAACAGTTTAAACGAAACAGAACAAAATTCTAGTCAGAATGGTTTCCTCGAAATTTTCTGGTATGCTCTAATAAATGTACTTGTATATTATTAATCGCATACCATTGGCAAATACTAGTAACGGAAAAGCTTATTAGCATGCAATCTTTGGCGATTTTTGGGGGGATTAATCGCTGGGATGCATTTAATACACGAGCACCATAGCACCAAATCCATATTTTGGACGGGTTTTTTTTCGATTGATTGAAACAAACATTAAATACAAAACTACAATTGTAGTCCTAAATTCACATGCCAAATTTAATATATTTAAGTAATGGCGTTTTTTTAGTTTTGAAAAGTCAACTCCTAGATACATATGGCTAAAAATTTGATACATATCTAGACTAGCTTTTAAATCTGTGTACTAAATTCTATTCATATACACTGCGTAAAAAAAGTAGAAGGACACTTGATTTTGTAACAATAACCAAAAAATATTTTATTTTTACTAAAATTTTTTATTAGAAACATTTAACAAATATTTCAAAAATACAATTTTAACATCAGAATTATGATGTTCAAACATAAAATATTAATGGCAACAAAAATAGTTTCTCTTTTTTGAAACTTTGTAAAAAAAGTAGAAGGACAGCATTAAAATGAATGAAAAAATAGTGACTTTAATAAGGAATGGTCTTCCCATTGGCCTTTATAACTTCAAATATTCTGTTTGGAAGTGAATTGTATAGAGTTTGAATTTCATTTTGACAAAAATTGTCCCACGAGTCATTCGATGCTTCTCGAAGCTGAGTTTGCGAATCAAATTGCCTTCCATCAGCATAAACTCGACGAACTAGCATTGCCCAGATGTTTTCCACTATATTAAGGTCAGGACTTTTGGCTGGCCATGGTAAAACATCCACATTATTTGTTAGGAACCAATTTTTGACCCCAGTCGCGGTGTGAATGGAAGCTCCGTCTTTCTGAAACCCACTCTTCACCCCCCCCATGTCAGAGGCATAAGGAAGAAGCTCGGAATTCAGTACTTGAATGTAGTCTGTATGTTTTTGCCTACCATTTAAGAAAACCAGACTTGTCCTTCCTGCGTATCCAACAGCCAACCAAACCATTAAACTCCCTCCTCCCATTTGTCGTGTTAAATAGTATTCGCCTTCAGTCCCCAGACAATGCCAGTAGTGCTGATATCCGTCTGGACCGTCTAAGTTAAATTTCTTTTCATCGGAAAAAATCACAGAAGTCCATTCTGTAGTCCAGGACATATGCTCCTTAGCTCACGCTAAACGGTTATCAATGTGAGCTTGTTTCCACTTAGGATGATGTTTCCGTTTTTTGAAAATGAATTTTTTAGATCTTTTAATATAGTTGTAAATATTTTGTTTCGTCACATGATTAAGTCCTGCTTGATTTCTTGCCTTTGAAACACTTCCTTTGTTGTTCTTCAGCACACGAGCAAGTTTTCTTTCATCACGTGGTGTTAACTTCTTCGGTCTACCAGTCTTTTTTTTATTTCCATTTTTATAAGGATTTCTGATAAAGTTTGAAACTGTATTGGGGCTCACCTGCAACAATCGAGCAATCTCTCTGACATCTTTACCATCATTTTGATATGCGGAAATTTGCCCTTTTTGCAAATCGTTCAAAGGTATTCCTTTAGGCATTTCTGAGAACGGAGAAACAACGTAACTTTTAAACAAATTAAATTTTTTTGACAGAAAAGGATAAACAAAGTACAAAATCACTATTTAAATAAAGAACAATTCACTAAATTAAATATATTAGCAAGTGTCCTACTTTTTTTACGCATCGGAAATTATATATACTAATTTTCTTAATAATATTAGTGGTAGATGTTTAATTTTTGCCTAAAATGAAAACAAGGGTCATTAAACTAAATCTGCATAAATATCTGGTAGTTAGGAGAAAATAAGAGATATTAATTGGCAAAAAGACACTGTCCTACTTTTTTTACGCAGTGTACCTTCTTCGTTTTGTAGTATCTTTCGAACTTGCCTTCGGATAGACAGCCATCTTCTGAATGACTTCCGTCCAAAATTTGTTAAAAATTTACAAATTTAGTCTAAAGACTAAATCTGCCTTACAAATTTAGTCTAAAGACTAAATCTGCCTTACAAATTTAGTCTAAAGACTAAATTTGTAAGTGCAGATAGAAAAAATGTGCCTTTCGAACTCATGGAGGTCTGAAAGTGGAAATTCGTCAAAGTTACAAATTCGAATTTTTTGACGATAACAATACTCTTTATATACTTCGCATACGAAAAAGTAAAAAAAATCAGTTTTTGAAATACTATTAATCGTCTAATACATATATCAGAGAGGAAATAAACTTTAAGTAAAAAATTTCTAAACAGAAAATTATGCAATTTTATTACAAGATGAGTAATTTCGGTGCTCGTCTTTTGTCGATTAGTTTGTAAGATTAATGACCGCTTGGAAGTCATGATAGAATTGTTATAGCTATTATGGTTGAGCATCAAAGTTTATTTAAACAGCCGTATAAATCATAATTGATTAAATAGCCAGACGATTGTTTACCTTCTTTTGGTATCTCCCTTTCTGATCTTTCAAGTCACAATACTTTGAAGATATTATTAAGAACTCCGCATATAAAATATGCATAGTTTCTGTAGATTTGCTTTGGTATGTCTCGAAGATTTGAATCTGATACGATTAAGATACAGAAATTCTGATGAAAGGTAAACAGAACCATTATTCATTTATTGCAAGCATCTTTTCAGCAAATGGATTTTCGGCAGCGGGATATACAGCGCTTATCCTTTGTTGAGATAATATCTCAGTAAAGTAACTAGAATACTGTAAAAAATAAATTTCTCCATGAGTTATCGAAAAATACTGTCTTTGTAAATTAAATATTGAGACCTAATCTGTAAAAAGCACAGAATTGAACCTTAAAAGTTGACGCATCTTTTGTGATTCACTATTTATCTCTTTATCAGCAAGCCCCCATCCCAACACACATGAGGACACCCATTCCACATATGAGGAAAACACCAAGAGAAGAACTTCTGAAATTGTACGTTGGGAATACAACTGTCATCTGATAGAACAGTATTGGAATAATGGAAAATTTTTCATCACTATCTTATTTCAAAATCTTCACCATTTACTTTCGAAAATAGTTGAGAATACCAATTCGATTAAAATTATTTCTTTAAATCTTTCCAAGAATCTTTTTTTTAAATTGGATTTTCTTTTATATATAATTAATTAGTGTTTTGGGATAATCCTAATTTTTCGCTGATTTTTTTGCTTAACTTGTAGTTAATGCACCGGATTTTGTATTTACTTTTCAGTCTTGGATCAAGTCAAATTTTTCAGACGAAAATGGAACGACAAAAGAAATTGTATTTATTATGATTTTGTATTTATTTTTTTACCTAAAGAAGTCTAGAATGGAACAAATTTAAGAAACTTAAACCCTGAGTATGTCTTCTAGAAATTCATCCAGTTCTCTCCTTGAAGAATCCTTGATGCTCTTTTGTATTTTTTAATACTGACATCTTAACGCTGTTATGTAACATTTTTAGCTTATGAAAGAAATCTCAGGGATAAATGTAGATCTATTGTATGGAGTGCGAAAACACTGTAAGTCGTGTTATAAAAGAATTCGATAGACATACAGCTCTATGTGGAGATTGTGGCTCTGTTGTAGGGAAATTCTATGGTAAGAATAACGATGTTGCTGTGAAGGTTACAAAAGTCAAAGTTAGGAATTGTTATCAACTTGGGATAACGATTTTTCACTAAAAAGCAAATCCTTCGAGAGCGAGAAAAAATGGTAGTTTATTTCTTCTACTTCATTTTACCTCATCAGATATCCTTTCTCTGATTCTCTAAACCAGACAAGTTTTATATAAGAAAATGTGGAACCGAATTTTAGTCCTGAAAGAGATATTATGAAATTTCTACATGACAGCAGCTCTTTTGTCCATATTAATAAAGAATTTAACATTCACGTGTTTCGCTAGGGAGTTTATTCTCGCAGTTGAACTCAGAACTGATGCGTCATATGATTTTTGGCATTGCTTTCTAGTGGAATAAGATTCGAAAATAATTCTTAACTTCCCTTTCATTGTTTGCCATTTACAAGTATATGGTAGAAGAACTACGTAAATTATTTATACGTATCGAAATACAAGATAGTTTCATGGCATTCTGAAGAAATATGACAGAAGATCTCACATTTAAATGAGATAAGGGGAGAAGGAAAGCTTAATGATTTACAGAAAACAGATTTAATCCAATTATTTTAAGCCTGATGACCGAATGAACTGACATATTATTTAATGAGAAAATCGAATAAGAATAGAAGAAATATTCGTTTAAGAAATGTAGTTTTAATCTGAATCAATTCTGAGCTTGGTCAACTCTATATTTAAATATTAATTTTGGGTTCTCTTCTAGTAAAGAAGCAGATTGGGAAATAAAATATTACTAATTGATTAGGATGAAAGCAAAATCCTTTCTTTTCCATCGATGAAGTACTATTTTTGAAGAAAGACGAAATGACAGGATGATTAGGACCTATTTATTTGACTAATTCTTCCATTACACTAGAGAGTTTTATATTTAAGAGTGTTATATGTTGTATTAGAGAATTAGTAGAATACATGTTACAAAATAAAGTATGATTATTTTACATATAATTACACTGTCCAAGTATTATAAGCGAATAACTTTCAGGATTATCCTTATGTGAATGCGTATATACAATTAAAATATATTCCATAAATGCAAAATGCGAAAATATTTGTTATTCAAATTATTAAAAGTAGAAAATTTAAAAGAAAATTTTAAAAATAGTAAAAAAACTGGTGCTCAAAATCCTAGTTACGATTTTGACGGGACACCAAATTATTTTAAACCAGGGAGCTCAAATTTGATACCCGTGTTACCATAACAAAATTTATATTGTATAAGGACATCTATAATAAATTTGGATTTATGTTTTGTTAACGTTTTGATTTTTGGCAGAATGTTGTACAAAAGTAGTTTTGATGGAAGGAATGCACTGCAAACATACTATAAATTTTTTGTTCTCATATTTTTAAATTGTAAACCATCTAATGATGCTCATTCATCAATCAGACTTTTTTGAGAATTAAAAGGTCAATTACATTAAAGAGGTGCAATTACCATACATTAATAGAACAATGCTAGTTACCAATCTATCACAGTAGTTAGAAGCTTATATATAATGAAAAAAGCAACAATAACATAAAACTAAAATTTTGTCTAGGCGGCATCTATTTGGGCGGTGACCTGAGTACATATGCAAATGCGCATCGGTTCTGCGTGATAGAAAGTGCGTCTGGTGCATAATGTACCACGCATCTTGTGTTATCTCTTTTATTTCCTATTGTGAGGAACAGTTATTATTTTTGAATTTGAAATGGTCTACTGGTTTACTGTTTCAACTTGCAGTTCGAAAATTGTGAGAAAACAATGGTTTCATAAAAAGTATAGAAAACTTGTAAGCTCATGGTTGTCTGAATATTTATTAAATCTATTTGGTAATATATAAGCAAATGTCTATATTTCCAAGTTATCTTGATCAAATAAGACAATTGTGTGCTATTTTTTCCGGATTTTAAATATAAATTCGTCGTGTTTTTATTTATCTTGGAATGAATATTAAATTCCTTTCAGTTTTGAAAGCCTGAAAGGTAATACCGTAAGTTCCAACATTAGACGTAATCTATTTTTGCAAACCATACACTTGGCACATTCTGATTTGATTTATAATCGCAGTCATTTCTGTGCTGAATAATTTTTCCCTTGCTTATACATTTCTAACTCGCCATCATGAGCTCATTGATTAGACCAGCATCCCCTTCAAAAACTATTTAAAGACTATACACAACTATACACCAGTTACAGGACAATTTAAAGCAACGAATTATCATGACCAGGCTGTGATAAACCGCGGGCATTCTGGCTGAATAAAAACTCGAACCAACATTGAAATAGCTAAGTCTCTGTTGGCGAGTTATTCCAGTCCGATTTTTTAAGATCCATCTCAGACCTATTACTTATAGTGATGCTAGAAGAGTTGCTTCGATTGAAAGCAGTCCTTACAGAATTAATATGGAGCATTTTAGAGAATGAAATTCTTGCCTACGCAGGCTAAAAGAGTGTAGCTGTGAAAGATGAGCGAATAGGAAATCGAACCATTTATGAGTTAAGCTTGAAATATTTTTGAACAATAAATATTTAATATATCACAAACCGAATTGTTGCGATATCATGACTATAACTATGTCCTCTTCCTTTTTGACCGCATCTTATCATATTTTTAATATTCTCTACTTCGTGACATATTACGATTATCAGTTCTATACCCCTAAATTTTTGACTGAAATCGGGCTTGCTCAGTTTGTCTCTCACATGTTTCAAAATCATAAAATCATTTTCATACAGTCACGAACTCTACAATAAAATTTGAGAATGTTATCATTAATACAAACAATGTAAGGTATAAAAAAAAAGTTAGATAAAGTGGTGGAAAGTGATTATTGATTAAAAATTTGTAGAAAAAACGAGTTTCAATCATTATGGACTCAGCGCATAAATTAGAAAAGTGTTTTAAAAGCCACTAAATAGTTTCACACTCGTATTTTTCTATTATTTTAATACACTTTTGTCTGATTAATGAATTTTCTGTTTAATTATTAACAAAAATGTTATATACAACATTAATTTTTCTTTTAATTGTCACTTTAATGTGAAAAGTCATTGCTGAAACAACCAATTTTTTCAATAATGTTTTCTTCCTCTTGAATTTGAAATCAAACTGAACGATTTTCGTTATTGATTTCTATTAAATTCATTACTATCTTTTACATTTCAGTTAGAGATTTGATCTTCTTAAATTAATAACATCTTGCCACTAATCATGGCGAAATAAATTTTCAAATTTTCAAAAGCCGGGAAAGAACACCTTTAATTTACTCTTTTCCATTTGAAAGACAAACGAAAAAAAGTACTGCTTCGATAGATGTTAATAAAGTACCATGAACTTACTTTGTTTCACTGCTTGGATTATCTAAAAGTATTTAAACTTTTAAACTTTCTTTGTCGCAATTAACTTTAATACTTTGAGATTATATAAAATAATTTTGATTTTAAAATTATGTGACAATAATTAATTCCTAAATTATTTTGAAAAAAATAATTACTCCGAGGGTAGACTTCCTGTTTTTGAAAGTAACAAAGAATTCATTGAATCGAGTTCAATTTAAAAGTAAGAAAATTTCAATGGGAACCAATAGTTTGTAATGATCGTTTTTTTTTAAATAACTTGAGTTATCAATTACACAAATTTAATTCAAAGTTTTTCTATCTTAAAATCTTTTGTTTGAGAAATTAGTACATAATAATTGAAGTACACTCAAGTAAACAACATGAAATATATCGAAATTCTTTTTCAAGTGTACAAACCTATATTTCTGAATTAAAAATAGAGAATTTTAGTTACTTAAAAATGTTTCGATTGTTGAGAAAGTTAGAGGATTTCCATGCCGATTATTTTTTTTTTCTCTCTTTTTTCCAGCCACCAGCCGTTATTTTATCGGTATACATTTTTTTTTAGAGATTTATGGACAATTAACCCAGACAAGACCGGTTTGATTAAAAAAGTGCCATTGCGTAACTCGTTTTTACTGATCCCCCCCATTACTTTAGAATATAACGAGTCATTAATTATGGAAATCAGATACTCCGTCCGTTTTTTATTTTGGATCATTAATTTTCCGCACGTTCGGCGAAATTAGACTGCTAGAAGTGTTTAAAAGATTATTAGTTGATGAGTTTAGTTATCTGTTCTAGGATAATCCGTTGATTTACAATTCTAAATCTCTTTAGCTAGGTTATTTATAATAGCTTATAATCGCTTTTGGTTTAGCATTCCTCTGTTATTAAGATATTATTATAATTTACAGCTTTTATAAAATACATATTTCTCCATAAAAATCGAAATGCACGACTTCTAACTTATATTAGTTTTATATTCTAAAATGACTGGTTTTGAGATAAATGCCATAAAATTTTAAATCGGATTCAGAAGATGAAAGAGAATTCATATTCACAAATTTATTTACTTTATTGATTTATTGTGTTCTTCTCATTATACGTACAAAATGAAATCAGTTTGTAAAAATATGCTTCGTTTTGGTTGTTTCGAATATTTTGAATGCGATTACATTTGTGTGTACTTTTTACACTTATCAATATTAAACCTTTCACTATCTTTTGCAAAAGAATGGTGCTATTTTTTTCCTAAGGAATCTTCTTATAGGATTACTCTTCTTAATAGAGTAAATGAGTACTAAATTAATTAAAACAATAATTTAAAAACTTATTGACTGAAATAAACTTAATATTTTTTTCCCTTTATGTTTTCAACCTAATGCATTATATTTTTTCCACAAACATAAAAAAAATCATGTTTATCCTTTCTTTATAAATAAGAAATAAAATGTAATAATATGCTTATAGCTTGGTCACCATTCAGTTCTCAACAGAATAAATTTGGCTCTTTTCTGATAACAGGTAAACCCTTCTGGTGCTAAGAAGTTCGTAAACCATTGAACCTAATGACAGTTTTATAACATTAAGATAGTAACATTAAAAATAATAACATTTATAACATTAAAATCAATTAAAAATAGCATTAACATTTATAACATTAAGATTACAGCTATTGCGTAAAATTCAGTAACAGTTTTATCGTAATCATGTAATTAATTACCTTTCACTCAAAAAAAATATTCTCTTAATTTTCGAATTTTAATTTTTTTTATGAGAGTATCAGATTAATTCGTTTTGAAAGAACATATAAATGCTTTATTTTGATCTCATTTTCTTTCCTTTCTTTCAAGTTAACTTTAAAGCTAGCATGAATTTCCAAATAATCAGATTCTATTCATATTTCGGAAACGCTTTTTCATGTCTATGCACAAACAATTGCTGTGCAATTTAGAAATTTCAGTATATAACAATAATCAACAAAATTATAACCTCAAAATATAATATAATATTATATAAACCTCAAAATATCTGACGCTATTTTACACTTGAAACGATCTGATGCAACTTTATTGGGTTCTTCATGTTTATCAAGTTCGATGTGAAGATTATATGCATAAAGTTCAACATGTGATCAGTGTGCCACCATATTTCAATAAAAGAAAAGCAGAAAATCAATGGCGAACAATATTCAAGTCATCTACCCTCGTTATGCCACTAATGAGGGCGAATATGTATTGCTACACATCATTATTTCTATACGAAATGAATACAGGTGGATTTAAAATTAATTTTAGTATTACCATTAAGATTGGATGATACTATGTCAACCTGATACTTCGTATCAAGCACGAAAAAGTAGCAGGCACACAAATTAAGAGTATCATGTATTCAGTATCAGTTTTTGGACTCGATTGATACCAATTTCTAATCAGCTCAATCTCATTTGTTTCCATTTGGGTTCAACTTGATATAAAGCATTAAGATGTTATAGCCCAGTTCACCGACCTGCCTTGGCGATGCTATGAGTATACGTAATGATTTGTTTAACTACACACATGTCCAAAAATTAAGGATAATTCAGAGTCACTAGAAAATCGAAATCTAAAATACATATATCACCAGTAAAATGACTACACACATCTTCAAAAATCATATACAAATTGCAGGAAGCCACCAGATGATACCGATAATAAGTAATGACGAGAGTGTAAGAGAATGGTGTATAAGGAATACAGTCAAAGAAGTAAAACTGTTCGCAAGCGCTTTATAAGCTTTTCAGTGCAATAACAGCATAGTTATGACACAAAGGACGCATTTGGATGATTTTTTACGTGGTAGAATTATCGGCCGTCTGGAATATGGGAATACCCAGCTGGAAGTATCAGAGGAACTTGGAATCGCCCAGAGTGCCATCTCCAGGCTTTGGCAACGATTCCAAGATGATGGAATGTGAGTAGACATTACAGAACAGGTCACCCCCGAGTTACAATACCGAATGAGGACCGATATTTGGCAGTTATTGTCAAAAGAAACACACGGAGCACAGCATCAAACCTGCCTCGTCAGCTCTCTTCAGCCACTGTTACGACAGTTTCAAGGCAGACCGTGTACAGACGCTTAGGGTAGATTGGTCTATATGCTGGTAGGCCTGTCAGATGTGTTTCACTTACTGCAACTCACTGTCGCCTACGGTTAGCCTGGAGTAGAGAGCAGGCATTGTGGACACCGCAACAGTGGGTTTGTGTGATGTTTTCCGACGAGTGCAGGTTTAGCTTGCAGTCTCATTCTTGCCAGATTTTCATATGGAGAACGCCAGGTACCCGTTACCACCAAGAGAACATCATTGAACGACACCGTTACGGTGGGGCAGGATTGCTCGTTTGGGGAGGAATTATTCTGGGTTCCAGAACTGACCTGCATGCTCAAATTGGAACCATGACAGGCCAAATCTATCAGGACGTCATTCTGGAAAAGCATGTACGTTTGTTTCAGGGTGCCATGTGCGCAGAATTCGTGTTTACGGATGACAACACCCGTCTTCACCGTGCAAATATCGTAAACGAATGCCTTCGATCGGAGGATATCACCAGTATGGACTGGCCAGCATTCTCACCGGACTTGAATCCAGTAGAGCATGTGTGGAACGTGCTTGGCCGACGAGTTGCTGCCCATCAACCACTTCCTACATGTCTACCGGGACTTCGGAGAGCACTGCTTGATGAGTGGTGAAATATTCCCCAAGATCAGATCGATAATTTGATTCTCAGCATGCCTAGGCGTTGTACGGACTGTATTGCATCGTCTGGGAGACATACTATGTATTAACCCAACATGTAATATTGCGTTTATGTAAATAGGTATTTTTTTTTTCGTAATTTACACCAGGGAACAAAAAATCTTAATTTTTATTAATGATATCAAACATATAGCATCTTTTTTGCTCTTTACATTTTGTTTAATAAATAGGTTTTACAAATAAGTTACATTTGTTTTGTTTCTGACTCTTTCTTTTCCTGAACTTGCATTATCCTTTATGTATGGATATGAGTATATATATATTTCAACTTCAATCATTACTCTCCATTACCCTATGTAACGGTGCACGTACCACTGAAGAACATTCGCCTTCTCCTATTCTAACTAATTACGTTAGCATTGCCTTCCCTTTTCTCTTCTCATTCGCCCTTCAGTCAATCCTAAAGCCAAGGAAACCTTTCTATACCTCTTTCGAAGAAATGGAATCCCAATTTGGAATCATATTCGTATCAATCTCAACTACGAGTCTCAGTGGAAGTACGAGAACCAGTATCCACCGTGTTCCCGGTTTCATTCAGATGAGAAAAGAATAGGTTATTGATTATGTCAGGTACAATGAAGTATGTGTTAAATTGTACGTGATGTAGCAAAGCTAGGAATCAAACAAATCCTATGAGCTTTTGAGATCAAGATATACTTTTTTCATTGTAATTGATGACCTCATTAGTTCAATGACCGAGATTAAAATATATAACTATGAAATGATAAAAATTTTCTACTTATAATTTATTAAACTTAATTTGAATACTTCAGGAATAAATAACAATTCATCTTAAGACCCATTTCGTACCTATATTCACTTCCACAAACAGGCTATCTTACATTAATTCATTACATTCCCTTGTCTTTCTTGCATTTTAAACAAAAAAGCTACTCAGAAATCTTTCCAATTTAATTTTATGCATAAATTCACCTTAAAGTTTAACAGATGCCGGTAATATTGACGATTTCCGGTCCCAAAGACCTCATTAGAAGGATAAATAACAATGCAGGACTTTTCACATTAAAATCTAGGAACTGTTATTGCACATAAAAACTGCACACAGCCTTTTGCTAGCTCTGATTTTATGGCATAAGAAGATCGTAATACCATCCTTCCACGCAAAAGCGTGTACGCCTGGGGCATTTGCCCTTTCTCGCAGCGCGGGAAAGAAGCAGTTTCTATCGTTCTTTGTAGAACTGTGGAAATTATGCAGATTTCATTTTCTTTGTTGTACTCCTAGCTCGTGAACCATAAAAGAGGTTACTGGACACCAAATGAAACGACTGGTTATCAAGGACAAGTTAAAAGACTGTTGCGGTGTCACTGTATAACAAAACAATCTTAAAACGTTTTTCCGTTAATTGACATTGAATAAATTTTAAGGGCAATATGATCATTGTCCATCACAAAATAGAAGACAAAAGGCAGTTACTTTAGGAAGTGCCATGTCTTATTTTCAAAGAAGCACAAACTTTAGGAACAATCTAATTTTGTAAATGAAGATTTTATAGCCAGGAGAAAGAAAAGTTCAAGTTATTAAATGAAATGACTGGTTGTCAAGGGCAAATTTTAAACTGCTTTTTCCAATTTAAATTAATAGTCTTGAAAACTTTTTCATTAAATGAAATTGTAGAGAATTTAGAGGTGAACTAAACATGCATGATCATGATCTGTTACGAAATGAAAGATATTAAGCGATGAAATCAATTTACGTGCCATTGTAGTTACATGTCTATCTCCTCATGTTTATCTAATACATCACACCATGCCTTTTTTTACGCTGCATCTTCTTTCTCCCCGCTAGATCAACATTTTTTTTTTTTTGTCCAATTCGATACAAGAGAGAATTTTATGTATATCAAGTGAAAGTTGATCGACTTCATTGCAATCTATAGTATTTATTTAAGACGAAGTTTTTAAAGATGAATGTGCTCCATGACAACTAGGCGGGCAGTTGTGACAATAAAAGATTAAATAAAACCGCTGGTAACTGAGGACAGTAGGAAAACAGTTGGGATATCATAGTAAATCCTAGCCGACTTACATTTTTTTCTTTTAATTAACTTTGAATAAATTTCAATTGTAAAGTAAGAATATGTTATCATAATTCTTTAAAAATATGGAAGGCGATAGTCAATTAACTTATTTCTAAAATTATACTAGGAATAGACCTAACTAATTTCATATTTAAATGTGTATATTTGTTTGAATACCATTTGCGAATAAAAAACATATCTAAATGAAATTGTTCGAATTTCTTTGTTTTCTTAAAAAATGGAAGTATTAATTTTTTTTATATTGTTCTAAAATCAAATTTTTGCATTGGTCACGAAGTACTTGCGTAGTTTGTGAAAAATTTAATCTTGAACATATAGTTTTTAGGATAGTGCATATCTCGAATGCGTAGCTTTGTTTAAAAGGGTTTAAAACAAAGCGCATACGTATAAATACTTGGGTGTTCTTAAAAGTACTTATATATGATTAGAATCAAATTGTTTAGATTAGAGCATTCTAAAATTTAATTTCATAGTCTGGTTCTTTAGGTAATTATGAAGGAACGTGATAAGTATTTGATTTAAAAATTTAGTCCCAAGATTCAGCGTTTTATCTTGTTGCAACGGCGCATTCAAATTTGATAAACAACAACAAAAAATTAATACCGATGCCAAGCTTCTCGGTTTATCTATCAATTCACAAAAAGTATATCGTTAACAGCAATATAACCTGGATAAATTTTTTAATCAAAAATAGTGCTCAGATTTGGTTTAATGCATTCAAATTTAGCTTAGATACTTTTATGGATATTTTGCTAATATTTTTGAAGATAAATTGAAAAATCCTATGTCAGTGTGCGTTTTCACTTATACTAAAGATAACTATACAATGCTAATCACCGTTTTAGTTTAAGAATAGTTTTGCAGTGTGATTAATATTCTTGTTGTTTTAAATTTATGTTATATTAATGAGGTTCAAATATTACTCTTTAAAAGAACCCAGTAATAGAAATGAAAGTTAACTTTATATTTTGAAAACTTTCTGCATGTTATCTGTTTCCTTCTATAAGTATTATATTTTTACCTGCTTAGGAAACTTTTAGTCGTAGAAACATCGGTCTTACAAACAATCATGCTGTAGAAACACTGATATTTTTAGAAAATGTATACAAATCTAGCTATATTTCACAGTTTTTCTGAAAGATTTATGTAGAATATCTAGGCTTAATATGATAAATAATTATTACCGAAATACACGAAGCAAGTAAATTTATTCTTGATAAACTAAAGTAAATCGTAAATATTATTCGGATGTAGTCGAAGCGGAAGAGAGAGAGAAAAAAATAACATGTTGAGTTACTAGTTGCTGAAAGGTAGATTGAAGTGGTATTGTTAGCACTTTCTTCATTAAAATCTCTTCCAATATCGGTACTCGGTATTTTAAGTTCATCTCATGAAGAATCTTAAGAAAGTATGTAAAATACTGAGATAAAAATATTTTTATCTAAAATAACCATGAATGCCTTTAAGAAATCATTCCATAGATAAAAAAAATAACTGTATATCTTCTAACTGTTAAGTTATATTAACGTCCCGCTTTAAAGCAACACTAGGTCTATTTTGGGACGGACCTAGTAATTTTGAACCAATGTCAGATGATAAGGACCACACCTGAGCGGGCACCCCCCTCTCCGAACTCCCACGCAACACCAGAGGGAGGGCATTTGGCCTTTTCTAAATTAGTGTTAATTTAAGTTTACATTGATATGGGGCATTCAATTACGAAGAGACTTTATTTCATGTTCATTATGAGTTAATATTAAATAAAATATTCTTTAATTATAAATGTTGACGTGACTTTAATTATTACTGAGCTTTGTGAAAAATTCTGCAGAATTTTCTTTAAGTTTTTTTTTCTATTTTTAACACTCTAGTCAACATAATAATTCAACAAGAGAAATCACGCATAATGATTCAGAAATAAAAGAAATGCAAGAAAATGTGTTGTGACGAATTTTTTACATTCACGTCGATATGGGCAGACATTTACATTTTAGAAAAAATACAATAGCATTCCTGTTATATTTTACTTTTATTAATTTTTTTTAAATTGCCGTGGTTTTCTTAACCAATTAAACAAAACTGGTCGACATCCCATTTTTCTGTTTTTAAATAATAACAAAAAACTTATTCGAATAAAAACATAGCATTTTACATAGTTTTCCACTGAATAATTATTATAATAAAGAATGTCTTTTATTTAAATTAATTGGGAAACTTAATCTTCATTAGGCATTTTAAAGTAGATATTCATTGTTTTTTTAAAAAGATTTTAAAAACAAATATAAAACAATATCTATTACACACCCTCTTTAATCTTCTACAATCAGTGATTCAATGAGTTTTCTCAAATACTAGAATTTTGT
This sequence comes from Argiope bruennichi, assembly GCF_947563725.1. Classification (NCBI taxonomy): domain Eukaryota; kingdom Metazoa; phylum Arthropoda; class Arachnida; order Araneae; family Araneidae; genus Argiope; species Argiope bruennichi. Next base: position 86,700,662 of record NC_079163.1, on the reverse strand, counting down.
GTGAAGCAGAATTCTTAAGGGAAATATTAAGCACAATTCTCAATAAAAGTACGAAAAATGTACGAACATATTTTCTACGGCTGGTACAAATGTTGCATAACTGTCATTATTAGTTATTTTCTCCTGCTGCGGGAGGCTATCCTGTTTCTATTCTGATCACGTTGTGGACAGATTTACTGCAATGCTCTATTGTATCAACCTAATATGTAATTGATGATCTTGTTGCTAAGGTGAAAGAAGGGACGACAAATTTCATTTTTCAGTGATCTGAAAGAGAGGGGGGGGGGCTTTCCTCTGATTCTTAACAAGAATCTCCACCTGAAAAAGTAACAATGAGAGTAAAAAAAGTAAGTACAAATCCTTCGTATGTGTAATTTTTTATTATAAATACATTATTGGCCTGTAACATGAAGTAAGGATTACAGGATTAAATAATCATATGCAAAGAGTTTTAACTCCATGTACATATTAACTATGTAATTATAAGAACATATAATTTACTTAATGGAAAAAATTACACCCAGTTTTGTATGTCAACAAATAAACCCATTGTCAAGTCTTCCCATAATTTTTTTTCTCTTTTGCAGAAACTATCACTTTTTTGTTTCAGAATCTTAAAATAAGTCGAATTATAAATGTTCAGTCCATTCCAATAGATAAATACCCAAATGAGCAAAAATGCAGCAGAAATCGGGCCAAATGCCAACTTTTATCAATGGTGGATTCATAACTGGAGGAGTAAAATAAGAGCAAAGAAAATAAGACTTTTAAAAGATTTATGGCTTCAAAAACTTTCAACCCATTTCATAATCATACAGTTACTTAGAGTAGCATTTCTTCAGGTTTTAGGTTTTGATGCCCAATTTACCATATCAGTTTTAATTGTGTCCTCTTTCAATAACTTTACTTGTATTCTGATAACTTTGATTATATTTTTTTAAATATAAATGAATGACAACAAAATATTTTAAAATAAAGAAATATTTCAACATAATGAAGGTTCCCAAATTTTTCAGAAGACTTTTCCGTTTATTTTTTATGATAGGCTATTGGTTAAATAATCTCCTTCCATCGAGATTTAAGGAATAATTTTATAATTTACAATTTGAGTTAAAAGGTAAACAACAATCATATGATACTTATTAAAGATGGAGCATCAAAAGCGTGCGTATGCCAGTAAAACTAAAAGTAAGAAGAGAGTGGAGACTAGTGGAACTAGTTTACATCAATCCTCAGAAACAGGAAATGCTCGTTTTACAGAACACATTTCTAACAGCATTTTGCTGGTTCAATTTTTTGTGTTCAGCATTATAGTGGATGAATTGGGAGAGTGAATAAAGTCTGTCCTTAAAAGATCAAGAACTTGAAGTGGAATTATTTTAACATTGAATATTGATGTTATTAACAAATTTATTTATTATTTTTTATGGAGAAACAATTATATATAATGCTGTGCTATTACATATATTTGAGTTAAAAGACGGAAAACCTAAAAACTGAAAAAAAGTTGTACTAAAAATCAAATTCTGTAGGGGGTCCTTAAGCAAAGCAGAATTTAGGGGGATCCACCAAATCTATACATTTTTTATTAATACATCTATACTATGAGAACTTTTTAAATACCAAATATTAATAAAAATAGAAATTACAAAACATTTAATTGCAAGTCAATTTCCAGAGAGTAGTTTTCAGCTTCAATGAATATTTGAAAGTAGTTTTAAGACAAAATAAAAAAATACACACACAAAGCTTTTAAAGTATATTACACATTCAAACAGAAAGTCTGCCAGGATTTTTGACTTTTGACTCTGTCAGACAAGAACATAAAAACATTCATCTGCAAATGAATTCGAAAACATGGAGAAAAAAAGAATCGTGAGAATTATGCTCGTAAATTTAAACGATACCAGATTTTAATTTGAATGTGTTCAATCAATAGCCCTTGTTAATAAAATCAAAGTGCAAAACTTAATCCTTTTGAAAATACCACAGAAAAATCTCGAAATTCAGCTCCCCTTTCCAAAAAGTATATGCTTCGCATATTTTTCTCTAGGAAGTAGTCTATTTTGCTTATTTAATAACCTGTCTTTGAGGCAAAACGAGCTCAACTATGAGCACCCCATCCTGCCATTAGTAGTAAACTTAGTTACCAGTGAAGCGTCAATATTACACACTTCAAGACATCTAGGAACATATAAAATTAGTTATTCAGGCAACTTTTCATCCTCGTATTCGAGGTGGCCACGCTGATAAAAAAAAAAGGCAGATTCAGATTTCATGAATTCTCTTGAAATGAAAATTATTCAAAGCACAGATTTGAAAAAGATAACAGAAAATTGGTTAACATTGGTAAGTTTAGATTTTAGAAAAAGGTTACAGAATGTTTTTATTCACTTTTTAAAATGTGGTTTCATTTTCATATAAATAAAATATATCCTTCCATAAAAATAGGTCATTTTTTTCGAGTATATAAAATGATACGTTTCTATTTATTGATATTAATGGATATTCAATAATATGATGTTCACAATAGGGCTATTAAATAATATGATGTTCAGAATAAATAAACTGATACTGAGCATAAAATACATATAAAGAAACACAGCATTTTCTTTCATTAACCTCATTTTCTTTTAAAAACCATGATATCTTTGATCTTGACCTCAAGTGGAATCGACAATGTAAGTAGAAATGTTCCCAGATTCTTTTCTTCAAGACACGGAGGATAATATTATTCTTTAGTAAAGTTTTTTTTTTTTTTCACTGGCTTTTCTTTACTAGTTTCGACATCAGAAAAGGTAATTTTTCTTGATAAATGCAAAAGATCGTAAGTTTTTGCAGTGACAGATGTTTCTTTATAATTATTTCCGCTCACATTATGAAGCGGAAGACATAATTAATAAGTGGCGATCATTGTAAAATTAGTTAATAGCTCGGAGTAATAAATACAGAATTGAATACAAAGGAAGGAAAGGAAAGGAAGAATTTTATGAAGAATCATATTTTAATGAAATAAATGGTGCCAGATCAAAGAGGTGAGTTGTTCCTGATTATAATAAAATGCATGAATGTCAATTTCTTTCGATTTTTTACATCTTTTACTTTTTTTTTCAGCGCTTGTGGGAAATATATGCTATATTTTCAATTGATTTTGTTTTTCTTTTACATAACAAATCTTTATCATTTTTATCACTTTCAGAACCGGTTCTAATTCAACACGCCGTAGAATATTGAACAAATGTAAACTGTGGAATTTTCGGCTGATCAAAGTAATTCTACAGCACTTATTAGTCACCTAAAATAGAAATGCTTCAATGTATGGGGATACGTTATCTTTAAAGAGAACTTTTATGAGAAATTGGTCCCTAATTTTATCTTGCGTTACAGAGAAATAAGAAAATTTCCTGCAACCAACCGAACTTCAGCGAGGAATTCATTGCTAAATCCTCATTATTCTTTCCGAATTTTAGAATAATGCTGATGAATAAAGAGTACAGCTATGCAAGAGTTTATAATTTTCTTCCTCTGATTTGCATTCTTCAGATATGCCTTACTTTAGTTCAATGAGACAATTGGTTGCAATGAAATTGAGAGTTCATTATGTGCTTTTGATGGAACCCGATAGCCAATGAAGAGTTTCAATCATGAACATTTATCTAAGAAGTCAAATAAATAAAATATGCTTAAATTCTATATTTGTTTCTATCATTCTAAATAGGACAAATGGTCGATAATTGTTTGAGAACTATGTTAATTATCTTTTACCTAAACAATATCTTTCGTATATATAAAATAAGAACTTGTAATAATTTAGGGTAGCTTCTTTGAGCTTATTCTGATCCATCTAATCTATGGCACATTACGATGATCGATCGCTGATAATTTTAACCAATGGAAAAAAAAATTGTGTATTAAAGCATAAATACAACTGCACACCTATTAAAGTTGTTTTTTTTTAATCTGACGAAAAAATACTAAAACCTGTTTGAGAATTATTATTTGTCGATTAGGTGAAAGGGGAAGTTAATTTTTGTATAAATTTAAACATGGATTACTTCATCTGGCGTTTATCACATTATATAAAAAATTTATTTTCTTCTTCAAAAAGCCAAAAGACGATATTTAGTACAAATAAATATGCAGCTTTCGTGCAGGTCACATTGGTTGCTTATATAATTATTCTTCGCCTTTAAAAAAAACTTTATCAAGGAATGAGGTATTTTTCAAATATTGTGTGATTTAATGTCGTTACATTAATGAAACTTAAATTAACACGACATATATTTTGGAACAGAACTCATAATTTTGGACATAGACAAGAGTGTCATTTAAGCTGGTACCCTCTATCATAACTTCCCTGCCCACCAGAAATTTTTTTTTCTTGTTATCAAATTTTACATTCCTCAAGATTCATCAAGACATTTTGCATGGAGTATTTTTAAACTGAAAATTTGAAATTGGATTTCTAATCTCTGTTGCCAAAGCCGAGACCATACCGCGAGGCCAGCACGATACAAAATTATAGATATATCATGATGAAATCAAATATCACAAGCCACAGAATGTGCGGTCTCATAATTATTAGCAAAGTGATATATGTTTTCTTACATGCTGGAAAAGCAATTATCAAAAGCTATGAATGTTTCTCAATAGTATGTGCCTCTAATTAATAATATAGAATCTAAAGAAGTAAGGAAAAAAAATCAACCTACAAGAATGGAGGAAAGTAATTATTTATTGGTCTTTTCCAAGAAGAGGTCTGTAAGGTGATAATGTAGTTTAATTGCCATAGGTCTTTGAAACCACTTCCGTTGACTTTATAGTTAATTGTAGAATTGTCTGTACCTTTAAAAAAAGATGAATTATTTGTAAAGCTAGTAATTGCTTAAGGCTACGGCAGTCGGAAGTAATGTCATAAAGAAGAATTAAGCTTATCATGAGAGGGTAAGGGGGTTGGTTCATTTGATCTCAGGCACACGCAAGGGTCATTATAAAAATATCGAAAGTGAAAAGGTTAACCGCACATTCATGGTAAGTGTCATTATATTCCCACAGGAAAACCTGTCATCATTCCTTCAAAACAAACCACAACTCATAAGGGTGTAACTAGTAATTACTACAATGATGTTAGCTTTTTTTTCATTTCTTCTCAGAAGAAGTGCCAGTTTTAGAGCCTTTTTTTTTTTTTTTTTTTTTCGAAACTGCTACCAGCTGGTCCCTGGGGAAACAGTATAAACTTGCTAACATATATTATTAATCTACTGTATTTGTATTAGATTTTTTTAAAATCTAAAAGCATTGATGTGGTTAGAAAGCCTATTATCAACAATATGGGTAGAAATAAATAAAAATAAAGTAATAACTAAAATATTACAAGATACTGCATCGCTATAGATTCATAATAGTTCGGAATTTTCTTTTTAAATATTTGCATCATATAGTGTTATCCTATACGATAATACCATCTAAAAACAACTTTAAAATAAAGTTGAGACGTGTTAAATTTTTTTTCTTTTAAATTCCAGCACATATTTAAAAGCATGAATCAAGTGTGTATTTGGATGTCATTTGTAAATCATTCTTTCATCTGTGTTAACAAGCAGGTATCAAGAAATGTATATGCATTTACATTTTTAATGACTAACCTATTTTGAAGCGAATAAATAGTTACTTAGTTTTTCAAGGATCTTGTTTTTATTGCTGTTGAATGACAATGAAAATGACATTTCTTGCATTAATTCTACAATGAATCTACTACTAAAAAGTAACGATAGTTTGTACTTTGCCAATATAACTCCTTGATAAAAAAAATTTAATATTTATGGTGAGTAAAAGATTTTATCAGTCTTTGCAAGAAAAACTTTTTTTGCATAGTTACATTGAATTTTGCATTTTACACTGAATTAGATAGGGTTTTTTTTTTTCTATAAGAAAAAAACGTTTTGTATCGATTTTGGTTGGGTAAACTGAACTGATAATTGACTTTTTGTACGTTTTTTGTGAAACGCTAGTGTGTTGTGGAATTTAGGATAAGGGATGTGCAGAATTAATTATTGCTTTTATTATCGCTCTATGTTTCATAATTAAGACGATCCTTCCCAGATCACTGTCGTGTAGCCGCAAAGCTTGACATTTATCCATTTGAATTAAATTAAATCTTTTTTTTTTAAAGAATCCGATCTCAACATTCATTGTGTTATAAGTTTTCTTGAATATTTTTAAGTAAAATGTTTTTCCTGAGAGATTATATAATTAAATGCAGTTTTAAATGGGACCAAATTCATCAAAATGCATTAAAAAGGTTAACTATTCTTCGTGCTCGCAAGGACGTTTATTGTGATTTAGATGTCTATTTCAGTAATACAACAACTATTTTGAAAAATAGAAGTGTTTAGCAATAAGTGGCAGTGTGATATCTACTACTAGTATTTAATTACATTCGTGCATTACATATGTATGTTATTATTTACAAAAGAATACAAAAATCAAATCTGAAAACATAGGTTTTAAATTATGAGATAATTTTCATATCACGGCATGACCATTGTATTGATTGAAGTTTTATTGCATAGAAAAGCAGCTGAGATGTATGCTTGCATTTTTTATGAAGGAAAAAAATACGTCATGTTTAATATGGTCATGTTTTTTCTATTCAAACAAAAACAAAAAAAAAATGGAAGAGCATTTTTGTTATCATTTCCGCTTTTTTAAATGCAAAAGAGGGTTTAAAAGATTCATCACAGTAAGAGTTTTCACTTTAATATTTTACAGATCCTGCTTATTACATGAAAATGTACAGTGATTTAAGATTTTTTGGGACATTTAATTTTATTTTATTTTAAATTAATTAATTTTTTTAAACTTTAATCTGAAATGCATCGCCGGTCTACTTAAAAGTTTTTCTACTCGAAATAACAGCGTCTGTAGGGCTTATGTCTTCTTTCCAAGTAATCTGTATTTATGATATTTATTTACTTATATGATTTAATATGACTAAAATTTCCTTTTCAATGTTTGCGATTTTGAAACATAATACGACTGTAAAATGTCGCGACTAAAATTACATTAGATTAATATAGTGGGTAACAACTTTAAATATTATCAACAAAATTTTTTCCTAAATATTATGCATGAAATAGTTTTGATAAAAGCTTTAATGAATGATTACTGATCATTATTTCTCCAAAAGTATTCAAAGACTTTAAAATCTGTGTTGTTATATCCAAATAATCCTATGTTATTTTAGATATGATTTTTATAAAAAAAAAACTGTAGATCAGTGGAAATAGAAGCAGAAATGATAAAGTGTAGAGGAGAAGTAGAGGAATAATAAAAATTTGGAGCCCGTGGCAGTGAGTAAAGATGTTCATTTTTTATTTTTTTATGTAAACAGTTAACTGCTTTGTAGCTTAACTATTTCTAGATTTATCTCTAAAGAAAAAGATAAAAGATTGAATTAGAAGATCTTAATTCCATTACAATACATGAAGGAACTGGTTGTGTATTAAAAAAGGTAAAAATTTAATTGAAAAGCAAGAGTTCACATTCACACCACCTATAGGATATATATGTCCCCCCCCCCCCCAAAAAAAAGAATACAAACACCAAAGACAAAATAAATCTCACAGATTCATCCCCATTGGTTGAAAATGAATGTTTGTTTTAATCAGTTCAAATTCTGATATCTTATGCCGCATATTGTCCATAATTGACCAAATTTTTACTGTTATGTGAAAGGGAATAAAATTGTGGATAAAATTTTCTGCTTTAGAAAATGAATGCCGAAAAGCTTTCAAATGATTTGTACCAGGCCAAATTGTGGTTTTCATCCTAGTTTTTCTCCTATATAATGAAACATTTATACATATATAAAATTAAGATCTCTCTTATAGCAGCTGTTTAAAGAAGGGAATTCATATAATCAGAATTCAATGCTGGAACTATCCAAAACAATTGAGATTTGTTACATTTAAAAAAAAGTATAATTCAATTTTGTCAATGTATATAGCAGCTGTTTAAAAGAAGGGAATTCATATAATCATAATTCCTTGCTGGAATTGCTCAAAAACAATTGAAATTTGTTACATTTAAAAAAAAGTATAATTCAATTTTGACACTGTACTAGTTGCACAGTTAAAAATAAGTTTTTTCAATTCATTTTAAGAGCTTGTAAATAATTAATGTTAGAGCTTATCCTTCTGAAAAACAACCAGCATAGAGAGAAATTTATAAACTTCAAGGTTTTTATATATTTCTTTTTCTTGTTTAAATACTGTTTTCATATTAATACCTTAAAATTTTTTGCTTTGCATTCGTGATTAAATTACCTTTTCAATTATGTATAACTTTATGCTATTATAAATGAAAGAGTGATGCCATTAGTAATAAAACTTCAGAAATATAATTTATCTAAAAAGTTTTCGCAAATGCATACTTAAAAAAATATTGCGAGCACGATTTAAATTTAACCTAAAGCCCTAAAGAAATGGGCAGTTAAAGGAAATACTAAATTAAATAATGGAAAGGCTGTCTTCATAAGCCGTTTTCGTTTTCAAAACAATGAAATCAAGTTTGCTCTTTCTTATTTTGTCCATTTGGTTCACATAACGCATAATAAAGCCATTATCACCATCTGCATGATACCTTCATTTTATTCTTATACATTATAAAAAGTAAATATGGACTAGCAATGAACTTTTTTGGATGTGGGGGGTATGCACTTCTTTCTCAAACATAACATCACATATACTCATAAAAAAAGAATATGTTCTTTAAACAAACTATATAATGCCCATCACTGCGTCAACTAGAGCACAGGGAGGAGGGGATAGTTTAAAGGAGAGAGATGACAAGAGAGATACGAAGCTAATATGGTCACGAAGTTCACGAAATAGCTAGGGGAGAATCATCGTCTTGAGCAATAAATTAGCATTAACGACAATCAAACCAGAAGCTTTTTTCATTAGTGCAAGGATGCAGTGTTGTAATTCATCAGTAAATTTTCAACAATTATTTTATGTTCATTCTACTTTTATATATAGTAGCATAAAGAGAAAGTCGCTTAAAATTTATATTTATTTCAAAAAGGAAATTTCTAAAATTATTAAACGAGGTCTCAAAAGAACTAAGTTGAAAAATTTTGAAATCATGAAAGCTTTGGAAGTGTTCTCATTTGTTCAGAAACTTTGTATTTTTAAAAGCAAATTTAATCAAATAACTTGATTTAGCTTCATTCTCTTTTGAGGTCAATTTATTGAAGTTTCTTTTGTTTTCTAATGTATGTCTGCATTTGAGCTCTCGAGGGTAGAGGAAAGCTTTTGCCATTTCAAAGAATCATTAATTACAATAGTTAAGAAGTTGTAATTAATTAAAAATCTATATCAACAATTTATTAAAACAAAAAAAATGTACAACTGTAAAAAGTATTTAATAGAACAGGAAGTTTCAGTTAACAGAAATAATTAACAGTACGCAATATTTTCCCAAATCCACCAAATATTTAAATTAGTTTCTTCAGGTAAAAATACTTCTTTCTCAGACAAAGAATTTTAAGATAAAAATGCTGCAAACCGTTATTTTTCATTACCAGCGGTGAGTTTAAAGAGGTGAAGAGAATTACTCCACTATGATTTCTGGACCAAAAGGGATCTTTTAGGCTAATGCTTGATGGAAAGGTTATAGACCTAGAGAAAGACGAAGCGAATCATGCATGTGAAGAATTGGAGTACAGAACAAAAAATAAGATAGTTTTCCATTCCGAAATGCCTATTTCGTTTTCCAAACAATATCGTTACACATTCAAAGAGAATGATTATCATCATGCTACCAACCCTCAATACTGCAATACCTTTACAGCAAGTTACCATAACTTGTTTTACCATCATCTTCCTAAATGTTGAGTTAGAACTGTATACTATATCAAGTAACAGGGCAATGAACGAAATTTGATCCTCAGATAAAGATTCTAAGCGTTGGTGTAGTGACTTTGGAATCAACAGCAGCCGGTTTTTCTTTTTATGTAAATAGTCGCACCTTAATAAGATAAAATGTTCTTACGAGATTTGTGACATTAATGCAAATGTTTAAGGGATGTATTTTAAGCAGATTTTCTCATTAAATTAAGTCTTGCCTTTAGTTTAGAGAAATATGCAGTACAAAATTTCTGTGAAAGGTAATAGAATACGAAGGAACTTACAGAAGAAAAATGCCTGTATTTTGTTTGACTCAAAATGATACAAAATCCCAAGCTTCTTTTTTTCCCATATTAATAAATTACTACAATTCATAGATTCTTTAGAAAACCATTTAATTATTTAACAGGGTGATTTTAGTTTCATCATTATATCCAATCCTTTTGAAAGATATCAAGACATCAGTTCTAAAAAAATAAGTTTCAACTCTAAATAGATAAAAAATCATACCTTGCTTTATCAAAACCAAAGAAAAAAGGCTATCATCTAACATTTTGTTGGTTTGGAATAGGTTTCAAGATAATATATGATTCAAGATTTACCCAGATTTAAAAATACCGAGATAAATGCCATAATGCATCTGTAATCAAGTTTTTATGAAGTTTCTCAGAGCCTGATCCACATTAAGCAATCCAGATTCGATATATAAGCCTATTATGGTGATGAAAAATGGAGCGCGTTCTCTTTTCGCATTTTCAAATATAAACGAACACACTAAAATAATATTTGTAAATATGGTAATATTAACAATAATACGTTTTATTCATTTTCACCCCATAATAAGGAAGATCAATTATTGAAAAAATGCCTTCAGTGTTCTACATAATTTATTCAAGATTTGATACATATCTACACATCTGGCTGTAAAAATCCATGTTGTGCTTCAACCATCTACAGAATTTGTTTCTGAGTTATACTGTTTACATATGCACACATTAGCCGACAATCATACAAACCTCCCGTTTTTTAACAAAAATATGGCGTATATTTACAATCTTCCTGGAAGGAGCACTTACCAAGTCCCATTCATTTATCTTCCTGTACTTCTTAATAATGAGGTTTGCATACAAGTGTTCACACAGGCATAGACAGACAAACATAAGCCTAGAAATAAATTTTGCAACATCAGGGGCAGGATTTCAAGGCGTATTTTTTAGCATTGAGCACCAAATTTCCTGTTTGTGTACTTCGTATGAAAAAAAAGGGGGGGGGGGATTAAAATTTGAAAATGAGTTTCCGAACGAAATGATGTTAAACAAACGAATCAATATTATGAAATGCAAAAATGTTAGAAAGCAATTCCATATAACAATTTGTCAACATATCATAATAGCAATTTTCAAATACAGTGATAAATTTCTATTAACTTGAAGTAAGAATTGGGCTGTTGAAATTAATTATTCAGCTCATAGTTCACCTAAATTGTAACGCTACCTAAATTTCAGTCAATAGATAAATGAGCAATGTTATGTGCGATCGATTGATCCACCATATGGTGAGTGATATTTTCAATAACCTTGATAGCAGCTTTGCATGATAAGCAATCATTAGCTGTTTAGCACCCAATCGAACTATCATACGTCACCTTTAGACATAACAGGCAACAACTGGTCTGAAATTTAAAAGGCATTGCGTAACTTTCAACTGCACACTTCGTTTTTGTTAAAAAAACGTATGTATAGAACACATTTTTATAAAAGAATGCACTATGCTTCTTAAAAATTGAATGGAATAAAAATACTGACATAGATTTGTTTTGACTAAAGTTATTTGTTGATATAATTTAAATTTGTTTGCTGTTATTTGAAACGAATCTTTGCTGAGCCTTGATATATTGATATTCATCCGCAACATTTGTCAATAAATGATATTTCTAAAAAATTGTACCTTTCATTTAACAGGAGATTCTTTAATTAGTTGTATAAAAATATTGGTGTCGCAAAAATCTCACATTCACTTAATTTCTTTCTTTAGATTTCTCAATATTTAGAAGCAAAACTAAACTAGGAAATCATCGACTTAAAACATTTATTAATAAATATTTATAATTAAATTTTTGTTTGGTTATCATTAAATAAGTTTTTTCTTGCACAATTTTCAACATTGTTGACGCGGCAATATTTTTCTCTCTGAAAAGGAATATAAAGAATTCGGCATCCAAAAAGGAATAGAATGTGGGAAAATGTTAATTAACTCATTAAATTAAGATTTATCTTTAAGTTACAGGATCTGAAATATACTTATGGAAGAGGCATTATATTCAAAAATTATTTATTAGTGTTTATATATTTACATTTTATTTTATTGCAATTTATTTGTATAATTCAGCGGCGGAAAGCTGGCTTGATTACCCTCGTGATATTTGGTAAAAATCATGATTGAGCCTTAATTTACTAAGGGGCAAATTTCATTATTTAAGTTAGAAAAGGATTATTCTTACGAATATTAATTATTTGTTACTTTTCATATAAAAAGGGAGAAAAATATTAATTTTTACACAGAAAAGTCAGGTTTTATATAAGGTACCAGAGTGTTGTAGAATATAACAAATAAAATGACATAAAAAAGTTCAAAATTTATCATTAGATAATCGAAAAACTGAATGCTGTATTTCCGTTAAAAGAAAGCATCAAATCTCTGGCATGCAAAAAATTCTTTCCATTGCAATATTATTAGAAATTTAATAGAAAGTGAAATTAATACCTCAGACATGTATTTTTATATGTTTGCTACATATTAGTTCAGAGTTCTTTTTTTTTTCTTTTTTCCTTGATTTGTTTTCAAATTTATCGATAAATCCGTGAACGTATGATAACTAACTTGAAGAATCTTTAAGATCCATAAACCTATGCATTTATATAAAATGGGTAATGTTCAATTTTCTTATTATAGCATTGTGAAAAACTTACAGTAAACTTAACTGAATACCTTAGAAAAACAAATGACCTGCCATACATTCGCTGCTACGCCTCCCATATTATTTATAAAAACTTTGTTAATAAATGGATTAAATATAATTAAAGCTGTTCTCAAGTAGACAGATGAAAAACTTTTGAAACACTTTGCAATTCCTAATAAACATGTTTTTAAATGGGATATAAATACAATGGAATTTGTAATGATTAAAAGTTGTAAAACGATATAAAAAATGTTAAATACAAAGATAATGTATTATTATTATCTACAATATTTTTTCTAATCATGTTTTAATTCATTCACATGAGCGCAAAACAAAATTTCTATACATAGAAATTTTATTCATATTCCTCTTTAAAATAGCAATTTTAATTTAATTGCAGAATTAATATGCATAAAAACAGAGTGAAAGTAAAAATTATTGAAAGTAATTGAAAATTATTGAAATTAATTAAATAATTAAAATTATTGAAATAATTGAAAAATTATTGAAATCTTTGAAAGTAAAAATTATTTAACAGCCAAGGCTATTACTTCATCATGATTTGAAGAATGTAAAGAATAACACAAGCAGAAATTCACGATAAGATTATGCTTCTTTCCTTCAATTTATATACGTGCGGATTTCTTGTTGTTTTGCACATCTTTTTAACTCTTTTGATGTTTTTTTCAATTTATTTTCTTTAGTTGTACGGCAATCTTAAGTCATCTTAATTAACTTTATTGAGAAAAAAAGCGTTCTTAAAGTCTAAATAAAATAGATTGATGATCCATTTTTAAGCATGTCCGTGTAGTTTCCTGTTGACCTTAAAACTTTACTTTATATACTGCTCATGGCTAAATAAAATAAATGACAATATAAAGAAAAGTAAACTAAATTTAATGGATTAATTAACAGAATATGTTGCATTTATTTTTTTTAAAGAACCGAGGTAAAAAAATAATTAAGATGCAGCCATTCAAAAAAACAAGTACAAGAATGTTATATTTTTAAGAGCATAGTTTAGAATTTTGTTTCGACTCAAACTGTCTTTCTGGTTTAAATATATAAAATTACTCTACTTGGAAATCAGTCAGCAGAAACTGTTCTGCAAAAAAGCTGTATTTTTCGATTTTTATAAGATTCAATAAAATAACTTTTCAATAAACTTAAAACCAAACTCATCTTTATGGATGTTATTTGTAAGGAAATATTAATGGCATTTCAAAATTTATATAACTCAACCCGTATAACATGATTATTAATATTTTTACTACCACTGATTAAAAAAAATTAAAACAGATCAAATCAAAAATTAAAATCAATCCTTGCAAGAATGTTGACTTTTGTTCTGAAAAAAAATCTATAAGTAGAATTCAATCAATTTTTTCATATTTATGGTAATACTCTTCACTGAAGCAGCAAATTTCAACAATAAAAAATATTTCTTACAAAGAGAAATGAAATATAATGCTTGAAAACAAAATGAAATTCTGCTTAGTTTAATTCTTGGTGAAGTATGGTTTAAATATAACTACTATATTAACTTCTATAAACGCTTCGTAATCCAAAAATATTTGTAAGTATTTCTTAAAATGATTAAACTACATTATTTTATCAAATTCCTTCCATATTCCTTTTGCACTTTCATGATAGGGAATCATTATTTCACCTGACCTTGAAAATGAATAAGACAGTTCTTGATGGAATCAACAGAAGGAACTGTATGTATTTACAATTTAAAATCATAACAATACAATTATTTCGGAATATAATAATAAAACTATATTACGAACAGAATATTTCAAGTACTTATTTTACAGTAAAATGCGTTTTTTTTAAAGTTTCTGGGGGGGGGGGGGCGATATTGATTCGAAGGCTGAAAAATTTAAAGACAAGTTTTTTTTTCAAGCAGTAAATCTAAATATTCTAGAATCATTTTCGCTCCTGAAAGCAAATATGAAATGAAAATTTGCTATCCGCAACTACTAACAAAACTAGTTTACAAATGAATAATTACATGATTCTCAATTTTAAAACATTCTGTAATAAATAATATTTCTAGCGTCTCTGCCTGATTAATTAGCTTCAGCCAAATTCACTGTTTATCAACCTTAAATGCAAATAAACTTTAGTGAACGGGTACTTTTGATTCTGGAAAATAAATAAAAGAAGCTTTGTAAATAAAAATTAAACAACAAATTACAATTACTTAATTAGTAAATTTGAAATGATCTGAAATAAATCATGCACTTATATTCTCTCATGAAAAACTGAACAGGGCATTAAAATTTAATTACATCAAACTCATTATTTACCAGTCCCAAGTTTAAGTGTATTCATTATCCATCTACTACATTTTTGTATTGAAAATAATGCGAATTACAATTGAAAATAACCAAAATTATTTGGAATATTTGTTTATCGATGTTTATTCAATTCAACCGTGCTATTTGCAGATCAGTTTGAACCTTAGTGAATTAATTCTTCATTAGTTGTATTTTTGATACTGAAAACCAATATAAAATGAGGCCTTGCAGATTTTTACTAAGAAAATTATAAACAAATTAATCACTTAATGTTTAAAATTAAAACTAGTTTATAAGTAAATACCACTCCACTCTACCGAGGTCGAATGATTGCTTTATTAATTCAACTGAATCGAAATAATTGTTTAATGGTGACGAAGGCTATTACCTGCGAAATGTCTCTATTGCTCATTTGCGGCATTCCTGAACATAATACGACTAAAGACGTTGGAGAAAAAAAATTTACGACTTGCCTGGTGTCGCCGCGAACTCCTCTCTCCAGGAGCCGTGTCACACACGCCACATCGCGGGGCAAACCGCCGCTCGTCCAGTGAGCACTGGGACTGATCGGCGGCGTGCTGAGCAGGTCTGGGGGAGTCCGTAAAACAAAAATAAACCGCAAGCCGTCCGTAAAACAGTCACGTACGCGGGGTATCAGTCACAAACGTGCACCGTACATCGATCACGGCACCGTGGTCGCCACGAAACCCCCATCGAAAGTGATTGTTCGCGCTTGGATTTTGTTTAACAGATTTCTTTATTCGCTCGCAAAAACTCGCAAAATGTTTCTTTCTCCCGTTTTCTTATTGTGTTTTTAGTATTATTATTTGGATCGCGTTAGAGATCGGAAAGGTAAAGTCTGAGAAGTGTGATTTGCACGCCAAGCACGTACAGCGATGAGTACATTAAAAGGAGGTAGACACGTCACTCACGTTATTTGATTTAATGAGACCAGTGGTCCTAGAACCGGACTAAATAGGCTTTGTAACTGGATCTAATATAGGAAATGATAGAATTTGTCAATTTTGTAACATAAAATACTAATTTAATAAATTGATTTATGGAGGTTTTACATATAAAACATTGTTAATAATCATTGATAGAGCAAATAAAGGGATTCACTTTATTAATGAACAATTTTGGTAACTTCACTGAATTCGCTATATTAAGTATGTGCCATTTATAGTAGCGAAGTACAGAGTTTAACTTATTTGTGTTAAATCCTTACTCCATACCTAGTTATATATCACATACTCTTTGATTATCCGTTATTAAAAATAAACAAATGACTCTGTAAATGATTCACATTGAAATAAAAGCAGCTATGAATCGTAAAATTTGCGATTAATTGGCCTTGCTCTTCTTTTCTTAAAACTTTGTTGATAATCTGTTTTGCCCATTTTCAAAAGTGCCCCTGAAATTTTTGCCCTTTGCAGTAGCAAACTGTAAAAACGCTAGCAAACAATAAAAATTACTGTTATTGTTGTTCAATCTAAAAGTTTCTCTGAAACATTCACATTTGATGTACATACATTCTGTGAAATTTAAAAAATTAAAATTTCTCTTTGTGACTTCATATATATTTCGCTATACAAAAGTATTGATACTTTCTTTCAAAAAAGTATTATCCTCACTGAATAACAAAACGAAATACTCATTCAAGAAAAATAAGTTTTGAGGCATTAATTTTTAGAAAATTTTTGGTATAAGAGCGTCAGAAGATACTTATGTGCTAACAATATATACATAAATTTTTGTTAATCATGAATTACATTTCTAACACTTTTTAATTTTCAATTACCTTTAGAGAATGTTCAGAAGGGTTTTGCAGATGAACTTCAACCGATTTCGTAGCTGAAACATAAAACAATTATCATGACGACTTTTAAGATGTCATCTTGCATTCTATCACCAGCTTAATGTAAAGATTGCAATTCAGTAAGACTAATTTTAAATGCACATTTTAATGTAATCAAAATCTGTCCCAAGAAAAATGGTAAATAAAAACAACACTTCCATAGTTTTCTGTAACACTTTCATAATTTCCCCTTACACTTCCATAGTTTAGATATTTAGTAATCGTTAAAGGATTTTTTACATACAAAAATATGTAGCTGTATTTAATCATACATATATTATATGCATCAATATGTAAGTATTAATTTTTTCATAGATATTTGAATATTTTTCCGTCTTTCATGATGACACAGATATTGGATAGAGTATATTGGGATATTTACGGATTAATTTTCAGTTCTAAAACGACCCTTATATAACTAATGTTAAATTTCAGATGTAATTATTTACAAAATCTATATTTTACGTACAGCAGAAAGAAGGTAATGCTTGAGAATGCAGACTTTTAAAATTTACTAAATTCGAAAAAAACATTTGATCACGAAAATGAGATAGAGACAATATCGAGTTTAAATGTCAGACTCAGAGCAATAATGATGATGTTATAACGAGATATACATGGAAACAAGCCATTAAATGGTTGTAAGAATCGTGCTATTTTAGTAACATCACTCGTTATATTCATGCAATTGAATAAATAAATAAATTTTGCTGAAATATTTAATAAAAATATTCAATAAATGTTGTTAAAGTTATAATTTACTATTTCGTTGAATGTCATTTTGTCACTTATAGTAAGAAACTGTAATACATATTAAGTACTACATTTATAAAAAGCATATCGTTTAATAAATTTAATATTGCTAATTGTAAAAATCGAGATAAAAGGCTATATATTACGAAAAAAAACCCCATAGAAATTAAATTAATATTCCTTTAATTAAAAATTTTAAAAAAGTACGAAAATTGTGATAAATGAATTTTTAAATTAAAAACACCCTTTTTATAACTCAACTTGATAGATATTAAAAACTATTAAAAATACTTTAATATATGCTGATCTAACAAATAAAATGTCTCAATATCATTTAGAATCTAAACCATTCACAGAGTAATGCTTTGTAATTAATTTATATACACACAAAAACACTTCATTAAAGTTTAAATGATACATAAAACTCGTTCTTTAACATTTTAAGGCTGTAGCATAAATATAAAAAACTCAAAATTAAAATTATGCAGATCGTAGAAACATATGGCATTGAAGTTTAAGTGGCAGACAAAACTTTTCTTTAACACGATAAGTTACGATACAAACATATAAAAGTCCCCGTCTCTTCCACTCAGCTTATATAACAGCTCTGCTGAATTTTTATTAAAAATGAAAAGAAATGTATTTGCTCACGAAATATGAAAGAGAGACAGCGTCTTAATGAAGAGTCATAATAAACATCACTTTTGACAACTGAGTTCATTAACCTAGCTTGAGTGCAGCAGGATGCAGTGGAATACATAAATCCGAATTATGATTTTCTGCCGCACTTATTATGAGGTTAAAGCAATGACCTTTGAGTCACCTTCTAATCAAAATGCATCTATAGTAATCACTGTGTGTTTACACTACCTGGGAGTTGCAGGTGCCGGCAACAGTTGCGTTCAGCACAAGATGACTCTTCTAAGCAGCCCTTAAGTGGCGGAAAAACTAGTCGGAGGCCAAATTAACATATCATAGAAAGAACAGAGCAAAAAAATTATTCACGGCATTAGTGTTTTGTGATTAATCAAGTTTAAGATAAGTTAATGTCTAGTGTGCTTTTTTTTGGGGGGGGGATAATGCGGAATAATAAAGTAATAAGAATGAAATAAGTTAATGTTCTGCAGCTCTTGTCTTCCCTCCCTCCTTTTTTTTATTTTCTATTATTAGTTCTATTTTTGATTAAAAAGAATTAAAATTTATTTTCTATTTTAAGAATTTTGCTCTAACAGAGGAAATTTTTAGATATATAAATCATGTAATAAAAATTTATAAATGAGCATTGCGAATAAAGATTAAAAGCATTTCATACATTTATTCTTTATTCTTATTAAATATTAAACAGAGTAGGAAATTTTTGTAAAATGAATTAATTTTAGAAGAAAAAAATGCATTACTTAATACATAAATGTCAGTTCAAGTGGGTTTAAATTTAAAAAGATGCACATTTTATGTACTGAAACCATGATGTTTGTTAATTAAATGTTTAATGCTTTGCAATTAAAATGAGGTATAGTAAACGATTTAATGAAAATGCTTAATATTTTTTAGTAATAAAGTTCATGACAATTCATGAAGTAAATGAAAAACACAAATCAGATTATTAATTTGCTATTTTAGAAAATAGAAACCGAAAAATTCTCCTTTATCCATCATTCTTTTAAAGTGAAAAAGAAATCTTTTTCAAATAACTATTTTTGAGATAAGGAGACAAAAGTAGAAAATTTTAATGATATTGATTAAAAGTAGGAAACTAAAAATGATCATGGAAGGTGAAATAAACAATAAGGTGCGGCTGAGTTTCGAATGTTTAAAAAAATTCAGTCACACCTTTTCAAAATCAAGATGTTAGTGAAATGAGCATCCTTGTAATGATACTTCATATTCGCTATCAATTACACAATGAACCATTATCCATAAATTCGAAATATTTTTCTTTTTTATCATAAATGTCATTTTAATTGTTAAATCATTTGACTTATACATTCATAAATTGTCTACTTATAAGCTTTGGTCACTATAAATTGCAAACTTCGAAAATTATAAAAAGGTAAAAACGAAAAACTATCGTAAAGCTTACTGTTAAAGAAAACAGACTTAGGTAGAGTTGGCTGAAGAAAATTACAGTTATTCACAAAGCGATACCTGAGTGTAACTTTCGCAATTTTTTTAGGTAGATTGCTTTGTCTATATCTATTTTAAAAGTATTTATGAAGCAGTTTTGAAAATACTGGTGATACAAGTAAACTAAGCTATTATGACAAACAAGAGGAAAAAAATAAAACTATAGAAGTTTTAAAAATTTGTTTACAACATAGGAGAATGAAATTAATGAACTAAAATTGTAAGATGTAAAATTGTAAGATTTTTATCAAGATAAAATTATTAAAATATTGAACACTCACTCTTATTCTTTAAATGTTAAAAGCAAATTCTTAAAAAAAGTTGTCATAAAAAGTCAATCGAACTGTTTACAACCATTTGATGAAAATTAAAAATAATTGTCTAGAAAAAATCGTTTTCTAATAAAATAACATTCTATGAAGTAAAATATGTTTCCTTCTTTTGGTGTGGCAAAGCAAACAAAATTTTGATTTATTATAACTAATTTTAGTTTGAATTAATTAATAGTTTTGTTTTATTTATAATTTCAGATTTGTTACATTTCTTTTCACCTATTTTTAAAAAATCTTTTTTGTTAATTAAATATGGAAAATTTAATAATAATTTAAATTTCAACAATTGGCAATCGTAATTTTTTTTGTTTAAATTTACATTTAAAAATTCAATTAATAGCACTTTCCTAAGTTTCCCGATTTTTATCATTTTTTTCCCTTTTTTTTTTTTTTTTTGAAATCAGAATTTTATTCAAATTTTGTTGGCGGACATACGTATTTAGTAAAATTAGTTTAATTGTTGTGATTTTTCCAAGAAAAGGCAATTCTAAATTAGTTTTTAATAAGTAGGCCGCCTGCAATAACTATCTTTTACGATTGCTTAAATCGCGTGGCGATAATCATGAGCCATTTTAATCATGATGTGAGAATTTTACTCATTAATGGCGTTCTAAGAATGATGATGAAAAATAGAAAAGATATTAAAGAAAAAGATAATGAAAGCGAAATTACGCCTATAGTAATTGAATGAATCAAGAATCTTATTACTTACACAGATGTTATTTTTCAATTCATTCTATTCCACGCGATACTTAAGCTCTTTCTTCCTCTTTTTGATGGAGTATTTGTGGAAATGTTCATTGAAAGAGAAACATATCTGCCTTCTAATATTTTAATTGATAATCTAATGGTTTCAAAAATCACGCAGAATAAAAAGCAAAAAAGAGTATTGGAAACACCCTCTTGAATAACGTAAGTGAAAAAAAAATGCTTACTTAATAAATAAACGATGCTGATAGGAACAAAAGTGAATTGAACACTTAGTTAATATATTTATCTTGCTTTAATTGGTAATTGCTATCCTGTATGACAATGTGAATCACACTGTTAGTATTATCCTCCAAGTTTATAATCCCCTCCCTGCTTTGCCGAAAATATGAGTAACTTTTAAGTTTTTAAAAGTTATTACTCAGTTTCAGAAGATTTCTATAAAACGAACATGATTAGATTTTCGCATGTGATTTTAGATTCTAAAATGATAAGATTCATAGAAGATAGCACGAAATTTAACATAATAGACAATATAGATTGAACGAACCCACATTAAAATGGGCAATCAAATTATTCAAGAAATTAAACTACTGATCTAAGGTAACAGACAGAATAATTTTATTCCGCAAAAAAAACCTTCCAAAAAGTAAATTTTTAAATTAAATCTCACTGGTTTCCCTTATTTTTAATTATGATCTATAGAAGCATGCCATTCAAAATCTGAAGATTTTACAAATCGGGGGGGGGGGGGGAAAGCAAGATTTTTGGATTGTGTCGGTTAATGCTAAAATTTGATCACATTATCACAACTCAGTTGTGAAAGAATTTCCAAGAACAACAACCAAATTATTTAAAATCTTCTAAGTCGTTAAATGCAACGTCAGTCGCACATGGGTGACACAGAATATCTGGAATGGTGTACCCTTTTAAGCTCTCATTTTTTGTATCACTTGTAAGTTAAGAATTTAAACGAAATGTAAGAATCGATTTGTCAGTATTATCGATATGGGTGATTATATATATTATATACGATTGATAAGATTTAAAGTGAGCAAGATATTTTCTACTGCAAATCGATTGATCTAATACTCAAATGATGATTAATTAATTTTAAATAAAAGCAAGTTCCTTTGAAATGCTAGAAGCTGTTATTTTCTGATTTTTGATGTAAATATTTGTTTTTAAAAATTATAAGCAGCCTTTCAATTGATGCTCGTTCCAAAAACGCATATCTTTCTGTAGAATTAGAAAATTCTTTTAAATGGATTGTACAGAGAAAATGGTCTGGAAATTATTTTTTATTTCAATTATTTTATTTAAATAATAAAAATTCATTTGTATATATTGACTATATAGAGAGCAATTAAAGACGTTGAACATTGCAAAGAAATTGCGTTAAAACTTATCTCAAGCTTTTTGACTACCTATTACGTAAGAAGTTTCTTCCGTTATGAGCTGTATATCTCCAAAAATTGTATAAATGTCATTTTATAGTAGTTACTTCATTCTGTTATGCATTTTTTTCTTTGATACTTGAGAGTAGAAATGATATAGGGACGCCTGCTAGATAATATACTGATGGCAACCCCATGGGGGAAGAGCCCGCACGATATTTGTTAAGGAATGGTGTAATTTATAAGTTCCAAAAAATTTTTTATATTAATGATATTTTAAGGAAATTTTGGACTCAATAATCGAGCAATAATAAAAGCGCCACAATTTAGATTAATAAATAAAATATCCTTAAACTTGGTCTTTGCGCAAGAAAGTCAATATTTAATAAAAATGTTTTTTAAAAAACTTGGATTAAGATAATAAATTATTTTTAAGAAAACTATATATTCAAACATAACTTTATTTGTAGAAAAATTTTATATTATTAAAAGTAAGTGTTTCATTTTCTTCCTGCAGTTAAAATGATTTGAAATTATATATCTTTGAGAAATCTTATTTACATGCTTAATTCAATCAATCAATTAATTGATTAAATTGCGTGCATGCATATATCAAATCCTTTACGGGATGTATCAGGGGAATTTTCTCAATTTAAAACTAAACTCAGCAGTAAAGATCAATAGTAGTTTGAAACCAATTGATACTTATTTTTAAAGCCGTTAATATTCGATGAAATTTTTTTTAAAAATGGCTATGATATTGCCAACAGGCAATGCTATGCTCGAAAATCGCAGTATATAATCCTGGGAAAATACTATAAACTATCTTTCGTACGCAGTCGTTGCTATTTCAAAATAATCTAATGAACTGTGAATATTTCTCAGCGCAAAGATGACGCATATAAAAATTGAAATTTGCAGTCACCCTATGTAGTGAGTCGATGATTAATGGACATATACTACTAGAAATCGTTAAAGGTAAGATCAGGAGAGTAAGAAGGCCACTCAATGCCCGTTACAGTAAATGTCCAGTTCAAAGGAACGACTCTATTCTCAGATATTCCTTAAGAAAGGCAAAAACCATTGGGATTTAGTGCTGTCAGGCCGAATAGTACATAAACCTCGAAATACATGACCAATGTTTTAATGTTTGTAATGCTCCAGAAATGGTGATATCTCTTGAGTTGCGATAGTTATCGCAAGAAATGCTTCATAGCATACTTTTAAGAAATCTGCGATTACAGCATACAACGTCAACCATCGTCAATCTCTGTAACTAAATTTGAAAACCTCTGCGTGAGATTTTTACAGCTTTGAAACCAAGCATATCAATAACTTCATTTTTCCATCGATATCCTCTATCGATTTATTTAAATTTAAAAAATGAGGCTGTTCTTTGTGGGGCATTGTCTATTTGCATTTAATAACAAAAATAATTCGCAATGGCATGCTATTCTATATAATGCGAGTTATATTAAATTTATATTTTTATCCTTTGTGGGTAATAGCTTTACATGTGACCAATTTGAATCAACATTAGATACGAATCTACAAGTTTTGTGAAACGATCATAACCAATTTATCTTCTTCTAGTTAGTTCAAATTTGAATTATCATATTCAGATACATATTGGTAAACAAAGACACCTTGCTGTCATTGAATTTAAACTGCAATTTAATATAGATCAATATATTTAATGTAACAATTAAATATCGATTTTTTCTATCCACTTTTCCGTTTTTGAGTTTGGTATTCATATGTATAAGTAGAGACCAACCGACAAAATACCAAAAACATATCTTTGGAACTGTGGTAAATCAAAAGTTTGGAGATCCGTAAAGAAACTCTCGAAGCCGAATTATCTGATGATTACATCTCTTTCCGTTTTATATACTTTGTATACAAGAAGCAAAATTTATTTTTGAATTAAGGAATAAATATCATTAGCCAGATCTTCTGTATCAAACTTGTCAGATTTGTTGCAGGAGCATCAGGCGATCAGAAAATGAAACTGGAACTTTTAATGACAAAAAAATGAGGCATTCTTAATATGTAAAAACATCAATGTAACAATTAGATTCTTTTTTTCATGTAAAATCGAAATGGGTACTTTAATCGTCATTAGTTTCCGATCCCACTTAGCAATGACACCTCCTAGCATTGTTCGAAGTAATCAATGCAAATTACTAAACTCATCTTTTCCGCTTGATTAATGTCACTTTTAGGCTTTGCCGAGGGGACAGATGTAGTGTTCTTTCATCCCAACTTCCTATTGTAAACACGCGATGGCTCCTCACACAGTAACAGAGACACTATGCAAGCGATCGCACGCACAGAACAGGCTTAGCCTTGAGATTGGAAAATGTGATAATACATAAAATCCGCAATTGACAGGAAGGCAATCGTTTTTTGCCTTTAATGATGCATTGGAAACTTCGTTGGTTCCTCAGTATTCATTGGAAAGGGGAGGGTGCTTCTCTTGTGTAACGGTTTTATAATTTGGTCTTTGTTTCATATAAAGCTTTGTCGGGAAATGCAAAAGGTGCCATTACATCGCTTAGCTCTGTCTCAAAGAAAGGAAATTGCTTTGGAATTAGGCCCTCTCAAAGTGAAAAAGAAAAAAATATATATACAACTCCCAAATGGGGGAATTAGTAATGAAAGGTACTGTTTTCAAGTGGTACTCATTATAAAAACTTATAAATGAAGTTCTAAAGAATCTTTCACGCAATTGATGGAATGTCTGTGTTATGCCCTGATACAACAACAAGTAAAATTTCAAAAACAAAATCTGATATATCAGTCAGAAGATTTTTAGAAAAGTTTCGTTCGTGAAAAATCTGTTAACTTTGAAGTGATTCATGAAATTATATTCAAAAACTTTAATTTTCAATTCACATAAGGAGAACAATTATTAATCTTAAATATATAAATTTGTAAAGTTTGTCTTTAATATTTTAACATCTTTATGCCTGTCCATCATCGATGTTTTTTACCGATGCGTCCTTTTTAATTTAGAAGACAACACCACTTATCTGTCGTTGCTTCAATAATAAGTAATAAATAACAGAAAAAAAATCCAAAAAATGCTATAGTTAAGCAATGAAATGATATTGATGTTTCAAAACGAAAGGATTTATGCTAGTGTTTCTACAAAATTAGGTTAACTTGTTTCTTGTTGTTAGGTTAAAATTAGGTTAACTTAGGTTAGGGTTTCTACAAAATTAGGTTAGGTAGTACATTAACTTTTTGTATCAAAATCAGTGTTCAGGGCCAAAATCAAATTCGTTATCGCTATCTCAGTTTCAAGGAACACTTCTTTCGGTAACTTTCTTTGCGCTATTTTATCATTTCATTGATATAACTCAAATGCCACAACATGAATGCTTTGGTAATCGAAAAAAAAAGGCTTTACAAAATAAGAAATACCTTAAGACAAACAGTCCATAAACGAAGGTGACAAACTTCAACGTTTTGAGGCCGTATTAAATTTATACATAGAAATTTCCAACGATTGTGATAAAGAAGAAAATGAGATTGGAAATCTGGCCAGCATGAATTCTAACTACATCATTCGTCACTTCACTGGTGCTATATCACTATCAGAATCACTAGCATAAGTATTTCCAAAGCAACTGTATCTGTACATTAACTTTTTGTATCAAAATCAGTGTTCAGGGCCAAAATCAAATTCGTTATCGCTATCTCAGTTTCAAGGAACACTTCTTTCGGTAACTTTCTTTGCGCTATTTTATTTACAAAATATATAATTACATTTAAATGCAATTTGTAAAATATCATTTTTCCGAATTCCGAATTCTATGCGTCTTCGAAACTTGACGACTTAGTATAAATTCAATATGTTTCTTTGCTGTAGTGACTGATAGCAGACATGAAATTGAAAAGACAAAAAAGCTTTGATGGTTGAGAGTAGACAAATTACAAAGCATTAAATATGATACCACAAAACCATGAATGCATTGCATTTGCATTTTAAAATTTAAGGAATTTCATATAACTGACATAAATTACTTTAAAAAAAAAGAAAACAGTCAAAGTATTTTTCTTTTTTTTTTTTTTTTTTTTGTCTGCTGTCAAAGGAAATTCATTCCTTGAATTATATAGGCCTTCTCCGTTTAAGCTCTTTAATAGTATTAAAAAAAGGTGATTAAACTAAAAAAAATCAAATTAATTTAAAACGAATAATTAAAAAAAATTTCCACCTAATATGGTATTTTTTCCTTGGATTTTTTTTTTTTTTTGTGAGACTTTTGTAGATTTTTATTTTTGCGAATTCTTGTTTTATTTCTATAGAAATTGGAAAACGAAACATCGACCGTTTATGCAATTGCATTAGTAAAATCATTTACGACGAAAGTCAGATCTTTCTAGAATTGTTTCTGCATATGTGTCCATTCAAAGTGCACAAATTTATCTATACCAAACAATTTCTTTTTGGCTGGAATACGTGTTTACCTAGTATTCGATAGGTCATTCCTAAGCAGCGAAAGAAAAAAATCGACTCCGCCCCTCTGGTTCCCGTAGTCTCCCCCTCGCAAAGCAATAAGAAGATGGCGCGATCTCAAATTGCTACAATTAACCTCTACTTACGATCGGAAACCGGTAGACGCAAAGAAGCTTAATCAGCTTTTAAGACAGGAAGTCAGAGGCGAAATCAGGAACCAGGGAGGTGTTAAAATGCTTTTTGTTTTTTTACCTCCAACTAGTGTAGTTGGCTTTCTTGCTGAAGAAGGATCTTCCAGGGGAAAATTACAGACCTCACCTACGAAAATCTGGGAATTTGCGTAAGTTGTGGTTGGGTTCTGGGGTACACAGGTTAAACTGAAGGGTGAAATTTGAGGTCAGGCTAATGAATACATGTGTCAAAAAGAAAAATAAATAACAGAGATAATTGGTACGAGAATTCCCACGGCGGATTCAATGGAAGCAGTCACATTTCTGCAAGTGAACACCATATAATTATTAATTTTAATAATTAGAATTAGCAAGTGTACATAAATGAAAATGCATAAAATGGCGTATTACTTTAGTTTCACAAGAGCTGTAGAGTTGTATATCAGCTTCTTTCGTTTTATATTTTTATTATTATCAACTTGTTTGACTGGCGGTACGAAATAAAAAAATTTGTAATCTAATTTTTACAGAATATTTTTTTTTAAATTAAAGCTTATTCAAATTTTGTACGCGTTTTTTTTTTATTTCGTATACAGCGCTTCTGCAGAAATATACTAAGTATTTTTGATATATTATTTTCATTTAAAAGCTAGTGAAACAAATTCCTTAATTAAATACCTGTTGAAAAGAAATAGTTTAATCCTTGATGCAACTCAAATGGTAAATTAATTCAACTTAAATTTGAAGGGAAAATTTTACTTAGAAAGCTGATAAAAATCGTATATTCAATAATGCAACAGAAAAAATACATAAACAAATTTTTTTAAAAATATTTTATTAATATTAGGGATTCTTACTCAAGTGTTAACTAAATTACTATAAAGCTTTTAATAAAATGTTGTATAAGCGTTTGCATAAATTGTATCGATCCAAAACAATAGCTTAAAAAAAGGGGTATGAATATTATACTTACGGAACAAAATCAAAAGTAACGTTTTGTTATAGCCTTGGAAAAATATCTGTACAATAACAGCAACGAAAAGTAGGACTACAATTTATTTTAGACTGAATACTGCGTTTAGAAGTGAAGTATAAAATACAGAGAAATAAATATTTGGAATATGCTTATTGCAAAATTAATAAAGTAAAAAGAATGTGGGTTAATGAATTAAAATGCTATTTAGCTATAAGAGAAGCAAGTAGGTCGGGGTTATCTTTTAAATACATTCTAAAGAAACCGTTAATTAGAGCTTGAAGTCTTGACAATAAATGTTTTGCAATAACATTACATTACATATATTAGCAGCATGATAGTATCAAAAATCCAAAATGGAATTATTAATTCTGATAAAGGAGTGATTTAATAAAAAATATTCTGTAACATTTTCTGGATACAGTAATTTTGACTTTTGACTTTGACTTGACAAAGACATCTTTCTTCAAAGTGGGAAGAATAGTTTCTAAAGCCCGAATATGATTCTAGATACCCTACTAGTATTCTCTTCCAGGCTCATGTTCTTAAAATATTCTTAACTGTAGAAGAGCTGTAGAACTATTAAACTGTAGAAGAGCAATTGAGAAATGTTACAGTCTAAATAATCCCATATCAGCTAATTATATTTTTATTTTCATATTTAAACAAATATTTTATAAAAAAAAACATGCTTTTTAAAAATCAAAAATTTTGAAAATAAAATATTCTCGTCTTATCATTAAACATTAGAAAATTGTTTTGAAAAGTATATTTGGAATTTTTCTATATGAATCATCATATTCAAAAATATTTCGACTAAAAAGACAGGCTATGAAAAAGAATTACACCTTGATGTTTGTCAAGATAAAAAAAAGTATCAAACAACTAGTTAAGTCAGATGTCAAATAATATCTAAAATCGAATGAATGATAGTGTCAGTAAAAAAGAAAAAATCAGTAACGAACACACAATTCTACATTTATCAATTGTATTTTGGCGGACGAAGACCATTTTGCAGTGATATTTCGAAAAAGCTTTATTTGTGAAATCCAATTTGTTTCGCGTCCAAAAATTCATCTTTCAATTCAATTCGGGATGGACAGGAAATAAATTCAGCTAGATTCTGCTTTCAAATTAAAAAATGTCGAACTTGAAAACAAATGTGAGAAAAATATAAAAGTATTGTTAACTTGGAATTACTTCAGGAAACATTTTTATGAACTCTTTAATCTGAAATAGCTTTAAAGACGTTCCAATTTAAATAAATAAATAAATAAACAACTAAAATTATTTTTTGCTTCAACGTACAAAGCAATGAGAAATGGTGATCCATCCCATAAAGCTTATAGAAAGCTATTGTAGGATACTCTATACACTATGAAGCTTCCAATGGCAAAGTAGTCACTGCTTATGTGGCATGTTTTCTCTTATAAGTATCCAAAATTTCTGTTGCTTGCTCGCTCTTCATCGCTCCATAACATCTCGATATGAACTTTGCATATATCTGTTTAGGCTGAACTTTGCATATATCTGTTTAGGCTGAACTTTGCATATATCTGTTTAGGCTGAACTTTGCATATATCTGTTTAGGCTGAACTTTGCATATATCTGTTTAGGCTGAACTTTGCATATATCTGTTTAGGCTGAACTTTGCATATATCTGTTTAGGCTGAACTTTGCATATATCTGTTTAGGCTGAACTTTGCATATATCTGTTTAGGCTGAACTTTGCATATATCTGTTTAGGCTGAACTTTGCATATATCTGTTTAGGCTGAACTTTGCATATATCTGTTTAGGCTGAACTTTGCATATATCTGTTTAGGCTGAACTTTGCATATATCTGTTTAGGCTGAACTTTGCATATATCTGTTTAGGCTGAACTTTGCATATATCTGTTTAGGCTGAACTTTGCATATATCTGTTTAGGCTGAACTTTGCATATATCTGTTTAGGCTGAACTTTGCATATATCTATTTAGGCTGAACTTTGCATATATCTATTTAGGCTGAACTTTGCATATATCTATTTAGGCTGAACTTTGCATATATCTATTTAGGCTGAACTTTGCATATATCTATTTAGGCTGAACTTTGCATATATCTATTTAGGCTGAACTTTGCATATATCTATTTAGGCTGAACTTTGCATATATCTATTTAGGCTGAACTTTGCATATATCTATTTAGGCTGAACTTTGCATATATCTATTTAGGCTGAACTTTGCATATATCTATTTAGGCTGAACTTTGCATATATCTATTTAGGCTGAACTTTGCATATATCTATTTAGGCTGAACTTTGCATATATCTATTTAGGCTGAACTTTGCATATATCTATTTAGGCTGAACTTTGCAAGTATCTATTTAGGCTGAACTTTGCATGTATCTATTTAGGCTATTTTTAATTTTTGGCAGAAATAAGTAAAGAGATTGTTTCCCTCAGAAATATTAAATTCTTTTTATCTAGTCTTCTCAAGACTTTGCTTATTTTCATGAAATGGATTTTTTTTTTAAATCTTGGGATTAATTCGGTTTCATTGATCATCTTGTAGAAATGGAAAATATTTACGAAGACATATATCTTCTGATCACCTTATTTGATTGAATTATGATCAGATTAAAAAGATATACCTTTCTTTCACATTAGCAGAATAATTTTAGCTCCTTTCTAAATAATTAAAAACATAAATAAATCTTTGTTTTATAACACCAATGAAAATATTTCCAACATAAATATTCCATTAAAGAATATATTTTTCATTTTGATAAACAAAAATGGCACGATTAATCAACGCATATTATGCAAAAATATTGAAAAAAAATATTTCTAAAAATGACAAAAGAGCGTCATAAATAATTCTATATATCTAATTTAGAAGGAATATCCGAAAACATCATGCGGAAAGTAAAATACAGAAACAACTTTGTTATGAAATCAACTTCTTATTGGATTCAACTATTTTACTTACATTTTATGCCAATTTGTTGTCGTTTTATGATAATTTTGAATCTAATAAATATAAGGAAGTGATTATCTTTATGGATTTTAAAAATTCTCCATTGCTTTCGCGGAATTCTGAGTAGCTTTGAGTTCTGACATAAGTACGCTAATTTCGTAGTTGCATTCAAAAGGGAAATTTCAGTTTCAATTTAACGTTGCAGCCCACGATTGATCATTCGCGGAATCACGAAATTCTTCTATTAGCTAAAGACCAAGGAAGGTTTTCATTTTTTTTTCATATCAAATTGGTTGATTATAATTGCAAATATAATTGGACTCAAGTGGCTGGCGATATGCTTCAATGAAAAGCCGTAGACAACTCTCTATTTGAAAAGGATTCAAGACTTTTTTATTCATTGGATGGTTTATAATAATCATTCTGTTTTTCTTTCTTTTTTTCTACATAGTTTTCCGCTTGCGTGATTCATGTTTAGTATTTTATCGAACATACAAGGTTATTTGTGAAATAATTAATGTTCAGACAAAGAAAACTTAATGCGATTTTTTCTTTACAAATTATTTTATATGACTGCTATATAAGGCTTTAGAAATTTGTTTCTCAACTGCTCAAAATGCATTTCAATATAAAGTACCTAAGTAATGCTTTTAGTACAAAATTTCGACACTGTTTAACTTATTATTACGTTCATTCACTCGCATAATTCTGTTGTTCATCAAAATAATATTTTTTTATATATATATTGGATAAACCGACTTGCTCAGAAAAATTGCAACGAGTAACAAAAATATTAAAGGTTGCTTTTACTCATTTTTCAAGATGTTGATAATAAACTTAAATATTTGGATGATGCGGTGTTATCTCAAAATTTCTAAATTTTTCAAATTTTTAATAGGATATTGACGATATAAATACCAGCATAAATGTTTAATGAAACATCGATGATATAAACAAAATCACAGACTGTAAAGCACGTCTATTTAAATATGGATAATAGACTGGAGAGGCTAGACGGAATTTATTGAGAGCTCTCATTATATGACAATGTTCGATATGATAATAAATCAATGATAAAAAAAGTTATATTTTTGAATGTTGGAAAAAAAAATAGATTGAAAAACTTACGAAATAAAAATATGTCGTTAAAAGATAAAAGTTATTTAAAAGTTAAATATATATATATATATAATGCCTTTCTTAAAGCAAAAACCTTTTAGTTCATTAAATAATTCTTCAAAAATAGTAATTTAGCAGATAACTTACAAAATATGCTGCCTAATTTTTGAATTAAGAAATAATTTGAATTAAGAATTAAAAAAAAAAATTGATTCAGTTCTTAAAAGTATTCGATATTTTCGTCAAAATCTACTTCACAAAGTAGTTCACCTAAAATATGAATGCACCTTAGTATAACATCAAAAAAAAAATATTTGCTAAAAAGCTTGGAAAGTCATTAAACGAGATGAAATTAAGACATACATGATAAAATTGTTAGTATTCAAACAAACACACTTTTACCATACCACATATAAACACATGACATGGCAAATTGCAACTCAGAAAACATAACTAAATACTGAAAATTTAAGCTACAAATGGCGGAACGATATCATCTAAAACTAAACAAGACACTATGTGCTCGCTAATTGCCGTTATCACGAAACTGGTTTCCAACCCCCTAAGCAGGGATGTCGCATGATCAAACATTAGTCCTAAAAGTACCTGAACCACTAAGCAAAACAAACAAAAGAGTATTAAAAATGCAATCCATCTGTTTAATCCTGATCACGATCTCGACGTTATTTACTCATGTATCCACCTACCCAAGTTACGTTTACTCAAGCATTCGAAATCCATATGGGAAGACGTCTGACGACCTTCCATGATGGCTAAAAACAAAATGTATCAAACGGTTCCTGGGACGTGACCTGTGTGCTTAAATGTCTAGGTCACGAGTAAGCGCGTTATCACGTACGCTATAAAATTATCTCACAGGCCTTGTCTACGGTTAGGAAGAGACATTGATTTCAATTCCCAAGCATCGTTCAAATGGATTTAAGCTACGGATTTATCGTCTTACAATGGAAATGGTAGAAACCGTGATTGTTGTTCAATTGGCTTAAATTAAAATAGGCGATTCTTAAATGTGCGTTGTGTTAACCATAAGGATTAAAGAGATCAATTTAATGGATTTTGATTTTACGAAAAAAAAAATAAAGAAAGAATGGTGGAATATTCCATTGGCACATGCGTGTTAACGAGATACATATCAAATCAACTCAATTGCCTGCTGTATGTTATAAGCGATAATTAAATAAGAGTATATTGATTGCAACTCATCTACAGTACTTAAAAAAAAGAAAATATCTTTTATTCATCTTAATTTTTTTTTACGGACTGATGATTGGGTAGTTTTAACAGATAAATGAGACGGAATTCTAAAAAATGAATTTTAAACGATTAATTAATTATAAATTGTTTAGACAGTGGTCCTCTTTCAGATTTAATTATCATTCTCAAATAAATTACTCTTAAATAAGATAAAAGAAATAGAATTATCAAGTTGATAAATGATTTAAACTAAATTTTAAGAATTTATTTATTCGTATTAACAAGAATCTGATATCAGGCGTGCATTTACTCAACAATGAATAATACTAAAAATATTGAAACATAATTGCAAATGAAGAATCAGTGGTTTTTAGTAAGAGTTTACTTTTGGTAAAATTCTTGATTAAGGAAGGAAAGATTTTATAAAATAAAGTAACTGCTATTAAGGATTAAAAAATTTATATCAATATTTTAAACTTTATTTCATCAAACTATTATTATTTCAAACTGTTTAACTCATTTTAACCTAATTTTAAAAAACAATAATTAACCAAAACAATAATAATAAAAAAACAATAATTAACATTAACCTAATTTTAAAAAACAATAGATACATTGTTTTGTAAAATTTAGTCAAAACCTGATATGTAGAATTTTAGGGAAAAATAACACTGCGAAATACAATTTTTTCTCCATATTTTATAAGAACACACAAAAAATATTTAATACCTTATCACTTTATAAACGAAAAATATGTAATTTATTCGAGACATGAGAACAAGCTCCAGGCTAATTTGGGTAATAACTATTTCAATCATACTTCGCTTCAACATAAAGTTTTATCATCTTACATTAGATCTTATGCAAAAAAGTAGATTTAGCAACTTTATTTAAAGGTTTGTTATCTAATAAGCAGATTGATAAAAAGAAACTTACAAATTTGCGAAGAACTTGCATAGAAAATTTTGTGTTGGATAACTTACATTCTGACCAACCCAATCGACCTCATTCTATAAATCAAGCACATGAGGATCTCGGATTTCGGGATGAGAAGCTTCCAGTATGATGGTCGGTTTTCTTTGCCCTGATAAGTACAGAAATGGTGCGGGGTCAGCTATCCCTTACCGATGACTGGATTGCCTTCTACGGAAGGGGTCGTATCGTGGCCTGTGATTGCCTTTAGGACTCAATCTTAGTTCCTTCCAATACTGTTGCGAACGTCAGATCATTCAGATCTATCCTTGGCTTCGGGCTGTTCGGGGTAGATGTCTATGGTTATGATACGCATGAAATTTATTTAACACGTTATTTATTTTCAATTATATAGACCTTGTTTTGTTTATTTAGCAAAAATCCAAAGTAACACAAAACCTTCAACTCATTGTTTTTCGTATAAAGTTTTTTAAGCATATGCCCCCTCCCCCCGCTATTTTTTCTTTTCCAAAATAACAAATAAAAATGAGGATTGTCAAAACGATGACAAGGACCTTCTTTTACAGCAATCAGATGTGTTATTTCACATTCATCTTCTAATAGGGAAACAGTGCTAATTTCATTTTTCTGATGTAATCAGCTTAAAATAGATAGGTAATTATTTAGAGATGTTAACACGAACTAGAAATGCCTAATATGATTGATTTTTTTTATTTAATATAACGAATCTATCAATTACTTATCGATTAATAATTCTATCGATTACAGAAGAATTCTAAATAATTCGTAATGGAAATGGAATTTTTGACTGACTAAATTCCATTAAAGGTGGTATAAATTTCTTTGAAATATTTTTATAGATAAATAATTATATTATATATAAATTTTTTTATAGATAAATAATGCTTCATACAAATTTTTTAAACCATTTGTCATGAAGAATGTAAAAGTACTTTTCTCGAAAAGTTGTACTTTTTTTATGATAGGTATCGGGTGTTTTTCATAGTAAATTATGAAATATTTCTTTCATTATAATTATTAGATATCTGGATATAATAAGGGCCAGTTGGCGTTTCAGTGGCAGTTTAATTCTTTTTCTAAAAGAAGGTCTATGTTATCTTCAAAAAGAAGCTAAGAAAATGCTATAACTCTGGGCAGAGGCAAATTTGTCGAACAACAAGTCCAGCGAATGAAGAAATTTGCATTCTCTTGCTTTACAAAATAATAATTCCTACCTGGATTTTATAAGCTTATGTTATTTTCGTGTAGTTATCAAATTGAAAAAGTGTTATGTATTATTAAATTTGATAGTATATTTAATACTATTCAATAACATGTGATAAAATTTCTCAAAACATGTTTAGAGTCGGAAATCAGAAGAAATTTCGAAATACTGACAGTACTTTTTGATTGTTTACTTATTCTGTCCTATTTCTTTGAGAATTTTTGTGCTGCTGACAAAGTATATCATTTCAATTTCTAATGGCATTTAGGAAAGTTTTCGATTTTTCGAAAAGATTTTCATTTGCATTCTAATAATTCCAAATAGAAACAAATAAGTTCTTTTCATGATAATAGTAAAGTTGCTTCTTCAAATCATTATCTTTTTCGTTTAATTGAGATGAAACGTAAAAAAGGGATTTGTTGAGCATAATATGAACATGGCCAAGTTAACTTTACTGACCATACCACCTTCAAAAATAGGTGCCTTGCCAAATTTTTAATTTGAGAATAAAAATCAAAAGTAATATATATTATATATTTCAATAGCATGAAAATAATAGCTAACACTAATAATTACTTCTTTAAAAAAAATTCCAGCATTGTGTCAACCGCCGCAATTTTAGTATGAAATGGTGATATTCTCAGGTTAGATTTACGTTTGAAGCTATTACTTTTTATTTAATTACAAAATTAATTGAAAATTGTGCATTAAATATTTATATATTTCTGCTTAAAAAAGTATTATTTATATCATGTTTTTGAACAGATATAAACACAATACAATAGAATAAATCTTATCTAAAAGTTCTATAAATAAAATTATTTCGTCTTCTCCTGGAAATACAGGGTGATATAAAATAATGTAGGATGTTTGCAGCACGAACATAAAATTTATAAAATTTCTGCACTGTTGAAAAATTTAAACAATGAAATGAACAGGTAAATGATTAAATATCCATTTGCTGTTTGGATACTAAAGAGTTAAATAAGAATATTAACAAATACAAATTTTACACAATAGTATAAAGAAAATAGAAAGGAAAAAAAATAATGCCAAAATTGTATCACCAATTATAAATTTTAATTCCAGTTTTCAAGAATGAAAATCAGTAGATTTGCAGTATCTGAACAGCAATTTCTTTCAATTTGTTAAATTATAAACAATCCATTGTAGTTCTTTGATGAGCATTATGATGGTATGAAAGAAATAACCGAAAAAATCTCGACAATGGATTGACGGATCTATTCTTGGATATTTGTACAACTTGATTATTAACAAAAGTGCGATCAGAAAATATACCATGTAGAGCTACGAAAAGAAATACATTATTTGCATAAGAAATGTAAAACTGCCTGGAATTATCGAAGGAACATATACTCTAACAACTGAAACAGCGGCTTCCTATACAAGATATTTCGATATCAGTAAAAAATAAATATATCCCTAAGAATACATAATGCTTATATAATTTATTCAGCTTAATTATTTTACAACTTTTGAATGTAGCTTGTTCAGCTCAGATTGATATGATAAAAGATTTTTTTTAAAATTCATTATGAAGAAATTTGTTACGTTTCCTGTAATTTTTATTACGAATTAATTACATAATAAATGTACATATTGCGTTTTTTTTTTCAATCGAATAAACCGCAAATTTTCTCCGACCAATGAGTACAACATTTCCTTTAAAAGCGTCAGATGTATGAAACCTAATGTAACAGTACGAAAGGAAATCCGATTAATTACATAAGCAAACAGTTAGACGTATAATTAGCTACATACAAACAGAGACAAACCTTTAACCTTGCCTTTCTTTGTGACTTGAGAACACAGTACTCTTTTTTTTTTTTTTTTTTCCTTCTTTCTGATTTGATTGCAAATCCTTGTTCATAAACCTCATTAATCATTTTGACGGTAGTAACCTATATCAGACCCTGATCAAAGTACCCCCCCACTTTTTGCTGAGGCCCTTAAATAACGAAATCGTGCCCCTAAATGACAGGGTGAAATCCACGGAGCAGATGTGTCATTGCAGATATAGCTGTACATAAATGTATATAAAGACAAGCATTTATATTATACACTTTTTCAAAACCGGTTTCTACAACTCTGCTTTACACCTGGAACAAATAATTTGCAATTGCTCTTTCCCATGGTTGCCGTTTTGTGGTTATGATTGAAGATAAGTATAAGTGACTCGGATTTTATGTAGAAACTTTTTTTTCTCCTTCTGTTTTGCTTGTTTTGTGTGACGTGTGAAAGAGGAAATGAAAGTTATCTGTCAAATAGTTAAAGCCTCGAAGTACTTACGTTACCATATAATGGCTGTTGGAAGAAAAGCTTATTTTGAGTTGAAAATTGCATAATTTTTTAAATTATTGCATATAAATAATGATATTCAAGGTGAAATAATCAACGTATTTCTGCTAGAACACTATATGCAACATTTCAGTCAAATTTACTTTAAAAAGACGCCATTTTATTTCGCTCTCGCGATTAGTTAATTTAATTACTGTTTTTATTGACTTTAATTTAGATTAAATATTTTAGGTCTTTTTAATATTAATGGTAATTAACAAAAATAATTTTATGCTAAAATTCAAATTTCTAGGCCAAAGAAACAATGTGAGAATAGAAATGAATTTCATATCACTGTAATCAATTGACATTTATTAAACGGACATTTTAGAAATAATTCAGTGGTGTATCTTATTTTCCGAAACAACTGCTGTTACATACAATAGATTTTTAAAACATGCGAGGAAATTTTGCTTGTAAAATCATTTTAATAATTGTGATTCATAACTAGAAACAAACATAATGTGTTTGCGGTAGACATGCAAGGTTTTAAAACAGAAGGTTAATTGAACTTTTCAATAAATCATATTAGGAAATAAAAATAACCTCGAAATAAAGTATCTGATGATTGTACGAATGTGCTGTTAATACGGCCATTTGGAGGTTTCAGCGTTAGAAAATCTACATCTACTTGCCTTTCAGATTCTCTTATTTTGATCTCGTAAGTTTATCATTTTTGCGTGTGATTATTGAATTGCAGAAATAAATGTCCCATTGGATCTGGTAGATTTATAATTCCCTTCAATAATAAGTGATGGATTTTCTTAAAATATTTATGAATCTTGCACGAATTATAAGATTTCTCATTAATTTAACAATAGAGAAATAAGACCGGTAACAACTGTATTACTTGCATGCTGTTATTTTCTCAAATTTAGAACTTTTTATTTGTAAATGCTTTTTTTTTCGCTATTTTATAAGCTATAGTTTCAAACTTTTGGAATTTCTAAAGTATTCAAAAAGTTCTGTTTTTTTTTTTAAATTCTTTTTTGTACATGTGAATTCTTCAAGTAAAGATGTGTTGTTTTTTTTTCTTTGGATTTTTTTATTGATTGAAATTAAAGTAAAAATGCATTAATTCAGAAAATAGGAAAATAAGTGAATTACCTTCCTTGGCCGTATCACCTTATAAAAAAATATCCTTTGAAGTTTGAAATTTGAAAGTGAAATTCAAAAGTTAAAGCTAAAATTACTTTAAAACCATAAAGAGGAGAGATGTTACTTATAATAAAGCGTTTTCATTTTTTCTGCATTACTACAAACATCACAATTTTGATTTCATGTAAGAGTGGCCATATTACCTTCAAGTAAGTTATAAAAGTTGAACTTATGAGGTTACGTAATTCAATTATATTCATTAATTTGCAATTCAATTACATTAACTTATTTTGAAACATATATACAAAGCGAGGCAGAAGGAAATGGATTAAAAACATTGCATTATGACTACGTAACAACCCATTCTTCAGAATAATTTTTAATATTTTAAAGTAAGAAAAAATTAAATATTTCCATCTTAAAATTAAAAGATACTATTCCCTCTAATAATTTTTTATCTAAACTTTCTCATTTAAGTTTTTGTTAATTTGGCGCAATCACATAAAATGAATGTAATGCCCATACCCATAAAATAGTTTTTAAAACAATCGCATTAAAACATTTATATTTGCATTTTTTTAAATGCATATGGTCATCGTTGTACCACTCGTAATTGTCTGGGAGTAACTAACAAATTGTTGAAATTATAGAAATACAAGATATTAAATTTAAAGGAGGAAGGCTGACGTTTATATTTCAGCTACAATGGCAGAAATCTTTGTTTATGTTTCTATTAATTAATTCACCAATCTTTTCGGTTTTCCGGTGTGATATATATGCATCCAAAATTAACTTTTGCATAATTTAATACCATATTTCCAATAAATTTTAAACGAAATTCCAGTAATCATTTTAATTTCATTACAAAAATGCAATTATTTCCACAATAACTTTTTTAATGATAATTCCTTCCAAAAGAAATATAAATCGGGACTCCTGAATGAAAATAATCTTTCTTTGGAAAATAACTGAACTTTTTGATTTCACAAGTAAAAAAATTATTACTTTTGAGATTACCTTCTTTCAACAGTTAACAAGTATAAAAATAGAAATCCATCACAGCATCTACTGAGCCAAAGGCAAGCGGAAGAAAATCGGGTACACATGAAAAAAAAAAAAGGTGCTTTCTCAAAGCTAGTAAAATACGTTGCATCACGGCAAACTTTTCTGGAAAACTTTTAAAGCATCTTTCCAGGTGTACATTTTACCAAAGCTAGAAACTCCCCTGGTTTCTGAGGGGAGCCATCTCAGTCCTTAATACAAAACATACAAAGAACAATTTCTTTTTCCATCCTAATACATAACCTTTCCTAAGAAAGTGAAACATCACAAAAACAGAAAAAAAAACTACATTGAAAAATAAACAAAATAAATAAATCTCAAGAATAGATCGAGAAGTTTTGAACACGCCACCGCCTCATCTATATAGCTCATAAGACAGTTTAGACAATCGTGAAGAATCTGTTTTTATTATATTTTGGCAAAGTGTGCGAGCTTTACCAGGTGGTACAACTAACCGTTGGGGACGGGGGGTAAGCGCTGCTTTGCTTTGTAGTAGCCGACATAGTCAATGTAAAAGATGATGGGGGGATGCTTGTTTCGGAAAACAAAACCTTGCAGAAAATGTGTTACCAGGGGTATCCTAAAAGATAGGTCGGAGGTGAATTGCCTCCCCCCCCCCCTTCTAAATAGGTTCTACCATTAGAGTCATTACAAAAGGCATAGAAAATGCAATTTGAACTTAAATGTGGGTTGTTTATTATTCTGATTAGTTAGGGGTAGGGGGGAAAAATCACGATTCTCTGTCAATTATTGAAATAATTGCATTGGTTTCAACACAGATGTCTTTCAAAGATGTTGAGGAATGTTTTCGATTTCAGACACTAGAGGGAAATCAATTAAATAATAAATGTGTGTTGCGAAGTCATTAGTCAGTCATTTAGAGATTGATGGATTCCATTTTCAGGAAGTGGGGAAAAAAAAAAAGATTCGTCAGAATTAGGGAATCTGAGTATTGAAAAATTTATATTTTTCTGAATAAAATCTGCAATTACTTTTTTATTCTTAGGATTTAAAAATTAAACAACTCTATCACCATTGTTAATTTTGCCTCATTTCCTTTTTTCAACTGGAATTAAATTCGAATATTAAATGTAAATGTTTCAAATCAAACCAATTTAATTGCTGGTTGTGTTTAAAAATTATATTTATCTTGCCAAGACAATTTTTGAAACCTTCTCTCATATCGATACCTTATATAAAAATTGGGACAATCGAATTGGATTTATTTCATTTTGAATACTGCAATGTTTGGTAAAGATGTTAAAAATAATAGAAACAAAATAAGAAAAACTGTGTACTGTTCTGGCTCTTTGTTTGCATAAGGAAACTGAAACATTGTTATTTTTCTTACAGAGTAAAATAATTTTATGATATTTTCAATAAATATTGCTGCCTATTTCCTTTTGGCTTTATGCCAATTACAAAGCAAGAAACGAAGAGATGATATTAGACACGTGTAGTGTTGTAATATGCTTTGCATTTCAATTTGCACATTTCTAAAATTTCTATATTAGTATATGATGAAATTTTTGGCAATTAATAAGAATAACATTTTTAATGCTGTTTTTTACTTCTTTTATGATTTACTGGCATAATAACAGGAAATAATTCACCTCAAACTATTCTTTTTAATAACGAATACCATGCCAGTATTTCTAAAAAGAAAATTGCGAACTTTTATCAACTCTGTATAAAAAATAAAATGATAAACAAAATAAGAAAAACAGAAATAAATAGATAAAATTAAAACATGGTAAACAAGAACCAAAATCGTTTCGGTCCGATTTGCCTAGCAACGAAATTTGAACCAGAATTCGAAGCAAGTTCAAATCACGCATATCCGTCATATCTTAAAAATTATTGAAATAAAAAAATACCTCAATAAAATAATGTACTCTCGAATCAATTTATAGCATAATTTCAAAGTAAAATATTTTAATTAAGGTAAATTAATTACTGGTTCTTTTAACTTGATTTTCAATTAAAGGAATTTTGCATACCGAATTTTGTGTTCATGAGATAATTCTCGTCTTCTCGTAAGTTTGCATATGAACTTAATCTTCTCTAAAGAAGGTATTTTGCATCACTAATAAGAGTGATTATTCTTGTAATTAAGATTATTGATTTATCTCATTAGCATTTTCTTTAAGAATAAGCTTTTTTACTTGATTAAATAAGAGATTTGGGTTAAGGGTGCGTAGGAATCAAAGGCTAACTTTCAGCAAGTATAATTAATGCATTATTTTTTATTTCTTATTGCAAGAGATTTTTTACAGTATCTGTTTTTTATTGCAATAATTTTTTTATGTAAATTTTATGTAAACCAGATAGAAAATAAAAGAAATCAGGGATAAATTTAAACATATACACCAGTTATAAATGCAAAAATAAATAAATAAATGATACAATAATCGCATAATAGTTTTATTCGAGTTCAAAATTGCTTTTAATATATTATTCTTCAACTTTTTATTGCATTTTTTGCTTCGTGATTTTACTGAAACCCACAAGCTAACAGACAGACAAAATTTTTAGATGCATCATAATGTTGAAAAATGCCCAGACATTTTAGGATTTATGCATTTTTACGAATTTCGCAAGAAGTATTTGACAAACCGACCTTCAATTTCGACCATGTAAAGAATGGGCTAAAACTCACATTTTATTGTAAACATTCAGTCATGAGGGCATTTAAGAGATCGACCAAAAATTAGGTAAGAAAAATTATTTGAATACAACCTATTTCTTACGCAACTTTCACAAATGACTTGATTCGCTAGGTGCAATTATTTCATGTATTTTTGAAAAAAATAGTACACATATTCAGGAAAATCTTTCCGCATATTTTTTGTTTATAGCATGCAAAGTTTTCAAGGTTATTATATAAAATTTACGAAGTATGTGACAATATAATAGAAAAACTTTATATTAAAATCTATGAGAAATACTTCAAAAATAAAAAATTTTAATACTTGCAAAGCATTACAGATGTATAAAGCAACTTATATATAATTCCAATTTATTATCGTAAAGATTCTGGATGATATTAGCAATAGAACAAGCTGGATTTCAGTTGCTTTCTGTAAGAAGATGAATGATGAGGGCTTTTCTGAAAATTAATTTTTTATTTTACATTTAAATCTTCTGATAGTTATAATAAATTGTATAAGGATGAGATATGTACTAAATACCTATGCTTACTTTTAACTGAGGTGTGTAATTTAAATTGCAGTTAATTAAGCATTATGAATAACGATAAATTTTATTGTTATTATTTGCACAAATTTTTGAATATTGTAACATTATTTAATTTGATATAGCTATATAATTAAAAACATCCGAGCCCTTTTTTCGTTTTTTTTTTTTACACCTTGCAAATGCATCAACTACTAATATGAAGTAAAAATTTCTAATAGTATTCCTACTTAAATTCTACCAGTCAGATAAATTGGAAAATCTATCTAAAGATTAGCCATGAAATT
Source organism: Argiope bruennichi (assembly GCF_947563725.1). Lineage (NCBI taxonomy): Eukaryota > Metazoa > Arthropoda > Arachnida > Araneae > Araneidae > Argiope > Argiope bruennichi. The sequence goes on along the minus strand of NC_079163.1, from coordinate 86,657,255 downwards.
GCAAAAACATACAAATAATATGTTTCGCAACATGCTCAGTTAAAACCGTGAAAGACCAAATTTAGAAAATGTGAATATTATACTCCGAGAGATGTTGAATTATCACTATATAAATGTTGATACATACAGGAGGATGTCGACATTTGCCAAATTTCGATTTTTCATTGTAACATTCGCAAAAATTATAAACAAAAAATGAATTAACAATTGCCCAATAATTATATTTGATATTTTAATATAAAATTTTTTTCTTTTCTTTTCTGAATTTTTAAGCAATTGCAAAAATTATAAAACTGAAATTAAATATTTAAGAGAAAAAAAAAGATGCAAATACAAGTTTTAATTTGTCTAGTAGGCCAAATTTAATAAAAAAATATTTTGGCAGAATATTAAGATAGAAAAAATTGCATTAACAAATCATAATAAGACAAAAAATAATAGATTGAAAAATAAACTGATAGAAAAATAAAATTTAAAAAAATAGACCAAGGAGGAAAAAATTCTCGCATAAACAAATTAATTTGAATTGGCATATTTTCCAAGCTTATTTTTTAAAAAAATTTGATCATTTAGAAAATTATTGCTTTTTTATTTAATTGCTTGAAAAATTAAGCAAAATCTGTCTTAATTTTATTCATGACGAAATTTGGAATGAGTTATTTCTTAACATTACTGAGCGTGATATACTGCATTTTCGTGAAATTACCGAATACGCCGTGCAAGCCTCCAACTTAAAAATCAACCACGTCACAAATCCAAGTAAACATTTCAATGACATACATCGGAACTGGGATGCTGAACTGAGAAGGAAAGAATCCAAGTTTACATTTAAACAGCCTTCATTCCGAATGCTGTTCCCCTTAGAAACAAGGCGCCCCTGTCCATTCCCCAATCTTTTGCGAAAGCCGAAGAGGAAAGTCAGAATATTCATGAAGACACAATTGAAGCTCGCCTCTCTCAGGAAAAGCCCCATGCGTGACACTCGCTTGATGAAGTCCGTGAGAAAACACAAGCTGCTTACCCTGAAGTGACCAGGCCTCTTTTTAAATGTTAGGGGATTTAAATTTGCCATAGTTGCTAGTTTGAGAAGTTTTGCCTCTCCTTTAATGGCTTATAACTTGGGGGATAGCTAGCATTGAATTCATTTACAGGGAGTAAAACGGGGAATCTTCGTATGTGTTTGTATCTATTCTGGATGTAAGAGTACTTGGGCTAACAGGAGCACACAGTTCACAAACACACACTTTATACTTTGTAGAACTAAGTAGATACAATGTTTAATAGAGGAGGTTGTAAAGCTTTTACTTGTAAAATAACTATAAAATTACTCCTAATTAGCGAGAAAGAATGTTTCAAAGAATGATAGCGAACCAATTTATTTTCTATAATAAGCTGTTCGTTAAATGTATTTTAAAGAATTAATGCTAAAAATGAATGAAACAATTGATTATTTAATATATCATTCATATGATGGCTAATTGAAATGAAATATAAATAAATATTTAATTTATTTTGAGCAGCGTTTATTTTTCTCCGTATATTGGGAACAACCGATTAAAAAAATGCTTCTAAAAATAAATTATAATTTCTCGGCTTAATATTATTAAATTCTAAAAGTAATTTTTCTGGATATTTCTCATTCTTTGATTTTCCTCGATATTTAAACAGCAAGCGTTTATTTTACTAGATGCTAAATTAAAGGGAAAATTGGCACTGAGAATTCAGTTCAGTCTTTCAAAACCTATCAGTCTAATTCGCCTACAAATAAAATAGTCATTAGTTCAATTTTATAAATTTTAATATGAATAATTCAAAATCACGGAAAAAAATGGACCAATTTTTGTAGAAGTCAGGAATCTAATATCTCATAAATTTATAGAGCGATATTAAAACTATTCCAAGTAATAAAATCACCATTTGGATTTTGTAGAATTTTTACCATAAGAATATTTTGCTGTTAATATAAAAATGTTTCTTTATGGAGAATTAGGTAATAAATCCTTCAGAGATTCGAAATCAGATACTTTTTATGCATAATAATGCAGTTTCCTTTCTTAAATATTTTCGGTGGTTACTTTATACTTTAAAAGGCAACTTCAGAACATAAAAAATATAGTCCTAATAGGGGTCTTTTAGAGATGGTTTCTTTCAACATACCTAGTGAATTTTAACTAAAGCTTCCTTTGTGGGCTATTTTTTCTATTTTAACAACAGGAAATTGAACAATATGCCAAATACACATTTGCATTTATTCTATGTCAGCTTGATGCGGTCCTTCTAAATTTCTGCTTCGTATTTTCAAGTTTAAGGACTTGAAATTATAAGGCAGGAATAGCTCTTAAGTAGCTAAAAATTTATCTTAATGGTTCCCTACTTTAATATTTAGCATTTTTCTTCGATTTTGCCTTTTTCGCTAATCTGTACTTACTCATTAAACTAAACAAACTTACCCTTCTTATTAAATATATAATCATGAAACTGCTCTAACAGATATCATAAGCAAAGAATCTATTTGAAGTTTTTAGATTTTCATATCGTTCTAAAACGTTTCATCATGTGACTCTAATCGAAGTAAAAAATTTCTATCCTAAAAATGCAAATATGCATTTTTTCAATAAATGCTAAACTTTATGAAATTATATCAGTTCGATTTCACAGTTTTAAATTACTTTTAGATGCTAAAACATCTGTGAAACAGGATCAATAAAACTATGTACTAAAAAGTGCAACTGTCTTTCTTGAAGGAAAAAACATCTAAATCTCATTCATTCATCTACTCATGCTCCTAAAAGAAAATATCAAATATTGGAAGAAAATAATTCATGTTTTATATTTTCTCAATGACTTGCTTTTTTCCTAGACATGACATGATATTGAACTTCCAGTTTTATCTGAAGCTCCAAAAATTTACTCAAATCATCTGCTCTCCATTGTCCACCCTACTATTTCAAAAGTCAGTAGTATCAAAGTATGAACGAATGAATATTATAAATATATATAAGTTATAAATATAGTTAGAATAAATTTTCATTTTGTATACTAGAATCTAGCTGACTTATATTTACGGTTGTTGATAACACTATTTTTGATGCACTGTCTTGATGAATTTTTAAAGGGCTTTTCTGTAACGAAGTACAGCCTCACACGCGCCCGTTGCGTGGTGGAGCATTCAAAATCTCATTACTGGAAAACACTTGTTAACGCAGGTCCATGATCTGTCTTAGTCGACTAATCCAGCCAGCCGCCATATTGGCTGGCGTGCAAGAGGGGCTATAAATATTAAAAATGCCATCTACATGACTCTCCGCAATGACTTGCGGCTTCCGCAACGAGTGTTGATTGTTGAAGAGCGTGGATACTCACGGAATTTTCCGTGTCTTAACCTTTCAGGAAAGAACGGATTCAAGAAAACGAGCTCTGTCTCTCTCTGGCATCATCAGCGCCCGAATTAAGAGCTTTTATCAGCTCTTTTGGTCTATACGCTTCTTTCTAAAGGAACGCTGGCAATAAATCAATTCATTTCGAAGAGAAAATACAAATAAGACCAGCTGCATTTACTGGGGAAATGGTTTTGGGTATGAAAAAAAATTAACTAATTTTTTCTTCATAGTGATCGAGATAGCTAGTGATGATTTAAATATGTGATTTATTTTACAGAGAAAAAAATGCAAATAAGATCATATGCTTTTTGTCTGGTATAAAAAAGTATTTTATTGAGGAAATATTGAGTTCGCTTATGATATTTAGAATATTAATTTAGTTTCGTTTATTAACTGTTATCAAGGCTGCCGATCCATTATAAATAAATTGCACTGTAAGATTATTTGTTCTATATTAAATAGTGGAAGAGAATAACGATAATTTAAAATTTTTAACTCTTTAGTCTAAAATAAAATTTTTCTAATCGATTTTTGCAAAGTTCAGTTACTTTGAAAATAAACAATATTTATAGAAATGTGATAAATAAAGTTATAAGCTAGCTTCGTTGGAAAATTAAAGAACTTCTCAAATCTTAATTTTTTTAAGCAAAAAATCCTTCGTATGAAGTAAATTCAAAATGGAAGCTGCTAATTTTAGTCTAAATAATTTATGAAATCTTGTATGAAATAAAAATCATGCAATTAGCATCAAGGAAGAATTTAGAAGGAAAGATTTCATAATTTAATACTTGTATAAAAAGAGTGTTTAGAATTCAACTTTGAAGATTTATCTTATTATTTCAAACGAATGAGTTTTCATCTAATAAAATGAAATAATTTCATAAAAGATAAAATATATATCAAATGACATTCAACATTTCTGAACTCTGTAATATTCCTTATTGCAAACTTATTTCATTTGTAACGCAGTCTGTAAATTTTGTTTTGAGCTCTGAGTTATTTGTAAGAATCATATCAAATTTCACGAGTCTCATCTCATTTCATCAACTACTAAGTCAAAGATAAAGTAAAAACACTTCTAACGATCAGAAAAATTCACTAGATTTGATTTCTAGGCGTGTCCTCATATTTGCCTAACAGCCATTTCCTCTTACATTCTTAAAATGTCTTCGGCCAATTTCCTTTCCCAATTTACGCTTTGGGTGAACATAAGCAAGCAGGAAGGTATGATCCGATTTCTGCTTTGGGTGTATGCTTTCAATCGGAACTCGCAGATGGAAATATCCCTAAAGATACAGCTGCCCCGATCACTCTGAGGTGTCATTATAGAGGGTGTGTAGCCTTGTCAGTGTTCATTTGGAATATATCTCCACCCTAACTTAAGCGGCGTAGATGTCACTTCATCTCCTGAGTCATCGGAGAGAAGATTTCGCCATGTAAATTAGGACTATTCTATTGAGAAGCGTGTACGATTCTGATTTGTCCGCTTAGCGCCACGATCACTTATTCACGTCAGTTTGAAGATAGTTGTATGGAGAGGCTTGAGAGTAATTATTTTATAAACCCTTTTAGTCTGTTCCCATTGTGCAGCATTTTTTAACTTTCTTCGCTTACCTATGGATATAGTTCATGAGTTATCTCTTTGTCTATACGATATGATAATAAATATTATAGCACACGCAAAAGACGAAAAAAAAAAAAATGAACTAAAAGCAAAAATAAATTAAGCTAATTCACTGCATGAGATTTTCCAGTTATACGAAGGTTATATAATAATTGATCAATACACTTGCGGAAATTTTATAAAAGAAAAAAGAAACTTGTGAACAAAATTTGAAAATAAGCGTTAATTTATAAAAATTATTTTACAAGCTATTGTAGTAACAACAGCTGTAGTTGAACATCCAATAATAATTATTTTTCATTTGTCTATGAAAAAAGAGGGTAAATTTGATAAAACTTTAGATTCTCGTAAATTAATTTTTTTTTTCTACGAACTTGTACATAGTAATGTTTTCTACAGAAAACTGCAAAACGAATGAAATACAAAGGATACAAAAATTATCCGCACAATACACAGCAATATAGTGTAATGAAGCATACCGCATGGTCAAATTACGATACATGGAATAAATGTGAAGAAATGCACATTAATTTAACTAGAAAGCTATTTTTATTAATAAAATCTAGAAATTTAAATAAGTTTATTTATTCATTCATTCATTCATTTAAGATCAAATTAATAATTACTGAAAGTGGATTCTAAAATGTTTTCGCATGATAAAACCCCCAAAGTAATTATATTAATTTTATTTATTTTTATGATGGTTATTTTGAGCTTTCATACACACTTTCGGCATTTTTGATGGGTTTCAACCAATATTTTATATGCTTTTGAAGCAATTTTATTTTGCCTTTTTTTGTACAGTAACATACAACCTTTCTTCTCTTAACACGTTGTAATTATTTGACTTGAAAAAGATGTCATCGCTAATATGTTTATTGACTCAAGTTAGGTATGTATCTGAATTAATGTGACTCTTTTGAAATAACCATCACTTGAAGCCCTCTCTTCCCCTGCCAAATTTGCAATTATTGCCATGTTCAATTATAAAAAGTGCTCACTGGGGTAGTTTAAGTATACTTCAACGAGTATTTTGCATTAAAGTATTTAAATGCATACATTTGTTTATATTATTTGTAGCGTATTTCAGTTTTTTAAATTGAGAAATACTTACAATTTTAGTCCCAGTACTAGCACCTCCTGCCTTCTCATTTAAAAACTCCGAGGAATTTTTTATAATGACTTCAGCTTCTAATACGATTTTTTTGAAGTCAATAATAGCTCCATTTAAATGCCTGGGGTTTGTTTTGGACTCAAATTAAAATAAATTAGATTATAAACTTTAAATCATAGCAGAAAAGTTTAAAATCACTTAAACTTTAACAATTAAAAAAAGAGTAATAAAAAGGATATTAAACGTTATAACCTACAGATCCAAGAAATATATAACTTAATAATGTATCTTGCATAAATAAATCGGTTTAGGGACCGAATAGGAAACTTATAAAACCTTTGCCTATATATTAACTTTTTTTTTTTTTTTTTTTTTTTTTTTTTTTGCATAACCTCGACTAAACAACACAAACATTTTAAAGACACCCCTGCAAAAAGTTTTTCTTGTTCGAGTGCCTTAACAAAACACTTGGTTTCCAATTGGCTAAGGATTCATCTGGATACACTACAGTCGTCGTTCCTAATTACCCAGCCTGACTCTGTGCAAGATAATATATACATGATCGAAAGAAAAATGAGCGAAATTCTTTAAATTTTACTTTTTATGCTCCAAGCACTTAAAATATTTATTGACTCCAAAGTAGAATTTGCCATTTTCCATTATTAATGAACCACGTACCAATTGGCCATTTAAATAATGAAAAGTTGATATACGAGATAGAAATACAAATGTTATGCAAATCAATATAACCTACTTTGGAATACAAAATAAGTTAAAACGAAAGCACTTGTTATAATTTTTATGAAGTTGATTGAAAAAAAATAAATATTTTTTATGAATGTCATCGAATAAATGAAGTTACAATATTAATAATATATTAGAGAATAAAAAAAATGTAACTGTATCGGAATTCTGAAATTCGCTTTACTGTATATTTTGCTTACCAAAAAATGCAATCCCATGCAATCGAGAAAGCAAAGAAAATTCTTTTACTTCTGCTTTTGCAATTACTTACAAATTCCAGTAATTGAAACTCTAATAACCTTTATTTGGAGATTTACAAGTTTTTCGTAATTATTTATGTTACTTAATTTTTTTTAGAAAGAAAATTCTTCGAAGAATACCGTTTTCAATAAAAGCGAATTAAACTAAAAATGAACTTTAAAAACAATAAGTTTTATTAAAAATTTGCAACATCTATAGATATTAATAATGTCTACGATTCAAATAATTATTTGTTAGTGCCATTTTATTTTTCTGCAGATAGCATGAATTATTTTTTAAAAAAAATGACAACTAAGCAGAATTTAAATGAAAAATTTACTTTCTAAGCAATACCTAATTTGTGGTTCTGAAAATCCAATTTTCATAGAAGTTCTTCCTAATTCTTCCGTCTAAAATGCTATTTGAAATAAAGAAGATATACAATTAGCTTTTACGTATTAATCTTTGTTTTTTAATATATAAATCTAATGGCGATAGATGAAAACTTTTAAAAGGCATAGCAGTCAACTGATTTTAAATTTAATATGAAAAAAATGCGTTTAATTTTTTTTGTTTGAAATCATTTTAAATTCTATTATTTGTATTTTCTAAAATTAAAAGTAGTTGAATTGAATATCACTTGAATTATTTTCATGAAAGATAGTTTATTGTTGATATTTAGATGCGTAAGCATTCTGAAACGCTATCATCCGTTTCGACTAAAATCCATATCTAATCAAGAAAGACATGTATAAATATTTCGGAAACGTTTATGATTTCTAAATACGAAAGTTTCGTGCGCTATTTGATCTGAATTTGAAGGGAGTTTATCTTCATTGACCGGTAGCGTCCTTTCTAGTTACCATAGCAACGGCAGTAGGCGTAGCTTCATTAACATATTCCGATCAAAACTCTGGTTCGATTTTCTTATTCAGTGGAATAGAGCTTCGGAATGACGCAGTTTCAAGCAATGAAAATTTCCTCTCTGTTTTCCATTTAAAATGGTTAGCTATCGATCGGATTTCAGCGTCCCTCCTTCGTGCTCAGGGGCTGGCTTCTGAAACAGTGGGTCTTTCTCCTTCTTAAATGCAATCGATTCTCTAAAACAACGCTTATGTACGGTTCTAATGTGGATCATACGAACGGAGAATATGTCATTCATACTGAAGAATGTAAAATTTTTTAATGATGTTAATTTAAAGCAAATTATTAGTTGCCTATTAAATTGCATTAATAAAATATAAGCAATTTACGCTTTAACAACAAATATGTGCGAGAATTATTCCTTCTGCAATTTTCGTATTAAAATAAAGTACTTCTTAATATTTATAATTTTCTCTGTTTTAAACCTGAAGTAGAATAATTTATTGATCTCAAATACAAGAAGTGGTTTAAAATATCTCAAATATTAATATTCCGCAAAGTAAATCCTTTAAATAATAAAGAAATAAATAAGATTTTCGAATGAATTTCTGGTTTAAGTTAACAAACCAGTTTTTCAAAAAAATACTGTTTATAAAATTAAAAAAAAAAAGCAATAACACTTCTACAACGAATAGCGAAATAAAATCAGTGAGTTGTTAATATTTCATAAAGCATGAAATTTGATTTTTGAATAGTTATTAATAAACACTAATTTGAAACTGAAGAAAAAGGAATTTCTTGTCTTAGAAAAAAAATGCACAAATTGTTCGGTTACTAAATTAAGAATTCTTAGGGATTTCTCGATTCCTAAAAATTCTATGAAATTAAATTTTATTCCAATTTTCATTAATCATAATTTTGAAAAGATAATAATATACATTTAAACTAATTTTTGATTATTTGAAAGCATACTCCATTATTACCTATAAAATTATTTAATAAATTTTTAAATTAGAAAAGAATGCTCTTATGAAACAGTTCTAGAACAATATTAAAAATATCATTTCATATTTTCATTTGTCTCCCTACTAACGAATATGAAAATTTTCTGTTGTTTTTTTTAGTTGAAACTTCATATCAATATGCTGCAATACATATCAATTTAAATTTTTCAATAGAACATGGTTCTGCAATCAGAATTTGAATCGTAGATGTTGAATTACACTACTCTACACATTTTTGAAATAAAAACATTTTATAGTAAGATAAGTTAAATTGTAAGATAAATTAAAATATACAATAAATAATTTTTTTAGCTAAAATAAAATTGAACAGTCCCAAGTTTTAGCAAACTATATCTAATCTCATAGAAAAAATATTTACCATTTTTAAAATTTACGGGTATATCAAATTTGTATATCTTTTTTTAAGATTAAAAATATATATAATACTTTTTCCTTTTATGATATCAATCTCAATTATCAATAATTGCATCAGTAATTATTAGAATAAGTGATACAAATGCTTTGCTATGATTTTATATATTTTAGAAGATAGTTGTTATAAGAGATGAGATACAGTATCTCTAGCTTAAAAAAGTGACAAATTAAGCCTTTTATTTTGGGGGAAGCAAGAGAAAAATCATAACATGAAGTATTAATTTTCATTCATTATTTAACAAAACGAAGATATATTTTGCTACGGCTTCCTTTTATGATTCTCATTTTAAAGACTCTTAAGAGATATTCCAAATCATTTAAAGCATTTTATATCAACAGAGATTTATCTTCATAAAGTCTCAAAAGTTTCAAAATTGGATATGTGAACATTCAAATAGTTCATAGGATATTTTATTTCAGTCTTTTGAAATTCATGAAGATAGCAAATTTCGTTAAAATACATTTGGTTCATAACTCCAAATATTTTTATTCATAACTGAAAAGGAGAATAACTTGTTTCATTGACATTTTGCTTTAGATTTTTGCAATTATCAAAATTCCTGCAATTACTTATCAAAATTCCTGCAATTACTTATTATTGTTATCATTAAATTACACCAGACTTTACAAGAATCCGCATTTGTTGCTGCGGCTATCATGATAATTTATAGCATTATTTTAACTAAGCTAGCAAAAGAAATAGTTCTCAGCGCTCACGATAAATCATTAACAGATAATTGATAGATACAAAGAACACATAATAACTTCTAAACCATCTCAAGAAACAGTGCTTCTAAATTTTTCTTGTGCAATTTTAGCTGATTCACTCGGGAAGGGTTTAAAAATTCAATTGTGTCGTTTACTGTTAAAATGAATCATTTCTGTCAGACACTACAAAACTAGTAAAATTTAACAATATATGAATGAGTTAAAATTTAATAAAGGAAATTCCTAAAATAAAAAGGTTTTAAATAGAATATCTCTTAAATTTCATTTCATTATGATTTCATTCATTATGATTTTGAAAAGGAAAGGGAGCGATAAACAATCACAAAAGGGTCAATAATCTATATTAATTCATCAAATATGTCGCCCAGTGACTTATTGAATGATTTCAAATGATCGAAATTCGTCTACATAATTTTTCTAATAAGAGCTGCCTGAAAATTTTGAATTTTTCAATAGACAAATTATATATTATATATATATATTGTTTGGAACAAATTACGTTGAACAGAGAATGTTAGTCTGTTCCCCTTATCTTTTAAAATTATAAATAAAAAAAATCAACCCAATTCGTAATTTTAGTGTCAAATTACCTTCGCATTTACAATGTGTACATTCCGGATCAATTTCTTTATTATAGCAAGAAGAATAAAGTCACATTTAAAGAAAATATAATAAGTATTATCTTATAAATTAAGTTGGTCAGAAATTTAATATTTAATTAAATACTAGGATCAAGTTTGTTATTTAAAGTTATCATTAATATTATTTGCCAAAAAAATCCCGGTAAAATTATTAATTATTTTCATGAACAACATATAATAACAAAGTAAATGATGCATGTAACTAGATGTTCATTCTATCTTTATTCAATGTTTACATCAAACTCTTATTAAGGATATAATAAAGTTACAAATTTAACCAAATAAAAAAAATTCTATTTTGATTTAGGCTAATAGCATTCTTATATTTTTCGTTGTCCCTTTTTGATCATGATGAATACCTTCGGATTTAGAGACAGCAAATCTGTCTTGTTGATAACCAACGTGTTTCACTCAGTAAAATATGAAAATTAGATTTGATTTAGTTTCTTCTCTGTGCAAGCAACCTATGATCGATTTTAATTAAATATCAGCATAAAAATTCAATAATTATATTTCAATAATAAACATATCTTAGATTATCTATTCTTCTATCAATAATTCGAGATAGAAAAAGATTTATTCTTGTTTTATAATTCATTAAATAATTTTTGATATCAATGGAACTATAAGTAGTAATTACCATTGGCCTGTGGAACGCGTCCATTTTGCTGAGAGAAGGCGAAAAAAAAAATATACCGCTAGATAGACAAAAAATGAAAACGAATAATTAATATTGAAGACAAATTAAAAACATGATATATTTATTGAAAAATACATAAAATTGGCTTAGAGGCAAGTTTATGCGTAAAAGTTACGCAAAGAAGTCGCTTCAATAATAATTAGTTAAAATTCCAACTGATTGAAAAAGAAAGGGAAAACACCAAGAGGAATATACAATGAAAATTAATAAAGAAAATTAGATCCCAAATGTAAAATCGATAGTTAGCGATACATAGGAATGACATAAATTTAGTTTTGTTAAAGAAAAAAAAAATCAGTATATTTTCAAACAAAAGAAATGTGTACAGAATGAGCAATGTTTATATATCCAATAAATCCAACTGTTTTTTTCTTTATACTCATTGTTTCTACTCTTAGAAACAACGCCTGAAATTTTTTTTATATACTTCGGTGAACATCATAGATTGAAAGCTTCGGTATAGAACAAATCTTCGTAGATGCAGCATGTAGGCTTTTCGCGTGAGAGTGTCCAACAGTGCAGAGTCCACTGAACAAACACGGAAAAGATAATATGCAGCAACTGTAGATTATATGTTTACAAAGTATGGTGCTTGTTTCAAACCTTCCAATGCACGAAATTTTATATTATTTGCTGCGATGAAAAAAATGAATACAAAAGGGAGGAAAAAAAAAAAAAGGAGAAAAATAGAACTTAAAAAATGACAAAGAGAAATAAGGCATATTCGTGCAAAGCCTTAAGCTTTTAGAAAAAGTATTCTACATAGGTTGAAAAGTAATTACTATAAAGCAGTAAATGATACCCAATAGATGCAAAAGTGAAAATGTTATGAACCCTTTTATGAAATTGAAATCGATAATATATCTTAAACATAGTCAGTGATTTAAAATTGCAATACAATCTAAACATATGTTGGGTTATGTTTGGTTATTTAGACACTTAAATGATAATCGATAAATTTGTTTATTTCTGTCGTATATTATTGAAGCATAACGATGATTTTATTTAAGTGGTAGCAAATATTTCTTTGACATTTAATGATGTTTTCGGTTTTTCAATTTATGTGATTTGAATGGAGATGTAATATTGTCATTTAAATGACATTATGAACTTTTTTTCTTATTTCACTGCAAGTTCTTATTTTCTGACGTGCATTTTTTTTTGGTAATTTTAATGGAAAAGTTTTATTTGTTATTGTTGTTATAGCAAAATCAGAAATGTAAATTTTCTTTTATAACTTTTTCGATCATTTTATTATAATTAATAAATTTTATAAGAAGAATTTAACACTTCAAACAGCAAATTGGATTACCATTCTTTTTTCAAAAATATGATTATAATTAAAGCTACAAAAAATACACATTCGTGTAAACAAGGCATCAAGAAATTTTTAGTTGATGATGCAAGCTAAATGAAAATGTATGCCAAAGGATTTCTGCTTTTGATTCAACTGTTTCCTAGGATTATGTTTTTATTACAGAAAAATGGAAAAGCCCAAATTGTTAAATTTAAGTGAAATTCAAACTCGTCAGTAAATAAAACAAATAGTGAGTCAATACTTAAATTTCAAATTTTAAAAATGTGGTTAACCAATAAATTTATCAATAGAAATGATATTCGTAAATTAAAATAGCGATGAAAATCAACTCACAAATAATGGTGAATTTGCAATCAGCCATATTATTCTAAATGAGATGCACTTGTTTTTATAAAACAGAAGGTTGATATATTTTCTTATCTAAATACAAATTACAAATAGATAAACTTAAGTTTTCTTAATTTACATCAACTGAATATGAATTGCTTTTATACAAAATCAAAGTAAGAATGAATTCGTAACAAAATTTAATAAATTCGCATGAATCGAAACTTTCACATCATTCCTTAAAAGGACTGATTTCAAAAATTGAATTGTAGAATCAACAGATTTCTAATAGTTCTGGGAAGAATATCTATGATTTATTATCTTTACTGTGTGAAATCTAAAAAATCTATTCATTGCTGAAACTGTGCTTCAGTAATTCAAAAACATCGAAATTATCTACTGCCTAAATCAAAGAAAAATTAATTTCAGCTTCGTAAATAAATCACGTTCTCGCGACAAACTACAGCGGAGTCGGTGTTTTTGGAGTTGATGATATATCTTAAATCTAGTTCAGACAATAAGAATGATGTCTTTAGACGTTACTCACTCTCTAAATCTTCACACTACATTGGTACGAGGACGTTTAACCCACTTTTACTAAATTTAGAATCCCTTGGGACTGAAACGATGGATGGGTGTTGAAATAGCCTCTTACACACACATTTCAGCAAGTGATCCACTTCTTCAAAGGGATTTTCAACAGCTGCATTATACAAATAACAGTCATTTACAAATAAATCATAAACATTAATAATTCTTAATTATAGAAACATCAATAACTTATACCAACAGCGGCAAAAAATCCCATCTTCAATTAAGCATTTTTTTAAAAATTCAGATTCAATTTAAAGAATTAATTTTTTTTTTTGTATTGTATTACTTGTATTTTGTATTGAAAGCGACATGTCAGCACTTCTAAATGTTAAAATTCTTTTGGTATTTGACAACAAAGTTAGAGTTTTTTTTTTAAGTTTTCATCCATAATATGAATACTAATTCAAAAGATTGCTATTGCTTTTCAACAATTAAATTTCATGTTCATCACACATTACATATAACAATCAACAGAACGTGCTGCGCTTCAGCTGTTTTAGAACAATATATTATTTGATATAAATATAAAGCAGAAAACATCAATAAAAGTCGTAGAATATTTAATAAATTTAGCAGATGGAGCACAAGATAGGTCACGATAATATAATGCTCGTATTATTTTTCCATTTCGTTTCCACAGTTTATTGATTATTAAGCTGGTGTGATGTGTAGCAGCACTTAGATTTCGGGAAGCAGCAAGCAACAAACATAACGAGGAAGAAACAAATTTTTCCACGCAAGGAAATTAACTTGGTTGCTAAAGTTTTTGAAAACAGCCTAAATATTTTCAACTCCACGTGAAAAAAAATGGCAGACTCAGTCAACAGAAGTGAACGTCTGCTACAATGTAATTAATAAAAAATTTTGATTCTACTATTTTTTTTACATTTTTCATGTTTATTTACTAGGCTAATAATATATATCCATTTTTAAAGTGTGGAAGTTTTGAAGTGTCAACTTAATTAGTTTGCAATGCAGCACGGTTATGATTTTAAAAGTTCCATTTTTCTATTTAACTCATTTACGTTTTAAGATTCCAGTACGATTCGTAACAGGCATTTTTTATGTATATTTAATTGAAAGTGTTAATGCCAATTAATTACATTGAATTTTCTTATGTCACAAGCTAACATTTCTTAAGAAATTACAGTACATTTTCTGCCGACTGTGAGCCTATTTTGAACTATTTTATTTTGAAACTAGGATAGTCAGTTACAAATACTACACATGGTGACACAAGGAGCGCTCCATGTGTAGGATAAGGAGGGAAATTAGTATTTGGTTTTTCAAAATAAAGTAAAAAGAACGCCGATTCTGATTTATATTAATTTGCTACGATATAAAGATTTAAGCACAATAAACCTTTCATTTTTATACCAGAAAACATACTTAAAAAAATTTGTAGTGTCTTATATCTTCCAAGAATAAAAGTATTTACTTTTATCAAGATTGTCATCTAGCCCTATTATCGGGATAAGATGACATCGTTATCTTTTAAAAACCACAAAAATTTTTTTTTGTCATTAAGATAAAAATTTATCCAACTAAGCGTAATATAAGTAAAGGGCATTCTAATAATATATGGGAAGAAAAGCCTCTTACTGCAAAAATTGAATTTATTAAAAATGGTCAACTGTTAATTTCAGCATCTTGGCCCGATTTTACCTATTTGTTATTTTATTTTCTTATTAAATGAAAAAGAAAATCACAAAAAAATCTAATTCATAAATAATTTAAGATACTTACGATTGTGAAACAAAGTAAAAAATATACCCAACATTGTTTGCATTAAAAAAAATATTTTGTTTATGCTGTCGTTCATATTTCTATAATCTTTATATAGAAAGTATCATTTGTGGTCGACTCAGGATCCGAAATATCTGAATTTTATGTTTTTAAATACTACTACTTAAATTTCTAGTTATTTCTTTCTGTACACATTTCGTTGTATCCATGCGGAAAATTTGTTAGATATTCAATAGTATTCATAAACAAAATAACATCTTAATTTCTTCGGTTCCATTATTGTTCACACTTCATTACTTGGAAGAATTATTAAATAATTTATGAACTAAAATATATTTTCGATGAACAGATTTTATAATTTCTTACGATTTCATTTTATTATCGGAAAAATAATTATCAACCTCGGTTGAAAATGGATTTTTGGTAGACCATATTACTATCAAATTAAATTTAAACGAAAGCAAAGGAGCTTCATTTTGATACTATATTGTTTTAGTAGAAAGTTTTTAGGTTAGTCTCAAAGTTGTATAATAAACTTCCTATTGAAGCAAACATTTAAAGAGGAAAAAAGTTGGAAAATATTAATAAATTTAAGCTGCGGAAAAATTAATATGAATTTAATAATAACATATTAAATTTGTTTTAAAATCATAATGCAAATTTCTCAGATTTGATCAACTACAAAACTTGATTGATTATAAATTTATCTTTTCTATTACCATTTCGAAAAAACTTTCGATATTTGAAACCTAAGGTATCGGGTAGAAAAACGGCTTTAGTATGTTAAAAACCATAATTATAAGGGATGAATTATTATGAAAAAAAGAATAATATTTTAAAATAGTGTTATAAGAAACATCGATAAAATGTTTATTGTACCTTTTAATGCAAATTATTTTCCTTGAAACATCAATAGCTTGCATATAAATATTTCCTAGTTTACTTAATTTTAAAACTCAAAGTTAAGACTATTTCTCAACTATAAACTTTCTTGAGTCCGTTAAAAATTTGTTGTCCCCAAAAACTTTTGACTGTTTAATAATCTTTCCTACATCCAAAGAGAATTGAAAATAACTTTTTATAATTGTAACATTTCATATAAATATGCAAATTTGTTTTAAAGGACTAACCAAAAATGATCAAAATATTAAGAAAACTGACAATTCAGAATATGAAGAGATTCTTATATTTATATATATATAATGCTGCTGAGTATTTTTGTAACAATGTGCATTCAACGAAATATCCAAAGATTTTGATGAATATACATAAAAATTCTTATACATTTTTATATTTGTGCGATAAAATTATAAAATCTAAATATTTTGATCGTCATGAAAATATATATTGAAAGCTCGTTGTTGAATAGTTATGCGAATCATTTTTTTTTTTTTTTTATCAAAAGCGTTTACCAGGGATCTTGGGTTTTGCAGAAATATCAAATTATATTAGTTTTTAAATGCACTCATAGCATTAATTTTGGTGTAGTAAATGCATTAACTTTTTACATCTCAAAAAGAATGTGATATTCGTGATTATAGTCGATCTTTTTTCACAATATTACGAAAACATTACGAAACCCAACAAAAAAATTAAATAAATGAGTATAAAAACAGTATACATTCTTGTAATTACAATTTCGAAAAGTAGTTTTTTTCTTATTTGAACAAATACTTTATTTTTTTTTAATAAACTTAAGAATGCTTAAACTTAATAAACTTAAGAATGCTATACTACTTGAAAGAAATTATCTCGGCGATAATTCCCATTTCGTGATAATTGGTTTCCCGTTCAACTTTATTCTCGATTTTCGAAACCTTGAGTATTTTTTCACCAAAATTAATAAAGGGCAAGATATTGCGACAGAAGGTCATTTCTGGAGAAATGAAGGCCTTGTTTAGAAATAAGAAAACTTTCCAAATTAAATATTTTTCGCATCACTTTATACTCATTATAAACACTTGATAGAGCACGCTTTTATCTTACGAGTAGCTCCAGCGTACAATTATTTTAATTAAAAGTAAAATCTCCATTTTTTAAATAGTCGACTCTGTAGTGAAAAAACTGTTTCAGAACAATTTTAATGACAAAGCACAAATAATTTATTATCAAAAAATGCATAGCAATTGGTATCATAAGGTCTCTTATGTACTCTGCAAAAGTTGAAGAGCTTCAGGACGACAGGAAATTAAACAAAAAAAAGCACTAATGCTTAATGCTGAGGATAATCGTGAGACCGGGAAACGTATAAAATTTTTTTTAAATAACTGTTTTTATATGTAAAAGAATTTTGCATGCTCCTAGGAAATACTTCATTATTACGAATTCCAATTATGTCAAGTACTGTATCCGAACAGTGAACGATGATCTAAATAAACATACCAGCACAATAGTCAATATTAAGATATTACTTTTTTTTAAATTGATTTTGATGCCATGCACCATTATTTCTGTAAATAGTTTAAATTTTATTAAATTGTTAGAATAAAGTCTATTTTTACCGTATCCGAAGTCTATGGTATCTATTTAAAGTCTACTGTATCCAAACAGTCTAAAGATATATTTTTACCACTTTTTATATAGAAAAATTTGTGCGTCTCTGTGCATGTGTGATTGTTGATGTTTGAAATATAATACAGAGATTCACCTAATCTCCATTTTTGTAAACGTTCTTTTATATACGTGAAAATGTAAACTTATTTAAGCAGAAATTTTTTATTAAACCAACAAATTCTATAACTTTTGCAATTCTCAAGTTTACGTGACAGATTAAAAGGCAAAATATATACTAATGTCGTGACTATATTTCCCCACTGATTTTGAATTCGGCAGTTATTGATGAATAAAGGATCAAAAATTT
The DNA here is from genome assembly GCF_947563725.1 of Argiope bruennichi. Taxonomy (NCBI): domain Eukaryota; kingdom Metazoa; phylum Arthropoda; class Arachnida; order Araneae; family Araneidae; genus Argiope; species Argiope bruennichi. The sequence goes on along the minus strand of NC_079163.1, from coordinate 86,638,935 downwards.
ATCAAAACTGAACTTAGACAATCAAATAATCCATATGAATGTCTAATTTCATAAAGCCTAATCCAAAATAAAGCTTTTGATAAACAAATATTCAGAACAACTTGTGTAAACTTTGAATTTTTACCAACTTGAAACAAATTCTGGGAACATAAGAAAAATTAAATTATAAACACACTACTTGTAAAAACGTGTATATTCAGAATGTTTATTATTATAGCAAAGGTTTTGGAGTAGAAGGGTAATTTCCCACTAGACATATTTGTAAAAGAATTTACAAAAGTTCAGAGATATTTCAGTATTTATCAATAGATAATACTACATCTCTTCCATGTAATAATAAATTTACTCTAAAATTTCTCACTTTTTATTTGAATTTTTGTAAAGGCTTAAAATTTTTCAGTTCCTTTCCTGTGCAGATATTTTTTTAGAAAATAAAACCATGAATTATCTGCATTAAATATCATTTAAATATAGTTCTTTCGAGTTTTGCATCGGAATTTTCCCACTGGACAATAAAATTTCCTTTAAAATCAAATATAAATCAACTTACCTGTTTCAAGGTAATAAAATCGTATAAATCCACAGTGGCAAAAAAAAATCTACCATCACCACCACTGCACGTTTCCCAACTAGTGATTGCCGTTACTTTCCGTACTGAATACGGCATAACAGATTGCCTGGGGCGCCGATCAAAGAGCACGTGCGGTGACTAGCAAAATAAGATGATAATAGTGAAAAATCGCCAATGAATTCATGGGTCGGTACTTATGCCTAACCCTAAGAAAAGAGGGCAAATTAATTCTCACACTGTTTCGAGGAGGTCTTCTTAAAGGAGGTGCGGGACTTGAATACTATATGAGGTGACAGATGGCTCGGTCGTGCAGAGTGGCTAAGGACGTTTGAAACATATGGTTAGTAGGTATTAGGGATTAATAGGAAGTTATAAGGCAAGCGAGTGTTATCAGATAATTAAAGACTAAGTTAATATTTTTGTCACATACATATGCAAGAACATATCGCCATTAGTATAATAGCTTTATTTTTTTTTTTTTTTATCATATGGATAAAAAAATCAGAATCAATAATGGAAAGGGAAATGAACTTGTATACGATTTAATATTATTGAATATATGTTTAATTTTTTTAATCTTCCTTTTTGTCTTAAAAATGAAAGATATTCTTATTTGTGTGCTAAAGAATCGGAACATCAGTTATAGATGCACTTAAGAGAAAAACGCGAGTGGAAAAAAAAAGGGGGGGGGGAAAACGATTAATTTTTTCCTGATTTATTTAATTATTATTTATGCTTGTTTGATTTGAGTTTTAAAACATCTACGAGAAGCATAAAAAAAACCTAAATTTTAGAGAGAAAGAAAATGTTCATTCTGTCAGAATGGAAAATAATATTGAAATATTAATCTTAACAGTCATGTGACAAAACAAAATTTAAAAAAACAATATTTAATATTAAATTCTACTGAATTAAAATAATTTTGATTTGTTTTATGATCTTTGCAGTTTCATATCAATATACGAGTTCCAAAAAATGTTAATAAAATTTTTAATCGCGATAAAATCGCACTTCAATAAACAACGACAAGTAAAGCGTTCATCTTAATTTTTAAGTTTAAAACTTCATTCTTATTATATAACAATGCAGCAGTTTTAAAATATTATTGTTCATTGATCAGCGAGATGAAATACAGTATGCTCTACAGATCCTAAACTATAAAAACATTGAATTAACTGCAATACAATGAAATATCCGGTCGATTTCTAACAAAGACATTCTGAAACCGTCAGTAAGCTTACATAATTATGATGGGGCTTGCCTCATCATAATTAAATGACTATTTCAATATAGTAATCTACTATTAAAATTCCATAACTTTCTATTTTAATAAAACGATTCGATTTGATTGTGCATTTAACGGATTTCCCGATTCGATTTGATTGTGTATTTAATGGATTTCCTTCAGTTTGTTATATTTTCTGGAACTGCTTTAAAAGCACATTTTGCAGCATAACTTCTTAAGACATTATCAGAGACTGTAAATGGACATAGAAATCTTTGCATCTTCTCATGAAGCATTAACTTAAGTTTAAAACAAGCTTATCACATCTTTAGAGTTTAAACATTTAAGTATGTATTTCTTCACCACTTAATGAAATTTCCGACCCGTATAAAATAAAACATTAATAATTGACCCATAAGATAGCTAATTGGAGTTTGCTTTCTTAGTTTAGTCAGACTCTGAGAGTATTTTTGAGATTGACTACGTAAATCTGAAAACTGATCAGATGATAGAAGATGGATCCCATCTGCAAATAGAACCATACCACATCAGGTTTATTTTAACTAGGAAATTTTTCGTGCTGATACGACCAGCTTCAAAAACCAAGAATACCTTCTTTAGTTTTCTCAGATTATTTATATGTTAATAAAAATACTACGGATGAATGCAAGTCCATTTCATTAACATATAGACATTTCCATTTCAAAACTATTTCACTTAAAAACTCTGCTACATAAGGCGCTTGCATAGCAAAGCATTTAAAGTCATTTGCTTACTCAAACAAGCATTAAGCAGGAAATCTCTGTTGCGCATAATTTACATTATTTAATCATTATTTCCTATCATTTCCAAATCGTGGTAAAATAATTATTAGAAGCTATCATTCGTATAGCATTGATAATCGCTTATCTTGGAAGAATGACAATGCTCTCAAATTATTAATACAGAATGATGTATTATAATCTTAAAGTAATAAGAAATAAGAGCACAAACTTTTTTTTAAAATGAGATCTGTCATTATGCTATTTATATTGATTAATACCTCTATCCAAAATTTAATAAATGCTCGAGAGAGAGCGCTCTGATGTTGGTTTTAAAATGTAAATAACTGACAGAAAAATAAATATAAAAAATACTCATAAAAGGTCATGCTATTTCTAACAGTTTGAAGATATACCGACATTTTAAGGATCCGTAGAAAAAAAATTAGTTGAATTGAATGAGGGCCAATTATGAAAATAAGAAAATACTTAAAGCGCCTTGACATTTTGTACTTATCCATTCTGTCATTCTTTTGCATAAAATGGCTTTTTTCTTTTTTTCTTGAAATAACATAAAATAGCTATTACTGTAATATATCAGATAAATAATCGTTTGCATTTTTTTTTCTCATTTTCTCATAATAAATTTCAAAGGCTTTTCTTGCTTTTTTTTTGTGCTTTTGATAATTTTTAAAAATATCTTTTTATCTTGAACAAAAATATTATATCGGGAATATATTATAACAACGGCATTAAACTATCTTATAACTTACGCCAGGATGTCTTATATTATTCTAATTTTAATATCATTTATATATTTGTCATTGCAATTTTGTTTCTTTTCTTTTTCATGACAGAAATTATACAAAGTTAATTATTATAGTATTATTCTATGCTATTTACAACATATGAGTACATTTTAAGTCAATATATCTATATTTTTTTCTTTATCAATCCTTAGAATGAAACTTTTTTTATTTGTATATATCCAAAATATCTAATCATTGATGAGTTGCCAGTATACAAGATCAAGCAAATGTTTATAACTCGTAACTTGATTTAATCAATTGTTAGTTCATTACTGGATCAATTAGATCTGAAAATTTCTATCATTAAATTTAAGGTGGAGTAATATATTTAGTAAATATTGGAACATTGTTTAGGAAGCATGTCTACAAATTTGAAGCTTAGTAGAGTCAGATTAGCATTTCAGTTATTACAAGAGGTATAATGTGCACATGATCACGTAAAATTGAGTTGTGGTCAGATGACGATTCTAGATCGGCAAACTTCCTTGTCCCACAGCGAAAAGATGGTAATAATGGATGAGAAAATTTGAAAATTAACTTATAAGAAAAATCAGAAGAGTCATTTTAAACTAGTCCTTTAAGATTACAAATTTTTTAAAAAAAAAAAATACTAATTGGTTCATTTTTGTTAAAATATTTGATTCATGTATTAATACAAATAATGCATCAGAAAAATATAGAATGGAATAATTAAGTTTTATAATAATTAATAAGAATAATTAAATTAACTTCTTATAGATTTTGCACATAGACAAGCCCTAAATATATAGAAAACAGGTTCTTTTTTTGGAGAAAAACGCAACAAATTCCTTCATTAAAAAGAAACTTGAAGGTATAACTTACTTCAATTCTTGTTCTAATTACTTTTTATTGTAAATATTTTCCTACAATTATTTATTTTATTAATTTTAATGTCAGTTTATCAGTCAGTGATTGATATCCTTTTAAATCCTATATTTTAATATATAGTTTCATTTCCAATCCAGTCCATGAATCCATTTCAAACGCAGCCTTAAAAAGCATAAGGCTTGTGAAAATGGAATGTGTTGTGGATACCTTTGATTTGCCTGGGAAGCAAATTACTTAAAACTAAATAAAAACTCAGGTCGTAATTAAATTATCAGATTTCCATAACAGGGAAGGTAAAGAACAGATTTTTGAAATTATTTCAATCCCTCTACATTCTAAAATGGCTGTCAGTAAAAGCTATATTGTGGAACTGCGTCGCAATTGACATATGAAATTTAAGACACTTAAGTAGGTCAAATGCCGCTTGTTTAGAAAAAAATAAACGTTAGAAATAAACAAATTACTTAAAACTGAAGTAAACACGCAGGGTCATTAGAATATACCGAGACTCGAAAGACAAGAAAAATAAATACAAAAGGACTTTTAAATTAGTTGTATCTCTCTATAGGGTAGAATGACCCCTAGGAAAGATTTACGATCTGAAACTGCGCCTCAATTGTAATTTTGCAGATGTCCAATAGCACTGAAAAATGAATTTGAAAAACTGAACCACTGTATTGCCATTGGTGTTTGTCGCTTTTTTTTTTTTTTTTCTTTCTAGAATGCTTTGTTTGCCTTTTGTTGCTTTTTTCCCCTCAAAAAAATACGGATTTCCTAGAAAGGTGGCAAATTGAGAGTCATACGGATCACGGAAGTTCAGATCAAGCTGAAAAAGATATTGGACAAAAAAATCAACTCACAAGTTTTTAATGATCCGGGCAGAGATAAGGGGGCTTGAAATGTCACCAGTGTGCCACAACTTGCTGCTTCCGCTTGTGTATCCGTTGCCGACTTTTTAAGGAAATAGAACCATTATGCCTTAAATGTCTCAAAGTGCGTGAGGCTAGAGACTCTTAACATGGATGCCGTGCTAGACTTGACCGCCGCCCCACAAAAATGGAGGTTTCTACACACTTTTAACATTGTCTCACGAGCCATGCGGACACTCTTTCCCGTGCTTCACGCAAGTCACGCACGCATAAACGATACGCGAGTTACGTGAGCGATTTACTTGCGAAGTATACATATTTGTTACTGCTAGTAAAGCGTTTAGACAAGTACGACACGTAGAGTTATGTTCTTGTTCGACGAGTGACAAAAGTTCCGATGCTTTGCTACACGCAGAATAAAAAAAAAATAAAAAAAAATCACCTTTTTTTATTAAAATTCAACCCGCGACACACACACATAGGGACGAAAACTGTGAAACGCAACAGAATAATAATAATAATAAAAAAAGATGAAATGTTGATACTTGTATTTCAATATACCGTAGCTTGCCCATCCTTTTGTCACGCGTTCAGACTAATCTTTGCGTTTTATCTCACGTAACATTACGGTTTCGTCTAGGACAGCCGAAAGGAGTCATTTTGTCTACGCTAAAGACTCAATAAGCTGAGAGGGTTATATGGTTTGAAAGAGATACCTTTTATCGACGGGATTCAATGTTGCGTGTTACAAGAAGGCATTCAAAAGAGATGTCATGAGTTGAAGATTTGATTATTGTGTTGTGGGTGATTTGTAAATGAAAAGTTTAACATAATTCAGATTGAAGGCACTTACTAAATAATTGCACACGTTTTTACAAATGAGGGATCTCGACTAGTATCAGTATATCTCACTTGAATTTCATACTTTTTAGAAATACTTACTGGCATTTGTAAAAACTGGAAATTTAACAAATATAACCGTTAACTTTTCAATTCAAATTTTTAGATTAATTTTAAAAATGTAGTTTTATTATCGCATACCAAAGCGATCTGCGAAAAATTTATGAGAAAGGAGAAATGCAGTAAATATTTTATTGTTAATGCTGCTTTCATTTTCCACCAGTTTACAAAAATTATTTTTAGCTGATTTCCGATACGAAAAAATACGAAATCTCAACAAAAATATTCCGAAATTTAAATATTTGCACAACATTTCAGAATAAATGGTAATAATATAATTCTAATGGTATTAATATAAACCTAATATTGGACAGAATATCACTAATTAGATTTTAATTTCAACGTTAAATATTTAATTTTCTATTATGGTATAGTGTTCTTTTTTTGTGAAAAAATGGAGAATGCTTTATTTACTGACAGATATGTAAAATAATTGTGTGTTAATTATTGTTATAATTAGGATTAAATATTTAAAATATTTCCCTTACACGTAGATATTTAACTATTATATTGATATAACGTATCGATCATTTTTAATGAACTAACCAAATAATTACTAACATCAATGATTCTTAGACTATAAACACTCGTTATGATGAAATTAATATTCTTGCTGTCATTTTGCAGTTATTCTTCAGGAAGAAGTGGAAATCATTTTATCAAATGCAGTAACCTGTAAATAACACTATTTAAATTTACCCAAGGATTTGAAATATTTACAGCATTTTGTAAACTTTTATCGAGTTTTATTATGACAGTAACTTATTTAGTGATTGTTAAATTACAATTAAGTTTAAACCATTTTATTGAATGGCATTAGAAAATTTCATAATTATTTTGTAAATTCTGAAGTAAATTTAGGATTTTTTTAAATTCCAATGTGGAGTTTTATTTGAAAGCAATCTTTTTTTCAGCTATTTATTAATTTTCCTTACATTTTTAAAAGAAGATTCTTATTTTTTCGTTGGTGATTTCTTTATTCCATTTCTTAGGCCAATATGAATGATTTCGTTTTATTCACGTGGAGAACATTAATTTTTTTTTCAATAGATAAATTAAGCACAATAATTTCAAAATATAGTGGGATCACTTCATTTTGTTTCAAAAACGTATGACAAACGTAACTGTATATGCCACCTGACATCTAATGGCACTTCATCTTACGTTGTGATGCAACGTCAAACACTCCAATAAGATGCTCATTGCATTCAATGATTAAATGGTTGTCTTCATTTGACATGAGGGTTCGGAGATATCGCGTGAGTATTCCTTGCTTCCATTAGTCTTTAATCAATTAACTGCAAAAAAACTCAAAAATATATCTAAGAAAGGAGCATTATTAATTGAATAAAGAGGATAAAACTGCATTATTTCCAACTAATCCCCCACGAAACTTTCAATTACGCTTTTCTGTAAATCAATGGTTATGCTCAGTTAGCAAACAAACGTGTGCCTTGAATGCATTGTCATTCATTTCACGTGGACTATAAACTTATTTTATCTATATTTTCGTCACTTAATAGGTGTATCAGTGACAGTTGAAACTTGAGCGTTTTGTAGAGAAAATTTAATCTCCTTATCACTGAAACGTGCTTGAAACGCCTTAACGATTCTGCTACGTGACTCGAATATCTTGACAGACATCGACTAGAAACGGCGAAGGCACATTGTAGAATGGAAAAGATGCTCAAGTACTGTGTCAGTTGTATGAGCTTAGGGAAAATATTGGATATTTGAGTTGATGATGTACACAATTACAATTTGCGTCTGCATTTTTGACAAATACTTTTTTTTTTGTCATTTTTTCAGAAAGTGTCACGAAAAACATAATATATATTCTTAGCTAATCCGCAAATGCTTTTGAACGTTTTTCAACAATTTTTCTTACAAAAGAATAATAAATGACCCTTTAAGAAAAGATGGGGGGGATTAAATTTCAAATGATTTTAATTAAAAAAAGAAACGGCTTTTTCAAAAGGCAATAATTATTGAATATAGGCAACAAAAAATATTTTATAATATTTAAAGAAGTATAAGTGAATAGTCATCAATCCTCATGATTTTCTTATCATTTTTTATTTATGTAAAAATCAAGAATTATTGTTGAAATTTGAACTTAAATGAAAAAAAAAATGTAAGAAATTTTAATCCAATTATCAATTTAAAATTTTCTGTTATACCGACTTTTGATGTGCTTATATTTAAAAAATTTTAAGCACTATGTATCTATATATGTAATTTGCAGTAAATTCGTAAATAATTGGTAAAAATAGAATCATCACGTCTAATTTTATGAAATTCATGGAATTTTTAAAACTGCATTGGATTCTAAGGAAGTAAAAAGTAATAAGCTCCTATTTTTAATTCACAAGTACTTTAACAAAGGGCAAAGATCATTTTGAAATTAATTTTCCAATTGCTAAATTTTTCTTTCGTAGAACTGACGAAAATCATTGCTTTTTTTTTATAATACGTATTTTTATCCTGTTCATTCAGATGTTACTGAGGATTATCGGTTTAGAGGATTTTAAGGCGATGGGCCACCTTAAAATACCCTAACAAAGGTGGATTGAAACGCCTTCTTTCCCAATTAAGTAATGCGATCATTAAAAAGTTGTAAATTAAAATTTGATTCTTTAAGTTAATACCACTTTAAACCAAACGCAGGATTTGTTAAAATTGTGTATATGACATTTAATCTACCCAATAGAAAAAAATTGAATATTTGTTTCACGAGAAAGTGCTTTATTCTCCAAACTGTTACTTCCCTAAGCAGATTATTTCTTAGGCAATTTAACACAGATTTCCATTTTTTTTCACATCCTCAGTCCATTGTTTGTTCCAAGCTTATTAGAGGACATAAATTAAGGATGCATTTCCTTCCATAAAATTTGCAAGTAGCTCATTTATGAATAAACTGGGTACAATATTAAAAATGGCTTTTCTGTCTCACACGTTTAACCAGCGATGGCCTCCTTAAAATCCCCTAACAAAGGTGGATTGAAACGCTTTCTCTCCCAAATGGTCCTCACTGCCACAATGCTATTCTTTTGATCCCTCCTATTCATTAAGTTTACTCTCTATAATCGGCCATTTTGAAATTCGGATAGGCCTTAATTGCAGCCAAGCCATTTCCGCCCGCAGTCCAATGAATAACAGCGCTAAGGAGGGGTAACAATCCTTTAACGATGCCCCTTTCTCTCTCCCTCCTTCATTTGAAACCGTGGCAATATACAGCCGGACCTAAACTATATGCACGAAAGCTTTCCCACTCGTCCAATCAGAAATGCAGTTTTGGGGTGGCTGAGAATTATGAATAATCAAGCAGGCCTGTAATGGTGTCGCTTCAGTGCATTTGCTCCTTCCCCCCGACCGCCGTCTTTCCTTCGCACCGTTTCCCGTATAAGAATAGACTTTTATGAACGCTCCTCTGGTAGCAGTGCGTGGTTCCAGGACCATTTTTTTTTTAGCATTCCAGCCCCCCCTCCTCCCAATTTGAAATTTCCATACACGTCGTGGCATTCATACGCCCTGACTCCATCGGTTTGAAGGAGAAAGGGATTGTCAATTTTTTTAAACGACCGACGTCGCTGCTGATGGTTCTTTGTTTAGATGGTTCAGACTTTGAAATGAGTCAGATTAAAATTTTTGTAGATAATTGCTTTCATTTCGGGTTAATAGTACGTGCCAGTTTCTTCATTTTTATTTATCCATTTTGAAACATTTTGCCGATGATTTTTTTTTTTTATTGACAGAAAATTGCTAAAAGAAATTAAAAAAAGGTAGCGAACAATCAGTGATGATATAAAAAAAATTCGACCAAAAATAATCATTCAGCACGTTTTAGTGAAATTTATTAATCCTTTACTATACATTGACATGCGTATCTGATTCGCACATCGAATTTCATACCTTTTATACTTAAATATGTCATGAACCCAAAATAGAAATTAATTTAAAAGACAGATTCATTTTGACACATAATTGCCTTTTTAGGATTGAAATAACAATATCCCAAATAGGATAGATCTTATTAACAGGTAAAATAAATCCATAGGGCAAAAGGATCAATTAATGCAATTTTCTTTTGTTTAAAGAATTTGTGGGCAAATATCTTTTGCACTCTATTGATATTCTGTAAATTCTCTTTGGAGCTCCGAACCACAATTCAAGTTCTGATATGATATTGGCATATACATAAATTTTCTGCTTTCTATTGAGTTAATGAACATTGCCCTTTAAAAACTGAACAAAAAATAAGTGAATCGATTTTAGAGGGAAAAAAACGTTTTATAAGAAATCTAAATAACAAATTAATTGCTTCGAAAGGTGAAATTAATTTTCTCTCGCAGTTTTTGAGAAAAGTGGTTACAAATAAATCTTTTAAAGTAGAAACTGCACGTGTGGTTAGTGTTTATCCAAAAGTTTGTTGATTCATTAAAACTTGTTTTCCTATATTTTTGTTCTCATTTGAATGCATTTGACATTTATTGATAATTGATTTGGAAACTGTTGTCGATCTGAATTGGATCATATTCGAAATCTATCAAAGACTAAAAAAATAATTCATACCGAGTTAAGTCACTATATATACTAATTAAAGTGGTTTACTTATACGGAAGTGTTCAGACTTATATACTAATGAATTCTAGAAATCGAAATGAAACAAATGAAAATTTAAAAGCAATAGCAAATGAGCGAGAATTCCGGAAATATCTCAAGTGATGGAATAAAACTTTTAATATGAAGCATCGAAATGAATAAATGAAAACTCTATGCTAACTATGAAATTAAAGTATAAAATTAATGCTTAAAAGAATTAAACAGAAAACTTCTTTAAGAAAAAAAAAATAAACATCAAATTTTAAAAAAAAGATACATTTGAAACAAAGAAATTTAAAGAAAACCTCAATTCGTATTTTTTTAAAATGACTCAAGGTACTACTTATTAACTTAGTCTAACGTTTCAGAAAACAAAAGCGTTCTTCTTCCAAAATACTTGTCTCTAGTTAGTTTTGGAAATAATGTTTTAGACAATAGTGAAAAAAATTATTACAATGCTAAAACTAACAATATTAAACAAAAATCAATAATATATCATTTCAAACAAAAAAGAATCTATAATTTTGCTGTAGAAATTGGAAATAATTTTTCTAATGAAAATAGTTCAATTATAAATGTTAATTAGAGAGCGGTGATGAAAGCAACACAAAAATTTATCCTGTATAAAAGAAGAGCTTTTCTTGAACCTCGATTAATTAGAGCTTGAAATTCGGAGTCAAAATGAAAAGCATCGGGAAAATGTTTTACTTAAAACCGAAGTAGCGGAATTAAAATAAAAAGGGTAACTTACTTCCAACTACCAGAGAAAAAAAAAGCTTTCTTTGCTTCTAAGCAAAATATTTCAATGGCTTGTAAATGCAGCTACTTTTTCATATGCCAGAGTATCCGTTTTCTAAGAATATTTGGAGATTTCACCCATCCGTATTTAAAGCTAAAATAGCGTTTTGTGTGTACAAGCACAAAATAGTTTTCTTCTGATTTTCGGAATCATTTGAATCAATAAAATTTAAAATATCTAAATCCCTTAAAAGTCTAATTAAATATTCATTAATTATTTTTTAAAGACACCTTTCGCCTTTCTCTAAAGCACGATATTAACAATTATATTAATCTGTTTTAAAAAGCTTATAAACAACCAACGAAACAGAATCGTATTATATTATCATCAAAGAAACTTTTAAAAGGAACAAAATTTTTTCTGCACACTTAACATTTATTCTTATTCCTAAAAGTTAGATATTTTAATAATACGTTATTTTCGTTTTAATTTGGTATTCTTTCCGACAAGAGGCAAAATGATTTATGTTTACCTTTATGTTAGCACAGTATAAAAGTCGGCATTTTTATCATTTTTGTGGTTTAATCTTCAAATCAACAGATTTTCAAAACTAATTTGTTTTTGCCTGTTTCTATGATTTCTTTAGAAATGGAAAGTTTTCACATGAAAGTGATAATCAGTATAGATATTTTAATAAAAAAAGTGTTGATGCAAAATTTATTAAAACAATGTATCGGTTTTAAACCTTCTTCACTATATTTAATTTTTTAGAAGTTTTAAATGTTTAGTGACTTAATAATGAACATAATATATTATCTATAAATTGGAGTCTCATTGGGACTCTTATTTGAACACTTAGCCGACCGGATATTACGACATTCTTTTCAGAGTCTGTAACATTTGCATATTTATATATACCCGTATTATTAACTATAAATTAAGTTACTTAAGATTTTAGACCAGATTTTATAAATTCAATTGCTTAATTTATAAAATTAATAATTATAGATTAAAAATAGTAGAATATTAATATATTTTCTATTAATAGTGAAGATATTTATCTTTTCAGTACCTAATCACATCTAAATGGAAGAATCTGAGTAAAGCTTTAATACGAAGTTCAAATCCAGTGAGGTTCAAGTGCCGAACTTTACAAATATTCGGCATTCTGATTTGGATACATTAAAAAAAAAGTAGTTATAGGATTATATTAATGATTGTACTTAATAATTAAAGTTGTTAATTTAAAATTATAGTTATAGTAAAAAATCACAACAAACAAAATCTTTCTCTATTTTCAACCTGAAAAGCAATAAATTCGTCTGAAAAATATAATATTCTTAATAGGGTTGCATTAACTCAATCGAAAGAGCGAAATGAAGAAAATGACAGGCGTCACTGATTTTGAAATATGCGCACACAATTTCACGGGTGCGCGATAGAGGTTTGAAGCATTTCCGAAAATGAATTTTCTTTTCTTCTTTTTAATTTTTTTTCTTTAATTTCCCAGACTTCAAACAAAGTGACATTTTAAGATCGACAATGTTTTATAAAGCCATTGTTGTTTCAGCGATGTGTGCTTAATTATTTGAATGATGAGAAGTATGGACAATGTATTTGATCGTTTTAGTCACGTAAAAATGTGAATTATTTTTAATGAGCTTTCTATTAATGTATTCTAGCTTGTTGCATGATGATGAAATTTCATAAAAAGGATTCTGAATTATTATTTATGAGCAAAAATAGTAATAGATAAAGTGATTAGCTGGATTTTTTTTTGACACAAAAACCAACTTTGACCATACTGCGCTAATCGAATGTTAAAATGAGACCAATCACTAAAGTAAAGTAAATAAATGTATGAAAATTTGAAACATTAAAATGATTCAGAGAAACTATAAAGGATTTTAAACTTAAAAACCTATTGTATTTACTACCTAGATGTTAATGAATTTTCTGGATGATTAATTTTATCTTTTTCTGGCAAGCAAGAAATTGATTATTTATGCCACTTTAACCTTACATATTTTTAATTGTTTCTACCTGAAGAATTCGTATAATTTTGTCCTGGTCAAAAATTTATCCCTTTAAAATATACTTTAAACAATATAAATATTTTTAAGGAAGTCAGTATTACAGATACATGGAATAATTATTCAAATAAAGGTAATTCAAAAACAAATAAGTGAGACCGCAGCAAGATAGCGATTTTAACAATCGATTATTTTTAATAAACTAAATATTTCTTTGTTCACATTATAAGAACAATTTTTTTGTATTGCACCACGTTGGATACAATTTTATTTTAAAATAATCAATATTATTTTGCTATTTTAAAAAGTCATTTTGTCCCGATACTGAAGTAAAATTATTTTGATCTCGGTGCAAGATGACAGTCTTCATAAAAGTTAGGACTTTTATTCGTAGAAAATATAAGACAGTAAATTAATTAAACATTGTTAAGTACGCGTTGTAGAATGAAAGGTTCATTATTTCTTAGCAACACCCTCTTTTTTTTTGCATACCGAGTTTCTTTCTTTTGCTTCTTTAACTGTTCTTGTTGTGCCTTAAGTGTTTCCTTTGGAACTAACTTATCTTCCAAAGATGGCATTGCTAAAATATTGCCTTTAGGTCTATGCCAATTACGTTATAGTTGGAAACAGTTTGTGGATCAGGTTGGTCAAGAAAAATCGCACAAAATAAGTAATAAATACACATAAACGTCAAACAAAAATCTACAAAATGTACTTCAATTGACGATTTGTCATTTTGTTTTATCTTGAACCTCTTAACCGACTGGAAACGTTAAAAGACTGATTTTTTTTAAAAAAGAATTAACAAGAATCAATGATTTAGAATTAGTGAAAAATGAGCCATTTTGAAAAATTTATTGTCTAATGTAGGCGTGTATAACAAAGAATAATCCAATATATTCCCTGTTAGTCAAGGAGATCTTACTTTGCAAACTTTGAAAATTATAACATGTTAGTCAAAATACACGAATATCATCTAACAAAAAACGAAATGATGGATGTGGTTTTATTGCGCGAATTTTTAATATCAGTGTGAAGCACTAGCAGAATCCATAAGGTGGAGACATTTTAGTAATATGAATATAGTAAACTAAGTCATTCATAATCTTGTCAGCCTCGTCAACTTGCCCATGTCTCCAAAATATTATATTAAAAGACAAATGAGAATCAAGTTTCGTAGGAAAACTAAAGACATTTCAAACTTAGTTAATTTAACCATTATCTCTAAAACCATAAATAATATCTTTCAAAAAAGATTTAACTTCAGTAATGTTAGAGTAATCTATACTAACAGAGTATATTGGTAAATACGAATTGATAGACAAATATTTTTAAACGTACAAAAATTAAATGTTAATGATTAAGATAATGATACTGTAGGAAAAGAAAAGTGCAATAATATTTTAAAATTTATTATTTGCAGTAATCATTAATTATATTCACTCATCCTAATGACTTCGAGATAATAATCATGGTATTTTTATAGATTTATGTTCGTACATAATGTATTGAACTATAGATCTGTTACTATGAAGCCGACCCTTTCTACTGCAAAGAAAGAAAATCAAAAAGGCATAGGATCCAGATCTTGGGTATCCCAAAAATTAAAATAATCCAAGAATCTCATTAATTCAGGTCCTCCGAGGGGAAAAAAACGCATAGTACCACGCAGAAACTTATATCAATTACCATTACATAATGATTCAAACATAGCCCTGTGTATACTAATTATAAGTAGTATAGAGATATAATAGGTATTGAGTAGCGACATAATTCCAAGATAAAAATGGTCCCTTTTAACAATCTTCTTTTTCCTAATCGGACATTTTTCCTCAATTTGGGTGCCTTTTGGAAAGATGTCGACTTCAGGACCAGAGGGCTCCGAGTTCGAGATTTGATTCCCCTGGAGAATCGCCGTGTAAGCGGATCTGAGGCTAAATTCATCGGTGCCAAATATTCTTTCGCTGGTGTGGCGCAGAAATTTCGAGGAAAGGATGCTAGCTCAGGCTTTTCCCTTGTCATCTGACCGTGATTTAAAATAATATCCGTCCTAAAATAGCTTTTATGTTGCTCTAAAATTTTGATATAACTAAACTAAACTTCATATTGGCTTTCATAGATCACCGTCATTTTTTTCAACGCGGCTCCAAAAAAATTTAGGTGCTGGGTGGTTAGTTTAACACTAATAACCCTGTATTTTTACATACTTTCATTTAATTTATTTTATATTTGTAGAGATGGATTTTTTTAAAAAAATCTATCGTGGCTCTTGACCTGGATAAAGATAAGCAGAAAACAGAGCTATTCATTGAAAAGTACATATTTAAAATCATATTTGGGATAAATTCAGAGATAATTTAAAATATTTTTTGAAGAATTTGTATCCTGAGCATATAAGAAAATCATGTTCTTATCAATAAAGACTATTGATTAAACGTATTCTGTCCTACATGCTTTGAATGTTTTAGTATTTGGAAATAACGATGATACCGACAAGAGAATTAAATTTTTTGCTTAGTCTTCTCCCCTTTCTGTATCAATATTTAATAAAATAATTTCGTTATTTATTATTCAAAGTTTTGTCTAGAAGTTATTCCCATAATCATAAAAGAATCAACATTGTTTAAACTTCACAAAAGCAAATGCATTTCCATTTCTCATCTTTCCAATTTATTGAGAAATACCTCATGTGATAAATCCCCGAATATTCTGTTTATTTGGTTCACATTCCTTTCTTCAATTCCACTCATCCATTGCAAACGGATTCCACGAGGAGCCAATTTGGAAAGCAACCTTAAAAAACAAAGCATAAACTCAATCCTTTTTGCCATTCCTCTTCCTCCTTTCTTGAGAAACTTATTCAACTTATTGTGAGAGGATAACTTGCAGGCTTCTTTGATATAAATTGTTCTCCGAGCAAAATCAGCAAAACAATACTGAATTTTGCCCTTGGCCACACATTGTATTTCTGAGTGCTGAAGGAAACTGAGTATAATAAAATAAATAAGAGAATTCACCTTTCTTTCGAATTATGCCAACCGACGAACGTGGAACCGGTCAAATTATTAGATGCAGCAGTGCAAGACTATAGGAGCACGCAAAATTCTGAAACAATGCTTGAGTTCTCACCCCATTATCAGGTTGACAAATGGCTAACTTCTGGAATATTAGATAACTTTTCACTTTTCCTGTTTCCTCACATCTACCAATGGAATTCATTTATTTTTATTTACCATAAAGAACATTAGTGGAAGAGTTTTCGGTGACATGTGTATGCAGTAAATTACGTTCTGCAAAACAACCCGTCGCTGTAAAATAAATGGACAAATATATTTTTAAAATAATTTTGTTAAATAGCTTCTTCAAAACGATTCTAGAACTTCAGCTTATAAAAAAGAAAAGAAGCGAAACTACCACGATCATCATTTTTATCAATCTAATGGGGAACCAAATATTATCCTGAAGCAAAAGTTAGATTGATCACATCCATCTTTACCGTGAAATAAAGCAATCAGATTAGTGATTCATTTATGAAAACAATTACTATTTTGTATGTCTAAATTCTCAAAATTAGAAGTTCATTCCCAATATTCAGATAATCAGTTGCACAGAAAGCGAAATAGATGCTTAAAGGGAAAAATATTCATCAAGATATGATAGCGAGAAGCTCAGAATTTCGCGTGGTAGTTAATTTCAATTTACAAAACAAAAGTCCACTGAAAAATGAATTTTTAATCCTTATCGAACATTTCAATAAAATTTGCTACTATTTGACATACTGGAATATTTATTTTACATGTTAAATTTATTTTTAATGAGTATTGGTAAGTTTATATTTACAGAGTGTAGATACATCCTTACACAGATAAAGTATATTCGTGAGAAGAAAGCTAGAAATTGGTAGTGTAATAAAGCAGAGTAAGTGAGGATCAATTTTATATCACAAATGGATTTCGTGTTTCTATGTTTCTTCTAGGTGCAATTTTCCTCTTATATATTATTTAAATATATTAAAACAGATTGTGAGGTCGGGCCCTTTAAAGTGTTGTGTTAATCTAATTGAAACTAATGACTTGTTTAAATGTAAAAATTTACTTATAAATATGCAGTGACATGTACCCAGTTCTCCAGTTCACTGAAGTATAAGTGGGCATTTTCCTTCTAAAATTTAGAAATAGCAAGGGGAAATTCCTTTTTTTTAGTACACAGGTTATCTTGTTATTTAATGATATTTAAATGCTAGCATCATGGATAAAATTATTCTAAGAATTTTATTGCAGCTGTTAGTCGAGAAATACACTGTCCTATATTCTGTTGTAGATTTATAGAATCTCATATACAATAAAATGGCTTATAATGAGGAGGTATTTTAATCTTATGTCATTCTTTTCCAATTATTTTATGCACATACACAGATATATGCGAATATAGGTGTTAGTCTGGGAAACAACGAGAAATATAATTATTTTTTATTATGAAGACAGCCAACTCCATATTTTTATATTTTTTGAAACCCCTAACATTAGGATGTCACATTTTCAAAAAAGGCTCGTAAGTTAAGGTCAATCATTTTCAATCATCGAATGTAAGGTCAATCATTTTTTAAAAAATTAACTTTCTAGCTGAAGAAAAATTTACCAGCAAAACTAGTTAGCAAGCATTTAAAATAACCTATTAGAATTTGAAAATGTAAAACTAAGCCAATGTCTCAAAGATAATGTGTTAGAAGAACACCATAATATTTAATTTTCGAGGATTAAACGATAAGATACAAAACTAATTGATTCTAAATAAGTCAAACTTGAACTCTTCGAAAAACTTAATTTACTGACAATAAATTCAATGTATTTATAATAAAAGCAAATAAAAAGCCTTGCACACTTTAACTATCACTCATTTATTTAATTGCTAAAGAGATGGCATAATCTTAATTATATCAGAATCATTGTGCAGAATAACTCATCAATTCTTACTAATAAAAATATAATGAATAATATAAAAAAATTCTAATTTATTGTTCATAATTTCAACAATTTTCCAAAGATATTCTTACTCTTTGCATAAAACCAAAACACGATGTGTTGATAAAGATGTCATTACTTTTAATGCTGTCTTTTATTTGAGACACCGAAAAAAGTATGCCGCAGGGCTACCAGTAAATAAAATTTTAAGGAATAAAAAGAATCTTAAATTTTTAATTCAAAAAGGGAAATATAGGACACATACATTTCTTCATATCTAAATAGCAATAATTAAATTTTATCATGATTATATATATAGTATATCTTTATTTTCAATAATTTAATTTCCAATAGACTAATAACTTTATTGTCATTTTTAATTCTTTGGTGAGTATTAATGAAAAAGAAAAATCAGGATATAAATATACGAAAAACTTTAAAGGCCCGAAAAAGAGTAAACTTACACTAAATTTTTTTTAATCGAAAGAAAGATGAATGGATTCAGATTTATTTGCAATCAGAATATTCCAGACGATTATATAAGCAGTGCATAATTTCTTATTATAACTTAAAATTTATTTTTAATTTAGGCATCTATAATTTATTCTTATTTTTGCTCTCTTTATAATTCTTTGTGAGGTTGAGAATACAGAAAATAAATTTGGTTAGATTTTGCAATGTTATAACAATTTTTGATGTCCCAAATATATGCCCATTTTATTGTAGTTATGGACACTAGTGATTGGTTTTAAAATTGCTGCCATATCATTTACGTTACCTTTTAATGTTAGAGTTCCCTGCAATCGCAGCTCCCAAATTAGCAATATCACAATGTCTTTATTTCTTATTTGCATAATTATCCTTTTTTAGCATTTAGTATTTAGATTAATTTAGTTTCAAGTATATTTTGAGCCCTTTTTTTATATTCTAAATCTTTTTTAGTCTCAGTCTTTCAATTTTTTCTTCACTCTCTTCCCCCCCGTAAAGAATTATTAAATTTCGGTGTAAATATACATTATGAGTTCCACTGCAAATTTTGCAAGCTTAGTCCTGGAAAGTAGGGCAGTAGAAGTATCTATGCGCCTTTATAATGATAACACATTGGATAGAGAAACTTTAAGACCCTTGGTTCCGAACATATTTCTAGCACTTTCCCCCGTAATTACACCAATTCCATGAATGATGATAGAGGTATTAAAAGTATATTAACTCAGAAATTCATAAGTAAATAGGTACTCCTTTACCCAGTTTCTGAAATCATAATACTCACTTACCCCAAATCAGTTTTGCGCTCTTATAAAACTTTTTATATTGAACAAAAAATGAATAAAATAAAACTTCAAGCTATTTAATATAACTTTTAAGTTACCTAATTATTTTCATTGTAATTATAAAATTAAATCACCATACCTGCTTGAATCCAGTGACGTCTCAAATCTTTAACGACAAATCTTCTTTCTTTCTATAATAACCGCTTGCATTAACTGCTCTAGTGCGACTAGAGATCTAATCGTTGTTTTGCAGAAAAGATATATCGACTGTTGCCAATACATAATTAGAAAACTTCTTTAATCTGCAATTTAAAAATACTGAAGGACTATTCTTGGGGATAGAGGAACTGATTACATATTTCCTTCGTACCCAGTTCCTCAACTTTATTCTACATAGCATTCCTAGTTTTATTTCTCTGATAATAATTTTATCTCAAATCTTGATAGATAGGAAAAAGCGAATTACAAATATGTGAAGTTTCAAAATGTAATATAAAATGACCGTCTATATACATTGCTAACTAAATCAAAAAAACCTGAAATGCAAGGCCCAAGGCTTCTAACCATCGTAATCTAGAAAAGATATGTACAGAGCTTGTCATTTGTACTTTGGTCATTTCTAAAATAACCATAAAATTCGAAGTAATGAGATTACCATAAACTTTTAAATCGAGTACAGATACGCCAACTGTAGTCAATTCTATTTCACATTACTGTAAATGCAATAATGTAAAAGTTTAAGAACCCAGTTTTATGATTTTCTTTGTGCATGATGTACAATTGGCGCAGTATAACCAAATATGGTTCTTGCGCCATAAAACAACAAACAAACAAACAAGCATGATGTACAAATGTCATAGAAATGAATTAGTTTCTTTAATGTTTGTGTCTAACTCTTGATTCATTTCACTGCACAATTTTCGTGGTAGCAGAACATATCGCGATTAACAATTGAGAGTTTGCCATTAAATTATCAGTGTACGTAGGGAGTTATTCCTATGCTATATAGTGATACTCTAAAACATGTGGAGCCTCCTTTTTCCGCTGTTTGGCTTAGCTTTAAAGATAAAATCCCTAATTTCACTACTTAGCAGCAAGAGGCCTTGCAACCAAGTCATAAAAAGATAACACGTTGATGATGCCGTGTCCGCGTGCAGTAGCTTCAAAGGGAGTGCAGTAGCTTCTGAGGGTGAAGACCCTTGAGCACCCGAGGGCAGAAGTCTGACTTCTAGTTCATGAAACTCACACACATTCGCTTGCACAACCCCTTTTTACAGGGGGGCACATTCACACACCTCACAGATAGAACACAGATGAAGAACAACCATGCCCGAACCGGGATTTGAACCCGGCGGGACGCCCAGACCACGAGGAAGATGTGCTACCCCTATGCCAGGACGCCGGAAGATAACACGTTGTCTCTTAAACGATTTTTTTTTTTTTTGTTCGAACCTAATTTTTCTCTATAAGAATATAGCTTTTCACCCCTATGTGATGTAGAACATGAAAGAATCCATCTCTTAATACAAAACTATAACATGCATCTAAATGAAAATAAAAAGTTTCAATATTTTTTAAGGCATTAACAATTAATTATTTTACGAAATATGTTTTGTGGAATCTTTAGGGTAATCAAGCTGCACATTTTTTTCATGCGAATTAGAAATTTATGAAAGAAGTTCAAAATTTAAATGCTCGTGTAATGAACAAATATTTAAAAAAAAAAAAAACACTATTTATATGACGAGTGTATAGGAAGCAAGCGTTTCTATTCGTTATTAAATATGTTCTACGCATCACATAATAGATTTATACTTTCTCGTATATGAAGTATACAAAAAGAAAGAACTGCAAGCGTGAAAAAAGGCGAATTTGAGATTTTTACAAATCTGCATGTTTTTGTCTTTCCTGAGTCCGAAACCAAATTTTTGAAATTGTTTGTATGTCTGTGAACACGATAAGAGCTAGATGGATGAAAATTGGTATATGGTCTAGATACCACATTTGTGGATTTCGAACGAAATCCATTCATGAGGAAGTTTGCCTTCCCAAATATAAGTGAACACGATAACTACAAAAAAAAAGAGAGTTAGATGGATAAAATTTGGTATATGGATTTATCGTTTAAAGTATACATTTTTGTAGAATTTTGACAAGAGATTGACTCTCTGTCGGTTTGTATTTTCACAGTAAACATGATAATTAAAAAACGCAAGGACTTTAATATATGAACTTTGGTAATTTGACTTTATGATAACAACTACAGTTTTTTCAAATTTTGGAGTCAATAGGTCGGAAAAAAAGGGTCCAATATAGACATTCGGTGCTCTGGTGCTTGTGTATTAACCATAGTTCAGAGATTAACTGAAGAAAAAAATCACCAAAAATCGCACTTTAATAACTACTTTCGTACTTATTGTTCGCCATTGACTTAACAATACGTAAGTACATTTATTAGAGAGCGTACGAGAAAGATTTTTTTTTTGGGGGGGGAGGTAAATATCCCATTTATTTGAACGAAAACTGTGGACGACTTTTAAATTCCCGCTAAATATTTATTATTTTTTGTCTTTACCTCTCAATAGCTCCTGTTTATACGATTTAGCTCTATGGTAACGGGGTGTCTGGCTGTAATAAAAAAAAGGGGGGGGGGTTACCTTTAACATTTACGTGACTGACAGCTGGACGTTGCAATTGTTTTAATTATGATTTTGTAGCAAATCACAAATACAATACAATCATACGAATGCAAATTTAAATATCTGATCACAATAATTAGAGCTCCATTACCTATAATAGAGCATTTGATATTTTAACTTTAATCAACTTCAGCTGGAAACTGATGTACAAACAAATTACCCAAACAGACCCCTCAAATTTTCCGTTTTATTCTGCTATTCTGATCTAATTCTGAATTGCAGATTTTTCAACTTTCAAATGAATTGGTTGTATGAAATGCATTTTATTTCTAATAACTCAAAGCTTTCTTTATCAAAACAAACAAACAAAAAAACCCCGTTATTTTCATATGCTTTATTCAAGCACTTTTAATTAAAACTATACCAGAAAAAATTAATTAAATTTCCAGGCAGTTGGATACAAGTAAGTATCTCAATCGCTTTTTACAAAAAATTTAGAAATTAACAATGGTGCAGTAACCGAATGAAAACAGCCAAACCAACATTAATATTGTAAGACAATTCACAATTTTTTAAAAGTAAAATAAAGAATATATTTTTTTCCCATTTTAGTTTTGTACCAAACACAAAACGAACTACTTACTGAAAAAAAAACAATTAATGACTGCTAATGGTTAAATTAATAATAACCTATTTTCTTTTGGGGAAAAGGAAGTAAAATTAGTTTAATCCTGCTTGCATATTCCTCAAGTGCTTTTTAATTTTCTTTGGTCAAGAAAAAAACGGAACCATTAAGGTAAAGGGGGAAAAAAAGTTTTTTTTTTTTTTTTTTTTTTTTTTTTTTTTTTTTTAAATGCGGCATGCTAACATATGATCCCCTTCCTCCTATTTTTTAAAGAAATTTTCACCCGTAGCTACATCATTAGTACTTATTTAAAATATCCTAGAATTAAAATTTTGATATTCATATATTCCCTCTGATTGCAACACGCATTCAAAATTTCCGAACAGGAGCAAAAAAATAACATGAAAAAATGGATTAACAATACTCTCTTTTTTCATTAAAATTTTTTACGCGATGATCTAATGGATACACGAAGTAATATCCGACGCAGATCAAAATACAGTTCTTCAGCGCTTAATTCACTTTTTTCAAAGCCTTCTGTATCAGTTAATCGGGTATTGGTAGCTGAGCATGGTATCACGCAATTTGACTATTATATTCTGATAAATATTTATGCTGGTTTATTTTAATACGGAAATTATCGGAAGCTTAAAGCCGTAAACTCTATGTTAGTCCTAGACCTTGGAATTCCTCAGCGGACAAAATATGAGTGGTGTGCAAATGAAAGTAATAAAGCTCCACTGTTTTTATATTACCGATAATTATTTGAAACGCTAGCATTTCGAATTAGTGTATTGATGGAAATTTAATCAGAGTCTGTTTGAATGACTTTGGTATAGAGTGAGAAATTTGACACACATATTATTATTTATATCTTAAAATTGATTTAAGGTCCTTATTCCATTAACTACTATTAAAGTGATAAGAACTGTCGAGTCTTTAAATGTTGCTTGGTAGGTTTATTTTCATATACTAGTGATGCAAGCTTTAGGTGCAACATTATTGCCGGATAAAGTATTTTTGAATTTAGTGTTAAAAGCATAGATTTTTTTTTTGTGCATCAGCCTTAAAAATAGCAGATTAAAAAAAATGGAATTTCAATTACTGCAGAAAAAATCTTCTGTGTCTTCGATTGTTACATGATATTATAACAAGAGTAATTTTAGTCTCCAGTTCTGTTTATTTTTGATGCGTTTAATTATTTGAATTAATAATAAATATATTAAATGTTGCTGATCAACTAGCATCGATTCATAAGAATAGAAAAAAAAATTAAATAATAGAATTCATTTATTGATTTTACAGTTTCATGACAAATGTATTTGTGCATGTCATCTTATATATCATTACACATTGTCTCATGTTTTTGCGTCTCAAAATGAATAGTGAAACTGAAAATAATACTGCAGCGGCACATTTGATATTCATCACATGAATAGGATTGGTATCATTCATTTTTTTTTTCTGTTTCAAGAAATGGAACATTCATCATTTGCATGCTTGTCTTAAAATACCAAGTCTTCAATAATCATAAGATAATAACACAAAAAGTATTTATGGTTGATTAATTAATTGATTGAAGATGTGTGGAAAGCGAGACACAAACTGTAAAGCCGTGTATCTACTTCTTAAACATTGATAAGAGGCAAATACTGCTGTTTCTGGTATTTATGCCATGATAACAATTTTAAAGCAAAAATATCAAAGTAGTTGAAATGTCCCAAACAAGTGAATAATCTAACACAATTTTAAACAATTAATTTTAAACATAATTTTAAACAATTTATTCAACATAATTTCATTTCATTTTTAAAAGTTTACCAGCCGGCGTCCTGCCATATTGGTAACGCGTCTTCCCCATGATCTGAGCGTCCTGGGTTCGAGTCCTGGTTTGGGCATGATTGTTTTTCCGTTGTTCTATCTGTGAGATGTGTGAATGTGCCTTCCTGTAAAAAAGGGTTGTGCAAGCGAATGAGTGATGCGTGAGTAGCAAAGTCGTACTCTTGGTCCTAGTTGGCGCTGCTATAAAAACAAGAGACGCTCCCCCACCGGCTTAAGTCGCTGTCTTCGTAACAGCAGGCTTGTCCATGGCAAGTACCATAAGCAACAACAATTTAACAGCGACTGTCATGATAAATTTAGAATTTTAATGTTTCGTTGTGAAATTCTGCCAAATCAAATAAAAGCAATATAATGAAATTTTATTCTGAGCAATAAAAAGAAAAGAAATGTCATTGTAGCAATCCTTTTATGGGTAGTATAGTAACAAGAAAGAGCGACGCATACGCAAAACAAATCTAGTAAGAATTAATCATGATTTTTTAGTATCGTTAAAAACTTATTTCATTATATTATTGTTAAACAAACCATATTTTATGCGGCATCATTGTCTTATTTCTCGATATATGTGCCGACTATTTTTTCCCTTGCCAATTCAATAAATTGTGAAAAAAAAATCGCCGCGGACCAGTTTTTTAGGCAAAATATCGTCCATTGCGAATTTAAGTAAGACATTCTTTAAAAAAAGGGATGGAATTTGTTTTAAAAATATTTATATTTTCAGATTAATTACTTATTAATTTGGAAATGACAATGGTTTATGATCTAGTGCATTATACTGAGATTATATATTATCATAGAATTTTTTTTCTAACTTTTAACTTATCTTCTACAGATTACAAGTTTCAATTATGTTTAAATATTTTGACTTAATCTGAAATTTTCACTTATCTCTCTGAGATTTGGATAGTTAAGTTTTATTTTATGTGTTGGATAAAACATGAGCTAATGAAGTGATCTCTCAGATTCTGAGAAAAGATAAATTTATTCTAAGATTGACCAAATGTGGACAACATATAAGAAATCATGAATCTATTGAATAAGGTTTATTTTTTATTTTTTCATAGAAAATATTTTTTTTAAGTAACAGAAACAAGATAAAATTTATTCTATGCTGCTGTATGTATTAAAATGTATTTAGTCAAATATGACTCATGCAATAATTTAAAATATGAAAAACTTTAAATGCAATTGCGGCATGTAGGCGATATATTAAAAGAGAATAAAGAGAGGAAATAAATAAGAGAACATTTTTAATGTCCCCGTAAAATCTAGAAAATATAAAAAATTAGCATATACCAATTAATAAATGCATTCTGCGAATATAAAAAAAATATTTATTAAACAAATAATGTCAATAATGTTTTTATTTTAAACAAAATTGCTTATTGATATTTTTTTTAAACTCGATGTGTGATAATACTTTTTTTTTTTTTTGCCTATAGCACATGAAATTTTTTATAATATGGACATGAAAATAATGATGAAAAATTTAACGTAATCAATTTACAGACAATGTTAAAGGTTTGATGCTATGCTAACAAACTGTCATAAAAAATTTTTTGAACCTGGAAATAAGGTCAAAATTTTCTTAGTAACTCGCTCATCTTTATTTTGTGAGTTAATATTGTATTTATAAAAGATAAAATTATTTCTTAATTATTTAATTTCCATTTGTTGATTAAAAATACTCGGAAATTATAACTATCAAAAAGTTTTAGAAAACATCACAAAACTATTCAGTCGGTTGATAGACGAACAGCAACACCCGCATTGGACAGCTACGAAATAACTTTTTAAATTAATAAAAATATTTTTCAATATGATGAAAAAAAGATTGCACATGAGAGTATAAATGAACAGAAAAAAAATCCAATAGGAATTTTTTTTTCTTTAATAGCTGCGTTAATTTACTCGTCCGTTTTAAATGAGAAACTGAACAGACAGGGCAGAGCGAAAAAAATCGAAAAAGAATTGAAATCTGACTACTGGCTCCTTCACAAACCATGACATCACTTTCGTTTCGCTTCGCGTGTCATGTGATTGACAGTCACGAATTCTCTGCATCACAATGCGGAGGAGGATCTTACGATCTAATTGGACTACCGAATGTCCATCAAATGTGAGCAAGGACCACGAAGCTGTAACTTATTGGATATTGACAGTAGAGGGGTGTACCAATGACGTCATAGACCCAATAGTGTGATGAATGAATTCAAGATATCGTGCGGAACTTTCATCTCCAGCATTCTCATGCGTACATTGTATTCTGTTGTGAACTTACGAGGCGAGGTTGATTATAAAAATGTTTTAACCCATTCTTTTCTTCTAAAAATAATGTGGGGAAAAACTGTGGAAGGACTGAGAGGGCTTTTATTCCAAAGCAGGATGTTAAATAAATGAAAAACATAAACAATGACTAAAATATTTTTTCCGCTTGCGGACAAAAACAATATAGCATCCTCTTGTATTAAATTTTTGCGGAAAACGTTTCTTTTTTTTTATACAAAATCTTTTCTATTGGAGTTTTTATTTTGAACATTGTATGCAATTTTGTAACACTAGTATTAAATAAAATTCAAATTTATGCGGGATATCAAAGCTTAGTTATATTTTATCTGTTTTGCATAAAAAAAAGGATGCAAAGTTTTTTAAAGGTCACAAAATAAATACGTGAAATAAAAATACTTAGTTTATTTTTACTATGAGCAAACATTTTGAAGGCAGCTAAAATAAGCAGGAAATCGTAAAAACTTTTTTAAAAAAATGCTTGTTGGCATAAATATATTTTGATGTTAAAGTAGTAAATTATGTCAACTCATTTGTATTTATAACAATGGAGCAATTCTGAAATGTTTTCACCTTTGTTAAGGAAAATTAGTTACAAAAGATAAATTCAAAAAGGAAGGGGGGGGGTACATTTAAAACATGACTAAAAGTTTTTTAATTATATTGTTATAATGCATGAGTAAGTCATTTTATTGTTTTAATTATAGCATTATAAAGCTTTCATAACAACATTAAGAAGAACTAATTGTCTTTTCACAGATATTATTATACATAAACTCATAACTTCGTCTAAATAAACATTCAAAAGTCCGGCGATTTCTTCATTATGTTACAACAGTGCAGTAATTTAGATTCAGCTTATGCCTTATATTTTATTCTTGTTTTAATTATTTGAGATTTTTAGAGGTGCGAAAGGAACCTCATTTTTCTTAAGACATAACTTGAATAACGAAATATCACCACCAAATGAATCGCCTATGAAATTAATGGCATTATATCAGTTGCAGGCAGTATAATTTGTGAGAAAGCACTTGAAATGTGTCTTTCGTTTCCCAACAGCACATGGAAGTTAAGAATTTTCTAAAGGAGCTCTAAAGATAAGTAGTTCAATATCGTCTTTTAAAGCAAGGGCTAAGCAGAAAAAAAGTTAAATTAGGAGTAAAGCTTCACACAGAAAATCCATAGTTAGGGGGCCAATTTTTAATGACATGAGCATGGAGAATATTAGTTTAGAATTAAAGATTTGAACTTTCAAAAACTTTTTTTTTTTTTTTTTTTTGCAGGCGATTAAAAAAACGTCATAGTATGTTTAAATGCTCCATGTCATTCTCTTATCAGATCCAGACAAACGCATGCATATAATTTCATCATTATTTATAATTATTCGGGTAATTTTACAAATTGTTAAATACATTAACATTATTTTTCTGCAAACAGTCAGTTTATAAATGTGGAAAACATAACGGAATTTCAAAGATTTTTTTTTCTTTTTTTTTTGCGATTTAAAACAGGGATTTTCAATTTAGTAAGCATATCAAGTAAAAACACTTGAATAAATCATACCTACGGAGACAATGCTTTACTAAAAATAGAATTTAGAGCTTGTTCAACATTGCATTAATGATAGAACCTGTATCGTATGCTGTACCAGAATTTAAAAGCATATTGAATAGAATTTAAGAGATTTCTCAGGCACAGAAACGAAAAATAAATAATTAAAAGTAAAAATTTTAAAAATGTTTCGCCATCTTTGTAAACGTTTACCAGCCTACTTTATATGACCTAATAAAATTTCGCAATGCATTTCAGCATTACTCTGATTTCATATCCATTTCAACAAATCAACGATTGTTAATTATAAAATGTGCTAGGAAAAAATCTGACAAAATTGAAAATTGTCACTGAAAGAAACAAAATAAACTTATTTTCATAGAATATGTATCCATAAATATTACATGAAGTACTATACGAAAAGAAATATCTTAAAAGAAGGGAAAATTAAGGAGAAAAATTTTGAAAAATTCCTTTAATGAGTGCTGTTTCTAGATGGTAGAAAGAGGGTCACTTACACGAGTACATTTTTTGTACATTTCCAAAAATTTCCAGATGTGTCAAATACAATTTCTACTGCAGCAAACTGCCGATGATAACCCGGTCGGCATTATTAAGGGTATATCCTACATGATGAATTTCATGTCTCCCCTTACAAAGATATCCAAACATAACAACCTTGGTGATCTAGGAAAAACTTCCGATATGCCCTCATATTGGTTTTCGCAGCTAATTCTTAAAACAATAGAGCGTCTTTGCCGAACCATGAAAAGAACTAGCTCTGCTTCAGGTTTCTCTATGATTTACACTTCGCTGAAAATAAATTTCAAGTTTAAACCAATGTTTCATCGAATGTAATTATATGGTTACCATTAATAAATTTTAAATACCCGTAAACAAACGTTTTTGAATAAATTCTTTTTTGAAGTGTGTAATGGGAAAGAGCTTAGTTATTTTAATAAAATAATTGTGTTGAATTTTTAATCACCAAACTTATATAACAATATAAAATAAGGAAGGATATCTGTAAAATAAATAAATAAATAAATGATCCCTTTTCTTACGAATCTTTTATACAACCCAATTACGAAAGAAAATCCCATAAGTTAAGATGACGGTTTGTTACCAAACTTTTCAGATCAAGAATTACCGAGAGAAGAATTTATAGAATTGAAATTTGTTGAAAAATATCATTAATAGTTTGAGGATAATACCTTAAATTATTATTTTAAAATTTACAAAAATATCGAAAAAGACAGATACTGACAAGATAAATTTTTGTACATTTTTGACTACAAATGAAATTTATGTTATATTTTTCGCTTACTTTTATATTGTAAGCAACATAATAAGAAGTACAACTATACTTTAGCACTTAAGATATCCGACTAAGTTGAAAACATCGATTTACTGACACTTCAGCGTTTTTTTTTTTTAAATCAGAACCTTTCTCTTTCCAAAAAGGCCTAAGTGTATTAGAAATAAAGTTACAATTACTCCTTAGTCTGAAACAAAACCATTGCAAGTAGCTTTATGAAAAAGAAATTGAAATTTTATTTATAGCAAGCTAGCAAATTAGAAAACAAAATAGCAATACTTTGCAATTTTGCAGCGTTTAGTTTTATAAAATGCAGGAAGAGACATTAATGTTGTGAATTTTGGGAAAAAATTGGAATGGATTGGACATTTATAGCAAAGGGTCGGAGCTCTTCTTTAAAACCTAAAAAAATGTATAAAAATGTATAAAAAATGTATAATATGTAAATGTATAAATATGTAAAATGTATAAATATGTAAAAAAATGTATAAATATGTAAAAAAAATGTATAAAAAATGTTTAAGATGATAAAAGGAAAATTGATCTATCCCTACAACTATAAATTTCAAAACTATTACGGAATTGTAATTCGTAGCAACAAAGGCAACTTACAAGATAAACAAAGTGCTATTATTGCCATGCTTTCTTATTGCTACGTTATGTCCGAAAGATGTTAATAATTAGTATAAGTATCAAGAAGCAAAGATGGGAGGAACCCCACAACATATAACTCACATAATAAAACCTATTTTTAAAAAGTTATGTAATCAACTGCCATTGGTTTTACTGCGTAGAAAAACGCATAATACAAATGAATATTTTATTGACATATTATAGAATACCAAAATAGCATTTTATATAATTGCAATCCATACAGCTAGGTTTATTTATACCTGTGCTTTAGTTTCATTATATTTATAAAGATGGATTAGCAGTTTTAATCAATTTAAAGTTGAAAACTTGAAGTTACAAGTAATTTCAAACTTTCAACTTTTGTGGATTGCCATTAATTGCAAATGAGCGATATTAATAATTCCAAAAACACGCTTTATCAAAGACAAAAACTGAATGATTTTTTTACCGACCTGAATAAAAAGCACTTGCAAAATAAAAAGGAAAGTTAGATTTATCATTGTGTGAAATTTTAAATTCCTGTGAAAATGGGAACCATGTTTTTCAATTAAAGGAAATTTGTAATTGAATTTTCTCAAAATGTAATTTTTCATAAAAAAAATCCCTCACCGTTAACACGTTAACTCAAAACCTAATAGAAGTAATTGCCAGAAAGTTTCAGTATATGTTTCAAACTATGTGGGCTATGAAATGAGGTAAAATGTTTGTAATTGGTGAAATGCCCTTTCAATTATAGGCATTTATATCAAAATTCAGTCGCAAACTAATGGGAAAAACGCATATTTACAGCATTTACTCATCTATTTTACTTACATATCAGAATTTTTCTTAGATTTTAGGTCATTTCGCAGATTATTATTGCCTTATAACGTGTGCGAAGAAAATTACAATTTGGCATAGGGTGTTAGTCATTTTGGTCAAGTTTTATAAAAATTCATTACAAAATTCTCTGATTTAAAAAATATCTTATTATAAGAACAACTTTTTCATCATTTTCCTTCTTATGATTGATAAAGCATCTAAAAATAATAAAACGTTATTAAAAAAAATTAATTTTTCAAAAATTTTGTGCCAAACGTAGCCGGTCACCTTAATCTCAGTTTTTTTAAAAAAAAAATTGAGGGAGAAATTGGAAATGAGGATTCTCTTCTTATTTCTCAATGAGCTTGCTGAACCTGGAATTTAAAGGGGGAAAAATCGAAGAATTTGTTGTATGCAGAAAACGAAGTTGTAACATTTTAAAGTGAGGGTTAATGATGTTTGTTGATCCTTACAGATAAATTTCAAAATTTGCAAAAAGAATTTATTAAATTTGCCTTCTAAGAATTTCTTTTACACAAATTTATTTTCCGCATTATTTAATCAATAATTAAAGCCCAGTTGGTTTGCCTAATAATAATAATAATAATAATTAATAATAAAATTCTAATTCTAATAATTAATTCTAACTAAACTAAACTAAAGGCTTGCATAAAAATTGGGGATCAAATAAGTTGGACCAATGGAATTTTTATCCAATATAATGATAATATTCTTTAACTCTCTAACAGGTATATTGATCATTATGACTACTAAAGTAAGAGGGTGAAAAAATTTTAGCCTTAGTAATACACAATATTTTTTTTAACCACTTTGAAAGAAAAAAAAATTTTACTCAAATCGTTTTCTGAATTTTTCCATTCATTTAAGCGAAGAGTACAGTTCTCCTCCCTATAATGAAAAAAAAAAATGTGTTTCCAAAGAGAATCAATAGCGTATGTAATCTCTTAATTATGTCTTGACTGAGAGTGGTGTACTTTTCATTAAAAAAAAATACGTTTGGAATTTTAAAGGGAAATAGAAACAAAGTATTTTTTGGCTGCTTTAAGCATTTGAACTTTCGAATCTTAAGTTAACATATGCCTCAAAAAACTTAATATCTTAATAAATCGCCAAACACGAGTAGTCTCAGCACTCAGTTAAACCGGGAAACAATAGAAAAATTATCGTTATAAAATTTCTATTTATTGCAATTTTTGTCAAAAATATTAATAAATAATACCTCAAAAACTAATCACAAGGGAAAAAAAGTATTTCTGTCTTCCAAATACATAAAAAGAAACAAAATATCTGACTTCGATGTAAGAGCATCATCGATACCGAGTGATCATCTTCAACAGTAGCACTGGCAAGACAGCGATGTCCTCTGCTCACAATGTTGGTGTTTATTAATTCAGTTGACAGCAAAACTTATAGTTGTCCCATGGCAATTCGATGATCCTAAAGATTGCAGAATACGGGTTGACTGCAGCAAATCCTAGAACACCTCAATATTATCAATCGGGTCTTGAAATAGGATAAAATTGCTATTAAATCTAACTGAAAAAACCGAAAAAGCATTTATCTCCCTACTCTTGCAGGATTTTATAA
Organism: Argiope bruennichi; assembly: GCF_947563725.1. Lineage (NCBI taxonomy): Eukaryota > Metazoa > Arthropoda > Arachnida > Araneae > Araneidae > Argiope > Argiope bruennichi. The sequence continues at coordinate 86,605,982 of NC_079163.1, read as the reverse complement.
TCTAATGATTATAAAGGCATGTTTGATTTTAGTATCTTACGTACAAATAATATAACCAAATATTTGGTGTTCAACTGATATTTGTATTTCTGAGAATCAATTATGGCGACCACCAGCGCACTGAATATAAGTAAAAAAAAAAAAAAAAACTATTAAAATCACATGATATAATGAAATTTAATTCCTGTCAATGCACATTTCTGCGAAGATCAGAGATGGAACATATCAATGTGCAGCAGAAAACCGCCGAACATTGAATCTTCTTTTCGAGTCTTTAAATATTATGTTTATAATGTTTTCATAAAGTGAAGCACTCACGCATTTTGTCCGATATTTTTGAATAAAAAACGATATACTTAACGGTTCTTAAGTAATTTTCATTATCATAGTATCATTTCTGAATATGCACACTCCCTGCTCATCAACCATATGTATAAAACCGAGTGCCTACATCATGTAAGCTAATGTACCAGTTTCAAATAGCAACACTGGTTTTAAATTCTAAAAATAAGAAAATATATGTTAATTAGTTTCATGCATTAACACGAAGACCCAGATCTCTCAGAGTTTTAACTTTTCCATAGAATAAACAGGTCTTCTACGACATATTTGTTCTGAAACTAGTACATACGCTTTGATGAACGTTGACCAAAATAATAGGATGTCTTTGTACAACATTTTCGAAGTTAATATTAACATCATGGAGTCGCAAAGTTTGAAAAGCAAATAATGATGGTAGATCACTGCAGATAATTTTGTTATTCGGCATTGATTTTGCGAAACTTTAGAGTCAAATTTGAAAGATAAGCTGATGAAACTGTTAAGTTTCAAAGTATTTAATAATAAAAGGACTCGAAATGTGCATATGAAAACCAAAAACTTCAGGGATTAGTTTTGTAGATAACAAGCTTGTAGAACAAGAATGAAACTATATCTTTAAGGATCTGCAAACGTCAAAATGCATGGTTATGTCACTGTGATAATATTAAGAGGGTTTCAATTCCTCTATCAAGTGAGTTATGAGAATAAGATTCAACAACAGATTACCACGCATATAAATTCAGCATTGATGATCGATTCATTATTGGAGTGGGATTCGCGTAACCATCAATTCATTATTGGAGTGGATTCACTCTAATAGCTTCTAATGTTAACACAGAGGTACAAATTGGTATGCCGTTTTATCAAGCTTGCTAAAAACAAGTAATATTTTTATCACCTATTAGAGCTGCGATTTGTTGGCATTATATAGTGCCAAACTTCGGGTTTTTTTTTTTATATACTTGCTTACTTCTAATGGCGCAATTTATCCTTCAACAGGATTTTACGCCAGAATAATATCCATCCACTGATGAACAAAAATTACAGAAGTGTTTTTTATAACTAGCCAAAGCAAAGGGAAAGATGTGACTGGCATTAGGCTTAAAAAAGATTTCCTTTTGAAAATTTAAACCTTTTTAAATATCAATTCAAAACTAACCTAAAACCCATTAATAAGATTTATATTTCCTATCTTATTAATGAATCTCATTTGAAGACAACAACAACAACAACAAAATTGTGATCATTTTCGTGATGGAACTGCAGAAAAGTATAGTATTTTGAAACAAGTCGGTTCGATTCGAGAGAGGTGATACAAAAAGTTGTTGAGCGGCGAGACTGGCGTGCGTGCGAAGGATTCTGTTACTTCCTGTATTGGTTTCTGCACGAAAATCCTGTTTTACAAAAATAAGTGAGCGCTTTATTACATATGCGAGAACTGACGTAGAACTTGACCCCAGGCAATGCTACCTATGGATTAATCTACAAGTGAAAATATATAGACTTCTTTCATTCATATAATTTTTTCCTGTTTTTTTCTACTTTCTGATATATGCATTTGAATTCAGCCAATGTTCTTTGAAAAACTATCATAATTTCTCGATTTCGCTTTTTCGTACAATATTTTACTAATGTTAAGCAATAAAGCGTATATAGAAATAGGATATATTGAACACTAAACGAACTCGTGATAATTATAGTGATATAAAAATCATATTTGATAAATTTTTAGCATAGGCCATATATTGATTTTATCAAATAGAGAAATGAGAGTGGCAGAAATGAGATTGAGTTAAGTATCTCCTCTATCTGGTTTGTGAAGCTTATTGCTCAATAATTAAATTTAGTTATAATAAGCAAGACGTAGTGATAGCAAAAATTTGAATAGAAATCCGAAGCAAGTGCGATTGCAAAATGATAAATATATAAAAAATTGTATGAAAAAATTCTACATACTGATTAATTTACTTGAAAGAAGAAAGGGTTTGTCTGCCTCAATAAAGATAAATATTTTTAAACCTAATGTTGAACAAAAACAAGAAAAAAAAATCTATCCTAGTTTTTCTTTATTCTTCCAATTTGATAAATTTTTAATATCGAAATGTTCCTAACCAAGGGTTATCTTTTAATTTCTCTCTTGTATAAGTGTCAGTTTAGTCAATTTGATCAACGTCTCTTTTTATAGTTAAACAAGGGTTACTTGGGAAGAATCACTTAAATCTGAATTGCGCTCAGATGAAGGAAATTTCATCTGAGCATTTTTCTTTAAACTTCTAGATCACAACATTGTGAGGTTATTTTTTCCTTGACATCCGAAATCTTGTCATCAAGTCACCGAGACTCCTTTCCTTTTGGAAGAGAAATGCATTTATTTTCACAAATAAGGACAAAGGAATAAATAAAAAATAAATAAATAAAGATAAAGGAGTCACTAATTCAAAGGTTCTCATACTATGGGCCATGATTCAATTTTTGGTGATTGCAACAATTGTTGAGACTGCAGTTGCGATTTTGTGACAATTTTGTAATTCATACGAAATTGGCAAAAATGTGATGCGAGCTGAAAATCTTCATCAAGCCATACGTAAAAATTATTTTCATGCGAAATTATATTTAGTATAAAGGCTTTTTTCTGCATAAAAATTCTTTTTCATCCCATATAACCGCATTCAGAAAGAAGGGATATTGTTCGTTTCCAAAAAAAAAAAAAAAAAAAAAAAAAAACCATGAGCCGGAGATGATATACGTAGGTTTGGATCACATTATTCAAAAATTTGAGAGCACCTTTTCTAGCTCTCTTTCTTTCTTGTTTTTTTTTTTTTTTTTTTTTTACCGATGTATTTTATTTAACCAAATGAAGCTAATCTTTAGCACTGAAATGTCAAAATATTATTCGACTTAAAATATTAAACAAAACATTTCCTTACATTTTATGAAATCCATCAGCAAATCATTATAGATACTACGATCGGTATTTCCATTTATTACTTACCAATTTGAGAAAATTAAAATATTTAAACGAGCAATAAATCTTATTTCAAAGAATTGACTAAATAGTCACTTTTTTTCTTATTTTAAATATCACACCGATAAATGACTTTCTGTCGGTTCAGCCCTATTTCATTGGTAACTTTTTCTTCTTTATGCATCTTTTTCTCATTTTACGACAAGACAGACGGACAAATAGAAATGTCTTCACCTCGGAATTTGCTAAATATGTAAATTTAAGTTGTCTTTAAAAAGAAGTTTATATAATTAATCATTTACTTGATAGATCATTTTAAAAGAAATTTATATTATTTCTTGTGGATTAATTTCTTTCCTGACTTAGATGATCTCTTAATCAGTTTATTCAGAATTCCTGAATATAATTTAATAGAAAATCCAGAATTTTTCTTATCTGCAATTTAACGAAACATGATTTTCCGATGTCATTACATATCTCTTTGACTGCAAAATATATTTTAAATAGCTTCAAATTAAAAAATTAAAACATATGATTCAAAATCTGAATGCACCGTTAAAGGGAGAACGAACATAAAGCATCGGTCATCACAAATGCTGTACAAACCAATGGCTTAAATTCTCGAAAAGCAAACTTTTAAAGATTATTAAAGGTTGAAAATATAAATTAAAGCGAGAATTACTTAAAAGTAATTGTATTATTCACAGTAAAAGGAGAGTAAAAATAATATATATATTTTTGTTTTCATAATTAAATGCTGCATACTGCATATGATTTAAAAATTATTGAAATTTTATTTGCAATAAATATTGCAATTAGAAAAAAATATCCGTACTTCTGAAGAATTTGAAAAATTAATATACTAGTCTTACAAATTAGTTTCCTCTTTTTTTGTGTAAAATTGCAAGATATTTTAAATTGCTGATTGTAACGAACATTTCCAGCTATCCAATATTTTTCAACGAAGCGAATGCCTATTTATAAACAAAATTAGGATAGAATATATCCCGCCTAATTATACATAATAATTGAGAATTTATTTCTGGAGCAAGAAGCTCACGTGAGTGAAGTGAAATATTGTGAAGATTCCACGTCTTTATTAATCAAAGGAACTGCTGATGCTTTTTAATATTCTGTTATGAAGGCATTAAAATATTAAAATGAAGAAAAAAATTAATTTCTTCTTATTATCACATTTCTAAAATAAGGCAAGTTTTTTTAGGTTTATTGCTTTATTGAGTTTTTTTTTTTTCCTTTTTTAGTAGAAAATACTGCAAAGACAAATTTATTCAGTAAAAAATACATTTGGCATCTTTATTAAATGATAGATAAAGTAAATTTTATATCCGGTAATTAACTGGTAATCTGTTGAACGGTGTAATCTCCTTATGAGATCTTTATTGTAGGTATTTGCAGATTACTCGGAACGATTATGTTACATTTAGAATAAATTTCACCAGAACATTTCAGAGTGCAACTGTCCTGATAATAATGACAATGCTTTATGCTCATTGATCTAAAATGAGCATTTTCTTTATAATAATATTATTATCGGTTTTGGAAAAAAAGTTGTGCATAGTGAATAGGGTAACCATATTTTAAAATAAATTAAAGCAGAATTAAAAATTATGAAATTTAGATATTTTTTTTGAATCCTCTAGAGAAAGAAAACATATTTAAAGGTTGACCCTGTTTTCTCTTATATTACACACTTTATTACCTATCGAAAAAAAAAAAGGTGACCACATTATAGAACTTATTCAGTGATTCTTCATGGTATAAAACACCCGGCGATCAGTTTTGTTCAAAAGACGAAAATAAGTAGTTTTTTAGAAAACGATGAAGAAATGATTGCTGTGCTGCCATCTATCGAACTTCTACTAAAATAATAATTTGCTTTCGAACTTCCAGTACTGCTGTAGTTACATCTTTTTGTTTTTATTTCTCCGAACGCGAGCGATTTGAACATGTTTTAGAATTTGTTGTGCTGATTTTGTTGTTGTCTATTTAGTTTCAACAGAGCAAGAGACCCTCCCCTTTTATTTTGGGCTAAATTGCACCTAATTAATTATATGCTTTGAAAATTTGATTTCCATACTATTTTGCTTATGAAAGTGGTTAAAGAAATGAGGAAAGAATAAGGAATATGCAAAAGCGCTTACATTTTCTGGTTAAATATTTTTCAGAAAAATTAGATGTTTTGATGAAAAATGGATACTCTATGTGTAATCTAAATTGCTTCAGTACAGTTTCACTAAAACTACTACACAAACAGAAAAAAGTCGTATGGAAGTAAAGCAGAAGAGAATTTTTATTGTATTCATCAATTAAATGCTGAAGTTTCAATAACCTGGCTGAGAACAAGAATCCGAAAAATAATGGAAAAAATATAATGGTATATGTATGTTGTCTAATTTTTTTTCTTTTATTAATGATGGCATAATTGTAAAAATGTAATTACAAATAGAATTATATTTTAGGATTTTTTTAATGTATTATCAATGCATAGCTGTACACATTGATTGGCAGACATTTTGAATAAATGGACTAATTAAATTTCAAACATAATGTGGATAAAATTCAGAATAAAGGGAGATGCAAAGAATAATTATAATTATCCATGAAATTTAATCAAATCTGTAATTAAAAAAACTATTTAGATATTAATGATAGATTTTAACACGCATTTTCTCTTCCTTTGTTTATATAAATTTCTGAAGTAGAGACAAATACTGCATATAAATAAAAATGTTAAGATTCGTTTGTTCAAAATCTTCACCGAATGCTTTGAATTTTTGATACAATGTTGCATTTGAATACGTGCGTGTTTTTGTGTACTTATTATATCGATATCACAACTGTAACAGGTAAAAAAAAATGCTTTTTTGAAAAACATTGCCATCTAGTGAACGTGAAACAATATTCGTTATGCTAACATATTTTACGAATCCCTTTCAACGTTTACACTTTATGATTTGTTTATGATTTCCAGCTTTATGATTCTATTTCAATCTTTCTGCTTATATTGTTAAATTGCATTCGAATATGAGCTAGATTTCATAGATTTCGATTTATTTTCGTATTAATTTAATTATTTTGTGTGCCACTTTGTTGGAATTGAATTATACAGTTTATCAAAGCGATCGTTTCGAAAGTATAGTTCATTTTTCATTTTTTCATTGTTTTTTTTTATTTTACAATGCAAATGGTGGTGGAATTGAGCTGTGTCGATTGGTTTTTATTTGAATTCAAATTATACTGTGAAATTGACTTCTTCGGAGTGCGAGCTGGTTGAAATATTTCGTTTCTCATTGCATTTGAATTGAAATATTTCATTAGTGCTCTTTATTTTTTGTTTTTTTTTCTTTGTTTTTTAATTTCTGTTTTTGTTCTTTTTTTTAATAAATGAACAAAAATAGTTCATTTATTAAAAAGCAGTTTTATATTATACAACCAGGAATTTTTTAAGAAACTACGATAAACAGACTGTATACCGTGCATCCCAATCAAGATGAATGCCATTTCGTCTCATGCCCTGATAATTGTCCCTGATAAATATACCCTTTCCAACGTTCTTTCCAACAACTGATAATTGTCAATGACTATACACATGCCATTTTTCGCAGTGTCTGTCAAACTCTCAATTTATTGCAGAACAGTTGACATTGGGATGCTTGCATTTCAAGTCAATTATAAGAATCAATCATAATATACACAATTTATTCCACTTCTTTTGTCGACAAACCAGACAATCTTTATATATGCATAGACAATGAAGCAAAGAAAATATTGTATATCCATAAATATTGTGAAATTAACGCTGCTGTTCTGTTTGCATTTACACCACGAATGTAGCGTTCGGGTCAATATGACCCGATTAAAAAAAAACTAATTTTTCTTGCAGTAAATGGCAGGTGCCATTTAAGAAATGGTTTAAACAGTAGTAATGTAAGTTTTAAAATAGATCTAATAATATAAAATAACATCTATAAAAATAAAAGAAAAATATTTGAAATTGAAACTTACAATAATAATATAAAGCATCTATAAAAATAACAGAAAAATATTCAAAATTGAAACTTACCTTTATTTACAATTTAAACATTGATATCTCACATGATATTTGTAAATGTGATTCTTACCATTCTAGCATAACATATTAGTTTTGTTGTCATTTCTTGATGAACAGAGATTGCAACTTTTGATTGAGTCCTCACTTCTTGGTAGATGTGGTCTTGCTCCAATGTGTGGGAAAACGAGTGATTTTCTCAGTTCTTCCAAAAATAGCCCTCGTTTAGTCAATTTGTTTTCGTTCCATTCACTATGTATTGAAGTCCATCGAATAAACGGATTGTACGCAGACATATCAAGCATGTTATAGAATACTATCATGGGCCAGTAATTTGTTTTCTTTTACAAGTGTATGTGTTTAAAAGTTGGTGGAGAGTATCCACAGCCCCTTTAGTTGAATTTTAATCTAAGATTATTAATGGATTTTGTCAGTTCTATTCCTAACTTCTTTGTCATGATACAAAGTGATCATAAGAATAATATTCTTGTTCTTTGTGGGGATGTAATTTACAACTGTTGTCTTCTGTAAAATAAAATAATGAGGTGTGAACTTCTTTGTTTGGCATCTCTTCAGGAATTTCTGATTTATTTTTGCTAATGGTACCAAGTATAGTAATTTTCCATTTTAGAAAAAGTTGTCTTAAATTGTAAGATGTGAAAAAATTATCATATGTAATATTGTGCCCCGAATACCCATAAGTAAGATCACACACTACTCGCATTCCTTGATTTTTCTCTGACTTAGACCCTTGTTCTTTACCAGTGTAAATTTGTGTTTTTAGTACATGTGAAGTTTTATTATCACATAAAGTCTATATTTTGTTCCCATATTTAGATGTCTTACTTGGTATACACTGTTTGAAAGGACATCGGCCACGAACTCCTACTAATTGATCACCTACATTAATATTTTCATTCGGATTATATAATTTTGGTAGAATTTCTATCCACTTTTCCCAGATATTTCGCACTTCAAATAATTTATCCAAATTTCTCCTTACTTGAAGAGTAGATTTATTATCAAAATGAATAACTCGCGATAGGGCGCAAAATGTTTCGAGGCACATTGTTGCACAAAATATATTTCTGCGAGTTTTTTTTTATCCCATAAGCATTTTGTTGATTCTCCATATGATTTATACACAGCAGCTAACAATAATAATCCAATATATGCTTGAAAAGTTTTACTTTCGATATTTTTCCACTTTATTCCATAAACATTTTCTCCTTCAGTATTAGTCATTTTTATGATTTCGTTTTCAACTGCAGAATTAAATGCTACCTCAAATGTACTTTTTGTGTCTGTTATCCTTGCCGTTGCATATCTTGTGACCCCTGGAGCGGTTTTTCTAATATTAGCATCTGTTGATTGAGAAGCACATGGCAGCGAATCCAATTTCCACTTTATTTCACTATTCTTGGACTGAATCTCCCTTTATAGATTATTTTTTGAATATTGGTGTCAAAATCGCTACCAGAACTTTCACTCTCAATTTCATCACGTGTATGATTTTCATACTCGGATACTTCTTCTTCATTTCCAGAAGTTTCTATTAATTTAGGTACATCAGCGTGACTCAATTTTCTTCGATTCACCGTGTTTTTCTCTCACATTCACAGGTACAAATCTTTTACAGTATATCAGAAAGTGAAATACAGCAGAAAAATAGACACGTTGCAATAAGAGCAAAGAGTTTGGCCAGTGCCAATCGTATCAACTTTCGGACCTCGCACACTGTCTCTTGCCATGTGACCAAGCACACGCGTCAACGAAACAGATTTAGAAAACGGATACATTACAGAAACTATAATTATTCTTTTCTTTTGAATTATTCCAAACAAAACTAAACATGTATGAGTAAAATAAATGATTTTTTTGCATTCGGTCATATTGACCCGAACGATACATTAGTTCTAAATTGAAAAATATTCCTTCCAAATAAGAATAAACTTAAATCCCTCTAGGAGTACATATTTATATTATTTACCAAAGATGTCAAGAGTTTCATGAAAAAACACCTTTACTATACTCTTTTATGAATGCATACATTTTTTGGGGGTCATATAGACCCGAACAGAACAGCAGGGTTAAACATATTAGAAATGTGACTTTTTTCTTTTCTTTCTTGTCCATTTAACAAGACTGAGCCCCAGCGACGTGTGGCCGGGTATACTTAGTTTCGTTAAAAATGTATGAAAAGATTGATTTTTTAGAAACTGATTTTATTGTCCAGTACACTATTTATTCTATTGCTCATATAAAGAAAATATAGAAAGACAGTGTATTAATTTTAAACAGAGCTGGATGTTGAAAAACTTTCATTAATTTGAATGAAAAAAAAATGAATTAAACATACAGGATTAATTGTAGCTATTTTTAAAAACATTTTTAGAGACTTTTCATCTATATTGAAGGAAAAATAAAAGTACAATGGCATTCTGTTTGTAGTTTGTTAAATTTGACAGCACTATTTCAAGGATTTTAATTGTAAAGAAAGCGTTGTATTTTATTAAATTAACATTGTTAAATGTCTGCTTATTGTAATAATAAATTTGTTTAAGCAAGGGACATGTCTGGGTAGGAAATTTTTAACATGTTTCGATATAAATGAAAAATTTCATCTCTTAAAGAGAAGAAAACGAAAACGTACATTTGGGGCGCCATCTACTGTCTTAAATTACAAATTCAGGTTTTCTACCAATGTTAATTTTAAGTAATGCAGTATATCTGTTGAATGATTAATAGCAGATTTCTTCAACCTTTTCATATTTAAAAAATTTCTTGGCAGCCGTTTTCTCTAAAAATTACTCCTATTATCGTGAAGTTGAAGTATTAATACTGTTGGAATACCTCGGCTTTTGGTAATACATACTTTATTTCAATTTATTAATTAGAGTAAAATTGACATTAGATTTGCATTTATAAATAAGAATATATGTTAGAAAAATATTTGATATTCTTTGAAATTTATATTTTAGTTTTCTCCAAAATAAACAATTCTTTAAAAAAAAAGATTTTTTTTTCTCAAAAACATTTTCGAAAGAGACGTTTCAAAAAACGTTTCACAAAGAGATTGCATAATGATAGATCGTTGTATATAAAGAATTAAAAAAAAAATGCCAATATCAAAAATTTATACATATTTGCAAAGAAACTGTTCTTTATTATCAATCTTGATAATGGCTGATGATTTTCTTTCAAAAAATTGTTCCATTAAATTTGAATCATAATTTTTAATCTTTTAATGCATTTCAAAAAATTAGCTGTTACAATTATAACAAATTAGAAACAACAAAGACGAATTGCGGTTTATAATAAGGATGGTACTTATTTAACAACGAAACAAACAAAAAAATTAATAAAGAAACTTTCGACAAAATTATAAATGATAATATTATAAATACAAGAAAAGATTCGCTGTAAAATAATTATTTTTATTGAGAGAATTTCAAGCCTTTCTAGAGAAAAAGCCTTATTATCTTTGAAAATATTCTATAATTAAACTCAAGTTTTTGCCGTTGAATTTTTCAAACATGTTCGTAAAAATTAGTAAAGAATAAATCTCAAAGATGGCGCCACGATGACTTCCTTTGTTTCTTAGAAAGTAGATAGAACGTGGTAACAATATAACCCAAAATGAATATTTTTGAGGTCCAGCTAATATTACAGCATACAATAAGAATTTTTGATAAAAATTTTAATGATTAATTTTATTTAAGTTCATAAATATACATAATTTTTAATAATGTACAGTATTCGACAATAATCTATTAAACATTTTTTTTTTTTTTTTTAATCTTGATGGTCCATTTCCTTCTCCAGTTGCAGCGAATACTTTAGGAGAAATCTTTAACCATATGCAAATGGAGGTAATCCAGTACTTATTAAGATGATCAGATTTGAAGGCAAAATTAAGTGAAGATGAAATTTTCGAATTTTACAAATATTTGCTAGTCATGTTTGAAACTATTCGAAAACAGGCATATGAAATTATTTTCATATGTTTAAGTAGTTTTTGCTGAGAACCATTATGTTACCATGAAACAATTCTGCGTATAAGATGTTCCAAAAAGTAGGAAAGCTGGTAGCAAAGAAGAATGTCAAGTGTCAAAAAGAAATTACCATGGCCTTTGTTCTTTTTTTTTACTGCTATTTCAAAACAAACAAACATTTTTGTAAAAATTAAAGCTTTAATTTTTATTTATTTCATGTTTTACACAATATGGAATTTGTTTATTTGACTTGAGCTAGCATTTGGGATAAAATAAAGTTGTTAGGAAAATGGAATTAATTACAAGAAGGGAACTGATTTGAAAAATACGTAAAAAAATGTAACATTTCAGTTATGTTGTCAAATTATTCTAATAGTGAGACTTTTTAACATTAAGGTCATTTTTTTAAATTATTCATTCGAAAATGCACTCTCCAAAATTTTAAACAACCTCTGTCATCTGTAAAAATTCTTTACTGAATCCAAATATTAGTTACTTTCTCTTATAAATTATAAAAGAACTTCACGGTAGCATTTAGCAGTCAACAAAGGAGGTTACAGTTGATCTTATTAAAAAATACATATCTTTATCTGATCTTCGATGAACTGATCTGCTAAAATACAACGAAATAATGACAAATATTAAATATCATGAAATTTAGAAAAAGAAAACAAAGAAAGTCAATTCACGCTTCATCTGTTGACGTTGTTCCTAAAAATTATAATATTTGAGTTATTCTATAGGATTTTGGTTGTGAAAACTGTAGAATGCTCTTTCCCAGAAGCGATCACATCACAACTTTATCATTCTATTTACAACATTACAGTTGTCTCAAAGATATTTCATTCAATTATAATTTTCTATGTCTTTAAACGAAGTTCTCATTTGACATAAAGTACAATGAAAAGACTCTTACTATTCTTGAAAGTTCGAGAGGCTATCTAATGTTAATGCCTATCAAAGAAAGGATTTTCAATGAATCAGGTTCGAAACCTTATTTCATTGAATTTCCCAGCGCACTGTGATTCTGGTGCACAATAAATTCGCTGAGAACCATACATTCTCATGCGGATGTAGTTCGGAAGTTTTGAAAGGCAATGAATGCTTTTCAAATGCTGTCTTCGTCACATGGCCACGGATCAAAACTGTGATCATGATCTCAGAAATAGACCTCATGTAGCTTCAAAATAATGCTATATTTAAATAAAATTCTACAATAAACTAAATTAAATCAGTAAATAAAGATTTCTTGGAAATCTTAATTCCATTACGGAATTCTTTTTACACCTTATTTAGTCTAGCTTTCGTTAAAGTGCATTTACACAATTTTAAAATATTCCTCTATTGCTTCCAAGTAGGAGATTAATGCTTCATTTGGACAATGAAAATGTTAAGACATTGAAGTTTAAAATGTCTCTTTTTATGTAATGTCTATTTATTGCTTTTTTTTTCTTTTTGCTTTGTCTTGTATAAACCTTAATTTATAATGACTACTAGTTCTCATAACGATTCTTGTTCCCTTCAATTTTCGACAAATGTTTATGGTTTAGTAAGGGCAACTTTAAAAAAAAATCCCAAATCTTTTCGTTATAAATTTTAATTAAACTAATTATTAGTAAATTACGCTAAATCAATTATTTCTCTGAAGATGTTATAAACTATTTTGCAATAAACAATTTATAATACCTAAATATAAATATTTGTTCAATAACTGCAACCATGAAGTTTTTTCTCATATAATTATTTCCCCAAACAACGCTTACATACTTGCAACATCAGTAAGCAGTTTAACAGCCCCAGAATTTATTACAATTGGGGTTACTTTAAGTGCGTAATGAAGTCTCCCATGTATCCTTATTTAACTCGCCGAATTTTTCCCCAAACGTATAAGAATTGTGCAAGTTATCTTCATTTTTCTTAAACTTAAAAACTCGTTGCATTAACTCTATAATCTTAATGTTATTTCGCTCATAGTTCATCATCAAGTTTTCCAGATAAAAAAAGCACAGTCTATATGAAATTTAATAATTTAAACCCTTTCTAGCAACAATATCGAAGGCAATTTTGTATATATCGCAACGAATATTAGGGTTAAATATTTCATGGAAATCACTGCCTCTTTTAAGTACTTTTTTATTTAATATGACTTGCTTCATGCTTATAAAGATGAAATATTATAATCAATAGTCTTGAAACGTTATATATTTTTGCATTCTCAATGGGAATACACTATTTTAATATTTTCGAAACTCAGTTACCAACAAATAGAGCAATTTATGAAGATTCGATTCCATACAGCTGGCGCCATCTGGCAGTGAGTTTGAGAAAAAAAAACTTATTTGACAAATTACATGATATTTATTATTATGAATTGTAAATTAAAGTTTGAAAAGCAGAAAAGAATTAAAATGAAACAACATCTTTCTTTTCAGGACACTAATAAAAAAGTTGCGTTTTAATAATTGTTTACATTGAACATGAAGCGATTTTTCTTAGAAATGTTGATTCCATGATACAATTACAGTAGAAATATGGACCTGCGAAGAAAAAATTATATTAAAAACAATTAATGTTTTTGATAATTTTCTGGGTGCGATTAAAAAATAATTAAAAAATTTCGGCAAGTAAAGTTTTATCACAAATCACACGTCTAATTTGCACGATTTGTGAGCGTGTGTTTAAGAGCAGCATAATGTTATTTATATGAACATTTTAAATATATTTATACATTTTAAATAACAATTAGTTTTGCATAAATTTTACTCCATAAAGGCTAAACTATTATTTATTTTTAATATTAAAAAAAATTAAATGTATATTAAGCTTGACAGCATAGCCAACGAAATGAAGTTAAAATTGGATTTCGAGTCCGTTATTACATGGTTTTCTTCCCATTCCTACTTCATCACACCTGCCATCTTTTCTACTCACCTGTTTATACCTTACTGAATTCAGTTCTGTACACGTACTATATAATCCTTATCTTTGAGTAGAATTTCTTTTTACTTTCTGTTTGTATTGTTTTTTAGAAAAATAGGGGCCAAAGAATGAGTTAATTCGCCGTTATGTTTATGCTCTGTTAGTGGAAAATAAAGTAGTTTTTGTGTAGTAGAACAAATCACCAAAGAAATATTAGAAAAAAAAAATGTAACTTGCTTATTTTAGCATTGAATCATAAAAAGAGAAAGTCGTTGAAACCTCAATTCAAAGCATTCAAAGGAAACTTTGATTATCCATAGAAGATTTTATTTCCACAGCTTCATATAAAATTAATGCTCATAAAGTAATTTTTTTTGAAGAACTACTTAAAGAAGGAGAATGTTTCAAACACTTTTGGAAACAATTAAAGGTTTATCCAAGTAAAACTGAGGAGAGGGGACTTGATATCCGGAAAATACGGATGAATAAAAATTTTGAGCTCAAAATCAATAAAAAAAAGCATGGAAATCTTTCAAACTACTAATAACTAGCTTTTTTTGGAAACAAAAGAGGCCTAAAATACAAATCTATTGTAGCTTATCTATTTACCAAATTTGAAGATAGTAGATAGAAATATGAGCTAAAAAGTTCATTCTCTTTATTCGCACCTGAAAAATTATTTTAAATATTTAAGTGGAAGTAGCCTAGAGCAAGACGAAAGTTTTATCAAGACATATAAGAAATGCAAAGATAATAGCAGGAAAGGTGGATTATCAATAAGATTGAGGATTATTGCTGACAGTTGAAAAGCGGTGATACACAGCAAATTCACCAGACGAACAATGAAAAAGAAATTTTCTGGAAAAAGAGTAATCTCTACTTTAAATAGTTATAACCTTATTCATAAGATCATTTATTATTTGAATCGTGATAGAGCTAGGATGTAAATGCGGAATGTGTATTAATGAAGTGATAGAATAAAAATAAAATATTAAAAATATTTTGATTTGTGTTATTTCCTCCAAATTATGCAATCATTTTGAAAAAAATTCATTTGTGATATAAATGAACGGATATTATTTTTGAAATCAGTACTGAAAATTATATAAAAATCGATTATCATAATTAAAACAATTTTTTTTCCAGATCTGTGTAGTTAAAATTTTGTTATGAATTTTATGTATAATATTAGAACAGTTAAATGATACAGTCTGATGAGAAAATGCTCTTAGATTCTTTTGCAGGAAAGCGAAAATATATTTATAATTAGTTATTTTATTTGCAGTGATGCCCATAAGTTAAGAAACAGAGGTAAAATACTAACTTTCGAATGCACACATAAATTGTGAGTGCCAAGGTAATTCAATTGTTCTAAATAAATTGTGAGTGCTAACGTAATTACCAGGCATGTGAAATGGGTTTAGGTGTTGGGTAAAAGAATATATTGAACCAAGTGAAGGGCATCTATGCCCCAGAAGAAAGCAATAGACCAAGAAGGGAAATTTGAAGAAAGATATCATACACATGATTTATGTTTTGCCTTCGATATAGCAAATAACATGAACTACAGAGCATACGTAGACGATATTGCTCATGGAAGTATCGAGATAAATTAAAAGAAGTAGTTTAATTGATATGTTACAGTTGAGTGCGGTTGTGGAAACAATTTTGCGTTTTAATTAGAGATGTTAATTAAACAATGTAGAAAATATTTTATCAGATAGTAAAAGCTATTAGATATTTTAGTACTGATCAATCAGCTATAATTTCTGTAAACGAGAATTGATATGTAAAGATTGCAGCTCAAACAAATTCTTGGATAACTGCTATATTGATATACTGTAATATACTATATAATTCTGCATCCATTGTATCAATATATACTGTAATATTGATGCAATGGATGCAGAAAAAGTGAGCGCCTGAATACCAAGCTAGACAGTGACTAGGAGATTAAGATGTGTTGGCTTGTTTACCCTTAAACCATTTAAATATGTTACATTGAATATTTCCACTAAAAAGATATATGAATGCATTTTGAACACACAATTGCAGATCAATTGTGAAACGAATTGTTCCAACATGAATTTCATGAAATGGCACTTAGAATCCTCTTATTCAAAGTGCCATTTCATTCAGCGTGAACCCAGAACTATCAATCCATAGAAAAACTTCTTGGAAGTTGATCATTACAAAGGTGTGGGTGTTATAGTCTGGACAGTTATAATATTGAACCGAACTTCTTAGAAAAGGACAGTATGAATACACAAATTTATACTTAGAAAATTATATAGCCTCATTACGTAATTGCTGTTGGAAATAGTTCCAGCGTAATGGATAATAATGTCCGTTGTCATATTGTAACTTGCGCTGATGAGCTTCTAGAAAGTGAAGGGATACATGGAATGAGATACTCTTGGGAGAAGTATGGCAGAACGTAATTCACCACCGTTTTTGCAAAAAAAGACCTTATAGAACTTTAACGGGAATGGCAGAATTTACATCAAATTCTAAAGGATAATCTGACTGAGAATGTGCGCAACTCATGTATGTAAAACAATGAGATGGGCGCCTACCTTACTAAAGTTTCATAAAAGTAGTTGTAACGAAATTCTTATGATCACTTTGCTTAAACCTTCTAAAAACCATAAATTGGCATGCTTACCCGTTGTATCATTTTATTTATCAATAATAATGCATATAATATTCATTTTATTTTCTCATATTTATAAACCCTTATTTTAAATAAGCCAAAAAAAAAATTAAATGCAGAATTAATATTGAATGCATTGCATCAAAAAAAGCATACAGAAAATAGCTAACACTCATTTAAGGAGTACTCGTTTTGCTAAGTTAGAAGAGGTATAAAAGCAATCATGTTAAATTAGCCTGAAGAAATCAGTGCAGCTATTACTTAGTTACCCATAAGTAAATGGGCAACTAAGTAAGCTTTAATTTCAACTGAAATGTATTAACTTTTTGCAACGAAGGGCAAACTGAATAATCGCACTGTTGGTACCTACAATAAATTAGAGTCAACAATCTGTTCCTTAAATTAATAAGATCATTTGCATTACGAAAAAGCATATTAATCCAATTAACAATTAAACAATTAATACATATAAAAGACTTTAACTTGTGCCTGTGCATTTAACCAGGGCAGAAGTTCTTTAAATTTCGATAAAATATGTAATGTCCATCAATATTATAAAAAAGAGAGAGGGGAGTTTTCCCATAAACTATTTGATATTCAAAACCTATTTCTAATGGAAAATTTTAGTGGAGAAATATGAAAATTCCTCCTTATTGTAAAGTCACTGTAAAATAAGATCTGTGTTCCATTTTGACAGTCTGTGAGATTGTCAATCCCTCATTAACATGAAGCATTATTTCGCTTACGGCATGTAACAGTAAAACAGGCGATTAAAGTATTTAGAGGATTAGCAACTATATGGATTAATTTTTTTTTGGAAGAGGTGAATGAGGACAGAAAATCTAATGGCTTATTGTAGCAATACCTGTGCTGGCATGTAGACAGAGAAAAAGATTCTACTAGCTGAATTGAGCCATTCATTTTCTACTACATTATAAGTATTACTTCGCATTGCGGCAGCGCCAAGTAAATCTGACTAAGCAGTACGATGCAGCCGATCAACTCTCATATACGCAGAGGATATAGGGCCCTCTAAGGTTCCATGGAAAAGTCTGGACATTAAACTTAAAAGATGATGCTCACAATTTGACTATAATTTTGATCGTCCATGTATAAGTACCTGATGCACACTGTTTCTATCTAGCATCTTCTGGTGGATGCAACCAGGAAGTTTGAAGAGGAGAATGCCAGTTTATCTTGTCTTCGCCAGTTGATTACTTTTCAGTATCATAAGCATTGTCTAAAAGTATTCCTCGTGTTTTTTCTAAGCAAAGCATTAATAAAAGGAAGTTATTCGCTCTCAGTACGATTTTGTAATAATTTGCATTAGTATTTTTTATCATTTTGATTTAAGCGAAATCTAGCTTAGAATTAATCAGTTATGATTTTGGTATATTGTTGTCTTTTTTATATGCCATTAACTTATAAGCAATTTGCAGCAAATTACCCACTCACAAAAACGAATAAGCATATATCTTGAGTAACTGTTATTTTCTCTCTGTTTATAGTTTGTCCATTTTTTATTATTCGTCGGTACTCTTACCGATGATAAAGACTTCCTGATTCAAAAAGGGCGCAAAGAAATGTATCTTGATTTTCCGGCTGCTTAAAATATAGCTTTATGGCTTTTATCCGTTAATGTTTAATAGGGCGTGCAAAGCAAATCTGGTGAGCAGAGTGTGTTAGCTAGCTTTCCGATTTAATCTTAGCAGAAATGTAGCAGCTGCTCATTGGGAAAAGATCATTACAGAGATGAGGCGTCGCAATTTATGAAGCCGTAATTATGTGATGTTTTCCCTCATGGAAAAGTTAATGGCTCGATTTATCCGAAGCGCTTTTAATTACAGTTTCCCGAATGAATAAAGTTCACCAAGAAGAAAAAAAAATGGAATAACTCCCAGTCTTTTAATTTTAGTATGGGTAGTCTTAGTTCCAGAAGGATTTAGATACAGAGAGGCAGGATGCCTAAGTATAACAACTGTAGAGGTATATAAAAAAAATCGAGGTAAGTTTCTTAAATCCTAAAATTGAAATATTCATGAAGCCTATTTTGCAACTCTAATGCACCGTTTTTTTTTAATGATTTATGTGAAGGTTAACGTATGCTTGGTCAAAGTCAGAAGACAGTTCAGTAAATACAATTAGAGTTCATAAATAAATAAGTAAAGTAAACTAACAATAAAGATATGTAATTAACGCTTATAATGCGATTCATAAAGTGATAGAACTTGCTTTTTTATTTTCACTCTGAGGTGTTTTGATTTTTGCAGGACACACCGAGCCTTGAAAAAATTAGAACTCAAGAGACTGATTGATTTTAAAAATTGTAAAAGCAAGGAATATTAAAAAAAAATATTAAACAGATTTTTTTGAATTATACAACTGAAATATTGATATAGTCAATCTTACTGTACATTATATATATCTTTCTTGAGTAGGTTATGCTGATTGTGTTGAAGATCAATCGAATGATTGCATCTGTAATTAACAAATAGTTAACAAAAAAATTGAAAATAACAACTGAAAAATAGAAAAGATGAAAAAATAAATAAACTATAAGGGTATAAAAATATCAATGAAAACGCCCATTTCTAAGGAGCAGTTCTGAAAATAATCGCCTTTTTTTATTCCCAACAATTGCTTCAATGATTTCGATACAACAAGATTGGTTTCTTTAAAAACAAGAGCTTATTGCATATCTAAAGAGTGAAAAGATATTTCTCCTAAAATATAAAACTGAATAATCCATATAGAATTCAATCTTAAATTCCTATCTTCGATGAATGACTTAGGCCAAAGGACCTTCAAATTTAATTGCCAAAGGGAATATGAAGAAGTGAAATCGAACCAGATATTCTGATGTGAATTAAAAAAATGAATAAAATTTTTTAATGATGCTTTGTTTTATGAAATAGACTTATATTATTAAGTTTGCTTATTAGGTAATTTTTCTTTTTATCTTGAAACGCAGTATCACATTAAATTTATTCAGTATAAAATATTAAATTAATATATAACGGAAAACTAAAAAATTCAACTCATTCGACGTGATTTGATGGAGCCATTAATCGCATCAGGTTGTGAAATGTACGCAATTCCAAGATCTTTTGCTGAACTTTGAATATCTTCGGGCAAATGTGAAAAAGCAAAAATAATCAGAAAATCTGCAACATTAAATGAAAAATCTTCTTATATTAATTGCCATGGTGCACTTTTGACTTCAAATATCCTTATAACAAAAGAATAAAATAATATATTATTGAGAAATCTATAGAGCATTAATCGTATGGAAGAGATCGACTGAGGATCCTGAAGTTGAGCATATTAATTATTGCGCACGGGTACACGGTGCACGGTAGTGAAGATCCAACTCAATTGCATACAGTGCTTGCCGCGCATTCAACTCTAAAACTCAAAGGTGACAAGTATGACCTTTCACAATAAATTCTGCCAGTTGGACCGACATGAAAATGGACTAAGAAATCGGCGCGACCTCATCAGCTTGAACCTCGTCTTGGCTGAAGCAAGAACTGTTGATACAGCCACGTAGGCTTCTTCCTATTCTTCATCCATTGCAGTTATGTTTTTGGATTCTGCTTGCTGGCTTCATTAGCACACCAATTGTTCTGTTCCTCCGTGATATCAAACAGCGAATCTGTGAAAACTCGTCAAATTAAGTTGTTGTGGAGTTTACTTCTAGAATTTCTTGTAATTTTTATGAATGCTGCATGCATTTCAATGATTTCAATATACTGCTGTACAAAATCTCATCCCTTCAGTGCAGTACTGTCGCGAAACATCATTATTCAAAAACTGCATGAATGAAAAGGCTTGCGTATTATAACGTTCGTAAACCTTTGATCCCCTCAAAATTTTATCTTGTATAAAGCATCTCTCAACAACTGCTTTCGATTTTATCAATTATCCTAAAGTACCAATATATTTTGTTTCATAACGTAAAGTCTGGCTTTATCTGTACTGTAAAAATGATAATTTTTCATTATCATTTTCCACTGATAAGTAAAATTTTCATTAATTTATATGTAATTTTATACATTTTGCAACTGCCATAATAAATTTTAATGATTTAAGGGATTTTATATTTATATTTAACACGATAGTGAATTATTATACAATATTGTTTTTAAATTTTCTTTCTTTCACATGAGATGATTTTTACTCTACTGATATATTATTTTTTTGTCAAAGTAAATAGCTAATAATTCTGGCCTTCAAATTGCAACTTTTTGACTAGATTTATGCTAATTATATGATATTCCTTAATAAATAATAATCATTTCACTGTATCACATAGATTTTTCATATTTGTGAAACTAAAAATTTCAAATTAAAGATATTTTTAAAACCATATGCTTATAAAACATAATGAATTTACCATTTTAAAAAAATAACTTAGATAAAATACTCGGCAAAAATGAAATAAATGAAATTAAAGTCATATATATTTATCTAAATCTAAATCTAAATTGCATTATTAAAACTATACAAATTTATTTTACTTTTTATTCAAATGAACGTTTGTATCCCTTAAATTTTAAATTCGTTTAATGTCTCTTTTTAACTCCTCTTTCCTATAGTAATTTACTTTCATATTGATATTCCAGTATGCTTGTTGAATTTTCCCCATTATTTTATATTGTGTTTAAATCGCTCACTTTATTCCTAGCGCAACGAATCAAGAATTTCAAGAAAGCGCAATTATTTTTATCGCAATAAATATTAATAACTTTAATACTTAGCGCAATAAATATTTTTTTAAGCTCACGCTACTATCCAGTTCTTTAAAGTTTTGCAGCATTTTCTTCATTATATTGCAAGGATCCTCGTAATTTCACAAAGATTTCTGAGAGATGCATTTGGAACTCGCACATGCTTATTTTTATCATATCACGGACGACGAACACATCTTCTTTGATTTTATCTTTCGATAAATATGAAAAAAGATCAATTAAACATAGTATTCAATCAATATAAAGCATAATGAATTATTTTATTCAACTCTTATTTTTATGTTGGGAAGATCGAGGCAAAATGACGATGTTAACGTTTGGCCATTTTTAATGACCTCAGTTTTGGTCGTAAACTATTTTTCTTTGCATATATTATACGGATGCCATTTTCTGGCAATATACAAAATTTGATAAATTTTTATTTTATTACAATCAATATTATTTTGGTATTTTAAAAAGATAGTACAAAAATTTCTTCTTGTCTCACTACAGCGGTAAGATGATTTTGACCTCAGAGCAAAATGAGAATTCTGATAAAAATTGAATATATTTTTAATCTTAGAAAATATAAGACATTACACAAATTAATTCAATAATGTTAAGCACTTTTGTGGAATAGTATGCTATTATAGCTACCGATCCGCCTGAAGGCAAACGGAAAAATTCTGAATAACTTGACAGTTTCGATAGCATTGACAGGGAGCTAAGGTTGAGTCCAAAGGATCAGGACAGGCCATGGCACAACCCTCCCGTAGGAGGCACATCCCGTCATCGGTAAAGGGTAGTCACCGCACACCATTTCTGTACGCATCAGGACGGCGAGAACCAATCGCCATTCCGAAAACTTGTCATCCCCACATCTGAGGTGCCCCCCTCGGGGAATGGAAAAGTATGTAATGAAAGTTATTGTCTTTAAAACTCTAATTCATGATAAATTAATATAATTCAAAAGTAGGTTTTTTTTTTCGTTATTAAAAATTGAGCACAACTTTCATTCTTAAGTCTGAGCATCCCTTGTCTTAAGTATAGTTATTGCGGAATTCTATCCTAATTTGGCATTGGAGGCTGAAATGGATATCACAGCATGCAAAAACTGCACTGTATTTCCTTAAGAAAATTTAAATCATGTCATGAGTGGGGGAAAAAATATCAGTTTATTAGTAACAAGGCCTTTCTTTGCATATCGCCCTTCTTGAATTTGTTGCTTCAAATGATCTTGTTGTGCCTTATGCGTTTCCTTTGGAACTAGCATAGCTTTAAAAGTTGATATCGTTCAAATATTACCTGTATGTCTATGTGACTTATAGCATGATTTGAAACAGTTAGTGGATCATGCTCAACAAATAAATCGTACAAAATAAATAAAAAATGAAGAAAAACAGAAAACAAAAAGAAGAATTTGACGAAACATCCCGGTTACACTAATTATCATGTCCCGATTGGATATGTTAAAAGACTTTGATTATTTTGTAAGAATGAACAAGATTGTGATGCAAATAAATTGTGAATATAAAAAGTATATTATCTGAGGTAGTCATGTAGAAGAAAGAATGGCCCAATACATTCCCTGCTAATAAGCGAAATCTGTTGTTGCAGACCTTGGAAGTAAAGACTCATCAGTCAAAATGTACAAACATCATCTGACACAAAAAAACAAAAAAAAAACAAAAAAAAAAAAAAAAAAAACCACAAAACAAAACACACAAAAAAAAACGAAATGGCTGTAATGGCTTTTCTGCACAGTAATATGAACATAAATTAAGTCATTCTTATCTCTTTTTCCACTAGTCAACTTCTACTTGTTTCCCTTACAAGAGTGATAAGAGGATATGTTTTGGATCTATTACGTCGAATCATATTCTTTGGTCCTGAATTAAAATTTTTCCTTAGATGCCATTCTCTTTGCATCCTATGTTAGTTTTTAAATCTGACAATATGGGCTGGGCGGAACAGGAATACTGATATCACGATTAAAACTTAATAATCTTCACAAATCTGTTATTTAAGTTTTTGAAATTTTGTTTTTATTCATGAAGAAGTTGAGATTTTCTTTCCTTTTTGGGATTTTTAAAAAAATTACCGAATGAGGAGAGGAATTTACAGAAGAATATTACCATTACGAAGTATAGCACCTTTTAAGCTTCGCTTACAAGAGCCAAAAAATAATGTTCCTTTGGATGCATCATAATCAGTGGTGGAAGATAAATGAGATAAACGTCCTGGAATATCTATATCGTTTACATGTGATTCTTTTCGAGGGGAAAAAAAAAGGGTCAATTTTTTTCTCACTTTCTGTAGTAAGAAAAAGTTCGTAAAAGTAGCTAGTTAATTTTTACAGTTACAAGACGATCCTAAAACTTAAGAACTTTCTTATGAAAAGTTTAAATCGCCATTAAGTTATTTAATTAACCTTGTATAAATTTTTATGTTTTAATAACTATTTGGGGGCTTATGTTCAAAATTTTGAATTCATTACTGCTTAATTCGTCAGAACTAGATGATGATGCATATAGAATGTCTTCAATGCATGTAGAAGGTATAGATACGAATAAATTAGGTGCAAGTTTAATAGCTGAAATAATCATTCGATACACAATATTCGCTTTGTTTTTGTTGTTGTAGCTTTTTATTATGTTTATTTTATACTTATTACCATAATTTTACTCAGATATTAATTATAAAATATAAGAATGTATCTTATTCTATAATATTTTTAAATAATAATAATTTATTAATAAATTGACATTTCAACTAAAGTTCATTTAAATAATAATAGAGTTTAAAATAGTTTTTTTTTTTTAATTTGTGAAAATTCTGTGAGCGGTAGCTCGTTTTTGTGGTTTGTCTTATTAAAAGATATGTCATTCTACAAAGCCCAGATTCTTGTTGTCCTGTGATATCCCTAGACCAAAAAGTTTTAAGCACGTATTAACAACAAATTACAGATTGATTTTACAATTGAGTTTGCTTTTTTAAATCTGAAAGTATCTCAAATAAATTTAACAAAAAAATATAAAAATACTATTTTATTATAAGTTATTTTCTACTTTTTAGCTATTAATTTGTTATTAAATATCATGGTGTCTTGAAATAAATGTTCTTTTTTCATTTTCAGTAACTGCAGGTCCCAAACGTATAGAAACGTTTTGTTATCTAGAATGCGGAGGTGTGTAAAATTTCAATAAATAAATAAATCTTTGCACTTCAATGAAATGATTAGAAATTTAGAAAAATTGATTACAAAATTTCATCTTTAAGAATATGAAATAAGTCAAATTCAATTAAAGTTTACGAATATAAAATT
This sequence comes from Argiope bruennichi, assembly GCF_947563725.1. NCBI lineage: Eukaryota > Metazoa > Arthropoda > Arachnida > Araneae > Araneidae > Argiope > Argiope bruennichi. Next base: position 86,581,005 of record NC_079163.1, on the reverse strand, counting down.
ACGTGTCAGTCTAGTTTACATTAATAATCATTTGTACTATGTTGAAGTTCATTTTTATTAACTTGAAATTAAAATAAATAAATAAAATTCCTAAAGTAATATTTTATACATTTTATTTTATAATATTATAAAATAGAATTTTAAAAACTTGAAATTTCAAAAGAGCAACAATATCGAAAAAGCAATCTTTTGAAAAGCAATTCTTGAAAGAATTCTTTTAGAAAAAAAAAAACGTATTGTATATTTTGGGTTCAGAACAAATATTCTGGAAAGAAAACGACAACAACAACCTTTCATCCATTCGTTGTTCGGAGATAAGGCGTAAAACTGCAGTAAAATTTCAGAACACCTTTCTTTTTCAAAAAAAGATGACGTCTTATTAGTGAATGCAAATTACGTCTTTACACTGTATAAAAATGCGAAATTTCAGAACTCCAGAGGGTACTGAAATTCTTACAATGTAGGTATATTTTTTCAAAATTTTACACCCTATTTATGCATCCGTCGAGTACCTGTCTGCTGTTATTACGCAAAAGATTTCGTGAAAAAGTTTTATAGCCCACCCTTATGCTCATCCTACTAGTCTTCAAACAGCATCTCTTGGTTTAAAAAAATTGTTTATATGCTCTTTTTTTGGAAAATAAAGGTAAGTTAGCAATGTGTTGGATTTATTTCATTTCTTCCTGAAATATAATGTTTTGAAATAATAAAAACTGAGTAGACGCTTGAAATTAATTGTCCTATTGCTGTGAATTATGCCCAATGAATTTTTTTCATGTAAATATCAGATTTTATTCTTGCTTTAACAATAATTACCTAAAATAAATATATCAATCCTTAAATATAATAGTGCATGATACTTATTTTTATAAACTTTCTTTGGATTTTCATTAATATAAATGAATTTTTTGATAAAAGTAATGACCTTTGGAGTTTATATATTCAGATTTTCTTTAGATATAGAGTAGTTTAATGATAGTTTCTCCAAATAGCGCAGAATACTGAATGGCTTTATATAAAATCAAGAAAGACGAATTTTAAGCACATTTAGTTGAATGAATCATTTTGAATCAGTAATTCTTCTCATTAATGTATTTCGATATTATATTGATTGCTAAAAACAAGTCTAAAGAAAATTTATGAGTCAATAATTTGCAAACAAATGAAGATGAAACAATGCCATTTGATAAAAGCCATATCTATATGAATTTTTTTGTCACTAAACCAGAATTTATGGATAGCGAAATTTAGAAATTAACATATACAGGAAACATGTATGTAATGAGATCACATAGAATAACACATTGGTAGGAATAATGGGTTAGTAATGCTAAATGTATAGTTTTCCTTCAGAATCTAGACTGTCACTTTCTCTCAGCATTAAACAACTTTTCTCTTTTTTTACTCTTTCTTATAATAGTATGAGAGATAGTGCACAGTTCTGTGAAAGAACGTTCTTTCGTGTGTAGTTGAGCTTTTAGACGCAGACTACTTATATCTTTTCAAATGTGAAATATTCCAAATACATTGCCGTCTAGTGGCTTTGAACTAGTAATTTGGGAACTTCGTTGACAATAAGTCAAGGAAAAAAAGCCAGTTTTTATTGTTTTCTTCCTGCGTACATTTTTTCATTTTAATTTTATGAAAATTATTGAAATGTAAAATAATTACGTTACCTTGTACATGAACATTAACATCGTTATACCGTGATTAACACTTTCTTTACCATTTCACATTGTTATTATTATATGCGATATCCCAAAATAAATTTTGCAGATAGTTAATTCATTTAGTAGTTACTTTTTTAAAGAAGTATTTGGTTGAACAATTTATATATTAATATATTATTTAAAATATAATATAATATATTAATTATATATAAATTAATATATTAATTATATATAAATTAATATATTAATTATATATAAATTAATATATTAATTATATATAAATTAATATATTAATTATATATAAATTAATATATTAATTAAGTCAAACTTCTATCTCAATAGTTCTGCAATATACTGTAAGAAACTGAAGCCTTTGAGAATGCACTAATAAATTAATGCTGCTTGATAGAATTGTGAAAGTTATTAAATTTGTGCTATGAAGCGTTGAGTTATGAGAAAATAATGTATACTGATTATCGTCAAATATGTGGTTAGTAGATTATTTAGGTAATCATATATATTATGATATCTATGATTGCTTATGAAAACGAGATGTTTTCAGAGAATTAGCAAGAATATACTTTAGAGTGAAAAAGGATCGTAAAAAAAGAGAACCATATAGGCAGTCTTTTTTACCAATCCAGAATGGTAATTAGATTTAATAGTTGATCTGAATTAAAAATGGTAACATTTTCGGAATTCTGATTAAAACAGATAAAAGAAGAGAGAATTCTGAAGTTGCATAAATCAATATCTGTGTTTTATTGTAATTATTTTTCCAAACTTGAACATTCCTAAAAATTAGTATGTTTTGAATTACAATTTTTTTTTTATCTATTTGTTACTTCATACTTCTATAAAATAAACTATCACAAAATGTGTTAAGAAACTACGCACAAAGAACTAACTCCAAAATTTCAGTTCTGAAGTTTTTACTTGTTGTCTAAATGGAAAAACAGAAACCCGTATGCTACACCCATTGCAAACAGATGGCAAATAAATAAATTGAACGTCAAAGCTATTAAAAAAAATAAAAGAAATAAGCAACCAAACAAGTATTTTTGCGCCTGGTAAAAGAAAAGAGGAGGAAAAAAAGATCAAAATTACGTGACACCCTGAAAAAGGTTTTCGTTTCTGAATTCAACTAATGAAATTTGATTTGGAGCTGACCACGAATTTCTTTTTGGCTGAAACAGAAACTTTCTGGCTTTTCAGCGAAATGATACGGAGAAAGAAAAAGAAAACATCTTTGTTACGCAGAAATGTTGCTTCTTCAAGTATCAGAGTCGTTGGTCATTTTGAGATTTCTTCTTCAAGAAATGGAATTTTCTTCCTTCAAGAAGGATCGGCGTTATATTTTTTTTATTATTAATAATTTGAAATGTAGGTAAAGCCAGTTCAGTTATAATAAGTACAAATTCGAAAATAAATTAAATATTTCTTTATACATATTCTTCCAATTGTAATTTCAGAAACAAGACACTTCCACATACATAATGCATGCATCATTTTCTGATTTCTTTAATAAATTATTCGCTACTTTAATTAGTTAATAATTTTCTGACTTATTAAAAACTTTTTTTTAAATAGATAAAGAAGCTGCTCGTTTATATATAAAGAGGTATAGAGAGCTCTGATTAGAATTTTGATTTCAGTTGGAGATGAAATCTCTTAGAACATAGATGAAATCGAATGTTACTGAAAATGGAATTTATTATGTATTTGGTTATGCTGCATTATGCAACTGTTAAATTTATGCTGTATCAAAATTTATGATTGCATTTAGTGAAGAGATGTTTATTATTGCTTTCTAATACTCTGAAGAAAATATTTTCATTATGATTTAAGATTTATCGTAAGCAATAAACATTTGTACATTCAGAGTTTTAAATTACCCTTCTTCCTAGAAATTTTCTTTTAAAAAGAGGTATACTGGTTCTACATTCAATCGAAATCATTTTATTGAGCTACTTAGAAAGTACTATTATAAAAAAAACTATTGCGTGTTTTTGCCATTGAAAATATTTTCTTGAAAGTATCAGTCTTTCTAACAACAGTTTGTTATTAGGAAGGATATATTTAATCTTTAGTGTCTGAGCAGTTACATATTATTTGTACTTTGTCATGGAAAGATATTGATGATAAAAGTCTATATTCAGTGATGTGTCTTTAATGATAAACACGTTAGTACTTTCCTTAAAAGTAGTACTTTCCATGTTAGTATTGTCCTTAAAAGTATTGATGTATGTTAGGAAAAACTGATGCATGTCACAATTATATCTAAGTAACTAAAGGACATCAGTATTGTTAACGTTGATGTATCGTCATGTATTAATATTAATGAATGAGGCATAATATTGCCATATAATCTATGAATTTGCCACAGTTGAAGTTAGTTTCCTTATCATCAGTTACATATATCAGTTACAATATTTTTTTGGCAACCTCAAAAAATGATTACAGTGATTATTACAGAACGTAATAGTTTTGAGAATAAGTTAAGTAGATGGTCGGTAAACATATCATGGAAGAAAAGTTATGGGTAATTCTTGTTTAATTAAATTATAAATGAATACCATTAATCAAATTCTGAGTTAGGAACCTAAAGTATTGTTTATCATATTTACAAACGAACTTTTTATGTATTTGTTTCTTAGTGCGTTCCTTGGTTGTTGTTGTTGTTTATAATGGTACTTGCCATGCACAAGCTCGCTGGCGAAGTCAGCGATTTTAAGCCAAGGGAGCGTCTCTTGTTTTTAGTAGCGCCAACTAGGGCCAAGAGTACGTCTTAGCTACTCACACATCTCATTCGCTTGCACAACCCCTTGTGTTCCTTGGTGAATGTATTAAGGTATCCGACAAGGTTATAAAATGATTTTTCTAGAAAATTTTGATTTTTTTTTTTTTTTTATGATCTGAAAATAAAGTCCAAATTTCGTAGATCCTAAAACAGGCTTTGTTTTTAATATATGTGAGATAGAGTTGTAGATACAGTAGTTTCAATACTACACAACAACAGTAGTTTCAATAATACACAACAAATAAAAAAAGACATTGGAAACAGTAGTATTTTTAACCCAAAATGAGCGATTTATTTTATGTTTGCCGTAAAATTCTCCAAAATAATATTTGATATGTTTATATTATATCACAATATCTATTGAACTGTAGTTTGTTTATTTTTGGCATTGCATTTGAAAGAGTACTTAGATAAAGTACTTTTGATAAAATAAGTTTCCAGCGCGTTTGGATGAACTAATTTACAAGTACAATATCTAAACACATTTTTTGAGGAATTAATATTTTACTATGATTGATTCATGGGAAACAATGATATCTCAAAATCAATTCAATAAAATTTCATGAAATTTGGTATGCATGTATCAATACCTTGGAGAGTGTGATAGACAACCGATTTTAAGGTAGCTTCATTTAAACATGTTTTACAGACACTTTAAGTTCAAAACATAGACAAATTTTGACAAAAAAATAATCATTAACGGCAACTTCAAATGCTCATAAAAGTTTTATTTATTGAAATAATTTTTATCTTGCGGTCTGTTACATTTTATGTAGTTTGAGCTATAAAGTGAAATAAAAATTTGAATGTTTCCATTATTTTTTAGCTTTCTCTGTTTTTCCTAACACTGAAAATTTTGCTAAATTTTCATTAAATAAACAGTTTTTTTTTCAAAAATTAAAAGCAATGAGTTAAATTTTTTCTTCTAATAGTGACCATCGAAATCTGTTTTAGCTATTTTGTATGGTAAAAAATGTTTATTTAAATTTCGTCTTCGAACCTAATCGGATACCTTAAGTAATAAGATTTAATTAGAAAATATTTAACTATTGAATATATATATATATATATAATCAGCTTCTATAATATCTAAAAGAACAACACCAACAACAACAAAAAACAGACCATCCAACAGAACATTATCACACACATTTCGGTGAATAAGCACAGATATTTTATTTCTTTACTTATAATTTAACTCAATTAATTTAAAACATTTCCATTGATTACCAATACATGGCGAAAAGTAAACACCGTTTGCTTTGTCAATTTGAATGAATAATGCTAGAAGTCCATACATGCAACATCTCGAGGAATGCATTTTAAAAATATGAAGATCACAAATCATGAAATAGAAAGGAAGCTCATCCCTTGATTCGGATTGGAAAAAAAGGAAAGCGTCACCAGTTCTGATTGGCTGTGAAGTTAACCATTTCAAAGCTCCACTTTTGACTTTCTCTATTTTGATCGCAAGGGTTCATAAAAATTTCACGTGACTCGAAATCACAGTCTAGACATCCGCCAGTCAAAAGATGAATTAAATGGCTCGTTTCCTGAAATAAATACATTCATGAATCAGTTAAAAGTTTCAGTAAAAACAGAAGAAAATATAGAACAGTCGATTTATCACTGGCAGTGTATCTGTAGTTCGTTAATGGTTATGGTTTGATACATTTATAATAGATTAAGCGCCTGTCTTTGACATTTTGTCGTTTGTCAAGTAAAATACTATCGACCATGTTCAAAGAAAAATTGATTGATATAGCAAACAATTGTAATATTCAGGAAGTGATAGGAATATACAAATCAGAACATTTAAGTAAATAGAAACATTTTCCATAAGAAAAAAAATTCTATTAAGATTTAATTATAAAGTAAATGATTGATTTAAATCAAATTACTTAAAAATTATATTGATTTGATTTTTTTTCCATTAACTTCAGCTAATAGCTACAGGATGCCTTCAGCTAATAGCTTGAAGCTACAGGATGCCTGTTAGGGATAAATTAGTATTTTTCATTAACAGCCAGATGACGAGGAAAATACTTTAGACTATTTTCTAAATTCTCGGTCCGGTCCAAAATCTGATCATATTATAAAACAATGTATAACAGAGAAAGTAAATTAAAGTTTTGAAAATGGATATTAAACTCTTTATTGTCATTCGCATATTTTAAAAATTTCTTTCTATGTTAGTCTTTTATCTACTAATTAACATACCACCGGTATTCCCTCGAGTCTCAGAATGCTCTTGAATAAAACTGGATTAATATTACTCCAAAGTGAAAGATTCAGATGGTTCTATTGAATCTTCAGAATTTTCGTTGTCTTTAATTATGGATATTGTATGCATTACGAATTTATTTTTTCTACAGCAAATATTTTCTTCTAATCTGTCGATAGATGTTCTTTATCATTTTGCCATGGAATTTAAATGCACAGATTCTACTTTCGTTATTTCATAATTCACACTCATCATCAATTCATTAAGAATACTCAAGATTCGATGTTTCACTTCTCATAATTAGAAAAGAATTAGTATCGAAGATAGAATATTTGCTGCTGCTTTTATAAGGCGAAGGAAAAAAAAAATCCACTCTATTGATTTACTAATTCCCAAATGACTTATATCGCTTTGGCTGTTATTGCGAATACTAAGGAGAAGTACAAAAAATAAGAATGGTTCGTATTGGTTAGAATAAATTGTCTGGAGTTAATAAAACCCTGGGCCAATTCCAGTATAAAATGACCCTAGGGAGTCACCTAAGAGCTCCATAATCATGGGGCTCTTTCTATTAGATAGAATCAACGCAGAATGAATATTACGCATTTAACTATAAATGCATTTTTATATATACTATGAATCATTGGTGTTAAAACATAAATTAATGAAAATTATTGACAGAAAGCGTTTTTCTCTTTTTTATTCGTGTTTTAAATACTGCTTTACTAATTTTAAAAAAATCGTTTTATTCTTTTAGAAATGGCAAAGTTAGTAAAGTTACAATGGTTTACATATGATATGATTGTAGTGTTGGCTATACTTGTAATAATTATTGTTAAAGGACGAACGAATTTCTAGTTCTCTGCAACATGCAGTCTTGTGCTGGCCGAGATGGAACTCTGATTTTCAGCACAGAGACATGCTTAAGTTGTAATGAGCACATCTAGTACGGAACTGAAAAAATTACCACTTCGTATTTCCACAATTGGTTTCCCTGCATGTCGTGGCATTTCCATAGAACGACGGGAGCTCTTTTTTCCGAGCTGGAGACATCAAAGCATAAATTTCTTTTCAGAGGACGGATATCTTTATGCCAGGAAAGGACAAACTGCTGTGATGGAAAAAGAATTAAAAACTCTTAACACAATGATGAAACTGATAACTGGTTATTAACAGATAAAATAAATAACAGCGAACAGGAAATGGAGCGAAGAAAGTCACGGAAGAAAATGTTTGTCATAAATATTTGAATTATTGAAATAAGCGGTTACGAATTAATTTTATGATTGTTCTTGAGACAAGCGATTGAACATTATGATAATGTAATCATAATGTTCATAATGTGATGAGGTCCCTTATTAACAATGCTTAAATAAATATGACATATAAATAAATAAAGTGAATCAATGGTTATTAAAAATTCTAATGATAATTAGTTTATACTATACTTCTCTATAAGAAGCCCAACAGTAAAAAATAACGTAAATTATTTATAATAAAAGTAATATAATTTTTTAAATAAGTGTGATATTTTGACAACATACTGATTTAATTGGACTTTCACAGGATATTTTTTTTTTTTAATTTACTAAGAGAATGTATGTTTAAAAGAAAAAAATTGTATCTTTGATTTGTCTTAAATAACGAGCAATAAAAATCCTTCACCTCTTATTTATTTAATTGTTGAAGTTCTCGCACTTTTGTTTCTTTTTTTAAGTTACTTCAATAAAAAGCGAAACCAGTAATCCAAAATTTCTTAACTGTAATTTTTTTTTATTCCGAAGAAGGTTTATCAAAAAGAACTCTTTAAGCCATTTATTTTAAATGACAGTTTAAAGTATTTCTGGAGAGACCTTTAATTAATATTTTTGATATTAATAATTCATTTTTAAATTCAAAAATATTTTGGTATTGCTCCTTTTATTTAAGTCTAGTCTATAACGAAGTGGCTTAAGTTTTTTGATATTACTACATCGAAGTAAATCGTCCAGATCTACAATATATTATTTTTACGAATATTATATATTTTTATTATATTTACCAATATATTTATATTATATTTACCAATATATTTATATTATATTTACCAATATATTTATATTATATTTACCAATTTTTATTATTGTTCATATCGTAAAACTTTGCTCAGTATTTTTCTATATGAAAACTATCTATATATATCTGTTTTCTATATATTCTCTATGGAAATGATCATTTTCCATTGATAACTTGGTTCAACTTGCTATTTTTTGCAAAAAAATATAGATCGCATATGTATTAACCCTAAATGTGGTTAAACTTCCCATTTAAACCATGAAAAAGAAAAAGAAAAAGAGACGCATTTGATAGATAATACTAGGGGAAGCACAGAGTTCTTCAAATCTGCCGATTCCGAATGTATGGGAGTTAAATTAATTGGGAAGAATGCACGGTTCTCCTAACCTACTGAGTACCATACAATTTCAAGTATAGAAAAAAAATCTTTGATAGCCGGAAAGCGATTTTTTGCTATTGCATTAGCATACTCTGAAGGATCTCTATGAGTGTAAGCATATCTGAACGTTCAAAAGTAGCTCTACCCGTTTTTGCTTTGCCATCATCCTAAACCAATCACCTTAACGCACCAGTTTCAACTGCACAATCTGTTACAAAAATCTGTTACAAATTACGATCTCCTCTATCTGTTTCTAAATTTACACCAAATATTTCAAACTACTTCGTTTAGTTTTCACGCAAATCAATTTTCAATGGAAAAGAAACAGATAATGCTGTTTGTAATCTTACTTGTTCTCCTTTCTGATTTGCATCGTCTCTAATGCATTTCTCTAAGCCAAACCGTTCTTTTTGTCCTCGGTTCTTCGTATCAATGCATAAATTCGATCCCAAATTTCGAATCTGAAAATAACAAAGGAATAAGAAAAATTTGAACTTCAATAAGGAACCGATTAATATAAAATTGATACTTTTTTAAAGAATTTTTTTATGAAAGTGTTTTGTAGTAAATCGGATATTCTTAATTTAAAAGCGATATCTGAACAAATTTTCCCCTTCCGCATTTTGACTTTAACAAATTGCTTAACAACTGTGTAAGAATAATTTCGCATTGTAAATATTCAATTTATATTCAAGTTATGTTTTTTTAATTGAATTAAAGTAATCATGAACATAGCAACAGGGTTTCTATCTTATTTATAAATGAACTGATGTTTCTATTTATAAGCAAAAAGGAACCAGTTTGAAGCAAATTTCTGAGGTATGACTGTTTCACAGGGAATTTCAAAATGGGGCGTTTCATTGCTTCAAAATTCAATATTGCATTCTAAGGATTTTGTTATGCAATAAAAATTGTAATGTAAAGCTGGCTCGATCATGGATGACAAATTAAATCCTCTTAGGTACAGTTGACATGTTCTTAATTGCACAACTACCTTCATATAAAATACCAGTTAGTCTTAAGTTTGAAATTAATTGCTTAAACTAGAAAAGTAAAAGAGTATATAAGTTTATGTATAAAGCAACCAATAAAATTATCAATGTTTTAATGATATAGCATATCTAAATCTACCTTTTATGACACTATTTGGTACTTAAAGATTGTTCTTACATATTCAAATAATGATAGAAATGACGAAACAATTAGCAACCGAATGGAAACAATAGACAAGATTATGACATAACACTTTGTTAAAATAAACTAAGCAGAAAATCATAATAGGCCATAAATAAACTGCTATTATATTATACATCATTACGTAGGTATGGTTTAAATGCGCTGCTAAGGTCAATATGACATCGAATGCAAAATAATGTCTAAATATTTATCAGGGCGATCAACAAATTCCCATTGTTTTGATGATCTAACTGATTTTGATGCGACTCCTTTATGACAGCAAGTTTGGTATTTTATGGATGTTAATATATACAACAGACTCTGGTACAAAACTGTTTAAAAGTCACGCTTTGTATAAATATTCGTTAATGGAAACTGCATGATACGTCACATTTGTTAACAATGGACTCCTTTGATAATCTATTTCCCGCTTCCTCATATTTCCTGTTAGGCTTATGTTTTTGCACAAAACAGATAGAATCTATTGTATATACGTATTTTAATATTTATTTAAAAATAGAAGTAAATAAAAATGCAATTTTAGCAAAACCAATCATTAAAAAACTTTTTATCTGTATCCTGAAAAATAAAATTTTTAATTCACTTATTTTCTTCTTTATACTATTTAATTTATAATTATTATAAATATTATGGATACTTGACACAATTTTTTTTCCTCAAATTTGCTACAAGATGGCGCCACATATGTGGAATTAAAATTTTAATGAAATAAGAATCTAATAAATAATTAAGTTCTGAAAGTATTAATGTATTTTACTTTCACCGCGAATACGAATTGCGCGAAGTCGCCATCAAATAACCTGGGAAAATTCGATTACGAAATTTCATCTTTACAAACTGAAACGAGTTAAATTAACACTAAATTTACTTCAAAACCATTGATGGTTCAAATGTATAGGTGAACTGTAGGTGTGTTTAGTAGTAAATAAAAATAGAAAAAAAAATATTATACCTCCCCTTTGGCGTAATCAGGGGGCTCCACTGGAGGGTATTTCTTTGGCAGATCAAAAGCTATCGTTTCAATAAACCATCTGAAAGGTTTGCAGTTCAACCGCTTTCTTAAGTTCTTTTGTTCAGTTAGATTGCCAACTTCTAGATCTCTGTAATGTGGTCTCCTCATATATAAATATTCTTTATACTCATCCATCCAAACTTCTGCCACACGCTTATAATTCTAAAACAACAAACAGTTTGGGAAATGAGAATGTAGAAGAATAGAACTTTACTTGAGATTTTCTTTTCAAAAAATGCCAGAATTTAAATAATTAAGACGCATTTATAAAGAATCAATACAGAATATTTTATAAATTATCTAGTATCATTCACTTAAATTAATAGTAATTCAGTATAATCTTCTAATTGTATAAATAATCACCAATCGAAGATAGCAGATGCTAAACATTAATTTAAAAACATAATATCTTATTGCCACTAGAATAAAAGTATGATCCTCTAGCATTTAGTTCTAGATTTAATGAGTGATGGTTTGAAGATCACATGATGCCTGCTTATTCTAAATTAAAGATAGTTTTAATGGCGGAATGAAAAAAACTTTCAGTAAAGAAAAAAAAATCTCTAGCAGCTCCTTATGGATAACATACGAATTAAATGCTTAAGATTACAATTTTAAAAACAAAGTTTTTATAATGTAACATTCTTTGCATCTCAAGATTAATATACTGAATTTTTTATAACAACCTTTTGAATTTTGAAATGAGTGCGAAATGAAGTATTTTATGAAATATAATTTTCACAAAACCTACTGCATGGATTAAAATAGTTTTGTGGCCCTAAAAGAAAAAAAAAGTAAACGACATCAAACTTTGGTCGAAAGTACCAAAATTATGATCATAAAAAATAATTTAAAAATCTCGAATGTAAAAAAGGACAATGCATTAGTTAAATATTTTTTCTTGCTATTTTCTGCTTTTCCAACAACGACAGTAACGATCAGTAACGACAAAAGTAAATCGCTTATTCCATACGATATGCTATGAACGACTAACTTTCAATATCATGTTTACTGGTATTTAATTATACCACACTATTCTAAGCCTAATCAGTTTATTTTATAATCAAAATTACCGACTGTGAAAACGTAACTATGTTATTTGAATAAGTAGCTATTTATTAATCAATAAATGCTCTAATTAGGCAAGTTTTCCGTTCATTTGATGATATTTTCAGTTAAGTCTCAATAATAAGATACCATTAATACTAAAATTATCTTTAAAAATAGTAGACCGGTACAATATTCAGTTTTCAGATTTAATGAGTATATTATGTTTTCATAACATTTGAATATCCCCCCCCCCCAAAAAAAAAAAAAAAAAAGAAATAACAGATTTATTACTTAGTTTTGTGAAATCATTGAAAATTGTATTGACTTTTTAATATAAAGAGTTCTGAAAATTAGAAATCTCAGTTGAACAGACAAAATTAATTTTCTAATAAACATAGTTATCTGGAAAAACTTAATATGATTTGCTTACAAGAGTGTATTTAATTCAAAATTTATAATGATCATACAACTGGACACAATGATGAAATTTAGATGTTAAATAAAACATAATTACGATTCCAGAACATAGTATAAATCTATAAATATTGTCAACTGCAAATAAATGAAAAGCACTATCACTTTTTAGCTTTTATCTGAAAGCGGAACTTAAGATTATTTATGAATAAGAATAGGACGAAAAAATAATTATATCACTCGAATGAAATGCCCTTAAGTAAACTTTTTTTTTAATTTTGAAGAAACTAAAAAATAAAATACTAACGAATATTAGCTTTACAGAATAAAGTAATAATGAGCTCTATGCGAAATTTACTGATTTTTTTTATGTTAAAATTCTTTGTTAGATTAATTAATTGAAGTTTAATTAACAAAATAATCAAGATTCCAGAATTAAAAGAACTATCGTTATTTTTGAAAGAAAACAACTAATCATTATTTTTGATTTGACAACTAATATCACTTGTCAAATCAAAAAGAATTATTATTACTTATTCAATGCACGGAAATAAAAAAGGGAGCTCAAATTTTCCACCAATCAGAATATGCAGGGCTTTTTTATGCTCCCATTTCCTTTGGAAAATTTTTAAAAAGTTTTACTAACTAAATCTTTAATAAAAAATTTTTTTGAAACTTTTCCCTGAAAGGAATTTTAGAAAAATTTTATTTCCCCTAGAAACATTCATGAAAAAGTTATATCCGTGCTTTAATCAATAATAATTTTTTTCGCATGTTATTTCAAACGAACAAGTAAAGTTTCTTAAATATTACATATTTTTAATTTTATTACTTTTTTGTATCACATAAAATAAAAGGTCTGTTAAATGAATGCAGATACTAGAATTCCAAAAAGTTTCCTTTTGGGAGAAATGGAAAAAAAGTAAGCAGTCATAAAAGTATATTTAGTAACGCCATAAAACGCTGGAATAATTTTATAAGAGATTTAATGTAAAACACAGAAAAAATATTCATTAATTATTTCAAATGAAACATTTTTCAGGGAACGAAGAATATTTTTAATTTCTTCATTCATTTTTAATAAGTCGTTAGTTTAGGGTTATTTTACACGAATAAAGAACGAACTCATTTCACTGTTTTGCTTATCCAAATCTTTTTACTTTTCTGATGATTTTTTTAAAAGATTTATAATGAGCTCAAAAAAGTTTTTATAATTTCGTTTAGAAGAATAAATATGTATTTCTTACGAAAGTGAAAGGTAATGAGTATTATAAAAAGTCAAAATAAAATAATTATAACTATGCTATTTTAAAATAACTGCGTAAATATGACAACATATTATTATCATAGTTATAATAATATTTTATTATTACTACTATAATAAAGCTTTATTTCCTTTTAATTCTAGAAAAGAAAATTGAAATAAAATAATTTTTCTTAGCATATATTCACATTGGCTAATTCACCTTGAGTTATAAATTTTACAAGAATGAATACATGAAGCACACTCTTATTCTGTATAAAAGTTCATCATTATAAGGCTTGAGCTGTTAATTAATGGAAGTAAAGAAATATTTTCTTTTTGTGTTAACAGATGTAACAAATGGAAATAATGAAAAAAACTTACCTGACATTTTCTAATTATGCTCTCGTCTAAAATGAAGTAAAATAAAGCTTTGCCTACTTTCTTAAAAAAATTCTTTTCATACAAAATCATTGTGGAATTGAACTACAGAAAATGTTTATACATTTGATTGTTACAGAAAATATTTACACAAGTTGGTAATAATTTTAACAACACTACAAAATATATTAAATAAATGAATTATTTGTTAATACATTCTGTCGTGGAGTTGTAGATAGTAAAAACTAAGTAAAAGATGATGACATTCTTTTTTTTTCAGCTGAAATGAAATTAATTTTGACATGATCTTCTATTTTCTCATAAACAGAAGAGTTAGATTTATTTTTAAGTAAGCAGCATTTGCAGAGGTAGTTAGCCTTATGTTTTAGTAAGTTGTCGCCGCTTGATTGGACGACAGACTACCATTGTTCTATTTTCCCTTTGTGTATTCCTTAGAGAAACGAGTAGCGCGTGATGCCGTATGATTTCAAAGTGTTTCATTTCTTTCTGATGTATAAAATGTTGGAAAGTTCAGATAGAAACAGTTTCAATGGTAGATGTAAGCAGAGTTTAAAATCGAGCACAAAAGCTCAATAAGG
Source organism: Argiope bruennichi (assembly GCF_947563725.1). Classification (NCBI taxonomy): domain Eukaryota; kingdom Metazoa; phylum Arthropoda; class Arachnida; order Araneae; family Araneidae; genus Argiope; species Argiope bruennichi. Next base: position 86,565,981 of record NC_079163.1, on the reverse strand, counting down.
GTAAAAAACTCATGAAGTGATTTTTCTTTAGGAATTTTTAAGAGTAATTTTCCTTTTATTTCTGTAGCATTATGCTAGTTCAAAATTAGAATAAATTCAGTGATGTTGTGTTGGAATCAATTTCTGTACTTATATATTTGCTTATCGCCGAGGCGAGAGATACCGGCAAATTCTTAATAATTCAAGGATGAAGGTTTCCTTTTGGTCCGTTCCTGTTGTACTTTCAGTAGAATGCGAGTCGTATCAAAATTCTCATTGCGGATTATAGGTAGTTATTCTATAACAGTAAATCTGACGCTTGCTTCTTTTAAGATGAATGTCACTACATGTTTTTCTTGTTGGTGCTATAAAGCCCTATTTTTCACATTTTCCGTTTACTGAATATGAGTACTTTTTGTGTAAATAACAGTCTTCTCTCTCAATATTTTTCTCCATTATACAGCAGAAAGAGGTTTAAGCTGCAATTTATTCATTTTGAATACAATTAATGAGTTATAAAATGCTTTCTTGCGTGTTTTTAATTATTTATTAATTTGAAATCTATTTCTTATCCAGAATGTGAAAGCATTTTCTGATAATATTTAGTTTCGATTTTTAATCAATAAGATAATATGATAAGACAAATAAATGGTACATTTTCAAACACAACAACGATGTCGGAGAACCACTATTTATTAGGCCAACAAGAATTTGAATTCATATGATACTTTTTTCTTTCTATTTTGTCACATAATGATTTGTGTAGCATTTTACAAGTGATAGCGTAATAGTAAGCATATAACGGTATTTTCAAGAAAACTATAGTCAGCTTTTGAATCTATTGGAATGTAAATGCTTACAACAGTGAAGAAGCAATTTTAATTTAGAGAAATATCAAAATTTGTACTTACTTCATTTGAAATGTTCCCACTGGAATGGAGGGCTTGCAAAATATTCAGTATTTACTCATTCCCTAGCAACTCTTTATTCTCGGAGGGGTATTAATACAATGCCATTTTTGAAATTAAGATTCTCTAATTTGTGAATTAATGTATTTTAAAATTTGTTTTCTGGTATAGAAGCGATTTTTTGGAATTAAGGATTGCTGTTAATTTTTTCATAAATTAAAAATGCAGACCTTCTTTTTTTTTTTTTTGCGAGCTGATAACTTTATTTTTTTTACTAAGAAGATACAAATGGACATCATATATAAAGATAGATGTCAAACTAGGAAGCATATAACGCATTTTTAATCTACGGAATCACGATATGCGTATAATATTTTTTAGATACATTGGATTTAAATTCTGTAAAATAACTGAAAAACTGTCAAATCCAAATAAAATTTGGAAATCATTATAAAAATTAATAGAAGTTTGTAATCATATATTTTAAGATCTCACAAATTGAAGTCAAATGTAAAAGATAACAAAATATATAACTGATGTTATCCTAAATTTTACTACTTTTAGTTGACAACTAAATATGAGCCAGACAGAACAACTACTATCGTTTAAAAACAACAAGAAAAAAAAAAGCATTCCGTTGATTAATTGATCCATAATTTATCGCTTAGTGCACCTAATATATAATACAGTTTCCTTAAGTGTATTAGATGGTTTGTTTATATATATTCCGAATTTTCACTTACTCTTCCTACAAAATCTCCTATTCCTGGATTGGGGTATGGGGCAAATTTCTTATAGATGTGACCAACTCTAGAACAAGGAACGTCTAATATTTGACCTCCGCATTGCCATATTTTGAAAGACAGCTCATATTGCTCCCCTCCCCAAACATCCAGACCTTCGTCATAACCTCCGAGCTCCCAGAAGAACCCTCTGTTGATGGCAAACAGCCCACCTGCCATAACAGGACTTCTAGAAGAAGAGAAAGGAGATAAAAAAAGCATTAAGTTGCAAAATGGGGAAGATCTATCAACGAAGAAAAAGAATATGAAATGAATATTTTCATTAAAAAACCAATATGCATAAGAAATGTGAATGAGAAAATAAGTCATAGATAGTTGCCATTATTTATTTATACACCAAAAATGCTAAAAAAGAGATAGGAATAATCATAAAAGTTGAAGAAAATCTTGTCTGCTTAGAATGTAGGAATTTGAAACTCTTTGCAAATAGAAAGTTAAAAATACTGGACGCATTCATGTTTCATACCACAAGCAGTTCTCTTATATGGCCTAATAGAAAATTAGAAGAAATGCAATCATGTAAACATTTATGTTTTAATCAATAAACAGCTCGTTTACATAGAGAAGTATCATATTTAAATTAGTGTCAAAATATACTAACCAAATTGAACATAAAAGTTCAGCATGAACAGATATACTATGTCAAAACAGTTACAGAAAAGTAATATCTATGCAAGGTTTAGAAACATAATTATATACGACATGACGTAAAATTTTACGAAGTTAGTACGAGGAAAAAAACACACCCTGGCTAGTCTGTTGTTTTTAATTGTTAATTACACTTAAAAATAAAAATATTGTGTTTTTGAAAGGTTTTTGTATATTTCCAGAAATATAATATTAAAAAAAGAGTTTTGGACAATTTGGGCCAGTTTCAAAATTTTCTAATGAATACCACTATATTCCATCCACTATTCTTAACGAAACCATTGATAATTGGGATAATCATTGAACCATATGCCTAGTTTTACGATAGTTGAAATAATAGACTGCATTTTAATGGACTGTACAGCTAACTGTAAGGGAAGTATCTTGGGAAGTATGTATACAGAGCTACACCTCATTAAAAATATTTCCGAATATGCGCCGGAAATTGTGCAGCCATAGAATATTCAGAGAACGCATGTTAGTCTTTCTAAGGAATCAAAGTGCAAGTATTGTGACCGTTGTAAATGTTCGCCGCCATTGTAAAATAATTCTATGGGATCTCTTAAAATTTCAGTTTTTCAAGTTTTTATTCCCTTTCTTATAAAGACGAAGTTGCAGTTTTCGAATAATCAAAGTGATCATGTGTGATTAGCAAGTTTCTTTTTAGTCATAATGATTGGATGATGAACTATTTGGCAAATATTTGTATCTGACAGTTTTCCTGTATTGAATAAATAAATGTTTAATGTTTAAATTAAATAAATAATATAAATGTTTCTTTTCAAATTTATGATAAGTCTCTTTAAATTTAAAAATAAGTATATCTCTGCAAATTTTATAGATAGAGATGCGGAATTTTGTACTTGCATAGAGGACTGTAAAAAACATTTTATTAACTGACATTTTCCTATTATGTGGTGGTCTATATGATTTTTTTTAAAAATTTTTACTATGAACCTTCGGAGAAGCCAAACTTTTTCATACAATCTTCCATCTTATTCAATCAAATTTTTAACTGGAATTGTACGCTAGGTGCATTATTTAACCCTTTAAAGGGCCATTTTTTCTAGTCATATTATGTTAAAATATTTTTAGGCTTGAAATTAGAATAAGAAAAGGGATTCATTTAGCTTATTAGACAAATTTAATTTGGTTAATTAATAATTAAGTAACAAATCAAGATACATTATTTTGTGTGAAATAAAGAACTAAAGCATCTAAGTTTCTGACTTACTAAAAGAATTTGTCAAAATTTATGCCAACCTACATAATTTCATACAAAGATTGATAAATTTGGTGGGAAGCATACTTCCCACGACCCTAGAAAGGGTTAAGGAAATAACAGCTTGTTCCACTTTTTTGGAACGCCCTGTGTATAGAGTCAATTACTATTCGTTTGATCTAATTGCTATAGGTTTTAAGTTTGGTATGGTTGCTACATTGTATAGATACAGCTATTTGATATCGGACGAGATATTTCAGATTACATACTCTTTTTTATGTACGATGGTTACATCTTTAATTTTATAATTAAAATGTAAAACCTAATTATTTGTAAGTATATTATTTTATTTTCACAAATATTTTAAATAGATGCCCCACTTTTCTTGAAAATTGCTCTCATTGTGCAGATAAAATGTATACGAACTGTCGAGATAATAGAAAAAAAGACCATTAAGTCAACTGATTTCAGACAATCATGCCTGGTTTATAAAGAAATTTAGTCGCGATATAAAATCTATTTTGTATTAAATAATTACAGAACTATACACTTAAAATGTGTAAATAAAAATTAAAAAAAAAGACATATTTACAAATTTGGTATACTGAAACTGTGATTCTGGACCTTGGGAAAGAGAGATCGAAGCTGAAACTTCGCTATCATCGTTCCCCGAAGAACTTTGAAGGTTAGCTAAAAGGAGACAAAGGCATTGCAAGCTAATTTATAACGCATAAGATAAGCAAGAGATGTGTGAGATATCCCGCTTCTAAAGAAAGGTTAATTTTTCTGTTAAGTTTCAAATATTAATGCCATTTATATCTTCGTTATAACTTTGAGGCTAGTTTTACGCATGAGTTTGCAATTCTAACTTCCTACGTACATATTCTTTCTCTTTATTTTCTACTTATTGTCTTCGATCACATGCATAACTTTGAAACACCTCATTATAGGTTCTGTATTCGGAACATTTTACGCAATTCAATTATAATCTTTTGCAATTATAATCAATTGCAGATGCAAATTATAATCTTTTTTTATTCTTTGAAAAGCCATTAATTGACAGGTAATTAAATCCCAATCTTGCACAATCTGCAAATTATTTTGATTTAAGTTACATGCCTCTGTTATTATATGTTAACCAGTACCAATGACATGAAAGTCCCTGATCTCTGAATATGCACGAATACATATGTATCAAACAGAAAATGGCAGATATTACATATATCTTGAATTCGTTCATGAATTTAGATTGCTCTCATGTATGCATATCAGATTATCTTACAAAGGATAATATTTGTATTCGCTTGAGGCAGAAGGAGAGAGCTAAGTTTAGGCATATCTTTTGAATAATACTTATAGACTCCTGAATTGAATTCCTTTGCACAGAATTTCATACGTTATTGTGCTAAATAAAACAGAAACAATAATAGAATAATAATGTTAAGAAAGCTTCAATGTTACATTTTAGCATTAATACAGCAATATTATTTGATAAAATCTACCTCCAAAAACATTACCATTTATTCAATTTCCTGTGTTTAGTCTTGATTTATATAGATGGATCCATAGATAACTAGTAATAATAAACATTCTTTGTTAAAGCTTTGATACAACAGTAATAATTATTTAGATATGCATTTCGATATCATTTAAACTGCGTGCATTAGGATTCATTTACTTATGTAATCTAAATACGGTGAATGAATTCTAGAAAAAGGTGAAATATTGCCAGAAATAAAATTTATTATATATATATAGGCTTGAAAATTCTTTTCATTTGTTGACTAATTCTACATTTATGACAATGAAATTGCATCATCATAATTTAAATATGTATATCCTTACAAATTTTATTTAGTATCGTCATGTGTAAAGCACCAAGGTGCTTTTTGCAAAATATATCAATTTTTTTTGTCATTAAATTAGTTTGTATCATGGTCGCTAAGGAATGAGGCTTGAATAAACACAGAATTTTAAGCTTAATGCCTGATTTTTCGATTCTTTAGGTCCATTTTGAAGCGTTGAAATATTTAGAAAAAATAAGTTTCCTTTTGACACTAAGGAAGCTAAAAGCTTTTAGAGTGTAAGGAGAAATTTTTCACATGCTTTTTTTTCATGTTTTTAGAAAAAATATCTTTCAGAGCGTGAAACCAAAGTAATTGTGCAAATCTATTGTATTAATTTTAAAGTACTTCCTCTGATGTTTGATGAACTTAAAAAGGAGCCATTTTAACAACATTGTTTCTTCGGCACCATTAAATAATGAAAGCCAGAAACAAAAAACAAATAAAAAATAAAAAGACAACCTAACAGATAGAGATATCTGAGGATTTTGCTTTGCCGATTGCATGACTTGCCTTTCGTCTTTTGAATTAAAATGGGGAAAAAATTGGCAGGGTGACGATTAATCTGGGATTATAAAAATAATAATCAAAAAACAAACTGTTGATGTAAAAACAAGAGTAAAGTTGAAAGTTATAGAAGTTTAAGTACTTTTTCCAAGAAGAAAAAACATAGAAACCAAATTATGAGGAAACCAAATTATTCTTAACAAAAGACGTAAAAATAAATCATAGTTTTATTTAAGCGGCAACAGATACAGTGAAAGCTCTAGTTATTATGGAGACAGTTTCTTAGCAACGCAAAACCATCCTGCTATATAATGTTAACTTCTATGCTATGAGGTTAAGAATCTTGAGTTCAAGCACACCACCCATCCTCCTTCAAGTCGGCACATTCCTATATAGAATTTCTATACAAAAAGATGGATTCTAAATAAGGCATCCAAAACCCAATAGCAGTACTCTGAAAGCAGTAATTAATGGAAGCGTGGGTTGAAAGACAGTTTTTCATAAACTGAAAGTCTATTTCTTCAATATCATTTTCGTCACTAAAAGAGAATATGATGTACGCAGCTGGGCGCACATATCAAAAAGCGTAATCTGAAGTTACTTTTTCACTCAGTGCTGTACAGATCTATAAAAACTGTATGGAAATCATTCGTTATAGTTTCAAGATATTCTGTATCCCCTGCATTTGACTCGCCTTATCTTCCACATGACAGAATTTGGATCGACTGAATTACACAGAAAAAAATAGTCTAATTTGTATTCCTGATGATAGGTATAGTATTATATTGAAATACAGGAGAAAACATGGAAATGTGATAACTTAGAAAACTGGATTATACGTAGAAATAAAGATGGAAACAACATTCTCGTTAAGTGGTTAAATATACAATGGATTAGGATTTTGAAAGCTCGACATTGCACTCATCTGCATAAAGTAACGGCGAAAGATAATATGCACTATCTCTACTAAATCTACGACCAACAAGAGCTGTTTGACCTTCATTTCTAACGAAAGTTCATCAAGACAATACTTTATACATGAGGAAGAGTAGTTACTGAAATGAAGGACACGATAAACATTCCAGAAGTCCCCGGAATCAGTTTTCTCTCTTTTTCCCTTCGAAAGGCTCTCGAATATGGAAAACGATTTTGAAACTTTTGAAATATGAATAAAACGTCTGAAGAAAATAATGAACGAATGATTAATCGATGTTTGATTTTTATCTATTTATATTAATAATAATCAGTTTTTAAGATAATAATTTTTTTTTTACTTAATCCCTTCCTCCAATTTTTCATACCCATACATTGATAAATAAATTTTTGTAAGTCATACATAGGAATGTAAAAAGTTAACTTTGCTAAAACACAGTGATGTAAGTCATTTTTAGTAATAATAAAATTGAAACCACTGAAATTTTTTTATTTAATTCAAGCCATTATGTTAAATTAGGATCCAAGAGACAGTTTTGGTTTCTGAATTCATTTCAGTATCTTTACGTTAAGTTCGTCGCTGGAAAAAAGATAGTAAGTGTGATTTACATTATTGTACATTAAACCCCTCTAAAAGATTTAGTGACAATGCTGGACTATAAAATTCTTTGTGTGGTTCGAAATTTTGAAATGTGAAACTTTTTTAAAGCACTTTAAAAGTTTTGAAAATATATTTATCATTTTAGAATTCTTAAAAAGTAATGGAAATCAGTCATTCGAATGAATGTTGGCAAATAAAAAAAAATGTTTCCTTGTCAAAAAAAAAAATCTAAATCCGTGATCTAAAAATGTATTCAACTTGAATAAAATAAATTATTAAGAAATTATTGTCATATTTCAAAAATAATATACCTGTAAACATGATAAACCACTGTAAATACAAAATGACTTCATTTGAATAAATGTCAAGACATCTAGTCGTTCCATTGACTAATATAACATTATCTTTTGAAGACTGAAGAGAGATTTAAGGCAATAACATTCTTATTGGATTTCTATATTTAATGCATTTATAAGAAAGAAAAAGTCAGAGACGAAAAAACTATTTTGCAACATAGCTAATCATAAGAATTTCAACAAGTCTCATTAGATAATGTATCACATTAAAACAAGAATTTAATGAATTTGAACAGAGGCATAATCCCGAAATAACGAAGTGATTGATTCAGAATCTTTAAAGGAGACAGCAAAGAATAAAGGCGAAAAAAATTAATGTAGAAATATTTTATTATAAATATTTAATTTTTATTTCTTAAATCGCATTTGAAATCTTTGAAGGAATACAAATTTCAGTTTATTTGTTATTTTTTTCTTGTTAAGAAGAAAAAGGTCAACAATTAGACGTAAAAGTTCTAATCAAACAAATGATTTCAAACATCAAAAGCTTTATTAGATAATTAGACTGTTACTCAAATCTACACTTCCATTGTATTGTTGAATGGAAATTTATTGAAATGGTAAAATTTTGTCCAACAATCTTTTAATTTGAATAGAAGTTGCTAATCGAAGAGATTTTGAGGAAGATAACTGAAAGTTTGAAAAGCAAATAACTACCGAATTCTTAAAATAAACAAGATTTAGTTATGGAGGAGTTACTAAAATAATTGAAACACACATAAAGTAAAACAACGCAAAAAAATAAAAAAAAAAACAACAACAAAAAAAAAAAACTGCAAGATTTTTTTAATGACAAACCATGAATAAAATAATCCCAGAAGATATCTGAATTTTATTCATATATAAATCACTTAGCAATTTACATCTTACATGTGTTTCATTATTTCATTGCTTGACATGATGGACAGAACTGGGTTTTTTTACTATGCTTAAATAATTACATGATTTACTTTAAACATAGCATTAATTATCGAATTGCAATAAATAGAATTATCGACCACAAATGGCGAAATGAGGTAATTTTTATCAGTTACAGAATTCCTACATGCATTCTTATGAGATTTCTAGAATTAATTTTCATTATTATTTCATTTCATTTCATTCAAAGCTTATCTTAGAGTTGTTTCATGATAGAACGAAATTTATTTCATGATGGCATTGAACTGCCCAAATTTTGACTCAGTAATTCATCGCCCAACTACTTTATGTTTTTAAGTAACACTGCATTTAATGATTTTTCCTTTAGAATAAAACGTTTTTCATGTCGAATGAAATGGGTGTGTTTCATTTTAATCATCTCAATTTACTATATCTTTTATTTGAAGAACTCGCTTTTGTGTTACATCGTTTAAGAAATTGTTTTTATCTTTCAATGAGCAAAATGCTTCCTCTTTTTTTTTTTTTTTTTTTTCATCTCTGCGAAAACTGTTTACGATTTACAGCACTGCAAATATTCAATCTTATATCTCGATTTTTGGAGCAATTCCAAACACACTACTTTACTGCTATTCTGTTTTATGTTCTAGTTTTATTTTAAGAAAATGCAATTCGTGAAAATTCTTATAAAATATAACTAGTATTTGTTTAAGACATGTATATGTAATCAATTCCATTAAAATCGGTTTATATTTTCAGTAGAAATTCTTTTATTCATTTCATTTCCCTTTTGTTTTACTATGAAAATCCTTGATTGAAGTAAAAATAAAATACAAATTGTTTTTTAGAATAAAATTACTTCGAACTGTCGTCATTGATCTTATATAAGTTACAGTAAATGTGATTAACCGGTTATTATTAATAACCCACGATTAATGTTAATCATAACTGATAGCTATTAATACTAGCTGAACTTTTAAATCGGTAATTATTGATAACAATTGCATTTAGTATTAATAATTGCTGATTATTTATAATACATATTTATACACTTTTAAACTTTTGAAAAGTTGAAATTGAGCTTATGTTTATTTATTAACAAAAGCTTTTGTATAAAAATCTCAAATTTTACCTTATGCAGTTCTAGTTTTTCTCATTGTGGAACTAAATTAATTCATATTATTTCAATGAATCAAATTGATAACGTTCTTAGATTTTACTGGATGAATCTGGATTACAAGGATTTTCCACTTTAGAAACACTGTCTATAATCTTGCGTAGATAATGGTGGTGAGCAAGATTATAAAATCAAGTTCTAAGAGTGGGCATTTTGAAGAATGGGGCCTAGTGCAAGAAGTGAAAATTATTTGTTGACCGATGACCGATTGGAAATAAGCTATAGATTATTGGGAGGAATTAAATGCAAGGTGTCGTTGTTTTATTGCAACATCTTTGACTGAATTTATCTAATACGAATGAGTTACGTTGACCTAGTAGTAGTTTTAATGTCGGCAGAGGTGAGTTTCTGGTTCGAAACCGATTTCACTAAAGATCCGTTGTGAGCAAGGTTGAGTGCAAGCAAAATCCGAAGTCGCAGAGCAAACGACCACTCCTCCACGCGGCATGGAAGCCTGGAAAAGGAAAAAACAACCGAGGCACCAACCGACCTGAGCCCAAAGTTATAATTTTCGTCCCAAAATAGTCCTATTGCTGCTTTTAAACAGGACGTTAATATACCACAACTAGTATGGAATCATTAACATAACCTTCAGATTTAACATGCACATAATCATGATTTGTGCTTGGAATTCGGCCCCATCCATCGAATTATATGACTCCTTCTTGCTATCTCTTTTCTGCAATAAAAAAGGGGTAATCTAATTAGAAAGAAGATGCGATTCCCGTGGCAGCTAATGTGTTAAACATTATTGTTCCCGAAATTCGGATTTTATGAGCTCTGATAGCAATAAAAACTTCAGGAATATTCTATTGATTTTTTTTATACTCTAAAAATAAGTCACATTTTAGGCTTATAGTTTTGCCGCATAGTGAACGCATCTGGAGTGACTATGAATTTTGGAATAGTACCTCTTTTCTTGATTGATATGATCTAAAAAATTTTATTGCTATTTAAAATTTTGATGCCAAGACCATATAATAGGTTTTATTTTCTTAGCTCATTGCAATTTTCGACAATCATATTTACATGCAGAAGTACAAGCAAAAAGACGATCTACTCAATGATAATTATAATTCTGATGTAATAAATACATTCTAAAATTCATCTCTCTAGCTTGATGCGTTTTTCAGTTATTGCTTTCATATAAAAACGATTACCCACACCAATAGGGGGTCAATCTGTTAATTAATTTGGTTCAGTTTCATCCATCTGGCTCAATACGTTTTGTGTTAACGTGTTCACATAGATACAGACAGAGAGAAAAAATGAATTTTCTATGCTGGATTTTATCTATCATTTAACAACGAACGATTCTGATTTATAACGATATACTAATTTTCATTATCAAACCTATTTCCTTTTTTTTAATATCGGTTTCACAGATATACAGACGGGCTGGCAAACAGATGTAATTCCAAATATGTTTTTATTTGCATTTAGAGGTGTTTAAAATGCTGATATATTTAATTTGAAAAAAAAAAAAAACATACCATGCCATTATCATCAGGAAAAATCCAGAAAATGTAGAACTTGGTATAGATATTTTTGCATACTGTATAACTCTCTTGCGTCTTCATCAAATCGGTATACAGAAATATAACTACTATTTTATAGGCAAAAGGAGATTCTCTTGTCCTCGGAATGGGTCATCATAACGTGAAAGATGTAAATGAATTTATTTTATTCTTGAACTATTGTTAAATAAGCATTGGAATATTTTAATGGAAATGAAACAAATTTTTTCAAACATGAAGAAAACGATGAAAAACTGAGAATTTCTTTTATTATTTCGGAAATAGGGTCAAATATATTCTTGTTTACTTTTGGAAACCTCTTATTTTATAGCGAAAAATTAATACCACTTCTTTTTTTCCAGATAATCTTAGAAGTTGATAGAGTGGGCGTTTGTTTATCTTCCTAACGAGCTGTTTAAGTTTTAGGAAGGGATTAATGCTCATCATTTTATTTTTAGAAGTATGCTTTAAATTCTACTTTCTCACAAGACTCGGCTAATTATTCAAACAACTGTGCTTTAAAGTATTTTGGAAGAACAAATAGCTGGGTATTTAAAATAATATCTCAAAACTCAATAGGAAGTCTTGATTAGTTTTTCCATCATGATCAGACACAGACATTGATTGCTAAATTTCCTGCTTATATTAATTAGTTAAGAAGATTTATTTTACTTTAACTAAAAGTTTCCTTTAACTTATGTTTGATTTTTGGAGACTTTTGTAAAAATGCTAACAAAATTTGAGATATACTTCTGAATTATTCGTCCACTCTATCATTCATTAGAAGGTTTTAATTGGAAAGGTCCAGGAATACTGCCTGCTAACAAAATTTTTAAAAATTACGACGTGAATTAAAATCTGAGTCGAGTTTCTCTTCTAATAACAGATTTTAATTATTTTCAAAATTTTTGAAATGCTTTAGGAGATGCATAATTTCAGATCTATTTAAGTAAGAGGAAATCTTTGATGGCAACCAGTGAAAGCTTAAATGACAGATATGAATTATTCTATTGTTGACTGAGTAAGAAATTCATTCAAATGAAGATAATAATTTAACAGTTGCTCATGCAAAAGAATTTTTGCTCTCGAAATTATTGCAAATTTAACTACAGAAAAACTATAAATGTAACTTGAAAAGTGAAACTCAAAATAATGGGAAGTGTTGTTTAATAATTGATTTTTAACCCAGCTAAAAAAGGAAAGAAATTATTATAGATAAAATTTTATTGCAAATTTATAGCTCAAAAACTGTAAAAAATTAAAAGATATCAATGGTGTTCAAATAGGGTTATATCGTTTGTGCAATTTTAAAACGCTCGAATAGAAAAGCTTTAGAAGGCTGGTGGGCTGCATGCAGCTCACAAAGAATATCTTGGCAAGCCAAGAAATATTATAGAATATAAAAAATATTTAATAAAAATTCTGTAGCTAAATTTTTACACGCGCTATTTAAATTGAAAAATGCAAGAAAATGATTAGATTATCATGAAGATGTTTGGCCAATTTAAAACATTCAAATATAAGCAAATTTTCTAAAAAACCAATTTAAAATGATAATTTGACACACTTTCTCACATGCAATATGAAGAAATTAAGTTTTGAAGAAATTGAATCGTACGAAAAATAGGCGGAAAGAAATAAAAATTCTCAGAAATGAATCTGAAACAAAGTTTGAAGATTTTAAATCCCTGAAAGAAAAGTTTTATTTGTTAACTTCTATTCCTCCATAGACGTAGAATAAATGCCGAATCATTCACAAATGGAGGTAATCAAGATTTGAAAGTCAAATTTAATGAAATTGGGAAGTTTGACTTCAACCAAGGGTTTCGTCGAAATTAGTTTTTGAAAAATCGTATTTGAAATTACTTTTATGTTTGGAAGCACTTATTGAGGACATAAATTAGTTTTACTTATGAAACAAAATAAGTTTCCAGGAAGTTCCATAATCATTGATATTCAAATTGGATCAGTTTTGAAATTAATCACTCCGAATAAGATGTCGCCAGATGTAGAAAAGATGTAGATAGCACAGAAGAGATGTCAAGAAGAAACAAACATTAATTTTCTCATTCTCTTTGTTGGCATTCTCTCTCTTCTTGAAAACACTATCTAAAAATCTTGAGTTTAAAAACAAAGCCTATGCGTCAGTAAAAGTACTGAGAAGGTTTATTTATGGTCAATATAAACTTAGTCTTGTTTATTTGTTAGTTTTTGAGTTTTGCTCTCTTGGTTTATACCATTGAATGAGATCATTGTTTTCGGAGTTTACTGAAAACAAAATTGGAAATAAAAAAAACATCTAATGTAAGTATGCAAGATATGCTTGTGATAAATTAGGTCAATTTACTTGAAAGGCTGATCAAGATGTTTCAGGTCTTCTGGAAGCAGAGGCAAGCGTTTATAGTAGAGCTCCCAATCAAATGCTCCTCGAGCTCCTTCGTCTTGAGCTCTATAGGCCAAAGTTTCAAAATCTATCACGTCAATAAAAGGACAAGTGACAGTTTTCCGGTCCAAAGCTATTGGTTCTGTCAAAAAAATCAGGCAATAATTATATATTAATAATGTAAAAGTTTAATACTTTAAAATTTTTAAAACTTACAATAATTAAAATATTTTATTATAACTTAATTTTTTCTCCAAATCTATAAAAACAGCATTTAATCTCTGCTTAACTATTGATTGAAAGATTATTTATATTTATTTTTTAAGCACACACACGCAGACACACACACACACACACACACACGCGCGCGCGCGCGCACACACACACACACACACGCACACACACACACACACACACACACACACACACACACACACACACACACACACACACACACACACACACATTCGATATTAAAGCTTAGTACCAAATTCATAAGTGCCAGTTTTTATAACTTTCAAATAAAGTACATTAATTCATTGCTTTCATTTAATTTGAGAGTAAGTATTTAAAAATGATGAACCCTAAAGAATCCTTTGAAAGACTTACCATATTTAAATTTTCAATTCAGGATTAAAATAAAAAGAATTCTAAATCCATAATCAGTTTAAATTTTATATTATTAACTACTGATTATCATTTCTTCAAAAATTTATCTTAAGTATTTTTAAAAATACACTCTTGAATTACTGTATTATTGAACTCTTTAATTTCATATATAACCATCTTTAAAATTAAAATCAGACTTGTATTTTATATTAAAAATATATATTTTTTTCAATTTCGGCTTATGACACATATCTTTTTATTTAAAATTCAATTTCTAGCATTAAATTCTTATATTTATATTTTTAAACTCCTAAAACATATGTAATGACATTTGAATTTTTTAAAGACTACATCATATGTTGAAATGCATCATTGAATTGATCAGGTGTTTTCAAACTATATAATAAATATGCTTATATCGAATAAATAAATAATATAAATGAATAGCAACACATTTTTAAGCCTCAAAATAAGGAGAATCGTCATTTGTTTAGGAAAATCTCCGTACAAAAATATCTATTTCTTTAAAAATCATGAAAATCTCCTAAATGATTTATATACACTTGATATGACATTAAAAATCTAATTTTGCAATAAAAGTTAAGTTTAAGATCAGAGAGAAATCTAACATTAGTTAACTATAAAATCTCTTACTACCTTTTCATTACTTGGGTAATAAATAATATTTACTTTATAAATCAAGTAAAATTCTTGATTTATAAAGTTACCTGAGATAATATTATCTTTTTCAACAGAATCGAAAACAACAATAACGATTTAAAAGTTTGATGAAGCATGTAAATAATATGACACAGATTTTCACAAATGAGACTGACTACCGTTGCAAATCATGCCCAGGAATATTTTTTAAAAATTGTTAAAGTTGGGTAAATAATGCACATCTAAATATATTATTGAATAATTGAGTGTTTGCATTTTAAGTTGATGTATAGTCTTTTTTTTAATATTAAGGTGACGTTGGTAGTAACTCTCTGAATGCGGGATAATATTTTCAGAAGTTATCATTAAAGCTCGAAATATCGCTTCATTTTTTATTAATCAAAATTAATTACAGTATTTTAAACTTGCTTTGAGGTGCACATTCCCATTCTTTCAAAGTATATTTGTGCCAAGTTTTGTAACATTAATTCTTGCAGTTTGGATTTGAATGCGCCAAATGACGGACAGACGTGCACACATTTCCGCTTTTAGTATTAATAAATGTACCTGAATAAAGAACATTAAATACAGACAGCTCTTTCACCTAAAAGGCCACATATTGCTATATCATAAAAATTCTAAAGTCGTTTTGAAAGTTTTTAATGAAATTTTGCTATTCTTGCTTGGAAAATGTTTGATAAATTGTTTCAACAACAGAAAAAAGAAGATATAAATGGGAAATTTGAACTGCTGTTTTTATGAAAATCCTCATATAAAAAATTATAAAATAAATATGAAATAACCACTTACAAATACAAATCAGTAAAGATAAAATCAGGCAAAACTCATTTATTAAAACACTTGTTACTATAATACGTCATCTAAACTTTTCTATGATTATCTTTTTATTTATCGTGATTAGCATATAACAAATGAATTCATGACATTTTTAATTTTTTTAATTTTCGTTGATTTAAACCGTTGGCAATTGCTATAAACTAAGTATGATGTGTTAAAAAAAGTTAAACATTTTTCGTTTAGGAAAAAACGAATAAAATCACAACAGTGCATCCAGTTAAAATTATTTTTTTTTACTACAGAACGAGGTTAAAAAGTAGCAAGAGAATTTTCTAGAGACAACATGTCAATTTTTATTTTTATGCAAGAATTATTTTCGCAATTTCTTCTTATGAGAGAAATACAAGTTATATCCCAGATGTGTTTACACACACTACAGTGCTTGACACCACAGTTCATTTTACTCTTTTTTATAATTCGATATTCTATTTTTCTGGAAATTCGAATAAAAATAGCTTCTGAGGTAACAAAATAAATAAAAGTTTTGACATTTTATCGAAATCGGACAGGAAGAACCAACAAAAAGGAGAACGCATTTTTATTTTTCTCCCAATTTTCAATTTTTTTTTATCTTTTTTTATGAGAACCTAAACCTCTAATCTCTTCCGAAGCTAAAATTACTTCCACGTGAAGAATATTGAGTAGCAGTTACCATGGAAACTGAAAATTGGTCATGGTGGCCTGATTTCGCATGTAACGTTCCTCTTATCAGAGATATTTGACTTTTACGTGTTTTCCAATTCCAACTTCCATACCTAAACGAAATATCCTTTACTAAGTATAGGAATTCTTCGAACTATTTCACACTTTTTTTTAAATCTGAAAAGGAAATTTGAGAAATTAATATGGATTTGGGAGCTGAAAATTACGGGTCTCTGTTTGAAACTTTTCCAATACTCCTTAATTGTATGTGATCGAGTAGAAGTTGTATTGGGAATCGAATGTTTCTTATGATTTGTGAACAGTAATTAAGAAGGATTAACAGACTTTACAATTTTAGTAGCCAGTTGAAATTCCGTACAATTAAAACCAAATGGAAGTTTATATTTTCATTTTAGAAATTGTAAAAACTTTTATTCGTTAAATACTGTTAGGATGTTTCTGAATATAGAATCTATCTTAAACATTACATCGATGCTGTTTCAAAATGAATTCAAACAAAAAATTAAATCATATTAATTTGCTTTTCGGGCAAAATTCTATTTAAAAGAGCTAGATATCTAGACTTAATGTACATGAGACATAATGTACTTGAATCTTAGGGTTTGTTTTATACAGTTAAATAATTTTTTAAAAATCAAGTTTTTAAGGTTCATAACCTATAAATCGTTCACGTTTTTATGATGAGTGCTCTCACTTCAAGCTTTGCACTAATTTATTTCACACTTTTATTGTTCCCCTAAAAAATATTTTATTATGAATGTAATATTGAAATAGATATGTTTAAAAATGAATAAACAAATATGATATATTCTTAAAACTCGTTTGTAGTTGATTTTCGATACATAAAATCTAGTTTCATGTTTGAACATATAAAGTCTAGTATTACCAGAATAAAATGTCCCTCTTTAAATGATTATGCATTATAGGAAACTTAGCAAAACAGGAGCCACACGAGAGTTACCCGATCTGTCTGAAGATGCTGAGCCTCTGAATGACCATCGATACAATATGATGGAAGCAGATTAAATGAAATTTATGACGAAAGCTAACATTCTTAAAAAAAAAAATTCTGTTAGGAAAGAATAAAACGACTGAAGGCCTTCCATCATTTAAATCAGTATGACTAATCATTTATGAAAATGTTTTAAAACATACTGACCTAATTATACCTTACAGCAAGTAGTTAATCAGGTAAGCATAATTCCTTTGTGTTTATATTAGATTTGTTTATGTTTCAAAGTTTTCGCGTTTTACAAAATGGACTGAAATACATCAAACAGAGCATAATATTAAAGAATACAAAATGCAAGATTGAAAATTTTGGAAATTCAAAAGAATTTTATTAATTTATATTAATTATTTAAACTCAATGAAATTGTTTACTAAGAAAAGAAATCTCTATTACAATTATTTACAAAATTTTACTTACTTATGACTATCAAGTTTTTGACACTGAAATTATCCTACATGAAATTGCTATCATAATTTTATAAGCATCTCGTTATATATATATTTTAAGCGTTGTTATTTGTTTTACTAAATTCAGAAAACTTAATGACAGTTAGAAATAAATATTTAGATATTTTTGGAAAAATACTTTTTTTTTCGTACAAAGAATTTCATACGACGATCAAGGATATATCGTATTTATTTTTTACTAGCCGCCTTTGGCGACCAGCCGGTTCGCCAATCTTAATGTTCGTTAAAATTTTAATAATTAAATATTTTATGCAATTTCTACTTTAATAGCTTCTTCATCAAAATATTTTAAAACTTCAAATTTTGATTATCATATAATTCATTCATAATATTATAAATGCCTTCAGTCATAACGTAATATGTATCTCTCTCATTTTCTGTTAGCACCCGTAGAATTTATGCTTTAAATTAAAGTGGAAAGAATTTATCTTCAATTAATATAATAATATTTTTTACTGAAACAAAGCATTTTTTTATAATCTGATTACTGAAAATAGAGTCACTCAGCGTTTAAACTTTATGGGCACTAAAGCATATCTTTTTAAATTTATGTAATATCTCAAGAGTTGGTCAACAAAATTTTCTTAGATTCATTATGAGCAGATCGATTAATTAACAATGTTTAAATTTAAATACATCAAACACTAAGAAAATAAAACGAATCGTTTAAAATAAACGGTTGAAAACAGGTTTTAAAAAAACTACTTAAAAAACGATGTACTTAAAACTATAAGCATATACAAAAAATATATAACTAACATAAATACAATTTACTTACAAAAGCATGCAACTAACCTAAAAATAATTTAAATCATCCATTGATAACGTTGTCATGGCAACAATCAGAACGGAATACGCATGCGTGAATTTTCTTCGCCGGTTACGTAACGCAAATACGTGATTTTTTCTACGCCAGTTGGGGTAACGCTATGCGGATTAGAAATTTTTAATTTCCTTTATTCTGTTTTATTTTAATTCAAAAGTACTTCAGAATGAATCTGAAAGATTGATTCATTAACAATGTTTAATTTTAAATGCATCAAACATTAAGAAAATAAACAGAACCGATTGAAATAATCCGCCGAAAAATTTTAACCCTAGCCTCATTACTGTTGGGAGAAAAAAATACTGAAGCCTTTCTCGTTTGGCGCTGGGGATAATGGAAGATTTGTTTGGCGGAAAAGTTGGCGGTGGGGAAAATGGAAGATTTTTTTGGCGGGAAAGTTAGTTTTTAATTAATAATTAAAATTCTAATTAAAAATTCGAAAAAAGAAACCCCAGGTGCACATTCCCAACCTTCAAGGTATACATGTACCAAATTTGGTAGCTGTATGTCAAACGGTCTGGCCTGTAGAGCGACAACACACACACACACACACACACACACACACACATTGAGCTTTATTATAAGTATATAGATTATGAATTTTTTATTAGTGTTAAAGTTTATCTGTTATTGTTTTCATTGTTAAAGTTATGTTAAACTACCATTTTCTTCATTTTTTAAAAAATCAAATATAAAATGAATTGTAATCAAATACATCACAACCGCAATTATACGGATCAACTGTGGCGAGATCCCATCCGGATAACTGATTAACTGACGAAAAAAAAATGATGGAAAATTAGCTTTTCTCATAGCGTATTAATTTAATGCCTACAATTTTTTTTCTTTACCTTAGTAAGATATTATGTGCGAGTTTTGCCCAACTCAAAGTCATCCGGATAATTGAATTTCGAATAATTGAAGTAGAACTGTACTTAAAAAAATAGGCATCAATATTTTTTACATTTGATTAATGAATAAATCTTTAATAAATTTCTTTTTAATTTGTGTGATTGTAAATCTTATTTGAAATCACATCAATTCATAATTTCAGTTAATACAATAAAATCTTACCTACAAGCAAAACTAAGAAAATTATTTTTTAACAGAGCATTTTGTTTCATTAAATACTTTTACAAAATTAAAAAATGTTCAGCCAAAGACCTTAAAAAGTAATAATGGATGAGATAATTACGGGTTAAACTATGGATATACATTTTCGACAATGATATTACCTAGCGGGCAGGAAATGCTATTTTCTTGTTTTCAGATGATAAGGATGATAAATTAATCTGATTTTGATACTTTTTTTATGCTTTCATCAGAATGTATTTTGATACTTTCATCAGAATGCATTTTGATACCTTCATCAGAATGAACGCAATTAAATAATTTGATGAGAGAATCATTGGAAAAGTTTTCAGTTTATTTCATAAAACAAACTTCAAATCTCTCTCCCTAAATAAATAAGAAAAATTGCTGGAAGAAAATAATTTCAACACTCCTTCAGTTTTTAGATAAAAGTTCTTCCAGATTTAATTTTTTCGTTGTCTCACATGGAAACAACGGCATCATTAATCTTTTGCACAGATTCAAAATGAATTAAGCAAATCATACTTTGTTTCATTTAGTGATATAAAAAAAAATGCCTGGCAAGATGACTTATTTACGATTTTTTAATTCTGGTCGTGCAAATAAGAAAAATGTTGTTTTTAACTTCCGGATTTATTTATAAAAGCTGAAAAAAGAAGGTATTTTAAATATCGGTTTGTAACACAACTGTTTGGAAATTTAATTTTGTCGAAGTGGGTAACATTTCTTGAAAAAGATTCCTTCCCAGAATTTAATAAAACGCCACTCATTTCAACTTTGAATGTCATTCTTAGTTCTTTGTAGAAGTCAATTACTTTTTCTTTAAAATGTCAGCAGCATCAATTTTTAACTGTGCATGTTATGCTCTTCAATTTTTTTAACGTAACTAATTTTTCTTAAAATTGCTACCGTTATTCTGGAATTGATATTTTCCAATATTTGAAATAGAAATTTAAATTACCCGACCAACTTGTGCTTCAAATATGCATTTTCAAAATTCCTGAAAAGTGTTTATTGAATTAAGGTTTTTCATTTTCTTGATATTTCACTACATTTCAATTACAATGACACTTCGTTAATATCTGAAGTTGTTGTAGGTCAGTCATCATAAATGAAATGATTTATCTTTTAAAAAAATTATCATTTTCTTTATATACATCATGATACTTTTATTTTATTTTTGAAATACAATTTAATGCGCAATTAAATACAATTAGCACAAATAAATACAATTTTATCTGTTTTTCTGTGTGTTTTTTTTAAATGGAAAAGACAGAAAGTATGAGAAGACTTGTTAGCACGTCATTTTGATCTCGATTAATCCTATAGTGTTAATAGTGTTCCTATAGTGTTTTTCAGTGTTAAAGGAGTTTTCAAAACGTCAAAAGTATTTGATAATACGTCGCCCGCTTTGAATTCCCAAAACACCGAATTTTCCCTTTTGAACTCAGACAAAAAAAAGTTGCATTAGTTTTTTTCTATTTTCTTTCTCACAATAGAACTAGTCAAAGGGCTGATACAGGCACCTAAAGGTCTTCGCAATCTGATAAAGAGCTGCTAACAGCCGCTATTTGAAGGAAAAGATAGAGGCATTGAATATGTATATGTCAGGATTCTTCTGCATGTTTTTTGGCTCACTCTGGAAAGAGAAAAGGTACTGTATGTTTTCTTTTGTCTGGCACAAATCTTCATTCATTTCTGCTACCAGCACAGTCTAAAAGGGTTTATCAACCTTTTTTTAAAGATTCTAGTTCTTGTTTAATATTAAAAATTAACTTTTGCATGTCTTATTTGCTATTAAAATTTACTTTAGAATCACCCTGTATATATATATATATATATATATATATATATATATATATATATATATATATATATATATATATATATATATATATATATATATATATATATATATATATATATATATATATATATATATATATATATATAAATTATTTTCTTTAGAGAAAAAATCGAATGTAAAATCAGTTAGATAAGAGAGTATTTTCTTTTATAGGTTTTTATTATATCTTTCTGCTATGATTTAAAGATGACTTTAGAATTTCGTCATTCCTTGGTCAATCGTGCATGCGTGAGAAATAGAACGAAACAGATTTGTGAGTAGTATCAATCGTGCATGAGAAGAAACAAAGTTAACTGTTGTTGAACATACTGCAATTTTTCAAATTACTCGTTCGAGAAAAACAAAATGACCATCATTTGGCAAATCATCTATTCTTTTCCTTTTTACTTCACCAAATTTTAAGAATCAGTCACAGAAAGAAAAACACAGAGTCATAAAGGATTTATTACATAATTTTGATCTCGATAGATTATGTAAATCGTAAAATAAGTATCCTTATTTGAATCTTGAATCTGTATTATTCTGCATACAGATAATACTAGTATCTGTATTATCTGTATTATTCTGCATACAGATAATACTAGTATCTGTATTATCTGTATTATTCTGCATACAGATAATACTAATATCTGTATTATCTGTATGAGAAATACAAATAATAAGATCAATGAGAGGGTATTTTTACTGATTTCTAAATATGTAATTATTTGTTTAGTAATTCATAAATTAATGACAGTGTAATTTTTTAGAGAATCAGAAAACTGGAAAAGCTTGAAACATTTCAGATTTTCTACTTAAAATAAACATAGAAAAGTATTCATTTATTTCATTTTTTATTTTCATAAATGTATCAAATAAAAAAAAATATAATTAACAATGATTGCATTTATCTAGAACATTCAACTTATTATTTACCAATAATGAATTGAATCATCGAATAATAAAATCTAAAAATACAAAATGTGCAAAAATATTTTTACATTAAATACAAATATTTATATTACAATATCTTTATTTCAAATATTTTAATACAACAAGCACACAATTTTATAGACTTTTATAGAAATAACTGATTTTTTTAACCTGGCTTTCTTAAATTTAATTTAGCACGCATTTTGAATAGAATAATAGAAAGATTCTTTTACACAGAAAAACTTCAGCCACTAAAACCTTGATGTTTACATAGAAATTTCTGTACAATTGATAAATCAAAATTTTTTATTAAAAATCAACTTGCGATGCATTAAAATCTGCTTTTGTGCCAATGTATTTATTAAATGTGCATATATATAAGTTCATAAAATTATTATTTTAAAAACTTGAAAAGTTTTGCACAGAATGCGAACAAATAAGTATTTTGATCTTTCATGAGATCTCAAGGGTGGAAACATAGATTTTCTGCCATATTAATTATTTCTTTATTTTTTTTTATTATTTTCCATTCTGTCTTTGAGTTGCAGAAAGACATGGATTAAACAAAAGCCATCTGAGATGGCACTTCTATTTCAGAATAATGAATTATATATTGTAAGTAGATGAATAAGAAAGCTAATAGACTAGCCTTTTGTCTTTTGTCATCAGAACGGGTTGTTTCTAAAGGATCTCACAATTTCTCATACAGTAATAATTTTTAAATAAAATTGAAATAGCGTAGAAGTATTTTCAAACACAAGCATTTCCATGTTTTGTTGCTATTAATTGAATGTTACAGAAAAATTACACCCAACGAAATATTTCCAAAGTAAAAGAATTCCTTATGGCACTATAACAGAAGTTAAAAATTAATTATATCATTAAATCAGTTCCTTAAAATTATTTTAAAAATTAGTACATAATGAAAATGAAATAATCTTCGGTTTCTTCGTGAATAGTTATTTCGTCTTATTAATTTTAATATAGTGAAGAATAGTCAAATATCTATAACTTTGCAGTTAATTAATACAGGAATAAGATAATAGTCTTCACCTTGCCATTTATCAATAAAAATAAAAATTTTCTCATAATATTAATTTTGACCTAGGTTTTTATCTTCAAATAAGGATTACCATCATTATTTCGAGCTAAACTTCATATATAGTTTTCCTTACCTAATAAAGGTGGCAGCCAGTTCACATTCGCTTCTGTATGGGAGTCTAAGAAGAGAAGAATATCCCCTTTTGCAGCTTTAGCTCCAAGTAATCTGGCCCGGATGAGTCCTTCTCTCTTCTGAGCCCGTATCACTCGGACCATCGGAAAATTACTTTCAAGGTAATCATTCAGAGAGGATTTCAGTTGAGCTGGAAGAGGAATGGGACACTTTTGCATTAACTATATAATAAGAGTTAACAGTAGTTGAGAGGACAGAGCTAAAAGAAGAGGAAAACACATTACTTATAATATCCTTTGCTAGAATAATTCTGTAAATTCTGTATTTTCTTAATCAAAACCAAGAAAATTCATGCTTGGAAGTTATATTCTGTAATGCTTAAATTTGATTTTTATTAAATCTAAATGCACGGAGTATTTTAATTCTTTAAGGCATTCACCAGACCAATATACTTTTTATCTCTTTCTGCTTTTAATGTAGGTTGACATCATATTTATATGCTCCTAAATGACCACATAATTCGGATGCAAATGAATACTGCACAAAATATATTGTTATGTACACATATATTTAATGATTAGTTCATTAATTATTACGTTATGTTATGATACTTTTAATTACTGTTATGTTATTATGTTTTATTACTTTGTGTTATTTTTAATTATTATTGTTATTTAAGCAAACGATTATTAATTAATTCAATATTTTTAACTAAAAATAATAATTTGGTCTACAGAGGATCAAATTGCAAGTAGCTTTAGAATCTACGCAGTAAATTCTTGAATCTAACTTTTATTTTGATAGTATTTTAGATATTCAAATCAATTTTTAAGCAACTGGTTTTACATCACCAAATCATTTGTTTTTAATCTGATTACAAAACAGCATGAACACGTTGTTAGGTTTGATATTAAAGAATAAATAAACTAAAACCAAATTTTTGCGTTCTATTTGTGCTTATTCGCCACTAGAACATTGGTTTCTTCATATTTACGACCATTGGAAAATAAGTGTTGGCATATGACGAACAGTTTTTAATACTTAAAAATAGCATGAAATTATTTTTATTTCTAATCATTAATTTTAATTTGTGTGTTTTATTATTCATTTAAAAAAAAGACTAGTATAAAGGAGTCTTGATGGGGTGGCGATAGCATCTCATGATCGAGACTGGAGAGTTACGTTTTTGAGACCCAAGATTCATTCTACTAAATATCAGCCTCATTCATAAGCCCGACCCTCCTGAAATCCCTCTGAATCAAAATTCCTTCTTTTCCCGTGGTATCTAAATTTCGAGATAGGGATGCCTGCTAAGATACTGTCTACAGTATCTGACAAGCGTTCAAAATTAGAAGTTCTCTTTCAAAATAGCTCTTTTGCAATTTTAAAACAGGATGATAAGCTAACAAATCAATATCTTATCTAAGCAATATGAAAAAAGCGATAATTATAAAGAAAACTAATAATGAAAGATTCTTAATGCGTTATTAGTAACAGTACAAAGTTATTCAATATCTGAATTTCTATTTGAATGCGCAAATCTTTTAAAGAAGAAAAAGGTTTTTATTATAGATTCAGTTATTAATTTAATTAATAATAAAATGTGATTTGAATTTGTTTCATTTCATATCAACAATTTCTGCAAATGGTTGAGTAGGAAAACATAGCCTTTCATTTTATAAATAGGCTTTTATAATTCTTGTCTTCATAAAAATTAAATTTCTGCGTCATTTTAACTATTTAAATTCTTTAAGAAGAATACAGTCCAATACAAGTGCTCCTTTGCTTAATCCTAGAACAAACGAAAAATTACTGCGAACACTATCTACATTTTATTCTGTTTTTTAACTAATCTTTCTTGCACGAGTAAAGGAACAAGTTGTTAATGTTTCGATAATGACCTAAATGCTTTTAAAAAAAGTCAGGGCATTTGCTTAAAATTCCAGTCACCAAATATCAATGTCTTTGTCCTTGATAGTATTCTGTCTAAGAACAAGAATTTACAAATATTCACATAATTCAACATTAGGTTTATTTAAGCGGTTACGGATATTGAAAATGTTTTCAATTGTTCAGTTAGATTTTTTTAGAGAATTTCTAGAGGTTCAAAAGTACGAGATCCGTTCCAAAATAGCTTATGGTTGAAAATGGGATGTTAATGTAACTAAACTACAAAAGGAGTTACTACAAAGGTGAACAACGTCTTGTGCATTTCTTCGCTCTTTGAATTATGCAAGATAATTCCAAATTCAAAATACAAACTGTTAGAAAACAAAGAATACATAAAAACTGTCCAAAATGTCGCAAGAAATTATGACTGGGAACGTCATTTAGGAAAGCTAAAGCTAGATCCCTAATTGGATTTCAGCGCTTGTTATTTAAAGTTCCGACTACGTATGAAAAACTTGCAAAAATGTACGAATGCTGATGGTGCGTGTGTACTTCCCAATCAAATTTGAAGAATCGTTCAATCTTTTAATTTGAATTGTTACTGAGTAGATGGGAAACTGAGTGAAATTAATACCTAAAAACATTAAGATCTAATTTAACATATGCCTATGAACTCGTACATTTAAAACTAATGAATTCGTAAAACAAGAAAAAAATTTTTGCTACTGATATGTCCATGAAAAATTCATATTCATTTTTATCTTTTTTTCCTTTTTTGAAATCTGGTTTATGTACAACTCTTATTCATACATAAATACATTTTCTCACTTTGTCACGACGCAGAAATTCAAATATCCAGGTTTGTTCTTCTTTTGTCAACTTTTATTTTTTATACAGCAGCTGTGTAATTTCGTATGCAAACATTTGTTATAAGAAAATGTTTTAAACCGGAAAAGTTTGGAAAATGTATTTTATACTCATATACGGTTTTAGAAACTTTTCACGTCCGCATAAAAATGTATCCTCGAACTTGTGCAAAACTATAACATATTCATTCGCGCATTATTCTCCGACCTTAAGTAATGCAACAGAAAATAATAAAAATGAAATGTCACCCATTATTCCTCCAGTCATTTATCATGAGGTGTACATGAAACCTTGACACGCAAGTGGAGCTACATAGCTGCTCTGATGTATCGTGAGAAGCTGATTGTAACCTTCTCGAAGTTGATAAGTTCATGAATGAAGCATTACTGGAACATCAATCTAATTGATTTTAATCATGTGCACTCATTTATTAATCTCAGCAATCATGCTCGTATCAATTTCTTATTAATTTACTAGTAGATAAAGAAAATCGAAGATAAAGAAAACGATAGGATGAGAAGTTTCTCAGAAGTTAAACCTTATTTTTTAAATCTTTTTATAATTCAGTTTATTTATAGAAAAATTTTAGTAAGTTGACTCGGAAATATATAATGGTTTAATCATGCCTATTATTAATACTTTCACTATTTCATGTAATAATATAAACTGTCTTTTATATGATTGGAATAATTCTATCCAAATTAAGATTTAATCATTATCATATTTTTTGAATTAGAAAAGTTTAATTGATACAAACTGCATGCATTAATACTTTCCCTGTCCTTTGAATCTTTTTCATTATTAATGTGAAAATAAGTTTCTGTTAAAATACTGCATTTAAATTAAAGGCAATTTTTTGTAAAATTATTCATAAAGGCAAAATTTCATTGTTTACAGTAGTTTAAAATTTCGTCACAACGATCTTTTTTGAGTCTCAATTCAACATTTAGGAGATAAACTATAAATAAAAATAATGTGAAATGATATGAGAAAACCATGAAATGCGAGACAATTTAATTTACAGAATCTTTTTTGTTTAAATTTAAAATGTATCATCTGACGAGAATAGGAAGCAAAAGCAATCTACTTATTCTAAACTCATATAATATTTAGAATCCAGATTGTATAGCCATATTTTACAAATTTATTTTTTATGGTTAATAACAAAATAAGAAATTTTTTAGCGAATTTCAGTTTTTGTTATGCATTTGATTGGCCACTTCATTTATAGTGGTTCATTTATAATGCTTCCTTCCCTTATTTATCACTTAGCATAAATTAAGTTTATAAATTTAGAGAAACTATGGATAATTTTCATCCTACATTATGCAATGAAATAAACTTAGCAAAACAATTTTCGTAAGAATTCCCTTATTTAGATATATATAAATAACATAGCCTAAAATAAGAATGATTAGTTTTTAAACAAATAAATTCTTTCAAGAGCATAAAATCTATATAAATTCGGAGAAATGAAAAAGGAAAAGCATTTTTTTACTAGTCTCGTTATAGTTCTTGAGCTGCTACAGGGAAACCGTAATTAAAGAATGAAATTACGCAACCATCACAAATGTTCTTCACTAGATTATTTTTGGGGAAAAGTAAGATACATTATTTGGATATCAGAAGCCCAAACACCTAGTCTTACCAGTCTATGTAGGTTACGAATTGAAATAGATAAGAACCAAAATACTACTCGAACTACGGATGATTTGGATAATGAGAATTGAACAAGACTTAATATCATTTAGCTGCAAACGAGTAAGAACTCAAAAATTTCTCAGTGGTCCTTGCTTCTGGTATGAAAATATCTAAAGACAAGGGTAAGTGGTATACTTTTATGTTCAAGGAGATTACAAGAATATAAATGAAATATATTGAGAAAAGCCTTTTAATTTAATTTCCATTTATTTGCACCATTAAAATTCTGATATAAATGATCTTCGGAGAATCTAGCAATAATACAGAATAATATTTACGTTTTGGATTTCCATAAAAGTAAGAAAAATATTCTGTTTTTTATATAATTATTAATATATTTAAAAGGATTAAGTAGCATAGAATTTAACTCATCTATTTTAATTTATCTAGAATATTATTTTCATAAGAAATCCCATGTCTTAAAAATTATCGAGTTCATCTACAGGTTTACTTTAAAAACGTAAATGTTGTCAATTCGGGATCACTTGATATACATACATTAACTGCACACCAATTTAATTTTGGAATCCTTTTTGCATCTTGCAGTAGGAAAAGATATGAAGCTATAATGCTTAATAAGACAACGTGAAACAAGTAATTGGTTTTTCTTAAGGTATGAGCAGTAACAATTGTGACTGTGACATTATCTGATTTGACTAGGGATATTATGTGATCTGTGACATTAAGTGATTTGACTAGGAATATTATGTGATCTGTGACATTATGTGATTTGACTAGGAATATTATGTGAACTGTGACATTATTTGATTTTAATTCTAGAAAAATTTACAAATTCCAGTGCATCGAACCAATCTAATGTTGAAAACAATTCGCATCTTTCTGTTGAAAAAAGACATGATACGACATGACATCATAAGATAGCACTGTTAGATGTCAGATGCAAGAGCGGTAATGTGATTGCGATAAGTGAATAGATGAAAATTTTTATTTAATTTCCAATTAATTTCCTATTAAAATTGTTTTATTTTCCTCATTCTGCAAATTTATTGATAACAAAATACGAACTTAACCATCTTTATTTAAAGAAATATTTGTAATTTTAGTTTTACAAATTTTTGTGACTCTTGAATGTTATAGTGAAAGTATTTTGGCGAATATTTTTAAAGCAGCAACATTTAATTCAAAATTTTAATTTTAGAATTACAAAATTTTACTTTTAGAATCCATTACTTTTAGAATTACAAAATTTTACTTTTAGAATCCATTACTTTTAGAATTACAAAATTTTACTTTTAGAATCCATTACTTTTAGAATTACAATTTTTTATCAGTTTTAACAAGTTATTGGACGAAGGAATAAAAGCTACTTTTCTCATAGAATAACAATTTTAAAAGAGTATTTATGTTCAGATCTCTGGGACTCTCTTAAACGAAATTAAATATAATGCTTACTTTGAATAAATCTATTATAGAAATTCTTTCATTCACCACTGAAAATTTTTATTATAAAACCCTCTCTTCTTTTCCTTTAACAAGAGCAAAGTATTCCGATCATCTACATTTACACCAATTCAAATTCGAGTTTACTCATATTTTCGAAGAATATTTCCAGAATTCCATAAAGCAAGGGCGGAATTCTGTTGGCAGAAAAGTCTTTCTTCTTTCAGACTCATGCTAATAGAACCCATCTGCACGTGACACGAATGGCTTAAGCGGATTCTGTGAAAATATAAGATTCCTTCCAATTTTAGAAAATCATTTCCCCCGATTTTATTTCGTTAAGTGAGGGTGCTTCTAAGCAAGATCGAAACCAGCATGTTATTTATAATACCAAACTGCGCTGCTTTTGGCATTCTTTTGTAAACTAGGACTTATCTTTTCAATTTATATTTGGAAACTCACAGATTTCATCACAAATTTCATAAAATACAACTTGCATACACTTCTCATATCCAATTATTTTAATGGTTAGCCTGTCAGAATTGACGGTTTTTGATAGCTTCAGTTCTACAATTCCTTGACAATAAAGTTTTGTATTTCCATATTTATTCGTGGTTTTAAATTTTTACCCTGTTTTCTAAAAAATTTTAAATTTTAAATTTTTTACAAAAATATTTGACTATTGAATGCGAGCAGCAAATCTTGTATCCGCGTTTTGTTGTTGTGACTTGGAATTTTGGAAGCACCGTCTCAGTTGACTATAATTTGACCATCTTTCAAAATTGCAAGTCTATCTCGAATCAGACAGTGGTTCAAAATAGAACATTAATGCATTTAAATTAAATAGAGCTAAGTAAATAAGATTCCAGTGAAATTATCGTCGAATTTGTGAATTTTACATATTTCGATCTGTGAATATTAAAACACATATTACTTTAAGACAAACGAGTCGTTTTAGCATGTATAAATTAGTTGAAAGTTTGGTTAAAATTGATTAAGAATCCCAAAATCATAAAAAAAAATGCGATTTGCTATACATTTCTTTCAAACCTAAGATATTTAACTGCAGTTTAAAAGCATTTTCGTAGTTTTTATCTCATTCCATAACTGATTCATTTGTTCAAAATCTCGTCACCATGCTTGACATCACAGAAGCACAGCATAAGAGTTTAGAGTGTTACAGAGAACATCAACTTTGGAATAGTAATAAATGGCAGACAATTCTATTCATTGCTTGGTCTAGATTCAATCTCACCCCTGATTTTTGATGCTCGTTCATTAATTGGGCACCAGAGAATCGCTCTAAACCCGCCATCATCTGAGAAAAGCAAAGATAAGAAAGCAAAAAGCAAATAAAAGCAGTAGAGTTTTGGTGTCTTCGTCAGGCATTCTGTTGGATAGATGCACCGACCGTCATATCTTTGATAGATGTCCTGTAACTGCCGTTGGATATATGAATAAGCCATCAATTAGAGCCATCAATTTCCCTTTTCAGGGGTGCAATTAAACCTAATTTCATTGCCTGTTCATTGCCATTAACCCTGTTTCATTGTCCTAATTTCATTTTCCAGTTTTAATTTTGCGTTATAATGAATTAAAAAAGTTTTATTTTTCTAAATTAACTATTATTCTATCTAAGTAAACACTTGTATAAAGCTAAGTTGACATCTGTATTTTTTTACAGTTGCAAAAGGTCGTGGGTTATCTGAATAAAAATTATTAAATTTTAAAAAGTTTTAGAATTTTTTACAGAAGTTTCAAGTGAACGGAAAAACTCATACTAGATTTCCCCCTCGTAATATTTAGTTATAAATTAATGCAGAAAACCGGCATCTTTAGTTAAATTTTACGATTCCTCACATTCCTGCTTATAAAAAAGGAGCAAATTTTAGAAATAGTATTTACATGAAGTTTTTACAAAAGAAAAATGTTAAATTTAAAACTAGAGTTAAGATACATTTAAAATCGGTTGATAACACCCAATTATCCCCTAAATTTAAAATGTGTCTCTAAGAAGTTGCATAGACTCCAATGAAATCTTGACAGAGTGAGAATCAAGTGATGAATTGTTTTTATTCTTTAGATTCATTCATTTTATTCTTTACATTTACATATTTTTGAATACCGCAACTTTATTTTATCAGAATAAGAAAAGCAAATTTGAGTATAAAAGTTTTTGAGTTCTAACTATTCAATTTTCAAGAATATTTCAGCTTGTAGGATTGAATTTATAAATATAATACACATCCTCCTTATTTCTACTAAATTTAGAAATTTTTAATCACCATGCAAGGCGTATATTTCGCAAGTTATTATACTTGTATCACAATATAGCGCTGTTATTTGAAATCATGGGGATTCTCAAGATAAGTAAGCAGCTCTGTAGCTTAAAAAATATTCATACCAAGATATCTTGAGCAACAATATTTTAAATAATAACAATCAAGCAATAAAAATTTTGATATAATTTAAATAATGATATATCAGTATAAGAGCAGCCCCTTGTAAGAAAATCAGCAAAGCTTTGATTATACATTTTTATTCGTCTTGTTTTATGTTTGTAAAGAAGGAATTTTGTAAACAATTTTTCTTGTTCTTCTTAATGTGTAGAGCTTTGAAATAATTTGAATTTGAGTATCCTCAATAAAAATACACTATTTTAACAGTTTCAGAACTTAACCTTTAGTTAATATCTCAAAGCGGCCCTTCCTCCCTAAATTTCCCTGCCACACCAGAGAGAGAGTGTGCTTAATAATCTTTTTGATTTTCTAAGAATCTAGATCATATAAAAGACAATGTTTTGGTAAATTCCCGAAGTCGAGACCTTAGAGAACTCCGGGTTTCCAATAGTTTCTCTAATATTTATCACAGAACTGAATACCTAATGATTTTTTCAACAGTCAAATAATGGATCTTTCTATATAAATAAAGATAAAATCTTTTATATCCATTTGATAATCTAAATTGAATAGAAAATATCCAAATACCTGCAAAATTCCACTGCAATAACTTCATGCCCAAAAAACGTCTCACTGTTATTGTAGATAAGTTTATTTCAAAATCTAATTTTTAAATATATATATAATTATAATAATCTTGCTAAATTTTACTATTTTAAAGAAGAAATAAACTGGATAATCTCATAGAATTAGCTTTAAATGCTGTAGGTAATGATTTAAGGAGAGAAAAAAATACTGGAAACTTTGTACTTTATCTCCTGTACAATAATTTAAGGTATGTATTTTATCTGGCAAATTTTGATACCACGAGATCATTTATTTTTCTTAAAGATATCATTTACTTTTAGATAAATATCAAAGAATAAAACTTCTACAGCTGACATGAAAAATATTTAAACATGTAATTCAATTTAAAACTTTTACTCTTCAATATCTCTTTTGGGTCAATAACTGTTATTGAGTGGAAAATTGATATGCTTAAGTTTGGTGAACCTATACTTTCCTCTTAAGTTAATATTGAACACTTGGCTCAGAATGTTGAGTATGTTTATTCAATCATCCTTTAATCTATCAAACATAAAAAGAATTCTAAATTTATCCACCTGTGTTTCATGGATATTGATCTTCTCTGAATAACTACTCGGAGGGTGGAGTTTGACAGTTCAATTTCTTTGTTTTGACATCTGTAGTCCATCGGGATACCACAAAATTGATATACACATCTGTACACGCATTCTATCGTTCCCTCTTTGCATGCTTGCAGGTTATTATTGATATAAATCATTTTTCAAAACAAGAAATCATTTTTATATATTAGCGATTTCTTTCTAGAAAATTTCATTACTGTATGTCTCTCTTTGGCAAACACTAATGCAATGCATTTTGTAATATTCATCAATTCTTGTTTCTAAAAGTTTCTTTACATCTATCTATGTTTATATACATACATAGAATCAGCTACGGCGAATTTGACTCATCGTTCCACAAATCTATTGAATGATTCTCAAGTGCATTTCGCTAAAGTGAATTGTTTTTCTTATGTTATTTTTAAAGCTGATACAGATTTTCTGCTTTCGCAGCTAATCAAAACACCTTTTTTTATAGAGGAAAAAAAACTAAAATAATAACTAATTTAAAAGCTTGAAGAAAGAAATATTGGATGCAACAATTAAAGTATGGAAAAAGGTAGTGTAAAGTGTATATATATATATATATATATATTGTTCTTTCCATTTCAAAATGTATCTCATTAGGTTAATGAAATACCTTCGCATAAAAACATTCAAAATTTTTGATTTCGATAATTTTAAGTTTATTAATTATAAAAGAAATACTGAGATTACTTGCACTAACTTGCAGCAAGATGAATTTTCTACCTCTCAGTATCTGAGGTCTAATTGTGAATATTTTTTACAAAATCATCAGATTTATATTCCTACTTTATAATGTTATTTACATTTCATCCCTTTATGAAATATACTTGAATGGTTTTTTCACTTTTATAATTTTTGTATATATATTTTTTACGTATTTTTATTATTCCTATCTGTTTGATTCACTTTCTATAAGGATTTTTTTCTTCTCTTGCAGTTGTATATTCAGTTTGTTTTTAAGACTTCAGAAAACACTTGAAATTTCAATATATTGTAAATGAAAAATTATATTAAACTTGTTTCTATTTCAATGTAAAAATTTCTTCTTCAGAAAATAGAAAAAATTACGTGAATGAATTTATCTTTCAAATCCAATTAAATTAAAAAATGGCTCCCACATTTTGCATCTGAAAGAAGCATCTCCTACACGAAATAAAGATTAGAAAAATGTACCACATTTACATTAAAATAGTGTGATACTGGCATGGTTTGATCGCTATTACAAAGACACAATGATATTCTTTCTAGCATTAATATTTAATATAATCAATTAAAGTGACGCTAAATTCACATAATACGAATAATTAGGCTTGAAACGTAACTGCATATTAGCTTTAGTTAAGCCCTTTTTTCTGCAAGATGAGAAGATTCAGAATTTGGTCTAAATGAAATAATACAATAAATACAATACAGAATCCGTCTAAATGAAATAATACAATATTAAATATCCAAAAGAAAATATGGTTTTCATAGCTAATAAATTAAAAATAAGAAATCCCTTATGTCTTTGAAGATCAATATTAGTGAATCGAAATGTAATCTGGAATGAAGAGATGAATAAATATAATCTCAAGTTTTGTAAACTGGATATTTAGAATATTTACTACATATTACACTACTTAAAAAACATTGTCCGTATGACATGTCAATAAAACTAATAAAGTGCTAGTAGCAATTTATAAAGAGATGTAGCTTCTTTTGAAATATGTAGATAAGCAAACTCGATTTAGAAGTAATATTGGCATTCAAAAGAAGTTTCACCTGCGATATTACCAACTTCACTTTCTCGATATCATTTCATCTTCGGAATCTTCTATTACATAAATATTATACATAAATTTCAATTGTTCTAGAGCTTTCTGCAGGATAATAAACTATACTTAAAGTTGAAAATGTAAAAGCAAATAGATATCCTTAATCGAAATTCTTTTATAGCTAATAAAGTTTCGTATATCAAGAGAGGGTCATTGATTAACACTCCGTAAGAATTTTCTACTGATTGGGAAACACTGTCTGAGCATGTGATATTAATGCTCTTTTTTTTCTTTTTTTAACAATTTTGGAATATTTTTAAAACGAATGATTCTGATTAGAAATCAGATAGTAACTTTAAAAAGTATAATAGGACATCAACTTTGAAAGTTTTAATTCATTTTATCTCTATTTTCCAAATTGTAGCAATTTTAGGAAACGGAAATGAAACAAATATGATACATATTTTATATTAAAATGTCTCTTAACTAATATTATCTGCTTGCATTATTGTGCTTTATAAGTAATTACTGTGCAATTATTATAAAGATTTTTAAAATTTACATTATTTAAAATGACTTTTTAATAAATTGATTTCGTCGATGACACTTAATTATAAGAAATCCGTAAATATTATTATAAATATAAGCAATAAATGCTAACAGAATACTTTCTTTACTTTATTTTAGCTTTCAAATGCCTAGCAAATAAAAACGAATTAATTAAGTATGAAATATTTGAGTTTTTGAAATATATTTCCGTATTGTTTATTTTTTCTTGTTTATTAATTTCACATATTTAACTTTGCCTTTAAATTAAGAATAATTTGCTTACTAAGAAGTGTTAAGGCTGAAAATGCATACAATAAATTTAGATAATGTAGAGGCAAAACATTTTTGTTTTTATTATCTACTCTTCTTTGTGAAATTTCAATGAACTATTATTCTAAGATAAAAGGATGTATTTCTTTATTTGGGGGTATCATGACCTTTCAAATTGTTTGAAAAGCGTCCTTATATATTAAAATTAGCACAGCTTATTTCGGCCAAATCTAACTATTCAAACAGTTAAAGTGCACATAATGCAAACATAAACAAATCAGAATACCGAAATTGCAGTGAAAGTTAGTGCAAAGCAAAAGATGCCTTATTAAATACATTTTCAAAATATTTTTTCATCTCAGAGAAACATAATAAAGTTATTTCGATTATCACAATTTTTTTTACAATCTTTAAATATAATGCCTGAAAGTAAGGGAGTGAAAGAATATCTTTTAATATAATCTACCATATGTTATTGAATGCTGAATAACAATTCTAATCAGATTTAGAAATTAATTTTCAAAGTTGTTGCAAATTGTTTTCAACGTGATTAACTGGTTTAAATATAGTACGCTTCCATAGATTTTCCGTAGACAATCCTACAGTTTTACGTATAAAAACAGAAGGCTTCTATTTATGTCCGTGTTATTGCCCAGAAGTTTGAAACAATCGGTTGTTGCTTTCATTGTTGTCGCTTGTGACTACGGCTCAAAACTGAAAAGTAGCTTTCAAAATAGCTACCGTGTTGCTTCGAAAATAGAAAGTTAATTTAGGGTTTTCTTATGTGTTTCTCGTACAATAATTTGATTCTGGAAATTTTCTTTTGTAGATATATTGAATTCGAAATAGTCTAACATTATCTTCCATGAATGAAAAATCTTGGACCGAGTCCAACCCACCGGTTGTCGGATATTTTAGTTGCTTTTCTGACAATTCATCTCCGTTTTGACAAAGGTGTCTAAAGATGATAGTGAAAAACATAATGTAATCGCATTTTCAAAAAGAAGTATATAGAATACACTAAGTATTTTAACATAGGAAAAAGTATGAACTTACCTAAAATTCATTATTTATTTTAGGGATTTTATTTGAAAACAAATTTAGAAAACTAATGATATACTGACAAATATCTGTAGAGTAGTTTCTGTAGCCACTTTTATTATGTCATTCGCCTACAACAAGCACAATTAGTACTCTTATGAGATTATATATTATATTCTATTTTTGCTCACTTGAATTGAAATATTATGCTAAATAATTAACTTATTAAAATACTCTATTCTATTAAATCGTATCATCAACACCTTCTATATATTTTTTTATGCAGAAAATAAGGCTAAAATATTTAAACTGAAATAGAATAATTTTTGAATATATTGATAATTTTAATTGTTCAGGAAATTGCATTTATTGTTGGTACATAAATTTATCAATATATATTTATTTAGGAAAAAAATTTCAGTGGATTTTATCAAGATTTTTTTATTGTTTTGTTTCAATTTCTATATTTGCCAAATGCTTCTCGTAAAATTTACTGAAACACAGCAATTCATCAAATGCAAAATATTCTTAATAAAAAGAAGTATTCATTTTTAATAAAATTTTATTACAATAATTTTTAAACAGAAATATCAATTTTTCTATTCAAAAAGAACTTACGTTTAGAGCTATAGTCGTCAACTAATATGATCTCATAGATGAGCTCTGATGGAGATCGATTGACTACACTTGTTACAGTCCGGAGTAGTGTTGACCAATGTTCATTATGAAATGGAATCACAAAGCTGACCTTCGGCAACTTGGACAGA
This sequence comes from Argiope bruennichi, assembly GCF_947563725.1. Lineage (NCBI taxonomy): Eukaryota > Metazoa > Arthropoda > Arachnida > Araneae > Araneidae > Argiope > Argiope bruennichi. The sequence goes on along the minus strand of NC_079163.1, from coordinate 86,528,234 downwards.
TACTCCTTAACTCTGCAGCTGTAACAATGTAAAAAATAAATATTAATTTCTTTGGAATAAGATTATCACAACATGAAAAGTATTTTACAAAGCTCCGCTTTTCACAAGATTTCCATGACATATTTAATTTCATTAAAATCACCTTGATAAATACAATTTGATTAATTGAAATAAAAATTGAAACCTGAATTTCAATTTAGAAGGACACAATTCTGAATCTTTTTCAACTGTTAAGTTAAAGAAAATGTATATAATTAAATAATTAAAAAGTAAATTTCAAAGCACCCTACAATAATATGCACATTAGCTAGCGAAAATATTTACAAAGGAGCAATTGCTTTATCTATCATACTTAAATATTCGTTTAAATGTTGGATAATGATAGTCAGGATGGAAGATTCTAAAGGATTTAACGCGGATGAAATAGATTTATTCGTTTGCTAGATCATGTCAGGTTTGTTCCGATTATAGGTAACTCGAGATCTTTTTTAGAATGGAATTCATAAATTCGAACAGTGTCATATAATGACAACTGCACCTGAATTGGTATTGACATTTTAAATTCCCTCACCACATCTGTGGAAGGACATCTGATCCCAATGGATTTAATGCTCATCAATATATCATCCGTCCAAATATGTCTCGAAGACACAGTATTCAAGTCAAGACTATTACCGTATTCCCAAACTGCAATTAATATTGCTTTTCATTATTAACTTAACTGAATTTCATTATTAACTGCAATCAATGTTGCTTTGCATAATTGCCCTTCAAAATAAATATAATCAACGTTTTTTTCTAATAAGTCATTAAGAGATTTCGAAACATTTTCGCATTTAGCATTAATCCTTAGAGCTCCCACGTACTTTGACCCAATAACTTTAAAGTTTGAAAAATTAAATTTTAAGGTTAATAAACTATATATTTCAGTGAGCAAACCAGTTTGAATGCAGTTTTAAAGTGATACCTATATCTATAAAACTCTATTCTAATATTAAAAAAAAAACATACAAGCTTTATTTTGCGGGAGTCTTTTTTAAGAGTCTTAGATAGATTGAATTATTAAATCCTTTAAATCCTCAGCACTGCCTTAACATCAAAAAGGTAAAGTTCGGTTCATCGAGTGAACCCGCCAGGCTAGATAAAAAAATTTTATGCTAAGTTTATGGAAGACAACTCAAAATATTTGAAACCATTTTTATAAGATTTTATGTCTTCATATTTAATATTACCCAACAAAATTAAATCCCTGAAATGAAGATCGAGAATTAAACAAGAAATAATGTTGTTAATCGTATAATGTTTATTAAAAATCTAGAAAAAATGTTTAAAATGTTTTCCCCTATTTTCTAAGAAATGCAGGTTAGACTTACAGAGTAGCGAATGAAAACTAAACTTGTATGTAGATATTATTTGGCTCAAATCATGTCTCAAAACAAAAATTTGCTAACTAGGTGAAAGACAACAAAGCTATTATCCCAAAAGATATCTTCTAATAGTTTTACGAATATTTCTCAAATAATTCAACGTTGATTATTGTGATAACGTAATAATATACACATATGTAAATTATGTTCAAAATATGATATATTTATAATCACGTTTTGAAAGCTAGCCTTTTTATGCTGTTAGAATTTTCGATTAACTTAAAAAAACACTAAACTAGAGGCAGATATATGAAACAGAAAAAAATTTCAGAGCTAATTTGAAACAAACATTATTAAAAAAATGGAAAAATTTGCATTTATGAATCGTATCTTGCAAAAATACAAACATTTTTAATCATATATAATTTCTCAAACTATCATGCTGTAATTATTTTGCATATTTTGTCATAACTATTATAGTCATAAGCTTTATATTAATAATTTTGAAATTATCAGCAAAATGATTCACTTATTACATTGATTCTTCTTTTCAGGTAGCATGTTTTTGAGCTTTTAGAAATTAAAAAGAAGGCCAGTTTAATCGAAACTTGAAACACAAGTATATTTTAAAATTAAAAAAAAAATGTAATTTCCAATGATATTGAAAGCAGAACTCATAACAAATTTTAGCATACAACTAACTGTTATTTTCGACCAGCTTTATTGCACGATTAAAGAAAGTATATTTTTCTAACCTCAAATTTATTGTTTCAGATTTATTGCAGTATTATTCATAAAGTATTTGTTCTAATTAAACAATTTCTGTGACAAAAATAACAAATTATACATTTAGTATAAATTCTCATATATGCAATAATGTGATTGATTAAAAATGATATAAAAATTGAAAATAATAAGATAAAGTATAATATAACACAGCACACAAAAACCATAGAGATATATAAAGATAGTTATATGCAAGCCTACATCAAAGAAATGAATAATCACAATTAAAATGCAAATGTATATAAAATATAAATGCCATAAAATTCCATTATTAATAAACAGCCTATACATCACCAGCAATCATAATACATAAAATCGTAAGATTTGATATAGGTTTCAACGAATTAATACTGTATACAAATTTATCACACCATTCCAATAACAAAGATACATATCGGTTCTCCTAAACAGAGAACTGGAAAAATATTTAATTAAATAATTATCATTAAATTCATTAAGATGTTCAAATTCGATATCATATATTCATTTTCTAATATATATTTTGCAAAGCATTCAAAAATCACAATTATTACATATAATTCCATGGAAATTATTTTGAAAAATATTTCCACTTTAAATGATTTTGAATATTATTGTACAATTTAGCTTATTGTAGGAATTAGCCTAAATGAAGCACAAATGGCTAACATGAAACATTTTAACTATTTGTTCTTAAAAACATCCTGCACTCTGCTAGAAATGAATCTTTCAGAAATACAAAACATGGAATGAAAACACTAAGCAAGCAAATCACAATAACTAATAATCTAGGATATTTAAAATGTTACCAAAAAAAATAAAGTATCTAATTTTTGATGTTGCAATAAAACAAGAAATGTGATGTTTTACTTGAAGAAACTACTTTAAAAATAATAAGGATTCTCAGAAGCCTTAAGCATATTCTTTTTAAACAGGGACACCAAAAATAGACACAAAAAGTGTTGCGCCATAAAATTGTTTTGAGACGGAAAGAAAAATAAGAACATTGCAACTCGCCCCCGAGAATTTCACAACCGACAGACACGAAGCATTATCAAAAATTCCTTGAAATTGATATTTTTCTTTCAGATGTTAAAAGGCTTGCCTCAATTTCTTTTCCCTTAGAGATAAAGTTTTGGTGCGATAACAATCAGAAACGAAATCTTCAGGAAAAATATTCAGTTGCTTACACAAAATGTGTAGATAATTTGGGAAAGAACAATTACTATTTATTCGAAATATTTTTAATAAACAAAATTATATTCTCAGAATAAAGATTTTTTTCTTTTGTATAAATAATGCGGTGAAATCCGGGAAAGAAACAATTTTGTTGATAAGATAACCATAGCGGAAGAAGAATCCGGGATTAAATGATTGTCGTCACCACAGCATGGAGAAGAGAGTTCTAATGGCCCTCTACGGTTAAAATACAACTCTCACGTAAAACGCACATACCGCCAGGGAAATGGAGGTAACTCAATAACACAACCTTGGGAAGAGAGAACTAAATACCAAACGGGAAACTTTTCATCTCCATATCTGATGCGTCCCTTGATAGGAAGTTTTGAAAAGATAAGAACCATAGTATATAAAAAGAAGGTAATTTATAGATAGTGTGCTGTGGGAAGTGCCTTTAGTATACTGAGGGAAGTAGTGTTAATTTTTTTTTTCAATTTAAGGCAATGCAGCGGAAATTCGATTCCCTCAAAAATCTGCAAATTAGATTTATTCTGTAAATCTGATGTTGAGGCTCTAATATCCTCTCGCTATTGTGGTGTGGGAATTTAGAGAAAGGTTGCAGATGCATATGCTGTCCGCATCAACTGATCGTGCTAAAACAACTCTACAGTGGTTTCAAAACGGAACGTTTATATAACTAAATCAAATTAATCCTTGTCCATGGAAGAAACATAAGAACTTGATTTTTTTTTCTGAATAACTAAGCCTATTTTTTTTACAGAAATTGACAAAAATAGTTTTGAAACGCAGAAACAATCGTTTCTCTCAGGAAAAAGTTCCATAGAAATTCAGAAGCCGAAATCGCCGAGTTTTATACTCATCCTTACTATTGGTGAAAGACGGTGTCCACTTTAAAAGATCGTGCTGAATGTCCTTTATGCGTCACCTAATTTGGAATTTATACGGGTAGAAAGAAGTTTTCTTGTTTGGAAAGAGTCGTCCATTTCACAGGAAAGAAATGCCATGGAAGTACAATCCTGAAGGAACCTAAAAAGATAGAAAACTCCTCTTTTGTTCCAGAAAATGTGCCGTGAATACATTTGTAAAAGGAGGATTGCTTCACCAGATATTTCCGTGAGACGCACAAACAGGAAAGTGCACTCTTTCGGAATCGCAAATAACCGGATTTAACGAAACTATCGAGAGGCATTTAAGGTTGAAACGTGCTCTCTCGATAAAACTGCTTTCAAGAATTATGTGAAAAATTATATAATGAAGTCACGCAGTCGCTAAAGGAAGCTTAAATTTTATATTGTCGCATGGTATTCTTTTAGTGTGAATTTTATCATTTAATAGGATCTAAAATTGTAAATTCTTTGTTTAATAAAAAAATCAAAGCTTCAATAACAGGATTTTAATATCCATCTTTAATTTTATTGCTCAAATAGTAATTAAGTGCTTTAGGAAATTCACATGTTGGAAACTGCAAAAGTTCTCCCTATTTGAAATGAAAAGTAAAATGAATCAGAGTGGTTTAGAGTAGAGAAATTCCAAATTCTTTCAAGACTGCTTTTTATTTTCTCGTATATAAAGAAAAAGTATTATAAACGTCAAAAATTTGATCTCGAGATTTTGATGAAGAAATCTCTGAAGTTTGAAAAAAAAATCGTTGGAATTATGTCTTTTTGTTAACCTGTCAGTTTGTCAATTTGTTTGTGGACACGGTAACTTGAAAGCGAAGTAATTTAACGAATAAAACTTGGCTTAGAATCTTGTCAAGAAAATTGTATATTTCCATTAAAATGTAAGTAAAATCTCCATCTTCGTGGGAATGGCCATGACATATGGTTTTGTCACCAAAGTTATAGCTATGCATCAAAATTTATAAATCTTTCAAATCTTTATTTAATATAATTATGGCCATTTATTCAGAATAGCAATTACTGATTTTACACCATCCGCTTCTTTGAAGTTTTATATATATTCGGGCTGCTTTGAATGGGAGAAATTTAATTTTCATCCGAAAATGGGTGTTGCCATTTTAAAAAGAATAAGTATGAATTTTAATATGAAGACGATTCTTTCCATCAACAAAAACTACCTGCTCTTTTAGAAACCATTTATGTCAGACGATAGAAAGGTTTTAATACAAGATAACTAGCTCTTGAGTGAGGGACTATATAGCCATACATGATAAATCATTTTTTATTTAACAAAGCAAACGTGCTTACATCGTGTATACACACTCGTATTTTATTCGAACTTGCAAATGTACTCATTTTCATGACAATACTCACATTTCAAACCATAAAAACTCATAAGTCAAACGTGCAAGGGCTCATACTGTCATATTTCTTTACAGTCATACTTCGTTTAACAAGCACCTCAGATAAGGAGCAAAAAAAAAAAGTTTTAAAAAAGGCCTTTTAAAAATGACTCTTAACGATTCGTGTGACTCAGGAGGAATGATAAGGAGATATTGTGATGTCACATGCAGGATTGGCTTGTATCTCAGATATCAGTCTAACGCTGTTGAAGGCTGGTTTGAAAAGAATCCTTCTTTCTGCATGGAAGTAGCTTTGACAGGATAGCTTTGTAGAACACAACTCAGGGGGGATTCGAGCAAGTTCCCGTGAAGTGTTCAAGTTTGGGATTGTATCTTTGGACAAGATTATGAAGTTAGAGGTAGGTTGCAAAGATATCAATGGTAGCTGGTAGTAAAACACTGCTAGAACTACCGGAAAGCTTATGGAGCTGAATTCTTCTTCACAATAAAAAGTTGCGGATGAGATTTGGTCAGGAGAGGAGGAGATATAGCCTCAGCAAAGCAAAAACCTTTCAGTAAAATATGGGAAATATTGAAAGCATGACATTTTATTGCATTGTATTTGAAATAGTATCACCCTTATCAGGAAGCAGCTATGAGTTCTATAAATTCATTTAACAATACTGATATGAATTATTTTCACCAAATTTTCAATTGTAGCCTAAGATAATTGCTTTTAGACAACTTTCTTGTAGAAAAAGCATGTAGGTATTTTTTTTCGGAGTGGAAAGCATTGTCCTATTTACCACGAATACCAAGGGATAAAATTGTTTCACATTACGAATAAGATTCGCGAGTGTTAGTTTAGTTTAGTTTTCGAAATTAAATAATATTCCGCTTGTTAAATTATGATTTCAATATAGAATGCTGTAGTGTTTTGTGTGTGATGATAATAAACGAAGCTTTTTTTACTTTTCATTTATACAAAAACCTGATTCGATATTACGAAGAAATTTTTCAACCGTCAAGTTTAAAAATCCAGTCTTGTAGGTATTAAGCTGAGTTCCCTGAAAATATTTTTTTTATCCGACTTTGAATCGTAATGTTCCTCAAAATACTGTAATTCAGATTCTTATGCTTCTACCATTTCTTTAATTCTTTGAATGTGTCCCTGAAAATTGCAATATTCAATTTTCTAACTTATCGCTTATTAATATTCTTTGACTGTTTTTGATTTCTGTTACGATGGCGATTATCATAACTAAATTTTACTTCAGATATCTGATATTTTTGATTAAATTTATTTAATTTAGACGATGATTGGCTATATGATTTGGAATTAATCACGATAGAACATCTTTACGTAATAGTTACAATGAAATGATTATTGATTTTGAATGAATTTATAAGATCTTATACAATTATACAAAAATTTTGAATTTAAATTTGTCTGCCTGTTACATGGTGATCAAACGTTTAATCATAAAACTAAAAAGAAAAACGAGCTTATTTTTAAAAAAAAAAATCATAAGAATAAGCCAGTTAGTAATTCAAGTAAAAAATAAAGTGTATTCAATGTATATAAATAAAAAAATGAATTTTTCATTTAAATTTAGTAGCTAACATATTTTAATTTTAGGTTATATAGGGTGCCCATTCTGATCATGGTCTAATATCTAATAGTTAAATCATTTGAGAAAGAATATATTTCCACCTAAAAAGGATTCTAAATTATTAAAAATAAAAAAAAAATAATTTGATTGTCTAACGTTACACACACACACACACACACACACACACACACACACACACACACACACACAAATTGCAGCATTCTGCGATCAAAACTGATCGAGTTATGATGCCTTGAATTCCGTTAATTTACCTATAGCGAACAATCAAGGAAAAAAAATGCGTTGATTGGATGATCTTCCTTGAGGTAGCTAATGAAATCATCTAATGTAAGGGTTTTCATGTCTTTAAACCTCTGTCATTTTTAGTCATAGAAAAATGGAACATTTTTTTATATATTTTTTAAATGTTTGTGCATGAAGAACATTTAATTAAATATGATAAATAAGATCAGGAAGCTATAAAGAAGGTAATTTTCCTAAATTTTCAGCAACACATCTACTGAATGAATAATCGTAAAATATAATGTTTTATTCCATTTAAAGCAACTGGAAACATATGTCTATGTCTAACGGTCTAGAAATTAGTTATTGCAATAGAATTAGAAAAAACAAGTTCTATACATTTTCCCACGATTAAAAATACTTCAGCAGCTGTTAAAAACTTTTAATAAAGTTAGAATGATACAATTTTGCAGAATATTTTTTAAAAAGTGGTCTTAAATGTGCGCTATTTAATAAGATTCTGATCGAAATTTTAAAGGTTTCTTTTGAAAAAACAAAACAAAAATGTTATCGGGAAAAAATTGAAAAAAGTGAAACACCATAGAAAGGGAGAGAGCTTAAAGCACACATAAATAACATAAACATATTTAAAGCTTAGGATATTACCTTTTGCTAACTCTAATAAATAAATTTTAATACTGAAAAAGAAAGAAAATGAGGCATTATATGATTCTCAAATAAAATGATTTTTATCCTTAGAGCTCTAAGGCAACAAAGTCAATGATTGCAGCATTTTCTCATTGTATGGAGTATTTGCTAACTTTTCCGCTAACTTTCAACAAACAAAAACACCATTCAAACAAAGCACCGTAATTTAATAGATCAGAGTAGAAAAAAAATTCTCATATTGTATAAAAAAGAGCGCAATTAAATACAAAAATTTGCTTGTAGCAGCGCTTTGAGTATTTTGATACTATAAAAGAAAACAAGTTAAAAGGATTAAAGACATATTAAAGATCTTTTATTGTTTAAACAAGAAAAATGAACAGACAAGCTCTCTTTTTCCGCATTAACTAAAAGCCTTGCATAGTTTTGCTTAGTGTTTGCAGTCCTTTTAACCAAAAAAAAAGAAATATTTCTCGTGAGATAAAAGAGAATTGTTTACTGTTTACATTAAGTTCCGTCGGGCTATTTGATGATGCATTTAAGAGTAAGGAAAAAAAGGAAGTCTTTTATTCACAAGTTTTTTTTAACTCTCATTGTTATATCTCTCTTACAATTTATCAATCGCAAATATATAAAGCTTTTAACCAATGAAACTACAATTCAGTCATAAATAATTTGATAATAACTCTTATTTTGTGCATGAAAATAAACATTCGGTAAAAATATTATGATGGAACTAGAAACGAATAAGGTATGAGAATACGTTCAAAATGTTTTTTTTATAAAAACGTACAAAAATAGTTATATTTTTCAATATTTACATAAAAAAGACCGAAAAAAACTTTTCTGAAACCAATACATACCAGAAAAGTGATTTTTTTTATATATTGGAAAAAGGGTTTTTTTCTTGGCTAAACAGAGATTTAGAGAAAAAAAAATCTTTTAGTTTAGAGGCTTATGAAATGATTTGCTTAAAATTCGGCAGATAATTTAAGAAATATATTACTTAGCTCTTGAATTTAAAAATAAGCAATATTTCTATTCATTTTTTAAATATTGGGATTCAACGGCTAAAGAAAACGAAATTTTCAATATTTTTTACATTGTGAAGCACAGAAAACACTATAAAATATTTCTAAAGGAATAGATTGCTTATTCCCTAATTCAGGAACCGCAGAAAAAATTGAGAAATTATTATACCAAATCTGAACAAAAAATATTAGATTTTAATTTATGGGGGTTTTCGCAAGAAAATTCTATCAAAGATTAGAATTTGAGAAAATAGCATCTAACGATGTAAAAATAGCATTAAAAGGCATATAAATACAAATATAAAAATCTGTGTAACTTTCCAAAAAATAAAATTAGAAACAAAATTCTAATGTTTTATAAAGAAACCTGTTCAAGTATAAGGAATATTAAATAAAATAATTCCTAATTTCACAAAAAAATCTACTTTTTGCCTTTAACAAATATATTTCACATATGAAATTTTATAAATACAATAAAGAGCAGATTTTTTTTTCTTCATTTTTATTATTTTCTGCAATTTAATCTTTAATTTATAATTCATTTATACAAAGAAATCTTAAAATCAATTTTTAATTTCTCCATCATATTCGTAAGGAATAAAAATTTAACTTGATTATTTGATTTAAGGAATAATTAAATGTTAAAAAATTTAAAATGATTGGGTTTCATCTAGAAACCGGATGTATATCACAGAAGCACACAGAAGAAATAATCTATAGAACTACGAGATATGAATAAAAAATCTATTTCATCTTCAAAAGTATGAACAAGTCATGTCAAATAAAAATGAGTAGCAAAATATGAATTTCGTTTTATTACTCTTTATAAACTGGGTGTATAAACATGATTTATTATCATATATAATGTAAAAGACACTTGTTTGTTTTAAATAGTAAAGATCGATTTACTTAAAATATGTCCCCTCGAAAACTACAGCATTTGTCTATTTTTCGACAAGAATCGAATTTCGCGAAGGAAAAATGTTTGATTGTTTAACTAAAATCCAGGTATCAAGCCCATTTTTGATATCTGCACAAGTATTGAATCTCTCCCCAGAAAGGCCACTTTGCATTCTCAACATTCTGAAGGCACTTTTCACTGGTCTGGTAAATTTTTTTTGTCGTAAAACAACCTAGTCTTTTGCTATATTTTGCACATTTCTTCTTGAATGCTTGATTCATTTTGATCGGCTATCATTCACTAATCATGGTTTTATTTTTTGGTGTTTTGCCATTCCCTTTACCTTGTGCTTTCAAATCATCATTCTTACTTCGACATTTTGAATGCTGTATTCGACGGGTATGCTGACTATAAATGACCATCAGCAACTGATTCTGTTGCTATTTTTTTTGCAATGCAGTAATGTAATTTCCCTCAAATTTTTTTGCTTGGCACAATGCTTGACATGAGTTTAAAGCTAAAATTACATTTTAAAAGTATTATAACAGTGTTCTCATATTGATTTTTAAAGGATTTTGTCAAATCTCTTAAATACAACTTTACTGTTTTATTTGCAGACAAGCGATACTACTGACGCCATCCATTAAAACTGGATGTAATCAGATTTATACATCCGTCATTACAGTGATTATAGTAAATGTATTTATTTTCAATTCAAATTTATTTTGCAAGATATTAGTTATAATTTTATATATTCGTACACGAAATAACATTTCCAATGACAACGTTCATAATTTTTGAAATCTTGAAATTTCCTATCCTATAAATAATTTTTGTTTATTAATTGATTTCAAAATTAACGTGTGAAAACGATAAAATTGAAGGTAATTGTTTACATAAAAAATATAATTTATACAAAATGAAATACATTTTGCCACATTTCTATATAAAATATTTTACTAACTCTAAGCTCTCATTACTACAGACGTCAAATTTTCGATGTTTCCGATTAAAATAAGTAAAGTGCTGCCATATTTAAAATAGAAATTAATGATGTGGTTAGATGACTCATAACTTTATAAAAACCGATAGCATATAATGTAATTTTTTATGTAATTGCTTTACATTGATTATTTGCTGATTTTTTGAGATTTTATACATATAATTAATTCAAAAATATCATAAAGTAAATATTAGAGTAAAAAATCATTTAAAACTTCGAACATTTGAAATTCTAATATTTTCTCTGTGTTAATAATTAAATTTCTGATAGTTGGTATTTTTGTTATATGTATAATAAAACCTCCTTCATTGTTTTTTGAATTAAAATTAACATATTCTTTCCAACTTAAATGATGTGATACTAATTGAAGAGGTCATAGCTTGAAGTATATGTTACACTCATCCTTTAATATTAAGAAATATATGAGAAAAATTTCAGTCATTTTGCTTAGAGTTAACAAATTGTTAGAAAGAAATTCAAATGGGAAAAATATACAATAATTTAATATTAAATTTTTATTAAATTGTTCTCTGTACAATTAAGAAGTTAGATATTCATGCACAAAATTAGCAAAACATTTCGCTCTTGAAAGAATATGTTTTTTCATAATTAAAGAACTCAATTTTACATTTGAAAACCTTAAAAACTTTAAAAAATTATAACAGAGCTTCCTATTAAGGGCTTGTGTGCGATTTCAGCAACTCGCTATAACAAAGAATTAAGTCCCTAACATTTATAGCTGCTAAGACATAACAAAGTCCGACTACCAAAGCAAACAAACTAAAGAGGGTCTCTCACCTGGAGTGTCGTATGTCTGGTAAAGTTCTGTTCAAAGAAATAAAATCGCTGACCAACGCATTGAATCCATTTGCTTTGTACAACTCGATTTTTGTTTTCTCAAGCTCTCGAGGCAGGAAGAAAGGGGCGCCCATCTCACCAGGACCATGCGGAATTGCGACGTTTTTTGTTTGAATGAACCAAGATTTCTTTTCCGGGGTCTGCAGAAAAAACAACTTGGGATTAGTTTGAAAACTAAGTGGAAAATTGAAAATTGGATGATTCTTGTGTTTTATTCATTTGTAGCAAAATTAAAAGTATGCTTGTATATGCTAAGCTTCAGATTTTTACAATGTGCCATTTTGCATTGTATTAATGCAGCGTGAATTATAAGACAAGAAATATTTTTAAAAATATATTTGACCTTAAGAATATCATTGTCGGAATCCAGAAATTGCAAAATTTATAGCAGGATTTGTGTTTTTATTGACAGAAGATTTGAACGCATTAAAAAAATTATCTCAATTAGTTTAGAAATATTTAACCTAAAAGTGTTACAAAATTTTAAGATTCAGATTTTATCAAAATGCCTTTAAATAGAATAATAATAAATCGTGTTACTCATTTTGTTTCAACACAAATAACGGCTTCTTCTAATACACTTATTCCTTCCAAACTATATATTGTGATGTAAAAGTGACGTGTTTTTATATGTTGTACTGATTATTAAAAATTGTCGGAATCCTATTTAATCCCATTGTATATGAGCTTATACAAAAAAAGTTAGACCAGATGTTAGAAAAAAGCAACATTCTAAATAACTCGGGAACAATCAGTATCAGACCTTTAAGCATTCTATTTACTGTAGAAAGAGGTAAATTATAAAAAATAAAGGAATAAAAAAAATCTCACTACCAACTTCAGAGCTCCTATAGCTACAGTCATAAAAGAGGTGTCTATATATATTAGTAAAACAACTATGTGCGAAACAATGAAATCATATACAGCGACTCTTATTGGAAAAAGTCAGATGTAGTATTCTTACTTCAAAAATTATAAAACATGAATGATTAAACACGAAATAAAATCAATGCACGAAAATGATATTCATGCCATAATGCAATTCAGAAAATTATCTAATCAGGAAACTGATTTGATTTCTCTATTACTTTTTAATATTCTATGAAAATTTAAAGACTAATAATATTTAAAAGTTTATTCCTTCTCCTTCAGTAGTTTTATCAAAAGGCAAAAGTATTATTTCACAAAGGTATGGTATAAAAATCTTTATTCACTTTTATAGAGGCGATTTTTTTGTTTCATTTTGACTTAGTTCCAGCTACAGTTCAAAAGCTTAAATAATTTTGTTCTCTAATATTTACAAGCGATAAATGTTATTTTTAAAGTCATGAAGCTTAAAAGGTAAGTTTTTATTATTCATCCATTTTATGACAGTTTTCATCCTTTCTTTGATATTTTTCTTTATTTTTCGTTAGCTCACCTATTCTTTTACATAATATAATTTTTTTGTTAAGTTTCGTTTCAACTATTGCAGTGTGGAGCACTTTTTTGTGATTATAATAAGCTATCAGTGATTACATTTATGATTTTTATATATTTTCTTTTAAAGTGTAAACCGAATTTAAGTACTTTAGGATTAATTACTTTTTCGAGAATATGTTGAAATAAACCTTGTATATAAACTTGATCACTTCGATATAAGATACCACAAATAATAATAAGCTAACGAAATTGACTCTAATTCTAATCACTTCTCAGAGAATTGACTCATATGCGACGACCTTAAAATTTTAATTTTTTACTGATTATTTACTATGATTAAAGTTATTTCTAATATTATTATGAGCATTTAATATTTAAATAACAATTTAATATGTTCACTCTTAGAGAATGTTAAAATTAATTGTGAACTTATCCGTACAAAAATAAGACGCATGTTATTACAAATGATCCCGATAGATATGTATGATTAACAAAACACCCCAGCTGTTTAAAAACAAACAGTTTCTAATTTTAAAAAGTTAATAGCTGTTTTGATAAGATTTTGAGCAATGAGACTTCTGGAAGATTTAGTACAGAATCCGAAATGAAGAAAGCAGAAGAAATGCTGTTCATTGAAATTATAAAAATATTTCATCTCCAGCTGATGAAGGCAAAGCAATTAAGAAATTGATTGAAATTAATTATGACGAATTTGCTGAATCTCAACGTCTAAGCAGAGATTTAACTCCATTGCTGAGCGAATTAAAAAAAAATAAGATTTCGAGCAAACGAAATGATTTTAAAATAAAAGAAAATGGTTGTTGGTGTAAAGGAGAATCAATAAATTTGAAAATGAAAAAGAACTAATTGCTGTTTCAGAAGAATATGGCAATGGACATGATTTTAAATAAAAGCAAACTAGTCGTTAATGAAATGGAAAGTCGATGAATTTGAAAAGGAAAGAGAAATAATTGCTATTCTAGAGAACTAATGGAGTGAAATAAATTCACTCTACTCTGATAACCATTACGGATATTTAGACATCTTTAAAATTGCAAGATATTTTTATTTGACCCAATTGTGATAAAGAAATAGAAGAGGATTTTGATATCTCAGTTCTATGTCAAAGCTCCTTTGACCTTGGTCCCATAATTTTAGAAGTATTTTCCAAATTTGATACATGCTCTCCTCTACCGACCAAACTAAGCTGAAATAGATTTTTAAAAACAGTTTGCTATTTAGCTTCAAAATATCTAGACATTTTGTCTATTATTGATAATGCATCAACTTCAATAATTGAAGCCTTTTTGCAAAATACTTAACAGAATGGGTTTTCCAAAGGAAATAGAAACGATGCAAAAGGCAAGTAAAGTATTTATGAAAAAATCTTGCCGTTGAATTTTTAGAAAAATTTGGAATGAAGGTAACTAGACGTTCTATGCACCCTCCTCAAAGTAATTCTTACAACGGATTTCGCCAAAACATCAAAATAGTTCTGAAAGTTTTATGTACTGAAGCAAATTCCAAGAGGGAGAAGCAAATTCTTGCATCTATAATTGTTTAAAACCTCTGAAACAAGAAAGTTCTATATTTACACTTTCAAAATTAGTTAATGGTAGAAATCTTAGAACCACTACAACATTTTCATATGAATAATGGATGGATTCTAAATATGAAATAAAAAATATTTTTGAATACGTTTTCCAGTTAGAATACAGGCAAACCAAAAGAAAACTACGATAGATCATAAAACTGGTTAGGAGTTTGCAGAGAATGGGAGAAGATTGAAAGAGGAAACTTGATATACCTCGGCGAAAAGATATCTGCTTTTGTATAAACCCTGAATAAATGTGGTTTAAAAAAACATTATGCATCTATTAAAGTTTCTCAATATGCAGAATAGAAGTGTCGCTTGGGTCCCTACTAGCAATCTAGACTAGGAATTGTAGCAAAAATTGGTCAAAAAGGTATGGAATGATAGCGAAAAAAACGTCTTTTTTTTGTTTATACAAATACATATATATGCGTATGCACATTCGTATTTCGGGGATATTTAAGTGAAAAAGTAGATTTTCAAGATGAATTCGATTTATTTATTGATGATTAAAGACAAATCAATCTTTTGTTAGTACTTTGGCAAGTTAGTAAATCGCCGAATACGGCTGGTTGGAAAAGAGTACCATAGAGAGAATAAAGATGCTACTGGCGGAACACACAGAGAGAACACTAGTAAAACTCTCTTTAATTGTAAAATAAGCTTGATCAGGATTCGGAAAATTTCTAGCTTGTGATAAAAGTAGAATAAAAATGAGCTCAAAATGCAGTGTTTTGTGAGCTTAAAAGTACCGGAAAAAGTAGAAATGAATTATTTTAACAATTGATTATACAGAAAATTTTTATTTTGTTCATTATAACACAGAGCCATAAAGAAATCAATTTTAATAAATTTCAACTCTAGGTAAAAGTTAAAAAAATAATGGTAAATCTTTTCCCAATAAATATTAGATTAGCTTGGGACTGTGAGTGCTAAGGAATACTGGAAATGAAGTTTATTCTTGGAATATATTATTCCCAAGACAGAATAATAACTATTATCTACTTAAAAGTTGAAGCGATTTAGAAATGCAATATATATTGTCATATATCCTAAGACTTTTCACAAATTTAATATATTTTTGAAAGTTTGGCGCAGATATATTTTTTTATTTGATAATTTGCTATAAACATCTAACGACGGATGGTTTTAAATATAATAGTAAACTATTACTAAATACTTTTTTTAATAAACCATTGGACTTACAGGGCAAATAATGTGCATTTACAATAAATATTCTGACTGTTTGGAATAGGAAACACTCTAAAAGCAAATTTAACATCTGAAGTAGTAGGAAAGCCCTTAAAGTAGAAAATTTATTTAATTACATATTTTAATTGATCATTTGGCATATAAACTCTAGAAAGCTTTAATAGCATCAGTGCAAGGAAGAAAAGGATTTCAGCATGTATTGGTAAAATATTTGCATTTATTTAAAGTTAAGCGACTAAAAAGTATATATTTGTGTTTAAATAATTTAATATGTCACAGATTTGTAAGTGCCGTATGGCGCTTAGGATCTCATAATTTTAAACTGCGATCTGATAATTGATGAGACATCCAAATTAATACCGCATTCTATAAACTTTCATGACATTTAAATGTGAAGACTTAAATTTCACGATATATTTAATTCGGCTAATGACTATTTAGCAAGCAATCTGTAGAGAAATAAGCTATTGAACTAAAGATATTTTTATCTGAATATCAAGATTTTACTTTGAGAATACCTCTGCTTTTTTCAAATGTCCTTCAAGTACAAAACATTTTTATAACTTGATTGCATTTTTCGTGATCTAGTTTACTATTTAAACGATTTTTGCTTAATTTTTATCTTAGTTTTCAGTCGAATTTAATATATTTTGAAGTGTTCAAAGACAATTCTCTAAATTTATTGAGTCTCAGTAAATTTCATAAGATATTTCTAATGAGTTTATTGAATGCTGATATCATAACCGATTCTCTCTATGTCCAGTGGTCTGTTTCTCATTTTTGTTCGTCAGACTTTTATGAAAATATTTAAAAACTTTGTTACATTTAAATAATTTATTCAAAAATAAGGCCGGAGTTCAAGAAAATATCCTTTACATTTATTTATTTCAATTTCAAATCATAAGAAGGTACAAGAAAATTTTTCTTTGAGTTATCAATATTTCTGCAGGAGTGAGATTCTTAACTTAAAATTACCAAAGCGAGTCACAGATAAATCTCGTTCTTTGTTTTTTTTTTAATTCTGCAAAAATATCAAGCATATGTTATTGCAGTCCATCTTTCATAGAATTAAGCTTTAAAGAGGAGATATGTCTCTTAATTTAATATTTATTGCCTTTTTCATTATACATTGTAATACTTGGATCTGCTATTAAAAATTTTCCTATTTCAGATTTTTTTAAAATTTCAAATAAAATATTATTTTAATTAAAAGCAAATATTTGAGGATAATCATCCAAATTAAAACTGACTAACTTTTCTACGGGTAAAGTTCTTCCCAAACTAGACCTTTTGTATCATCAAAATGGAATACCAATGAGCAAACTTATTTATTGCTAAAATGTTTGTGCGTCATTTTTCATATAAAAGACTTTTCAAACATAATGTTCTTTAAATTATGGTTTCGTAGCAAAGTTCTTTAAGTTTATATTACTTGAAAAGTTTTTAGACATAACAATAATGCAAAGTAGCCCTAAATTTCGTTAATTAGAACAAGATTTCTTCAGTGGTGCAGATATTTTCAAGAAAATATTTAATTATATTGAATTTTAATTTATGATATGACGCATTTTGATTTTAAGCTTACGTTCCATATTTTTAAGATCTCATTTTCATGTTTACATCCTTTAGTTGAACAATAGAACACACGCATATTGTTTTCAAGAAAAGTATAAAGATTCTGCATAGAAATTGGTGAATAATGTATTTAAAAATCGCCATCAGCTATTTTTGTGCACAGCTACTTTAAGTTAGGGTTAGAGAACATAAAAATTTCAAAACAATATTTATTTTTTCCGTCATAAAAAAGAATATAGCACAGGGGAGTTATTTTATTTATTGATACACATAGCTGTATTTGTAGTATATCCTCAAATGTTTGCTTTCCTTTTTAAATACAGAAAAGAAAGTTTATTTTGCAGAAACAACGAAACTTCAAAATTCAATCCTTTACATCAAAACAAGCGAAATCTTACATTTATTATATTTTATGCTAGAATAAGCCTAAAATTCCGGACATGATTTTGCAGGAAGAATGAGAAGTTTTGAATAGTTCTGCATTCCTTTCTACTTATTTATTTATTTATTTCGTTCTTAAAAACACATTTCGATGTCCCTCGCTCAAATACTCCGCGAATGCTAAAACCTTTGTCTCCTGGAATACAATAAAAATTCAGCTCCTGGTTAGCCGGTGGAATGAAATGCAATAAACACAATCGATATTTTATCTCCAGAAAAAAGAAAGGTTTCAAAACAACAATCAAACGTCACTGGAATTTCTTTCTTGTGTATAGCTATTCCTCAAGCAAAATGAGCACAATGCAATGAATTCAACACATTTAGAAACAAAAGTTTCCAACTAAACAAGCAAAGTTTCCAAAATAAAAGAAAGTACTAAGAAAGCTTTTCGCTTGGGAAGAAATCCTTTTATATTTGTCATTCAACGCACAGAGTATTTTTGGACATTTAGAGGAGACAATAACTTTATATTTTTATTTCACAGAAGAAAGGAGGTGGGAGGGGAGCGTTTAAAAGCTTCTACTCGGTTTTCTTGAAATGCTAAATCGCAAGTGTGATTCCTCCCATTTTAATGTATTGAATACATCGCCGGAAGCATTTTGAAGGAAAAAAAGAGGATTATACTTCTAAAGTATTTTAATATTCATCTATGGATAATTTTTGTCTAAAGAAGGACTATTAAGGAAACTATTTTGACTAATTTCCTTTTTATTTACTGCATCATTTCTATGAAATTCATTTTAAGCATTGAGAGTGCTAGTATTTTTATCAGTTGTTATATCTTCCTTCTTTGCTTTAAATTTAAGAGATCTAAAAATATACTTAGAATTCTGAAATCACAAGCACTTTCCTCACATTTCAATACATTCAATCTTCAGCTATGAGCATTTTGGGATAAGATGGAAATTTTGATTTTCAAACTTTTAAATATTTCTTCCACAGGGAATTTTAAAAGGATTTCTCAAAACTAGATTGGATGAATTTTTTTCTGAAAAATTCATCAATTTTTTAATCTTTGAAGTTTAAAATATTTTTTCCCTCTTTTCATAAAAAAGAGAAAAAGGAATTTATCTCTTCCTCTCTTTTCAGTGAATTTCAGTGACTGAATAATTGCTTGGAATTTTGAAATTTAAACACTGTTCCTGTCATTTCATTACATCAAATGTACCGTTGACAATATTTTGATATCAGAAGGCGATTATACATCGAAAATTTTTTAATTGTCCATTTGTGGATATTTTTTTTATCTGAAGGACTAAATGCAAAGTGAATCAGTCTTGGGGGACATTTTGGTAGCTACTTAGGGAAAATTTGCTCCTTTTTAAAGAATCATTCTTTTTATTTTTAAATTTATTTCAGGTATAAATTAAATTATTATTTCCATCAAATGCTGTTATTTCAGAACTTTTTATCACGAATTTAAGATGATTGTACGTACAAAGGATTATCTAAATCATTACTCTGTTCTACGAAAGTTATTTGTATTGAATTTAATGAATTCTTATTTCATTTTGCTTTCTTTTTAAATGGCACTCCACAAAAAAATTTAAATTTCTATTTTTGAAACATTTCATGAATCTATATTTGAGATTTTTATTAAAATATTTTACTGCTCGCTTATTTCAAGAAAAGGACTTTAATAAACAAACGCGGAAAAACGAGGAGTTGTACAAGTGACTTTAGTGAACAATTTCATCAGTTCAATTACTGAACAATTATTTTATAACGTTATCAACAAAAAGTTTAAAATTCTTTTTTTTTAAATATTTCATGAAACTGTGTTTAAGGTTTTTTTCAAAATATTTTTCTGTTAACTTATTTCAAGAAAAATATTTTAGTGAACAAATTAGGACAAAGGAAGAGTTGTACAAGTTATTTTAAGGAACAATTTTATTGACGATAGCTGGAATTTTAAATTTCAAATTCCCTTGCATTTTTATATTATATTCCTTTAGGCTGACATTCTATAACCCAAGAAATATCTGTATTTTCTTAAAATGTACAGTCTAATCATTTCTATTCTCTTCTATTCGGATAATAGGTGGCAATATACCTGGGAACAAAAGTAATGGTATAGCAGGAATTTTATCTCGACGTTGAAGATTTTTTTAAACGAAACAAAGAAGCTTGATTTTTATTTATTTATTGCTTAAATTCGTATCAATTTTTGCTAAATCTAATATTTTCATAGTATTTGTCTATTTTAAATATAAAATAATGACAGATTGAATTGTATTAGAAGTAGAAAAAATCATACGTAAACCTGAACAATATTGTTTTACATCTAAAGAATGTTTAAACTTTATACAACATTCATGGTATCAGATTTTTCTTCTGTGTTATGTGAGATATGTGCAGTATAGTATTATTTTTCACCATCACTATTTTGAAAAGGAATAACACATGCACATGAATGCTATTTAGTAAATATAAAATGAATACGTAAAGTAGAATATTATCATCATCGATTAATATTCTTGGAAAAGTATTTGTTACTGCTTTAAAATATATCATATAAATTTATGACTTACTTATTGACTTTCGCTCGTATTATTTGTGAAACAAACATTTTAGGATTCTTTTTAGGCCTCGGAAGGGCAAACGTCCCTCACATTCAATATAAACGACACTTTGAGTTAAAGATTTAAAGCTCTAGTAATACTGAATTGTTCTTGAATATCTTAAGATATCACTGTACTTTGCCGATAATTTTAGAACCCTTAGGTACTAACGCTTAAAATGTTGATCGTTCCCTTATTAGCGATTCTAGCCACAGAAATTAGTGCTCCGCAATTTTCAGGTATCGATAGATTATCAGATTATTATCAGTAGATAGTGTCCACTCCAGAAGAATCATCGTCGGTGCGATAGTTGATATCGTTGGGCTTTCTTTAATTAGTACAGATATGAGAGAAATTCGATTTATAGAGAAAGTCAATTTGGGCTGAAACTATGAGAGTTTAGAGAGAGAATTTGATTGAGAGCGTTAGTTTTTCGTAGAAATATCCAAAAGCATATATCCATATTAGTTAAAATATAATCATATTTCTTCATGTAAATTCTTTATACAAATTAGATTTTAACCCCGCATTATTGTACATTTTTATTCTTTATACCTTTTCTCAATAAAAATTCCAGCATCTTTGAAAACATATTAAATAAATTTTCAATTTTAATTTATCATTTTATTCGTTATTCTCGTATTTTTCACTATGGCGGTTTCAATAAATTTAATGTTTTGAAAGCTCGATGCTAACATTATTCTTTGTGCGCGAGTCTTTCACTAGAGCAGAATTCTGATAACATGTAAGCCATCACATTCCTTACTCTACTTCAAGAAACTTCCCTCTATAACAATACTTTTTGAACTAATGCACTTTATTTTTTCTTGATGCTATTCAATATATTTTATTTCATGTTTATTCTCTCGTAGTGTTGACTCCCATGACCCCGTCTCCTTTTTCTATATAAATCTATGTCATATTTCTTTGGAATGTTCTGATAATGTACATGAAAACTACAATAACTTCAGGAAATAGTATATCCAATATATATATAGAAATTCTTGAAAATGATATTTCAATATTTTGCATTAGTCTTCGAGAAATATTTCTATTTTTAAATTTCTTACTTCAAATTCACATCTATGCATTTTAAAGCAGATATAAATACAAAATATTCAGTTAGAATTAAGTAAAATAAAATCAGAACCTGGATTAGCTAGAAATCTGAGAGTTTAGTTTAATGTTCTAATTTTGGACCAAGACTTGAAGCGTACGAATAATTTGGTCCCTTTACAAATTAATGAATCAAAGAAAAATCTTCGTATTAATAAGAATATCCGATATCATCATAAAATTTTATTATTAATAATGAAAATTTAAAACTTTATTCTGTTAATTTGTAATAACAATTTTCATAACAAAATACAAAACCGAAAGAAAAAAAATATATAAATTCTCTTTCCTAGAAAAATGCATTTGTCTTTAAGTATTTCTTAAATAGTACTTTCTGAAATCCGAATGTTGTGAGTATCACTCAACAAATTTTAAGCGTCATAGAACACATCAAAATAAATATTTTTCTATATTGGATGCACAGTTACAATTCCAAAGGTTTTGAATAAAAGGTATCGATAGCTTTATCAGGCATGCGTGTAAAAGTTACGTTTTTTGTGAGCAAAGTCATGATAAAAGATGATTCATAAACATCCTTCTTGACATCTCCGACAACATGGTGCCTTTGAATGACTGAGCTTCGTGAATTGTAAACTGTACATATTATCAGTTCCAAAATAGCAATCAGCCACCAATCTACCATTTCTCCTTCAGAAATATGACTTGTTATTGGAATATAGCTGAAATGACCGATCAACTATTGCTATTTTTCCTTCTGAGAAAGCGAGAACCCACTTACTTATCCAGCGGCTTCTCATCTATGTATCTGTGGTGTCTTCAAAGGCTCATGATAAAGGATAAGGCACCAAAAATAAATTAAAATCACTACAGGGAGACTTCCGAAAGACGAATTAAACTCAAGTATGCCATTTATGCTGTAATCACACATGCAATTATGGCATACATTTCACCAACTTGGGCAGCTTCAAAATTTCTCAAATCTTAAAATCTTTCCAAGTCAAATTTTGCAAGAAATAATTGATATATCTTGGTACATCATAAATAAGTCCATTTACAAAAATCTCAATATTCAGCTCATTAAAAATTATATACAACCTACGAACAAGAAACTTTATTGATAAATCTCTCGAATTCATCAATTAACTCAATTATGATCAATTAACTAATTGATCATATGCACACAAACCTTGAATGTAATATTTCTTTTGAATTGGAAATGCATAATCACTCATTTTGTAGTGATTTATATGGCTAAATAATCTATTGAACTTTTTTACACAATGTAAAGTACAGCATTCTTTCAAAATACTGGCATTCAGATTCTGATAAGGTCCAAGAAAGATTATCAGCATATAAAAATGGGGAAGACTGACATGAATTTTCCATAAACCGGCAGAAATTTTTTAGAGCATACGCGAATCTTCGAGCCTACAATCCGAAGCCGATAGCAAAAAAGAGGGGTTTTAATGTCGACGGACTTTATAAATATAACTGCCAAGCAATGATTTCCGCAGTATTCTATCTTAAATCTAACAGATCTTGTTTCCACGTTGTATAGGCGAGCAGGTAAAAAATAATTAAAAATGCTTTTTAATGTGCAATCACATCAATTGCAACTCTGATATGTCTGATGAAAGATTTATTTTGATGTATTCTTCCAACTATAAAAGTAACATACGTAGTTGAGTGGTTTTTGAAACACTTGATATATCTCTAATTTATTTCGAATAATGGCAAAAGAAATGAGTTATTATTTTCAATAAAACTGTGTAACATTATTTCTGTGCTATACATTATTTTTATTGTTAAAAATACATTTCCAAAACAAACAAGATAAAAATGAAGTAGCGTTATCATGCTTCGTGCCAATCTGTATTTATTACAAGAGACAGTAAATGTATTCTATTGTAGTACATCTAAAAACCCATTTTTGAGTTGGATCGAATAGAATGAGGATGTCACTAATTTTCATTAGAAACTTTCAGCTTCCCTTAAACTGCTTGTCTAATCATAATCTCATTATTTGCTGATATATGATTTGAAAAGGAAAAAAAAATGAATCAACAAAGAGATATAATTTTTATCATCGAAATACTCGTTTAAAATGACTTTGAAAACATAATCAGTTGCATTACTCTTGAGGTACAGCCAATTTGAATTACCAATCACAAATAAGAAATTATCAAAAGTACCAATCAAGAGCTTGTTACTCTATTTTTTATTTTTTATTTTGATCGGTACTGACTGAGCTTTAATTAGAAAATCTATGAAAGCAACGTATTTTTAAGAATGAGGATATACGATTTTCTGCGTTGTTTTAATGTTTAAATGATGGGAATGCATTTATCATGGGAAGGAAGGAAATTAGAATTGTCTTGTGTGCATCGGAGCCACATGCTTTCATCCATTTCAAATTAATTTCGGAAACTTAATAGATGGAGGAGCCCTAGAATTTCATTAATCAAACCATCAAGATTAATTTAAAAAATAAAATACATTTCTTTAAATCTCGAAATAATTTCCATTTGAATTTAAAAGGATATTTCTGATTTATAAAGAATTCATATTTTAGCATATTCGTTTATTCAAGACTTCCAGCATTTGGCATATATCAATTTCTCAATGGAAAAACAGCTCTGTATTCGTGAAAGATGAATGTAAAAGTTGGGAAAATTTCTTAATTGAAATACATTCTTCAAATCTTTCTTCCAATGAGATATAGATATAGATAAGAAAGAAAGAAAGATAGATGGTTAGATAGATAAATAGATTGATAGATGGATAGATATAGATATGTGTGTGCATGTATGTGTACGTGTGTGTGATGTCCACACTAATCATGGCTTAACACCTACTTTTTTAATAGGTAAAAACGGCATATACTTCCGGTTGGAAAAATGTTTTAAAAGAAGTAAAAAAGTACATTTTATGTTGTTTGAGTTCATAAATGTAATGCTAAAAAATTGCGGTATAAAAATTTTATAGTCCCCGGATTCTTTTAATTATATTTTGTATAAAATTCTTAATGTATATTATAACTTACCTCACGCATACATTAAAAACAATCCATTATTTTATGACTAACCTAGTAGTAATTTTTTAAGGTTAATGAGGATTATAAGCAAATTTCTTTCAGATTGAATGATCATCTTTCGAAAAGTAAAATGTTTGGATGAAATAAAAACAATTATTGCAACTTTTTTTATGGAGTAAAGCATTCAATAAAAAGCGTAAAACAAATACTCCAAAATAATTTTTCTTTTCATATCTCCACCCTGCGGAAAAATTACAAATTGCAGAGAAATACAAGGAGAAAAAATTAATAAAATTGATTGCTCTCTTAAGGACTTAAAGTCGTTGAATGTGGCGAAATTTGATCGTTTTTCATTAATTTTCAGAATTTTTCTTTATTTGTAAATTGTAGTATTAGTTGTTCAGTACTCAATTTTTAAACAGTAAACAAATTTATTTTATCAAGATGGGTCTCTAGTTTCAGGTCTCTCTAAAGTAGACAAAAAGTGCATAGAATAACTTCAATATGCAGTTTTCTATTTCGAAACATTGCCATATGTATCATCTTGCCAATTAATTGTTATGGTTCGATGTATATCCATAGAAAAAGGTCATTTAGATTTAAATAACATATATATAAATTATTTCCTTTGTTTATTTCAACATGTTGCAAATCTATGCTCCAAAATTAGAATATCATTGCAAAGCAAATAACAAATCACAAGAATACAAAATGTAACAACAATTAAAATATCTCTAAATATTTCAGGTATTAAAACATGTTTATGTGTTTTAAATTTTTTGCTCGACATTTTACTCTTCATTGCCATATATTATATTTGGAAGCTTGATTTATGAGGGAGCTTGAACAATGTTGTCCTAACCCATTATATTGACTAAAAATGCTCATTAAGGTTAAAAGCCATTTTTTTCAATATTTATATAGACATAAAATTAGTAAATTATATTTAATAGTTAGATATCAAAGATCTTGGGAAATTATGACATTTCAAGTGATTAAAAATAGCAAACAATATAACAATATTAACAATAGCAAACAATATATACGGAAGGTGCTAAAATGGTGAAAAATCTATTTTCAATTTCTCTATACCACAGCTGTTAAATTTTAAAACTATGAAATTCTTCGTACGACCTAAAGTACAGACTTAAAGCATTTGGAGCAATCCATTATCTCTCTGAAAACTTTTGAAAACTAAATCTCTGAACGAATTGACCCTAAGAAAGAAAGCAATGGATTTTTTTTGCCCATGCTGTAAATATTAAGTAGATCATAATATTGAATGATAGAAATAAATTAAGAAAATTGGATATTAGATAAAATTTTAAAGTCGAGTAAGTCAGTCACAAGGAGGAAAATGACTAGAAAATTCATACCTTAGTCATTTGAAGTATTCCATCTGCGAATAATATTGAACCTAGCCGTTTTTATCTTTTAAAGACAGATTTTGTTACATAAATATATAATTTTCCTAAATGAAAGGTTTATTAAATGATATCCCGGCATTCCTTCTTCAACGAAAAAACATAAAAGTAAAAGAAATTATTTAGGTTGGGATCCACTTTATATTTGTGTCACGGCTTTAAAAACCTAAGTGTAATGACGACCAAAGACATCGCAAAAATCCTGCGAAAAGAAGCAGTACATATCTGTAATACTTTATGTTCAATCATAAATTAGACTTCGAAGTGCCATTTAGAAAGAAGAAAGAGTAAAATGTCTTATAAATATTCGAAACACATAAAATTGTTGTAATAGTTGAAACGTTTTCTTAAAAGACTCTTAATTTTTGGTAATTTCGGTTCTCTTACCATTCTTTCCTTGCAGCAAATAATATTCTAGCTTTAGAGCTTAGTTCTGTAATGTGTTACCATAAACAAACAAAAAATAATGATGGTGATATTTTTTAGATCTAAATAACATTTGTCTTGCATATGCATCAAAAGATTGTTATCCGGCGATAAAATAATGCATGAAGATTATTATAATAATGTTTAGCAACTAAAAATTGTATATCTAAATAATTTAAAACATTTCTTGTTTATTTTGGAGGGAGTGCACAAACAGGTAATTGCCCAATTTTGATAAAATAAACTTTATTACTCTTCTGAAGTTTAGCATTTAACATCTAATTATATAAAAACATATTGCAAAAAATTTAATGAAAAATAGTCAATTTTCAAAGGAAGATATCAATTCTTTTCCTTGTTATTTTTTCTCTTACCAAATCGCAATTTTTCCATGGTATAACAATATTAAAAAGTATTCTGATTTTTTTGACCCACACAGATCCAAAAATGTCTCACGATATCGACTACAAAGCAACATTTTCAAGTGATGACGAAAAACTTTGATTATAATCGAACGTATTTTGCAGATACTTAAAAACATATAAATTCCACTACTTTGAAATCCTTCTTATGAGCTACCAATCTATATTTTCAAGTTCAAAGTAACATATTTAATAATAAGTCTCAACAATGATGGATGTTCATAAAGAATCATTTAGAAAAGAGATGTATCGTGCAAAAACAAAATAAGTTGAAAGATTTTTTCCAAAATCTCTTTTTATTAGCGCACTTCAAAATGTTAGATTTTTTAATTTAAGCATTTTTTATTATTTTTCTTGAATTTAAAAATGATTCGCATAAAAATAATATCTTGACATTTTTTCCCACACTCAATGCTGAGTGGTATCATTCGTATGGAATCAACATTTAAGTAAATAAATTAATTCAGTGATAATAAAGATTTGAAAATATTAAAATTATCATCGAGATTATTATTAAAATTAAAATATTAATAAATTAATATTAAAATTATCATCGAAAACACATATGAGCACAAAATTTAGGAATCTAATTCATTAGGTAAAGGATAAAGAGAACTATAAAAAAATCCTACCTTTACAAATATGACGCAAAAGAAGTTAAATAAATATGAGTAAATATTCAGCTTATGGTATATCTTTTCCAACAGTAACAATGGAACAGCGAAAATTCGTGAATTTCTGAGCAACTAGTTGCAATACGAGTTTATCAAATATGTAAATAACCATATCTCGAAATCAAAACAAAAAATATTCAAGCCAGCTGGATACTCACATTTTTCTGTCGTAAGCTATGCATTTCGGGGCCATGATACTTGGGTGTATCGCTTTCTTCAGGGTCCAAGTCTACGACGACGAAAGTTCGAAGCCCTAGGGTAGTTACGGCAGCTCTAAGCAATAAACCGACGCAAAAAACAGCGATGCAGATTGTCAGAAACATCCGGCAGAGTCTCTTTCTTTTACGACGAGCCATAGTCTTCGCAGAAAGATACAAAATACAAGTTTTTACGATGCCATTTCTAAAAGATATCACCACATATATTTGAAGTTCTCAGGCAGATGTTTTGCCACATCTGAAATACTGGATATATTTTCTCTGCAATGTACTTCCTTCAGGCAGTTCAGAGTCAGAAATTCACATATGTGATGCAAGAAATGTTTTGTCAATGCTCATTCCCTTTTTCATCGATGATTTGGCGTCTGGGAATCACCATCTGAATAAAAATAAATCGATACATTAAAAGAAATGAGCTCACTTATTTGTTCATGATATAGAAATATAAAATAAATTGGCATACTTAATGGAATGAGGAAAAATACATTTATTTATTAATACTTTTTTTCAAAATTTAAAAATATATATTGTCATTCCTACTCCTAAGGATTTATAAACATTTCTTAATTTTTAAGATGAACTATTTTATTGTTTATTATCAAGTAACTTCCAATAATGCATTAAAAGTAATAGATATAGTAACATTATTAGGAGCAATCGAATCGCGAACCTAAGAGAGTCCGGTCTTGAAGCCGTGATATTATCACGAGACTCCAGCAACTCTGCGCATTTGATTACGGGAGAAATCAGTTAAATCTAAACTTTTCAGAAATTGTATAATTTAGTGTACATGGAATGATGCATACATTGTATATATAATGATCCTAAGAATTTATGAACAAAAAAATAATTTCGTAATGTAACTCTCCTCCAGCATTTAACTATAATTGGAGTGGTAGTTATATTTATAAAATAACTGCAAATCTAAATGAATACAATTAAACAATTAAAACCCTAAAGAACCTCTGAAGATATTTCAGTAATAGATTTATTAACACTTATCAAAGTTTCCGTTATCTTTTTTCTCCAATCAACTGCTTAATACTAAGAATACTGACTTTTTATTTATGAATTAAGTCCCTTTCAAAATCGTGATCATTTGACTAGTTGAATTACATATAGCTTTAAGAAGGCTATCCATTTATTTCACGAATACTTTAGAACTGCAAAATAAATTCATAACGTTTGTAACTATAATTAACTAAAAGCAAACGAATTTCATCGCAATTTTGTAACGAAGGCACTTTTTATTGTTCTGTGATGGTACAAAAGGCGAACATTTATTTAAAAGCATTTCCTCTTTAGCATCAAAAATTAAAATTGAACTATTTCCAAACTCTAAATTTCAACTTCTTTATATTTAATAAATAGGTATAAATTATCATTATAACATCAAATTATTATGAGATGCTAATTAGAGGGCAATTTTCCATTCATATTTGATATATTTCGAAATTGCACTTCTAATAAATACATTATTTATACTTTGGACGCATTACCTAAATTATCTCCCGTGAAGATGAAGGCTAAACTTGAAATGGTACCTCAAGGACCTAAAATTTAAACTGCCCTAGAACTATTCAGACTGTGCAGAGATTTCGAATAGCCCTGCCAGGAATTATAACCCCCATTATGATAAGCGTGAGAGTAGAGACTCCAGCGATAATTTCAGTCTCATGCTTATAGCTAGCAATGGATGCCTATATAATAATTAGTTGAGGTTGCGTTTCATGCTTACATTTAGAGAAGCTCATATTTACCAATATACACTTTGGAGCTTTACCAACCGAGACAGTTGAGTTCATTTCGCTGTTAAGTATACACTCAAAAGGTAAACAACAGTGTGTTAGGTTTCAGCTGTAACAGAATTGTATATTCTTAAAGATTTAACGCCTTCACGTTTAAAGATCCATTTAGAAGCAAGGTCATAATAGAGCATTTTTAAAATGATAAGAAAAAACTCCCTTTCAATATACAAAATATTTGACAATATATTATATGATATCTGAGAATTTATTATACACGTGTCTTTTAATTATTTGTGTTATATTTGATATTCTGAAATAATACTTTATATTACTTTTGAAATACTGCTTTATTTTTTGTAAAATAGCAAAGTATTATTTGATAGTTTGAAATAATGTTTTGCCGTTTTACAACAATGATTAGTTTTTCTGAATTTTTTTCCAAGACGCTATGGAAGGCTGTGTATGCGTGGATGATAGATAAAATAGAAAATAAATAAACAACATTTTGGAAAAATAAAGTACAATAACATAATTTGTCATTTAAAAAAAAGTAAAAAGAAGTAAATAATAAAGAAGCATAAATGAAACCTTCTTAGTGATGGAAGAATATGAAACCTTTTCAGCGCGTCGTTTTTAGTTGATTCTGATTCATTCTTATTCATTTCTAGTCTTTCAACACAAAAAGTTTTCCCATTCGGAGATCAACTAAAAACAGATATATTCTTTTTCGATATAATATAGTTAACCAAAGGCTGTTTCTTATAACAAATTATTCTTGATCTTGTTTGGAATAATTAACAGCGCCATGAAAACGAAGAGTCATTGCATTTTGACAATTACCAATGCAAAGATCTAGTTGAATTCTGTTCTCAGAGATAGTTGAGCCAGCTTATCGACCGCTTTAAGAACAAAGGATGAAAACAAATCATTACAACAGTAAAGAAGCTACACAAATTATTTCGTCACAGTGATTTAATTCTAATCCAAAATCAAATGCTACAGTAACCATTGCATTTCGAATCAGAAATAATATTCATAGGGAAATTTGAACATATTCTTGCAAACTTCCAAAAAGGAAAGAAAAGCCAAAAAGCAATATGGCAATAAAAGTAGTCACTTTAATTTCAATCTAAAGTAATAAAGTGAATTAAGTTATCAGAAATTTCAAGTCATGAGAAATTCATTTTATGATACCTATTCAAAAAATAAAGCATGCACTTGATTACTCAAAAAAATTATACCAATAAAAGTAATGCAATCGTCATTCAATATTGCTTGATTATTTTAAAATCAGATTTTTTTTATATATATTTCAGAATGTATTAATATTATATGCTAATATAAGCATAATAATATTCTAAAAAGTATAACAATATTATGTACAATTTATAAGCAAAAACTATTCTATTACTATAAAATCTTATCAAAACTGAGCCAAGATATGTGTGTAATGGTTTTATGAGTGATTCTTCCGCCAATGTACTACAGAAGTTTCTTTATATTTGACAGTCCTTTTCTTTCATCCTGATTCACCCATTTGATATTTTAAAGTGACAACATTCTATATAAAGCAAAAGTCGATGAGGAAAAATTTTCAGAAAATAACTTTGTAAAACTCAATCTAGTTTATCTTTTTTAATGTGAAATATTTACTGATAAACAATCCGGTACATTAAACTCAAATCTGGGACACTTTTCAATTCAGTACGTTTGGTTGCTTTAGCTTTGTCCAGTTTTGAAAACTAAGTTTTCTAACTTGTGTAAACCATTAAAAAAATAAGTATGTTGCTTAAATCCTATATTAAAGATAAGAAGAAGCCATAAATATAAAATCTCTTTCGCTTCATCTCCGTTTTCTGACTTTTCTTCGATTATTCCTATGGTTGTTATTTTTGTTCTCGTCGTAAGTGCTATGACTTGAAACCAGTATTATATTCTCAAATATTTGTAAGTTTCGTTACGGTACTTTTCAATTGATTACATTAAGGAATGCTTTTAAATAATCTTTTTATATATATTTTAAGTTCGCTGAAATCTATTTTAATTAGCTTTTTATGAAAGAAGTTAAGAATGGGTAAAAACCTGAATTCACTTTTTATTCAGAGTACAATGCTTCTAAGAAAATATTTATCAATACACTGATTTTGTGAATCTTTATAATTTGCATCATGGTTCTCTTTCTCTATATTAATAATTCGCATAGGTCAGATAGCAGCCCAGAGAAAAAAAGGGAACATATGTGAAATTGAAACTTTCAAATATACAGTTTTCCAATTGCAACTTATCTCATAAATTTCCCATTAATTATCTTTAAAATTTACTTATAATTTTAATATATTATTTGCTCAATTGATTTTGAAAATCATTTCTTAAAGATAACTGGGCATTAAAAATTCCATCGACAAATTATCTAAAATAGATACAACTCTTCTTAAATTTAAGAAATGCCTGCACCATCCTGAATAGAAATTTCACATTTTCAGTAATGGTCCAGTCAAATCTCACTTTGAAAATGAAAAAAAAAATGTTCTACACTATTTTTACTTCTTTAAGTTGTTGGGTTGACTATACCAAACAGACCGCTATATTTGCTCTAGAGAAAGTGAGGAAAAGAAACGACAAAATTAAAACATCATTGTTTCGCTTTTAAATAAGGTATTAAATCTCGGAGTGAAAATTCAAGCAGAAAAGTTAGGGTTATTAAAATAATCCACTAAATGAACCTTCGATTGTTACTGTAGTTTAATTAGGTATTGAGTAAATGTAAAATTAAATATATGTATATGTGTGACATTAGACATTCATACCGAACCTCTTTATCATCTACAAAGTTTTTCAGAATTGTGTGTGTGTGTTTGTTTTAATCATTGCGTAAGTTTTGAATCCCATTTAAGTACAAAGAAATACCTGCCGGCGTAGGGCATAGGGGTAGCGCGTCTTCCACGTGATCTGGGCGTCCCGGGTTCAAGTCCCGGTTTGGGCATGGTTGTTCTTCTGTTGTTCTATGTGTGAATGTGCCCTCCTGTAAAAAGGGGTTGTGCAAGCGAATGAATGATGCGTGAGTGGCAAAGTCGTACTCTTGGCCCTAGTTGGCGCTGCTATAAAAAATAAGAGACGTTCCCCTCAGGCTTAAATCGCTGTCTTCGTAACAGCTGGCTTGTCAGTGGCAAGTGCCATAAGAAACAAACAAACAAGAAATACCTGTTAAAAGTCTCATTTTGATGACTTCATTATTTTAAGAAAAAAATTAACTTTATCGAAAACGGAAAACTCATTGAAAAATGTCTATAACTACTTTTCTATCAATCCGAACTCGTGATCTGAAAAAAAAGTCATGTTTTAAAATTGTTGCTGTATAATTTCAAATGGTTTCTATTCGGCCGTTTTTCAGAAAAAAAAGTCAAAATCGAATATGAAGTTGATATTTTAACTCTAGTATTCAGGGGCATTCACAGAATTTGAGATAAAATGTTAACTTCAAATTTCTGAATAACGAACATATATAAATTGTTTGAAAATGCCGGACAACTCTTTTAGATAAAGATTTTTATTCGCGCCACAATTTGAACTTTTCAAAAAATGATACATATATCGGTTTGAAATTTTTCACAAATACTTCCTCTTGTATAACATGCACTCTAGTGGAATTCCTTAGCATTTCAATTTTCTCAGTCCCTCTTATCCAGTCCAATATCCGGGAGTAAATACAGTGGCACGTTTTAGATGACAAACCCAGCAATTTAAAGCAACAAAGTTCTTTTTTTGAATTTCTTCCATATTTCGATGCTTCTTTTGTGACAATTCCACTGGAATATATTGCTTGTAATTTTTTCAATGAAAATCACGAGAGTTAAACATAAAAAAATTACCTTAATCTAATTTTATGCAGGCTTTTCTGAAATCAGATTTTTATTAGATTTCTGAGCATTGCTTTAAAATACCAAATTTAAATTCAAAGTAATTTTAGCTAGAAAATTCCTGCCGAAAGCCTGATTATGCTCACAAAATTTTTAA
Source organism: Argiope bruennichi (assembly GCF_947563725.1). Classification (NCBI taxonomy): domain Eukaryota; kingdom Metazoa; phylum Arthropoda; class Arachnida; order Araneae; family Araneidae; genus Argiope; species Argiope bruennichi. The sequence goes on along the minus strand of NC_079163.1, from coordinate 86,494,500 downwards.
GGTAAGGTTTATTATCTTTTTCCCCAACTTTAGAAAACTGGTTGATACTTTCGTTGATGCTTTTTAATTACCACCGAATTGCGATAGTATAGAGGTATCCTTGTCATTACTGTGCATATGTACACAACTTCCAACGAATATAAAAGTCAATTTATTTTGCAATTTTCATAGAAATTTCAGACTGAATTTTACTTGAAAAGTCACTTAAAAGGCTGTTAGGAAAGTTTGTAATTTAAATTATAAAATATTTAAAATTCACTCTAAAGTATTAAAAACTACAATGATGAAACTTTTGCTTTTAGTTTTTTGTTATTTTGAGAATTTAAATGGTAAATTACCGTTTTGAACAGTTTAAATAAGTGATTTTTAATCAGAATTCTGCATCATGGTATTTTAATATTGGTGCCATTGCCATAAAAGTAAACTGGAATCGGGATTTTCTAGAGCTGAACTTGATATCTTTTCATGAATATAAACAATGTTTTTAATGAAAATTTAAAACTTTTTTTTATTATTTTATATTACATATTATTTTTAAAATACTAAAAAAAATATTTCAAACGTATAAAAGCATTAAAAATGATTCCTACATTTGATATACAGCTTTGTTGTTGCTGTTTCTGATGGCACTTGCCATGGAGAAGCCCGCTGTTTCGAAATCAGCGATTTAAGCCGATAGGGAGCGTCTCTCGTTTTAGCAGCACCAACTAGGGCCAAGAGTACGATTTTGCTACTCACTCATCCGCTTTCACAACCCCTTTTCACAGGGCGGCACATTCACGCATCTCACAGATAGAACAAATAAAGAACGACTACGCCCGAACCGGGACTCGAACCCAAGACACCCAGGTGACGAGAAAGACGCTTTACCCCTTTGCCAGAACTCCCGCATATAACATTATATGCATATAAAAGTAGTAATGTTTCAGAATAAAAGTTAAAAATATTAAAAAAAAACTCTGAATCATAATTGCACTTTTCAATATTGATAGATAATGTGACCTCAAAAAATATGATATTGCTTATTTTAAGAATATTTAATTGCTTCGCTGTAGCAAGTTTTTTAAAAGACTTAATATGCACTAATGTATTTAAAATGAACAATGAAACAAATGAAGGAAAACTTCAAGTCTTGATTATAGAGACATCAATAATATAAATAAAATTGAAATAATATAATTAAAAATAATATTATCTTTTAAGAACTAAGAAACACCTACATAAAATCACTTTAAAATATTTTATTTGAATTAGTTATCAATGGTTCCAATTTCGAATTTTAATTTATCTTTTAGAAATAAATCGTGCGCTATTTTAATATAGAAAACTTCTAAATAACCTTATGGACTACGCAGTCAAAATATTTTGTCTATCGCATGTAAAAATAAGATCTGAAGTTTAAATAACTACTTGATAGTAATGCTTGGGGTTCGAATACTTTTTTGGCTAATTGGCTTCGCTATTCGCAAATTAAATTACAGTTAATTAATTACAGAAATACAGGCAAATTAAAACGTTCCAGTTACTAGGAAGAATAATATTAATGTATAGGAAAAGAATGAAAATAAACATTCAGTACTAATTTAGTGTACGAATATAACAGCAATTACTGCGGCATAACTATTTTAAATATAAGCAGGGAATAGAGATGAGTTTTAACTATCTTACACACAGTTTTATCCAGCAATCAAACTTTCTTACCACACTTTATAATGAGGATATCATATAAATATTTCAATACCGAGTGATGTGTAATAAAGATATAAATAAGTTAATGATATTTCAATACAACAATCAAAACTTTTATACTTAAATACTTTGAAAATTAAGTTATTATAAAATGTATTTTTTTAAACTATCCGAACTGAATGTAGATATCTCTTGTCTGCTTTTAGATAAATTAAGATAAATTTAACTATCAATATTCCTGAGAGTTATAACTAATTAGGAATCCATAATTTCAGTGTTCTAAATGTGAAAGTTTTCGGACATATTTTGAAAAAGCCTAAACATTTCTGGCAGGCCAAGTAAATAATGAGATTAATTAGCCACTCATTTTTTAATCAACACACAATAAAAAAATTCATGATTATATGCTTTTTTATTCTTTAAAATGCCTTTGTTTTATTTAAATCTATGGAAGCTGAGGGAAAAAATCATATTTTTCATTCTTTTACTTTCGTAGTTGTCACATATATCTAACATTATCATATTTAGAAATACTGATAAAAGTTTTTTATTTAAAACATAAAAGGCGTTTCAGTGATTTTTAAATTTAAAAAAAATATGTTTGAAAGGTGTAGGTAAAATCGAATTTTAAGAGGCAAAGTAAACATTTAAATATTTTTTGTGAATTTTATTAAAAATGTAAAAGAAACTGAAAGAAAGTATTGGCATTTGATGTTATTTTTTTATCAGTTTTCTTTGCAGCATATTTTAAACTTCCAGATATTATGGTAATTTTACAAAAAATGAAATGTATGAAATTAATATGCTTTTTTTGCGATAAGATTATATCAGAGCTGAAGTCAGACAACGAATATTCATATTAAAATTTCAAATAATCAAAACTCTCTTAAAAAGCAATTTTATTGAAACTTTTGAGGAAAATTTCTCTTTTAAAATAATGAAATAAAACTGTATTCTAGACTAAGTTATAATTATAGCTGTCAAACTAATACAGAAGTATTCTGTTTAATGGAGACATTTTGAGTGCCACCACAGTCACATGATAAAAGAAACTACGCATGTCATTTAACATTTAATTTTACATCATTTCTTACTGTGATGTCACATCACTTTTTCCTCCTAAAGAATATATTATGAATTTCAAAATCATATTATGAGTTAGCTCCATGTATTTCATACGTATCATGTTGGTTTCAACCGACTTCATGACGTAAAAAGCAATCGTCTGTTTTTTGATTGAACTCTACTTTCTGTCGGGAGAACACGATTAAGAAATTAAATTTCTAATATACATGTTAATCAAATAAATGTTTTATAGAAAATCATTAGATAATCAGTTGCGTGTTAAATTAATTAATAGAATAATTAATTTTACTTTTCCTCATGTACAAACAAAGCTTCTTTAAATGAACAATTTAAAAATAGTAACTGTTTCAAATATTATTAGAGAGTTTTTTCTCTGTTCTTCTTCGTTGCACTAATGAAATAAAATTTATATCAAGCAAATTATCAAATAAACTTCGTTTCTTCTTCCTGCATTGTTGAATCAGTATATTAATATATCTATTACTTCTAATACATTGTCGGAAGTTACTTAATAATCAACAATAAAGTAGTTCCTCTTAAAAAAATAATAAATGTTTATAAATCCTTAGGAGTAGGAATGATAATATATATTTTTTAATTTTGAAAAAAGTATTATTAAATAAATGTATTTTTCTTCATTCAATTAAGTATGCCAATTTATTATCTTTATATATTAGAGCCTCGTCCTCATCAAATTTGCTTTTGAATGTCAATCAATCTTCGTTCCATTGATGTGACTTGAAAGTTAGGCAAGAGGAAATGCTAATTTATGTGTCCACACTTGATAATTCAAAATTACGAGATCTGTCCTAAAATGGCTCTCTTATTACATCAAAACCAATTTAAAAAATTTAATTTAACTGAACTAAACCTTTCTCCAATCACTTTATTTTTATATTAAAATATAACGCAATTATAAACTTATTATATATAAAATATTTATATAAATTCCTACAAAAACATATTTTTAATACATTCATAATCTTTTCAATGAATTAACAAACAATGGCGAAAACATATTCCTGAATCTGATGGACAGAAAAGGAAAACAATGGTAATGCTATAGCTTTATTATCATTTCTTTTTCCAATTTATAACCAATAACAGAAGCATATGAAAGGTTTCCTTGTCCTACAGAAAAAAAAGCAAACCACATTTAATCGAAAAAAAGGCATCCCACGCGAGACAGCATTTTAAACATGACAGTAAAATGTTTGCTTCGCGAAATGAATTCCAGCAAAAGTTTGTACTTATAAAAATAACATGCTTAATAAAAGCCAAACAAAAAGCAAGAATGACTTCAATTTCGAAAGAAATAAGCTGAAAAAAAAAAGAGCGTAAACCTAGAACGTAAAATGAATGCGCTTCCGAAATTAAATTCCCTCTCAACAATCCAAATTCAAACTAATTTATTTAGAACAACATGCATAGGAGGAAGTATCAGATAAAAGTTGAGTGTTTGTTTTTATTACACCCTTTAGCAGAACTAAATTGAAACCAAAACCGCAAAATGATCCCTGCTATGAAAGATAAAACCCTGAGATACGAACTCTAACAATGAGTAAGATGAATTCGAATTGCAATTTTCATGATGCGGAATCAGAAAAAAAGAAAACAATATTACGGCGGTCCGACCCAAGGGTAACATTCCCTTCTTTCAGAGAAGATTTGTGGTTTAAAAATAAGAAAAATTCTCTGGAAGAACCATTGGAAGAAAGAAATGTTTTCTTAGACCCGTCTCAGCACTTGACTCGATTAAATTTAGCATGTCTCGAACCGTGTGCTTTTATCTTTATTTACTTTTAATTCAAATAGATTTAGACTTAAGCACGTGTAAATTAAGCAGAACTTTCAGAGATGCTACACGTCTCATACGCGTAAATTTGTTCATTATTTTTCTTGAAACAAAAAGAAACTTTTATTTTAATTAAATGTTTGCTTTCCACTTTATTTATCTATGGATCAATTTCATTTTTCCTTTTATGATGCTTACATTTCTTTTACCAAGAAGCTTTATTTTGGAAGTCGCGTTGAAAAATTTAACCAAACACTCAGCTCTGATCCAGTATGTCAGAAAACTAATGATGTGAAAGAATAGCTATAACCGCAAAATTGTTTTCTTTAACTGCTCATTAGATTTATAATATCACAAATGCTCTGTTAATGTATTGCATGCTGAATTAGAAATTAGATGAGGACTCTAAATCACATATATAAAAGATTGCAAAATTATTCAGATGATTGAAGTTTATGAAAACTTAATTAATATTCTACTTACGATTGTTTTATCTCTTCTTCAAAATACTTGTAGACAGATTATTGATATATTCAGTGATACATTCTGCACTAATTTAATCATGTAAAAGACATTATGATTGGAGAGAAAAGCCACTACGACAAAATTCGTTTCTCCAAACTGATAATTATATTTCTGTTCTTAGATGGTAAAAAGCTAGCTCATCACTTTTTAAAATGTTACGTTATAGCAGGTACACATTATTTTTCGTAGCCCCTTTACTCTTAGGATGATATGAAGAATATTTGTGATGTTTTACGTGATCAAGCGCCCTAATAAAGATACTTATCACATTATAAATATTAGCGAGCCAGGATTTAGAATGTAATAACTCAATTTTTCGATAAAAATGACTTATAACAATTTGCAATTTGATCGCAAATGTATAAGCGCATGAAAGCTTCATTTAAGTAGTTTGATAAAAAAAAGGGGGGGGGGAGGTTATAATGAACTGTGGTTCGTATTTAAGGGGGGGGAGCTTTAAAATTAAATTCTGCATTCCAAAGTGATAATGTTAAAATGAGTTACGCTCGTCTCAAATAATTTTGATTAGTTTAGAAAGACATTGTAACTGTAAAGGCTGTAAAGACATTAATATATCTTTATTTTGGTGAAAATTACTTCTAATAAAGAAATTTCAGTTAAAAAATCACTAATTCTCAATTAATTTTTTAAAGAATTTAAAATAAATTCCCTAACTATACATGTAAAAGGCAACATATGTAAATGTATCCGTTACAGACCAAAAAACTATAAGATCAACTTATGCGCAGTTTATTGCAAAAGGATCTCCGTTGTCCAAAGAAGTTTTAAATTTATTAAAATCCTCGATCTGACGATTATCAAGAAAGTTAGGACTTAATAATATAATATAAATAGTAGCAATACTATCATTTAAAAGAAGATGGCGCCACAGTACTTCAAGGACGAATTTAAATTTTGTGAAATTCTAAAAATTTTTTTAATGCATTTTAATTTTATATTCAATATTCATTGTACATTCATTATAAGTCAATACAAAAATTAATTCAATTTTTTTTCGATAGGCTGCGCTTTTTATTAGCATTACTTAACACAATGAAATTATAGTATACTTTTTTGCTAAGAGATATGAAATGAATTATTACAATATTTGCTCAATATGCGAACTTTCAAATTCAATCAAATTCTGCAGACGCAAGACAGTGTGATAAACAGTATCCCTTAATATTTCCTGGTGAATTTTTAGGGCATGTCTAGTAATCCTGCTTTTTAAATCAATAACACAGTTAGGTTTCTCCTTATAGACGTGGTCTTTTAAATATCACCACAGCCAAAAATCGCAAGGATTCAAATCAGATCAACGGGGTGACCAAGCATCTCGGAAAGATTTGCTCATTATAGGATCCTCACTAAAATTTTTATGAAGCAGTTGTTTAGCAGACTGAGTAATATGAGGTGGAGCTAAATCTTGCATAAATATTGTTGAAATTAGTAATTTGTTTTCTTGTAAAGCAGGGATCACTTTATTTTTTAGATTTTTACTATAGCTAGTGCCTATTACAGTACAGCGAAGAGTCTTGCTGGTGTAAGATTTTAGATAAAAAAAATGGACCAATTATAAATTTAGCAGTCATACCACACCCAATTGCAATAAACGTTGACTGCAAGGGTTTTCCAAACATAACATGTGGATTGGATGCGCCCCATATCCTATAATTTTAAGTGTTGACATGTCCTGATAAAGTGAAATGCGATTCATAAATTTTTTCGAATCCATGATTCATCGTCATCCATTTTGGTAAGAATAAAGTTGTCAAAATCAATTATCTGTTGTGAACCACCTGTTGCAAGTTTTGCAAAATTTTAATTTTATACGGTTAGCTTCTTAAAATGCAAAAAATGGACAAAACTTTTTGCGATGTTGGCCATGGTATTGATAATACCCTTGTTACACTTCAAGCGTTTACGTGTCGCTAGATCCACATACCCTGAATGGATTGTTTTTCTAATTTCTTCCACAACTTCCTGATTCACAGCGAGTCGTCCTCTAGTTCCAGGGAGCACCCTGAAATCTACTGTAGCGTCAAATTTTCTTCAAACCATTCACAGGCATCGATCCTTTTCTCAAATTTTTAAGACGAAAATATTCTTTCAAAATAGAGGTCTAATTGCTATTCTTTTGACAAAATAATTTTACTAACGGTGCACTTTGTACCTTTGACAAAGTCATGGCTGTATTTAAAAAAAAACACATTATTTTTATCAGCAAAATGTTTTTTTTAATTGAAGTTATCGGCATTTTGGTATAGTAAATAAAGAAAATAATTTTTAATTATCTGTAACCTCACCTATGAATAAAAATGAACTAAATTGTTTTTATTATTAATTCATCTCCCTTGATCTAAACATAACAACTACATAATTTCTTCAACCTTCTCTAAATAGTTTTTTTTTCTAAAGACTTTCAAGCACTTGCACTTTAATTATAACTAACTTGTATGCTGCAATAGTAAATTATAATCAACCTTGTAAAATCCTGCAAAAGTAAGTTTTTGCCAGTTTCAGATAGTTTTTGACACATTCCTTATTCTCGTTTATAAGGATTTGGAGGACAAATGCGAAGGAACATTAAAGAATCATTGAAAGTTCTAAGTTAAAATAAATACGTTAAAATAATGTACGATAAAAAAAGTTAAAATAATGTATAAAAAAAGTATAAGAAAGTATATAAAAGATAAAAAAAAAGTATTATTTATTGGTATTATTAAAAAGGATTTAAATGAAACCTTCTGCTGGTTTTATTTCAAGCAAAAGCATTAATATATTTTTCTTTAATGCTCAAATGTCTATCAAATCGCATGAAGATGCAAACAAGTGGTGGGACAGACATGATACCCTCTGAAGGATGTCTTCAAAAATTGCATAACTATCCATAATTTGATCAATTATTTTAAGATTCCGTACAGGATTTCGTTTATCTAACTGATTAGCTTTTTGAATCAGCATGTTTATATACACATGGACATAGAGACATTATTTCCAATTTTTTTACATATAGAGGGAAAAAAGTGATTCTGGAAGCTTTAAAACTTGGAGGTTCATTAAAGTTTTGATCAAAAACTCTCAAAATAAAATGTTAGAAATTGCAATACTTTTTCTTTGGCTACGTGTTCGAGAACAAAAAAAGTGAATAATCTAGGGTATTATATATATAACTATATGTGTGCTCCTGTACTTTTATATAGTAATACACTCATTGATACTTTTTTTTTAAAGTGCTTTAATTCTAACTTCCTACAGTTCGTTTTGAGGAGATAACATGTGATATTAAGAACGCTGTATTTCATATTCTTTCTTTAATTATGTACCTTGAAACTATCCTTTACTATTGCATTTTTCTTCTTCTCAGAGGTTCGAGTTCATTACTTTAAATAGAATCGTACAAAACAACACTGGACTTGCAGAAATTTAGTAAACACCTGCTTTCTGATTACTCAAGTTTGGAATGAAAAATATTATTCAAGTTTTTTAAAAATTAATTTTTTGCACTCAACATTAGTTATTTTCAAATCATGAAAGCATATTACATTTTTAGTTGAAGACCCAAAAAATCTTTAAAGAAATTGTCCAAAATTTGTTTTTTAGTACTGTGTTAAATTCCTTACTTTTCTGTTTAGTTCTGATATAAATGACCGAAGAAAGGTGAAATTCAAAGATAATTTTTACAGTAAACCGACACATAAAACTGTCCAATAAACCGTATTTTAGATTGTTCAGTTTATTATTTTCATGCCTAAATCTTTGTGTTTTTAGTTCAAATGAAAGTTATCTCCCTGTTCTGTATATATATTCTCATTGTCGCTGGAATGCGTTTTCCCTAAACTACCCCATAAAAGCAGTGGACTAAAGCACCTGATCCTCAATACCAGTACGGCGTTGCAGTCTTTACCCCCTCCCTCCAAAGGATAGGGGCGAACTTTTATTTCCGGACTAGCCTGGGGGAAGGTCTAAAGCTGTATATAGTGACTGATCCACTTAAATTAAACCTTAGGGAGCAATAAAAAAGGAAAAGGTCTTGACTTTAGAGGTCTCTCAGTACAACAGTCTTCAGAATAAATGGATAAGAATCTTTGTGGGGTACTTGGGAATGGTGTGACTTGGTCAATTCAAATATTTCTTTTCCCATCAGAAAGCAGATTTCAATCTTTTAAAGCTCGCTGTTTATGGGAATCAGTCTCACCTTGCAATGTGGATCAGAATGATCCTTAAAAATAAAATGCATCTTTAAACTCGCGAAGGTAAGAATTATCGTTCGACATTTCTGTCTTCAAATTTCTAACGAGGTTCACAGTGACTTTTAAACTTTAAAAACAGAAGTACTGACAGAAAGAAAAAAAAAAAAAAACATGCGAAAAGGAATTTTTAAAAATTAATTTTAATGTAATTTGTTCAGTCACTTTTAAATAAGTTATTGCAAAATAAGCCTTTAATTTTCTGTTTTAATTCAATATTTTTGATATTGCGTTTAATTTTTTAAAAGGCAGACTTTTATTAGTGGACTAGAATACAAATATTAATTATTTTTAATGAAAAAATTGGAACATAACCCTGAACTTAAGGCCTGATATATAAACTGTTAGTAAACTAAATTTTAATCACATCCATAATATATTCAAATTTTTGAATCTTTAAGAATTTCCTTTTATAAAAAATTCTGATATAATTTCCATTTGCGTCGTTTGTAAAACTTTAAGTTTTAAACTTTTGTTTTGTTTCTCAGATATGTGATAAAATATTATTTTAATTTTAGTACATAGATAAAAGCAAGCTTTTCAAAAACGCTTTCTCTTATTTTTCCTACTTTTTAGCTTTGTATAAATTTTATAATACATTATTACATTTACCATGGAACGAATATACAAATACAAAATAATTATGGCTAAAAAATATTCTAAAATTTGTCAACAGTTGACGTCACTCATATTAAATCAAATTTTCATGAAATTAAAAGGTTAAATGCAAATTAACTTCTGAAAATATTTAATGTTTCATTGACATTATGACTATACATGTGTACAGAACTTCAGAACTCTATATAATAGGAAGTGAGCGAAAAATGTTTTATAAATATCCATCCTCATACACATAAAACATATTAAACTAAGCAAAAGAGTGCAGGAAAAATATTTTCTGATGCGAAACTTATGAAATGACCCAATTTATTCGTTTTCGAGAATATTTTTTTATACATGTTGTTGTTTCTAATGGCACTTGCTATGGACAAGTTCGCTGACGAAGTCATCGATTTTAAGCCAAGGGCGCGTCTCTTATTTTTAGTAGCGCCAACTAGGACCAAGAGCACGTCTTAGCTCGTCCCACATCACATTCGCTTACACAACCCCTTTTTACAGGGGGGCACATTCACACATCTCACAGATAGAACAGATGAAGAACAACCATGCCCGAACCGGGACTCGAACCCAGGTCGCCCAGATTACGGTGAAGACCCGCTACCCCTATGCCAGTACGCCGTTTTTTTTTTTTTTTTTTTTTTTTTTTTTTTACATGCTAGTATCAAATGAATTTCTAAACTAAAGCCATTTTTTGTTATAATTTGCCATGAAAAAAAATATACAACATGGTTAATAATGTTTTTGCTCGATTTTAATTTCAAGTTAGGATGTTCTTGGAGTTTCTTTGGTTTAGTAATGTACCATTATAGATAAACCAAGAGACGTTTCTGAAACCCGAAACCGATAAGGCTTAGGCTTGTATTAATGGAATAGATAAATTAATCCCATGGGTTTTGCTACGTCTTGGATCCTGTACTGAATCAGCTTATCTGCTTTTAGACATTAGCGTGGTCTCTTTAACACACCTACTACAAAGTAGCTAATCTAACTATTGATCCTCTCATTCGGTTGCTTTAAAGGAAAACACAACTGATACAGGTCTTCTATTTTATCCAACTTCATTCTTAATTACTGCAAATCGGAAACAAATAATTACTTTCATGAATTATTAGTTTTCCATTAACATTTTGAAAACCATTATCAGTAATCTTGGAGTGTATTAATTGTAATTTAAAATGATTTTTGTTTTAGAAAAATCGATTTTTGTTAAACATGTTGAATATCTTTTAATTCTTTAATATAGGAATAGTTATCTTAATAAAGCCATTTAAATTTTGTTTCTGTGCCCCTTTTTTGGAAAATTGCGTTAATTTTTGTATTTGAATAATTTAAGTTTTCAATACTATTTTACATCTTTAAATGTGTTTTTTTTCCCAAACTGTAAATGTTTATAAAATCTTCTTGTGGAAAATCTCTTAAATTAAGATATAATGCATATTTTTTTTTCTTCAAATTTAGTTTAATAATTTTTAATATGTTTTGCAGCTCCTGAAATATAGAATAAGCAATCTGTTTATTTGAAAATAATTTTCCTCTTTTTAATATTCACAATTCGAAAAAAATTTAAAATTTCATTTTATTTATCAATTGAAACCCAATATGTAAATATTGGATAGAAATACAGAATTTTGGTTCAGAAACTAGGTAATATATTTCTTAGATGTCTGGAAAATTTTGAACAATCATTTTGATAAACTTCTAAGCTGGAAGGTTTTTGCTTTACACCTCCTTTTATCCTTAAAATGTTTATTTCAATTTTCAGAACACTTTTCGTTTTTTTCTCATTTGTTTTTATTTCAAAGGGGTTTTTTAAAATCTATTTTCTTGAAAAATTTCTAACATATGCATCATATTTTATTACATTTTTCAAAAACGTGATCCCCAAAATAGTCTCATATCTTAAGGTATTTTTTAATTACCTTAAGCTACATGTTCTTTATATTTAACTAACCAAAATGCTTAAGAATACTTACTAAATTATAATTTATATTAAGTAGATACAAACATTGAGAAATGCTCTTTGTAAAGGCTAAAGGCTGTGTATAAAACCTAACGTTTGAGCAAAAAACAGAAATTATTTAAACTTAAGGAGATTTGAAGCGGTTGTTGATGTTGATTTGACATCAAAAGCATCTGAATAAACTGCTAACTAAATTAAAATTAGAAAATGGCCGAAGAATTTTAAAAGTTTTTTTTTTTTTTACATATAATTATATCTGTTCTTCATATGTAGAAGTTTAAGAATGAATGACACACTGTTTCTTATAATCATCACACTTTCTGATACATTTAAGCTGTCAACCTACTGAACTCGGCTTATGATATCACTTTCCATACTTCCTGTAGATATAACTGCATATACAAACTGAATTGATGATAAATCAAAGCCCATCAGGGAGCACACTACATTAGCCTACTGATTATTAGCCCAGGATATATGTCCGTCTGCCCCAAATGCTGCATGTAGTTCCACGAACCCTTGGGGCTTGACGGTAGAAAGCCCCTGCCATGAAATCCTCACTTAGAGTACGTACAGCTCATGCCGAAGTGATGGCTTTTAGAATAATGGGTAAACCAAGAACATGGTTATTTTTATCTATTGTTTATCAATTTCTTATAGTATAGGATGTTAATATTGGCAGGTTTTAATGACGATTGGATCATTTATAAAAATAAAAAAGATGCGTTATTTTCGAAAGAGGAAATAGGTATCATACTCATACTCATTTCAAAGAAAAAAATTTGGCCAGTCCAATTAAAATTTGAAGCTCGATTGATCTGTGAATAAAGAAAAATGTATGCATTTGCATTACAAAATTACACAGCTTTTCAAAATAGAAATATCTTCTATATTGAACTTGAAGCATTATTAATTACTTAGTATGAAATATTTAATTTTCATTTCTGTTATTAGTTTTTACTACTTAGTAAAAACTAATAGCAGAATACGTATTAAATTATAAGTAACTCAATGTTACGAACAGTAGTAATCCCATTTAGAGGAGAACTGATATATTTTCCCCAGTTTTATTAATTTCGACAAATCTTACTAAATAATTAATTCTTAATGGTTCGATCAAAAGCAAAATATTAAGAAAATTATCCAAGTATACTTCAATTATATTTTTAATGTAAATTATTTCGTTTCCCTTTTCTTATTATTTTTAATATTTAATAATTCATTGCTGCACAAAACTGTAGAAATATAATTTAAGAGGCAGCCTATTTTCAAATATTAATCTAAAGAAATTGCCAATTTCTTTAAGAAAATTATAATATTGAAGATTTTACAAGTATGATAGAAATTCCTTTTTTCAAGTAGTAAACATTTGATCAGCATTTCTATTTTCTGTGCTTTACTTGAAATATCATCCGCTGTCAATTATGAATCATCTTAGTCACATTTTCGGATTATCGAAATAATGAGCGAAATAAAGCTTTTGTATACTTTCTTACTGAAGGGGGAAAAAATAGAGAAGGAAAAATATAATTAACGGATTGAATTATTCATGTACAAATTATCCGAATTTGACTCACAGCGTTATTTAAAGCATCCGACTGTTTTACATTTGAATGCTGATTTGAAAAGTATGCCAACAAATCTCTTCTGAGCTAACGACTTTTCTGTCGAAAGCGATCCAAATGAGAGAAAAATAGATTTACGTTCATCCAGGCGAACATTTTAATTAACCCTCCTTCAGACACATGGAATGAATCAGTGGAAATAGGAGATGTAATAGATTAAAGACTGTATAGAAAGCATTAATTTAAATTAGTTTCACAGGTGAAGCGGAAACCATACCCCTCCACTATTTCCGGTTTGTAATCCTTCTTCGACAACTACGAATCCAGCGCTCCGAAAGTCTCATTTGTTATACACTGCATCATTTTTTTTCCCTTACCTGGCGTGAATGAATTGAATAGGAAATCTGGTGGCTATTCAGTTAAAGTACAAATAAGCCTAATTAAGCAAATAGACAATCAGTTTTAATCAGTTAATTCAAGTGACATATAATCAGTATTTTTTTTTCCATATAAAAGATTATGCTCAAACATCGACCAAACTAAATAAGGAATGTGTCAATAATTTTTTAACCATAAATTAACCGAAATGCTATTTAAAATCCTTATTTTATTCAAAGAAAAGATTAGGCTTAAAAAATTAGGGTCTGGTTATTTTGTGACAGCAATAGAGAATCTTTATTGATTCAGTAGCTATTTAAAAAAATCTTTCTGCACAAGGTTATTATTGCTGTCAAGTGCTTTTGTGGATTTTTTTAAATACAGTTGTGTAAAAAATAAACAATCAATTAAACATATTACAAAAAATATACGTGCTTACAATTTAACTTCGTTTTTTATTTATGCTTTATTCATGGTTTTGATACGTTTATTGTAATTTCCCTCCTATCTGTACATTTAAATCGGAAAAAGAGTGCTTTAGAAATTCTGGAAATATTTTTTATAAATTTTTCTGGAAAATATTATAATCATCAAAAGCATTAAACCTCCCCAGAGTGCAAAAATCCTAATTTTTAAAAATTATGTCTGTCTGTTGTTCAGTTTGACTGTGAACATCATAATTCAAAAACACACTGAGCTAGAGAGAGGAAACTTTGTATGTTTCTTAACTGCCTATTTAGATACTCAGTCATAAAAATAAGGTCAGAACAGAGTTGGGATCTAGGGATTGCTCTGGGATGTCTGTTCCTTCTAAAACCTGCTCATTTAGATGTTCATTAAAAAGGGCTGTAGATGAGAGTGGATCAAAATTCGCCTCGGTATCTCTTTTCAAATAGAGCCCTCCGAAAGAATAGCTAGAGTTCAGTAAAATCACCCAAAACTGATTTCAGCCTAATTATGATTTCATCTTCGCTATTATTGTCTCTTTCTCTTGAGGGAAATTTATTGTTGATGATTTCTTATTCTCTCCAGATAAGAGAATGATTAAAATCCTTAAAAAACAAAAAAACAAAAAAAATTTGGATTCATGCATTACGAGTACCAGCCTCCACTGTTTTCTCACCCATATGACACAGGTTGACTATCCTCCATATCCTGATTCTCCCATCCTGATTCTCAGGCTCAACACGGTCAGATGACATATATGGAGTTAGGGCAGAGGAATACAGACTAAGAGATTTCGTGTACACATAGCTACATTATGAAATTTCCACACAGTAGTGGAACATACTCTTCTCCCTCTTAATGAAATATGATCAAAAATAAGGTGAACCTCAAAAATATTCCATTTTCTTCCATCTGAAAGAAGTAGACTGATAGTGTAATAACACTCGGTCAATCTGGTATAGGTGCTCCCTGTTGACTAATTTCCTAATTAGAACTCATTCCTAAGTCCGTGAGCCGCACTACAAGAGAAGCTGACACGTCTTCCAATATCAACCTGAAATAAGTCCATTTTCATCTACAATATTGCTAATCTCCTTAACGAATCTGAAATGATTTTGTTCTAAGTATTGCCAATAACAATTCGAAAGCCATGACAAAGATCTTGATACATTAACTTGAAAACGCACACTTTTCACAAAGACCTATATAAATTCGGGATGTAAGTGCTATGCAATCCATTTATAATAAAACAAAGGGAACTTTTGCTTTCTTTTAAAACTTCTTATTAATGAATATAGCCTAGTTTTTCCTATATAATATATTAGTTACTTTTTATTAGTTACATTTTTTTTCAAATTAGCGACGAAAAACAAGTTGTACCTTAACTTTTTGAAAGCAGTAACTTCAATTTTTTAAATATTTTTTTCCTTATACAAATGCAAAATATCATTTAATTAACTCTATGAGAAGTAATATTAAAAATCTTTTTATGTAGAGATGAGCAGGTTTTTACATTCAGTACATTTATCTATATATTCCTTTTATGATTGAAAATATCCAGAAATATGGTAAGATGAATAATGGAAAAATTTTAGATAAAAATAAAAATTTCAGACACAACATAATTAAAAATTTTCAGTTATAAATATGTTTTTATATACAATAAAAACAATTATTATGGAATGTTATATTATTTTCCTGAAATAAATAATACATGTAAAATTTAATGTATCATTTACAGGTGATAAAAGTTTTTGTAATCTGGGCTGAGCCACTAAAATAATATTTTTTTAATAAACAATCCAAATATTGTTTTCAAGAAACAATCTTTTGTAACGTAATGAGTTTAAGAGTGCAATAACTGAAACTAATACCGCATATTTATTCTGAAGTTATTGAAAGAAAAAAAAAGAGTTTCAAGAAATGTTAAAAAGAAATCCGAAAGAAAACGTAAAAACAGATACAAAAAGTAAGAACCAGGCAGTATTTTAAAAATTTGATCCTTCATTTATAATGATACATGATAGAAAAAAAAATTCTGAAAGAGCTTCCGGGTAAGAAAAAAAATTTGGTACAGACACATGGCTTTTTCAAAATTAAAGATTTTAAGACTTTATTTAATAGTATATAAAGTTCATTATTATTTAAAGCAAAGCTTTTTACATATATAATATTTAAAATTTTTATGATGTAATTAATAATAAAATAAAAACCTCATTTGAAGTAGTTAGGTGAATTTTTATATCATCTACGAATGCACGAACGGTATTTAAAATTGAAAGAAATTTGAATACCGTTACAATTACTATCATATTATTTAGGTAGAAAGTAGAAACCACTTCACCTTAAACATCCTGCTTATTATTAATGATATTTAAAAGTTACTATTCTTATAATATAAAGCTCAGTAGAAACCATTTCACCTTAAACATCCTGCTTATTATTAGTAATATTTAAAAGTTACTATTCTTCTATACTTATAATAAAGCTCAATGTGTGTGTGTGTGTGTGTGTGTGTGTGTGTGTGTGTGTGTGTGTGTGTTGGCGCTCTACAGGTCAGGTCATTTGACATACAGCTATCAAATTTGGTACATGTATACCTTAGAGGTCGGGAATGTGCACCTGGGGTCCCTTTTTTTGAAATTTTAATTAGAATTTTAATTATTAGTTGAAAACTAACTTTCCCGCCAAAAAAATCTTCCATTTTACCCACCGCCAACTTTTTCGCCAAAAAAATCTTCCATTTTCCCCACCGCCAACTTTCAGTTATTTTTTTCTCCCAACAGAATTGAGGCTAGGGTTAACATTTTTCGGCGGATTATTTCAAACGATTCTGTTTATTTTCTTAATGTTTTATGCATTTAAAATTAAACATTGTTAATTAATCCATGTTTCACATTCATTCTGAAGTACTTTTGAATTAAAATAACACAGAATAAAGGAAATTAAAAATGTCTAATCTGCATAGCGTTACCCCAACTGGCGTAGAAAAATTCACGCATTTGCGTTACCGTAAAAGGCGAAGGAAACTCACGCATGCGCATTATGTTCTGATTGTTGGCATGGCAACCATTATCAACAGACGATTTAAATTACTTTTAGGTTAGTTGTATGCTTTTGTAAGTAAATTGTATTTATGTTAGTTATATATTTTTTGTATATGCTTATAGTTTTAAGTACATCGTTTTTTAAGTAGTTTTTTTTAACCTATTTTCAATGATTTAAATTATTTTTAGGTTAATTGGATGCTTTTGTAATTAAATTGTATTCATGTTAGTTATATACTTTTTTGTATATGCTTATAGTTTTAAGTACATCGTTTTTTAAGTATTTTTTTAAACCTGTTTTCGACCGATTATTTTAAACGATTCATTTTATTTTTTTAGTGTTTGATGCATTTAAAATGAAACATTGTTAATGAATCGATCTGTTCATGATGAATCTGAGAAATTTTTGTTGACAAATTCTTGAGATATTACATAAATTAAGAAAGATATTCTTTAGTGCCCATAAAGTCTAAACGCTCAGTGACTCTATTATCAGTAATCATAGTATTAAAAAAATGCTTTGTTTCAGTAAAAAATATTATTATATTAATTGCAGATTAATCATTGACACTTTAATTTAAAGCATAATTTCTAAGAGGGGTAACAGAAAATGAGAGAGATACATATCAGGCTATGACTGAAGGCCCTTATAATATTATGAGTGAATTATATGACTATCAAAATTTGAAGTTTTAAAATATTTTGCCGAAGAATCTATTAAAGTTGGAATTGCGTAAAATATTTAATGGTACGATCGGAGTTTAACCTCCTGCTTGGAGCAATTTTTAAAAATCGCCAACAACGACCTTGCGAAATGTTCAAAAGCAAAGGAGAAGATGTTCAATTATAGTGCATAATAAAGATTGCCAGCTTTGGAGCGTTATCGCAACTTGGCGAAGAAGGGGGTTAAACTCCGGTTCAACCTATTTAATTATTAAAATTTAAACGAACATTAAGATTGGCGAACCGGCTGGTCGCCAAAGGCGGCTAGTATATTATAAAGCTCAGTAGAAATGGGTTCCTAAAAACATTCTTAGACTAATTTCATAATAAGTTTTTCTAATGCTTGTAGAAATTGAGATTTTTCACTACAGTTTCTTATATGCTCATTTCCAGGATAAAGCGTCTAATGCATTGTAAAGAAATTTGAATATGTGTAGCATCATCATGCTGACAAAGGAAAGTGCATGCTGTAAAATGTTGTCCGATTTAAATGTGAAGGAGTTTGCTTTATCCATAGATATCCTAGTAAACTACACGCGATAAATGTTTTTTAAATAATTTACGTATCATAGTTTTTGGAATATTTTTAGTAAAGTAATATTAAAGTTAGTACTTAATATATTTAATATTAATCAGATGAAGCGTACTTTCTTTAGATGCTAAATATCGCCAATATACCAGTGTATGTGAAAAGAAATTCGAAAGAAAAGCAAAAATGAAATAAAGAGTTCTAGTTGTTTTAAAATGCTATCGCAGTAACAGAGTGTTATTACCGTATTGTTCATTGCAGTACTACATTGTTCATATAAAAACAGCATATAATGAGTTTTAACAATGCAATAATGCATGTAAGGTATCCATTAAAAGTGGAAAAAGCTTTATTTCTCTAAACAATCCATCTAAGCACATACAAAGCTTTATTAAATAAGGTGGGCAATTATATTAATACCTTTTGGTTTTTGTACAAAAAATAATAAAAAAGTTATAAAAATTAAATTTTTATATCGCCTTCATAGCTAAAAAATGTCAATGAGTAAATTTTTTTCATGCATCCATTTATGCACAAACAGTGTTTTACATTCCCATCAACAAAATTTACATAAACATACTTTTTAGTGGAGCACTCTTCAGAATTTCGCTCCCTCCCTTGGCCACCTAATGTCTCTGGCATGAACATTATCGAGCATATCTGGGATGTTTTGCAACGTGCTTTCCTTAGGAGTTCTCCATCATTTCGCACTCCCGTGGTTTTGTGGACTGCCTTGTAGGAATCATGGTGTGAACTGTCAACAGAATATCTTCACAAATTAGTTTAATCCATTCCATGCCATTTTGCGTCACTTCTGCATGCTCATGGGGGTTCTACACGATATTAGATTGGTGTACCAGTTTTTCTGGCACTTCAGTGTATAGAGTTATTTCTGACATCAGTCTCCGTAGTACTGTTATTATTGCGAAGTTTCTGCTTAGTACCCAGAAAAAATATAAAAAATCACTTGTCAATTACTTCAAAAAGAATTAGCCTCCTATTATAACAAAAGGGCATTTATA
The DNA here is from genome assembly GCF_947563725.1 of Argiope bruennichi. Taxonomy (NCBI): domain Eukaryota; kingdom Metazoa; phylum Arthropoda; class Arachnida; order Araneae; family Araneidae; genus Argiope; species Argiope bruennichi. The sequence goes on along the minus strand of NC_079163.1, from coordinate 86,474,863 downwards.
TCATCTAACTTGGCCCTAATTGCATTCGTTTATATAACAATTATATATCTACAATGCGGGTCTATGATAGTTGATAATGCACGATGATAGGCTATGTGCTATGTGCACGATGATAGGCTATGTGCAAGAAAATGATGCCTTCAAATCAGAACGCACAAGAATAGCTTAATGTTCAGAGAACTGGAGCAAGATTAAAAAGCAACAATTCAGAAACGAATAAATATTAAAAGACATCTTTTGCACAGAAAAGATAAAATGGAACTGGCTTCTTTTTATCAGCCAGATTTTATGAGTAATGTAGTTTACAGTTTGAACCATCATTTAGTTCTTGAGTTTTTGGAGCAATGGATTACCTAAGATGAGACACTGGCCAAGCTTACAAGTATTTGATACGCCACCTACCATTCAAGAGCTCACTGTCAGCCGAGAAATTATGTCTTTTAATAGTATAAGCAACTTTTTTCGCCTATCAAAAATGGTTCTTAATGCTATCACAAATTAAATTATTTGTTCAACAACTGATCTGTCAAATGGAAAATGACGCATGGAATATCTGTAAACCGTTATTCTACATAAAATAAGGACCTTACTTGATGCAGTGGTTCCAGCAAGTAAGGAAGCATCTAGAAATTTAAACTGAAAAACATTTCACTAAAAAACACATCTGGTTTGTCGATTAAAAAAAATCAAATTTTATTGCCATTCTTTGCATGCAAACGGTATATTTCTGCTCTCAATCGTTTGTGAATTATTCATTTTTAAAGTGACGTTGACCATTTAAATCACTATGATTATTTCTCATATGTAAAATCATTTAAATGTTCGCAATCTCTTTGCCTATTAAATGTTAATTCGTTTCTTTATTTTACAAAAATGATTCTGGTTTTGATTTATTGGAACATCCTCCCACAATGAGATAGATATACAATTCTTATCTGTTAAGAAAAGAAAGTAGTCATACTGAGTAGTAAAATCCTTTACTTATCGTATGCTACCTAGTTAGCCTGCTATAGAATGCTAGTTTATAATTAACTTTTGCTTAGTTGATATTTTCTAAGTTACTATGAAACTTAATTACGAAATCCTGTTTTGTAATTACAACAAACAAACAAACAACAACAAAAAAAAATCTGAAATTTCTCTCAAAATACTGAGTCATGGAAAACACTTTATTATTCTAATGCCGATTTCATTGCTTGTAAGGTTTCTAATTAAATCCACGGAGGGTTCTACACGCCACCGATTAAGCCTAAGATAATTGTATCATCTTAAAGAGAGGAAAGTTGACTCGAATACTAACATATATAATCATGCCTTTGTTATACTGTGTAGACTTACTGTCTTTCCTCTTATATTTAATACATTAGACGGATTAATTAAGGAATTCTCGACAAATATAGATTTTAACAAAATTAATATAATTTGACAAAGTAGCCTAACCATTTATAATTTAAATTTCCTTGATATATAATAGCTAAGCGAAATTATATATACTATGTGAAACTCTATCATGAAAGTAATTCGAAAGGATTTACATAATTCGAAATAGAAATCTCAAAACACATATTTTGTATTAGCATTTAGTACAAAATGGGTAAATGAGATAAAGATATTGAACCCTTTCGTACCTATGCGGATAGAATCAATTTCATTACCCTTATTGCAATTGGCTCATCGATGTGACTATGAAACTAACACAGCTGTTGAGCGATCTGCTAATATATTTCGCTTTAATTAATATAACAATTAAACGCTAAGCTCTCACTTTGTGCTAATCAACTTTACTAGTCTCATAGTTTCTGCGAATAGTTATTTCAGATAATGTAATTGTTTCACACTCCTAGGAAAAGGTAAATTACTATGTAACCTAAATTCTGAATATAAATTACAACCCATAAGAACACAAATTTGCATTCCATATATTTTTGAACAAAACGTAATTCAAACAATACCGGCATCTTTAGTTGCTATTATAAAATGCTTTGGCTAGCTCTAAAGAATTATTTATAAATACTTAAGTATATTTATTAGATATTCGGAGAAAAAATATCATAAAATATCCAGAACTTGAAGTTAACATTTAATAGCTTATTCTTAAAATAAGTATTCTCCATATTATTAAATAAATCTGGCTTTAGCGAACGTTTACAGCTCAGACAGTTTCCATAAAAAAATTCTGACTTTAAAAATAAGAAATAGAATTATTTTAATATAAAAAAGTGTAATTGGATTCGAAGTCACACGAGGGTTGTTTTTTTAGACATATCAGGCAATTTTTATAATAGAAATACCCGAAATGATATATTATTCTTCATATGTTTCAAGTCACAGTTCGGTCCATAAAAAAGTTTGAATCCCTATGGCATACTTAGCATGCTGTAATCTTATATTCGAGGCAAGCCTTTGTTATGGAATATGTTTTCTAACCTGCAATTCTCTATGCCATAATGTTAAGAATTATTATTTACATTTTTTCGGTTACCATTAATTTATAATTACATAAATAAAATAATTAATATACCAATTTTTTAAAACAGGCTAAAAATAAAAAAATAATTTCTCCTAGTCCCGTAAAAGTTTATAATCACACAGACTTATTTGAAACTGGGAGTTTTTAAAAATTCACTATCACAAATTTTTTAGACAGACTGTATGGGGCTTGGAGGAATTGATATTTTTAAATCTTGTTTAAAAACATAGTATTTTAAAAACATTTTTAATTAAATAATTATTTTCTGCTTTTTAGTTTTGTGTGTGTGAAATATTGTAATCGATTTTAAACTAACTTCCCAATGATAAAATTTGAACCGAACAGATAAAAGAGCGAGTAAAAATTGCATGGTCATCCAGTTCTGAGTTATGCTTAAATTTTCAAGTCGCTGGCTCATCGGGAATTTAGTTTAAATTTATATCGAACAGACAGATAAGAAAGCAAGTAAATAAGAACGTGTTAAAAATAGATGAATTTTCAGTTCTCAAACTGGACTTTCATTTTTCAGAAGCACGGTGAGATTATAAAATACAGTGAAATACAGAGTGATTATAATTAAAGTGACCCTACTCAGACTTATATAGAAACTGTTATGTTTGATGTATTTTATTGAAACTTGGTATATACATTATTTTTGACCATGAGAAATATAAATCTTCAATAAAAATTTATAATTCAAACTTCCATCAACAGGGGAAAAAGTGCCGTATAAGGAACGAAAAATAAATTTGAAACACAAAACTTTATTTAATCGTATGATTTATTAAATGTACAATCTATTTTCGTCAATTACGTGTTTAAAGAATATTATAGCGTGTTCATCAGCAGCTCGAAGTGTTTCTTGATCAATTGTAGCAACATACTGAGTTATTCTTGTCTTCAGTTCATTACTAATTCATATGCTTTCTTCTTAGACACGATCTTTCATGCATCTTTCCCCAAACAGAAATCACAGAGATTAAAGTCTGAAAAAAGTGGAGGGCCAGACAGTTAGGTAATGTTTCGAAATTTATCATTTGTCTCCAAACTGGGCACGAAGCTGTTCCTTCACTTGTTGGGTATTATAAGGTGCTTCAACTTGCATGAATATAATAGTCCCTAAACATTTGCATTCTTACCCCCCCCCCAAATAATTCCATATAAAGCAGAAAAAAGTTTCAATAAAGTACGTCAACCAGATAGGCTCTACATTGGTCTGAGCAGAATTCCTAATTATATCTACAACTAACATAAAGTAATGAAATTAATGGACTTAAATTTCACAAACCTCAAGGAAATGATTTCCAAAGATTTATCTTTTTGAAATGAGGAAATTCTAAAATGCTGAAATTCATTAAAAACTTGCAATCGAGATGTTTTAACACTTCATAAATGACACAATAAAAATAATATAGAAGTTATTTCAAAAAGTAAAATTTTATGACAGATATATAGCAGCGGAATTAGGAAAATAGTCTTCGAAGTTAAAGATATGAAGGAAAAAAAATGAGCCAAAGCAGTGTTCTCCCGTCGACTTTCTCAGATGCTTAAACTACAGATCAGTTTCGGGTCAAGTTTCAAGGCACAATGAAGAAAATTTGGTATGTATTTTGTATGTATGTACCAATGTAGAATTTAAGATTCTATTATTTACTGACATTAATAAAATCATTTAAAACAAAATCTTATCTTCGAATTTTACTTCCAGCAAAAAGAACAATAACTTTGTCCTTAATGTTCGATGCTTTTAAATCAAGTGAAGATACACATAGACGGACGAACAGACGAAATTCAGTTTGATCAATCTCACCCAAATTTCGATAAAGATTTACAGTTTTTATGTTAAGACTACATATTGAATTTCCTTTGTGTAACTTGTTGCATTTTTGAGCTGAAGCTTTCATATATACACGAAGAGACAAATTGACTAGTCAATCAACGGTGGGTCTAATAAAAGGTTTGATATAAGTTTACAAATCCGAGAATATAATTCTCTAAATTTTATAAATATCAATATATATATATATATATTAATTTGCTCTTTCTTGCTTGTTGCGTTCACTAGTTATATTATTAACATGAACATACAGATAAACTTCCTTATGATACGTTTTGTTCACAGGAATTTCCACTTTTTTTGCATAGATTAAATACAAAATTTTATTAGATCTAGCTTGCTGCGCGTTTCAGTCATAATGTTAACACACAGAAAAACAAAATTCTAACAAAAAAAAGATGTTTTCGAATAAGAAAGGTTTAAAAGATGGAAATTCATCAATATCTTGCAACCCAGTTTTTTGACGAGAAAGAAAAAATAATATAGAAATTATTTCTAACTAAAATTTTGTTACAAAGATAAAGCGGCTGAGTTAGGAAATTAAGATTCAAAAATAAAAGATATAAAGAAAAAACAAAAACGATAAACTTTTTATTTAACGATAAGTTTAAAATTTGCCAACTTTTCATCATTATTAAGAACTTTTATCTTTTTGCTGTTCTCTTACTCCCATTAAATTGAAAGCGGTCTTGTAACTACAAACACTTTCTTATTTGGAGCTCTTCTGTAATAAGGACTCTAGAAAAGGCATTTTAAAGCTTGATAAGATATTATCTTTTGTGATCAAATTGGTGAATTAAAAGTGCTAGTTGAAAGCTGTTAACAAAGTGTTGGTATTAACATTTTTTAAGATCTTTTTCCGCATTTTCGCTAATGAGAACAAAATGGAAAAAGACTCAAAAATAATGAATAACACTTCATTACTTTCAATACTAATACTAATGACTTTCGTAAAAAGAAAAAAAGTCTCAAAACCTTGTAAACTCAAAAAAGAAATTTCAAATGCTTTTGTGTCTTTTAATCTTTTATGTTCTTTTGTTCTGTATAAATAGCTATAAATTGTTGTAGGCGTTATTGAATGGTTAAAAAATGCAAAACTTTTTTTAAAGTTCTATTTTTTAAATTTTCGAATTTAATTCATAGAATTTAACAGTTTATTTTTTCCTATCTTAGAATCTGAAAGCTGTGATTTTAAAAGTGAAAAAAATATTAAAAGCATGCTACTTGGGCTTTTTTTTTCAATGATTTTGATGTATTATTGAAAAACATGCATTTTGATAAACTATAAAATATTATATTTGAAATTAATATATATCTTATTTAGATATTTTGTCTTTTTATAAATATTTGTCATTCCGATACTTATATATTTGGTAAATTTTTTTAAAATATAAAATGATGAAATTATCTGCAAGAAGCGAAACAAAAGTGATATGATAGAGTCAATTTAGGAGACATCAAAGTCACATGACAAAAGTAACTGAGCATGCCATTTAACGGCAAGTAGAACTACGCTATCACATCAGTGTATTCCATATTAATTCTAAATAAATCCCTAAATTCGCTGCAGCATTTCATTCCAAAATTAATTGAATACAACAGTTTTGACGGCTACCGGGGGTGAAGGAAATGACGCTAATATGCATTGCAATGAAATCAGAAGAATCGAAATTAAAATATGAATCTAAAGTATTTTTGTAGCAGCATAAAGTGCAACAGCAGAATGCAATCTAAAACTAAATATGAACGTGCAAGGAAAATTTTTACATTTAGATATCGAAACTTTCACCGAATGTTTGAGTGTTTCTATTCCTGGCAAATAGTCGTTTCTCTCTGTCTCTCTCAAAAAAAAAAAAAAAAAAAAAAAAACCCTCAAAACTCATCTGAAAACAACATTTTTGAAGAATAACCCTTTGAAGCATTTTTTGTGCCGGGAAGAAGTATTTTTAGAAGTCGAAGGATATTCTGGCTTTTTTGAACAGAATATTTAACATGAATAATGAATGTCAAATTTTTTGAATTGAGAGTATGCGTTATTATTCTGTCCGAAAGAAAATGCCATATCATGAAGAAATAATTACATTGATTCGGCATGTGTAAATTGTGCAATTAATTGATTATATTTATAAGCTATCCAGTTTATTTACAAACGATGTTTAAATATAATAATGATGAAATTCAGACAGCGCTCGAAGCTTTCAGTTTATGCGGAGCACTGATGTAATGAAATAATAATACTACGAATCTGCAATAATAATTTCCGAATCTAGAATTTTAAAAAATGCTTTGAAGGTGCCATCGTACTCAGGAACAACACGAAGGACACTATTCATATCAAAGGTTGATTTTTGTACCATACTGTGAAGGATACCTGGCTTGTAGTCATAACCACTTTGGGGTTTGCGACAGCAAATTAACAGAGAAAAAGTATAATGCTTTATATATATATATATATATATATATATATATATATATATATATATATATATATATATATATATATATATATATATATATATATATATATAGTTCAAACTAAAACCGAAGACGATTCAGTCGGATAAAAACTATCAGATAGAAGGTTATTATAAAGAAAACGTAAACAAGAACTATATCTAGATTTTAAATGAAATGCTCGCAAACATATTATTTAAACTATAAAACACATCAAACAACTACAAGATACATAAATGCAAATCAATAACTTTAAGATAGACATATATGCTGAAACTTAGACGTCAGAGAATGTTTTGGATTATAATTTTTTTTTTCAAAAGGAGAGTGAAGTATTTTATAAATACTAAAATGCACTGTGCTACTATAAGTAAATTCTGAAGCATTTCATGAGAATTATCAAAACTTGAATGCATTGGATACTGAGTGTAATCAAATGGAAAAATGATGCTGTAAGTAAAAACATAAAAAATATAGCAGAAACATAAAAAAGAAACGACAGATATCAATGTCCTAATACAGCGCTAAATTATTTCTTATGCAGGTATGAAAGCGACGAGCCACGCTTTTAATAATGCAATCGGTGATAACTTGAGGCACTCTTTAATAAATTATCGATGTTACTCCTGCAGATTACTGCGGCTAGCCTCGATATATTTGGCACAGTGAAGATATTCTTTTGGGATTTTAAATATGGAGATGTGATCGGCCAGGTCACCCGATGAATATCTTCGAACTTCAAGTTTATCATCCACAAGATTTAAAGAAGGCTGAAGAAGATGTGAACGGTCGTGTTCATCACTGAACAGGAAGTTAAATTCCAAGGATTAGTTTTTGTTTCTCGTTAGATAAAAGGAGAAGAAATTTTCCTTTAGATTTCTAACTAAAGCCTTCTTATTATATTATGAATATTTTCTTTTATATAAAAAGACATCTAAAGTGATTTTTTTGAAATTTTTTTCTAATTCATCTTTGCTGTAATCTGTAGCCGTATTTTTAATTTGTAAGTAAATTTGCTGTAATTTTTCTTTTGAATGTACTTCACATTCTCTTTTGGTAATTGACTAGATAGATAATATGAGTCTTGATGAAATTTTCACAGCCTAAGTCGTGATCGTCAAAGAACTGGCTTTTTTATGTACTTAATATCCAAACAGTTCAAGAACGATATCTTTTTGTATATTTTAAGAAGAGAACTCCATTTATTTATTTAGCTGTCTAACTTAAGCTACCTAATTTTTGTGATACCAATTTTATATATTAAATTATGATGATAAAAAAAATTATACATTTTTCTTCTTTCCTTGATACAAACTAAAAAAATGTATTCTATTTTGATTTTTAGTTATCTATATTTCTTCTATTGTCAAAATTAAATGATGTATTGAATTTTATCGCCTTTTAAAATACCTTTATAGACAGACAAAATTTAAAATAGCCGTGCAAAATTCGATTTTACAAAATGTATCGCCACGCTGTTGAACATGATAGAATTTTAATTTAATCTTATATGTAAGTTGTATCCCAAAGTGAAAGGAAATATTTGATATTCTGCAATGCTGAAAATTCACCTTCATGAATATAGAATATTGTTAAGCGGTTATCATTAACCATTGAAAATACAAACTTCCGTGATTTATTTTTTCAGCTGACATTTTTTCTCCACATCATTTATATTTGTCCATGCACAATCACATGAAACAAACGGTATTTTTTATTCATTTAGGAGATATGATATCAAATATATCTGAAAGAAAGCTTTTTGCGAAATTTTTAAGTTGATTTTTTTTTTGTTCTTTAAATGTGTGATACTAAAAATTTTGAATTTTAAGTAAAAACATTTTCATGGCACACATGCAATTTTTTCATGCCTCATGACTACTTGAAAGTCATTATTTCTAGGAATAGCTATTGAGAAATCCATTTATCATTAGCATCGACTAGTACAGATGGTGGTGTTTCTTTATTTTTTATGAAAATATCGAAAAACACACCTTCTTGCATGTTTGACTAATGACTATGACGACAAACTTTTTATTTTAATATCGACCATTACATCAACCTGTATAAATAAATATATCTATATAGGCAGATAAATTCTAAAAATTTTGAGCTATTAACTAAGGCACCCTTGATATATAGGGACTTCAAAATATTTCTGAAAAACCGGGTTCAAAATTAGATCTAATTTTTTTAAAATTAAAATATAATTATCTTATACAAAATAAATTGAAAATTATTTTCAATGATTCCACTTCGTTTGCTTTTTGGAGTAATGCGTCATTTTTAATTTGTAAATTTGAAATACCTTTAGTCAAATATCTTTTTGTTCCAGATCAAATATTTTTAAAGAGATATTTAATATAAAGACAAAGGTATTTCTTATATCAATAGAATGCTCACTAAGTAACTCTCAAAGCAATTCTTAAAAATAAATTTATATAGCACGTGTTCTGTAAAAAAAATCGTCTTTTTATTCAAATTTTCAATTAGCCTTATAGCAAATGAAATTAAAAATATTTATATTATAAACTTTCGAATATTGAGATAACATTTTTTTGGACTCCATAAATACCTAAATTATAACTGGAAAATAATATTTTAATATTATCATTTAAATATCGAATGAGGAAAAAAAATCTCTTTTAATTTATCAAGTATCATGCAATAACTATCAAGGTTACTGCAAAACAAAATATAAAGATGAATGCATAAATTCTCAGCAATAAAAATGATCTACATTAATTATGAAATCACGAATTTAAAACTACGATTCTGTTAAAATATTTCTAAAACTACTACATATCACTCAAATATTTCTTACCCGAAGTATACAGAAGCCTTTAACAAAATAGGAATATGGAGATTATATTACTAATGCCCTAACTTTGGTAACACGCTTTAAGTTGAGACCACGTTGCTCTCTCTCTCGTGAGATATAGTTTCTCACCACGCCGGTGCTCGGCAGAAAAGTGATGCTTCCGTTTCGAAAATCCCCTCGCGCCCCAGCTCTCCTGTCTACCCCCAACAGCCGTGACGTCATCTTTCCAGGCGCCCTCTTTCGTTTATCTACAAATGCGTGCATAAATATTGTCCTGCCATAATTCAATATCTCACCACAAACATTCTCTAGAGAATCAACTGTCTTGGGTGAAACCTTGACATGCACCCACACATAATCTGTAGTTATTCAGCTGAAACTTTGACATTAAATTGATTGGTAAAACACAAGATTATTTGTCAAACTTCGAAAATTATTAAAAATATATGCCCATTTTTCTATTAAACGTATAAAACTCATTAATTATACATTTATTTAATTTATAAGATATGGAAACGTTTAAATCAACCTGTAGTTTCTAAAAAAAATTCTTGAAAGATTAATTTCAACAACAGCAGTTTGACAGCGCTAGTGTAATTATAGGTCAGATTTCATTTTTCGAACCATTTATATATTTTATCTTTATTATATTAACTTTTAACCGAGAGAATAGATAATAATGAGCAGCTTAAGACTTTATATCAAGATTTTGTTAAGTGTATTGAAGTTAATGATCACGAAATAATAAATATCAACTGTATGTATATTTATTTCTGGTATTTAATAATAAGGGAGTTACACGAAAATAAAATATGTCTATGTGTACTTTACAAAAATCTATGTGTACATTACTATGTGTACACATAGTGTTTTTATGTGTACTTACTCATAGAAACACTATGAGTACTCGTTCCTAAGCAAATATTCCCATTCAGGCAACATTTATCAATGCGTACTTAAATCGTGAAATGCGCAATCAACCTCAACAGAGTTAAATAGATTTAATAAAATGAATTATATAAAAAAGTTCCTTTTTTTAAAAAAATTAGTTATTATTCAAATTGCAGAAAAAAGGGGGGACGTAAAAAATATACCGTCTTTCGGCAATTCAGTATAATGGGCTACCACCACATTGTTATAGCATCCTTAGGCAGTAACCAAGAATAACTTAATGATAAAACGGTACCTATTTTATGTATTTGTTCGCACCTTATTCAGACGTCTTAAATGAATCTTTATTTATAGTACAAGTAGGATACAAAAGCCAGTCCATATTATATCGATTTAACTTTATTTATTAAACTCCGAATTACTTAACCATCAATTTTTCAAATTTATTTTTGAACCATTAGTTAAGTTTTTGTACAGAATAAACGCAAGAAGAAGGGAAAAAAACCTTTTTTAATTAATTAAATTATTTATAAGATATTTTGAAGGTTATTTTTAGATGATATCTACTGCTTTTTATTGGAAAAACATTCATCGTGGTCTTTCAAATACTGTTTGAAAAAATAATCTTATTGTGTAGATATCAGCCAGATTTAAACAGCACTTAAAAGTACCTTCGGTAAATAAAGGGTTAAAATGCTTTATCAACATTATTAATAGATTTTATAATGTTTACAATATATTCAAATTGTGGAAATACTTTTTAAATCAAAATCGCACGCATTTTTATTGAGAATTTTTTGGGAGACTTTAATTTCTGTGCTGTTTTCTGTGATTCTTTTAGAAAAATAAATAATAATAACTAGACCAATTAGTTTGATATAATAATTATATCAAAAACATTTTTATGATAAAATGGTGATTGATAATATAATACACTGCTGATAAAACAAAATAAAACAAACTGATACAAAAGTTTCCCTTTAAGTTTACTGGCATTTAAATTAATTCAGTTCTCCCCATTTTACAACTGTATGCCGAACTTAACTTCACATGCCACATGACATTGAACTCGAAACTTTTTACGTGGTCGTATATTTTTTTCCTCCTGCAAAATATTAAGAATTAAATAGGCGCAGTGTATTTATGTATATCATAAGAAGATGAATTCACTCCACTGGAATTATTATTTGATTTAAAAGTGAAGAATAAAACTTTCGAATGATGTTAACGAACATGATGTTCAGCGTTTGTTAGCTTTAGATTAAAAAATGATAAATTGAAAGGAAATTATTGATCTTATATTGCGCCTGCGAATATGTGAAAAATATAGTTTTCCTAATTCATAATTTAAATGCACATAGTTTGTCAAGTTTTTTTTTTTTTTTTTTTTTTTGAGTTGCGTACAATTTATCAAAGACAAAGTTTGACTGACTGCAAAATAGAAACATTATTTGTACACACTTGTTCCATTCTTGTAAATATTAATTTTTGTAATCGATTTTCAATCTTTTCTCATAAGACAGGATCAAGAATGGAATTGCACTGTTTTAATATTTTCAAATTTAATAATAATTTAATGAATTAATTTAATTTATTTTTAACTCCATACCAGTGGTGCCTTTTTAAAAGTGAATTTGAAAAAAAAAATGTTTTTCTTCGTATTTGTATTGATGAATTAAATAATATATAGTGAAAATTAGAAAATTATACTTTCCCTTTAAAAGAGTGTTTTTGAAACCTTTTGTATTATTTTTATTTAGTGAAATATATTATTAATTAATCATTCAAACACAAATCTTTTAACTTGATATATTACATTAATTGGTTCTTTGATGATTTACGAGATCTTCAGAAATCTGATTTTGGTAGTGTGGAATTCATCTGAATAAGCAATCATTCTTTAGCCTATCAAGCTTCATCAATTTAAGGAAGTTTAAAGGCAAAATTAGTGGCTTCTATTCAAACTTATGAAGATGATTTTAGTTTCAGACTGTATTTGTGATCTGTAAATATGAATGAACTACCTTGAGCCGCCAAATACAACTTCCTATTTAAGAAATGAAATATATAAAAAAATCTAATCAACCATTTAAATCAAGTAAAGCAAGTAATTTTCTTATATAGTTGTTCAAATATTTATTTTTCTTTTATTACTGGTTATATCTGTATATTAAAATTTCGGTAAAAAATCTTAAATTATCCTATAATGCTTTCTAAAAGTGTTTCTTAAATTACTATCAATTTGAAAAAATTCAATAATTCATTCTTTACTTATTTACTATTAATAACAGAATAGAAAAATTTTACTAATCAAATTCCAGTGTCTCCGCTTGCTAGATCCTTACCTAGCATATGTATGCCCTTTGATGCTTATCAAAGTTTCAAGTGCCTTCCATTTACGAAGCAACACATTGACGATGACAGCCGTCAGGAACTCGGTTATGAAACGTATATATAGTCCCCATCTTCTTTTGTGAATTTGGTTGGAAAAGAGGATGCCGTAAAACTTGCGGATATTACCAGCTGAATCGGACGTCATTTGTGAAATTTAGGAGCTCTCTTTTGCATTCTAAGGTTCCTGACAGGAAGTCTTAGCATGCGGTGGGAAACTAATAGCCTCACTTAAAAGGATTCGTCCGGACATTTAAGAAGTCGTGCAATTTAAAACTAAATGCCTCTATTCCTTTAAATGCAATACAGGAGGGCAAAATATCTCCGGAAATAATGAAGCTGTAACTTCTTTCGTTCATTTTAAATGCCTCCATTAAGAATTGCATTCATTTTCTTGTCAAATTAGAGAGCATTTTCTTTCTTATTAGTGTATTTATGATATGAAAAAGCATTCCCAAACATGTATTTTCAAAAAAAATGAAGTTTGAAAGACTGTTGAATTTTTTTTTATATCTTGAGTAGCATCAATGTTTTCGAAATCGCAATTATAAGCTCACATTTTTTGCATGAATGCGAGCGAAATGTTTTCTGCATTTGAATATTTTAAAAAGTGTAATTTATTATAAATTATATGATTTATAGTAAATGATCTGATTTTTACTGATTCATATTTTTTGCTTATTATAATTATCTACGCTACATATACAAAGGATAATTGCATATAAATAGATAGATAGATAGATATAGATATAGGTATAAAAATAAAATTTATGTATGTTCTTTAATAAAGTTGATTGAGGTTCCATATAGTTTAGATTAATGCATTTTCCTTTTCTTTTAAGCATTAGTTGAAAAGATATTCAAATGTACTAGTATCCCCTACTCAGAAGATTGACGGAGCAAGATCGAGCTCTATATTATGCCAGCCTTTAGTTTGGAAATGCAGCACTTCAAACATCCGACATTTGTGTGGTGTGATAAACTTCGAGACTCGAGTGCCGATTGAATGTTACCCTCGTCATCGGATTACTTTACAAATTTTTGAAGTTCATCCCAAAGTTTCAGACGTAAAACTTCAAAGTGGGGTATTAATTTCTTTAAAAAAACATAGAAATAATTTGTTGAAAAAGCACTTCTTTTAGTGTACTAAAAATTCAATTTTTTTAAATTTTTTTATCATTTTATATTTTATATAATTTTATAATTTTGTACATTTTAAGCCGTTGTAAACATTAATGAATGTTTTAACAAGTTTTTACGAATTCATCATCAGATGACGTCACTCCCAAATAATAAAAAAATCATCAAATTCATCATTAATTGATTACTAAGACTAAAAATATTGATATTGTTTATTTCTTCAATAAAAAAAAGACACAAAAATAAATTTAAAAAAAACCCTTGGAAAATGAATGAGGGATTTTAAAACCTCACCTTTGCAAGCGTGAAACAAATCAAGTAAGCAAAAATGCTAAAAACCTTTTAATTTTAGTTCTTAAAATAGGAATTATGTTAGTATTTATGAATGTAAATGCGTGATGTATAGAATTGAATCAGCAATGATTAAAGTTTCAGAAAACCAATGATGTACCTTTGAAATTTATATTCATGGAATAAATCAAAATTGTGAGTTTTTTCAATATTATTATCTATTTATATAAACTAGGAAGTATATGTTTGATATTCAAATATCTGAGAAATATTCTACTAATGAATTCTTAATGATTAGAAGAATATAATTTCGCGTGCTATTTATTTAAGAAAATAAAAAGAATGGCATCATGATTAAACTACGCTATCTTATAAAATAACAAAAAATCCTAGCTAATAAATTCAGGCATGGTCCACAAAATCTGAATTTGAAACAGAAAAGAACGTTGAAACATATATGTGAAACTTTAAAACATTCTGTGGGGTATACCAAAGATTTATTGATTTTCGAGGACTGAAGTTGAAAGCCTTTCATCCGAGACCTTCCTTTGTGTTCTTTTATGTCCCGTTTCTAGGCATTTAGAAGTATTTTTATTAGTTTAACTTATGCCAAACATTACATGGACAGCAACTAAGCAATGAATTACAAGACTGACAAAAGAATGAATAAAATATTAAAAAAAAAGAATGAATAAAAGATTTTTTTTAAAAAGGGAATGAATAAAAGATAAAATAAATTCGAGGGGAGCCCACTTCCGCTGGTTAAAAAGATGATCCTCAAGTATTCGAAACTAAAATCTCCCTAAAACTTAAGAATTTTTTATGAAGCCATTTGAAAAAATTGATGCATCGAACCCCATTTATAGCAGAACTAAAATTACTGCTCATTTTTTTCTTAAAATCACACTAACTGTATTCAGTCTCCCATCTCACAATGTGCCAGTTCCATGCTCTGTTTTATCAGACGATAATTTTGAATTTTTGTTCTCGTAGACATTATACTTCATACGTATACCGCAGTTCTACATGTTTTAAATTATGCTTATGTATGACTAGATCAAATTAATTGTTTTTTTTATTTCGATTTTCTGGAAAACCAGAGGTCGTAAAAGTATGTCCTTTGGTAGTTTTTTCCCCTACATACAAATAGAAATCACAATTAGCAAAGTGTATGCGGTAATTATAGGATACCCTCAAAAAAAGAAAAACATTGTTCTAGAAATGAAATACCAGAATGCAATAGAAATAAATATTACGTCATTACAATGAAGTCATAAATTTGAAGAAAAACATACCCATTTATATTGTATCTGAATTTTAAAAATAATACTATGAAGTGAATTTGTACTTTAAATTTGTAAATAAATCATTAAGAGGCATAATCATCAGGCAACGTCAGAAGTCAACTCGCTATCCCATTTGAAGATTTCTGAATTCGCAACATTAGTTCCTACGCCCCTTTGCTCAGAGTGGATTTTATTCTTGAAAATTGGATTTACAAGTTGTCCAAGTTTAGTTTGAATTCGCTCCTTTGATACTTCCTAGTCTGGTAGATCTTGGCTGTCAAGAAAATACATTTTAAAGTTGTTTTCTTCATGTCTTGTCAATGTACCTGAAATTTCTGTCGGAAAGAAAAAAAAATATTTAAATTACATAATTCCAATTATTTTATCCCCTTGCTCATATTATTAGGCCATTTCATAGGCCTACAAATTTGCCATGAAAAGAAAAAAAAGACATAGAATAAGTTTATATGGTGTGATTTCTTTTTTTATGTTTATGATAGTTTCGTTGTAGAGAAAAAAAAAATAAAGAAAATTATAGTTTTCATAGTCGTGAATAAAATTCAAGATAATTGTGACTTATCTAAGAAAATGTTAATTTGAGATTTATTTATAAAATGATATATATATTGTGGCAAAGAAATAAAAAAAAAACTGAATGTAGTTTTCGCCAATTAATGAAATTTAAATACAAGCGAAATTCATAAAATAAATTTGCCTGGAGAAGTCTTGTAGCACAAGACCTAAATAAATAAATTCTAACACGGAACATAAAGTTATTTGAGATTATGAAATGAACATTTTTGAAATCTGCCAGTGACTAACAATAAGTCAGGTAGACAATTTTAGAAAAATAATGAATATCTATTCAACAGAGAAAGCTAATCTCTTTCTGTGGTGCAGCATGTCAAGATTTTTAAGCCATTTAATCAAAATCAATTGATTCTGTTAGTTCATTTTCCCAAAGCCTCAAATTTTACATATAAGTAAAATCAAATGTTGAAACTCGAATATAATAATAAATTAGGTCACTTTCTATCCTCCAAACTTTAAATTAATTTAATATATGTATGTCTACTATTTTTAAAATTAAACAATGACTGCACTGTGAAGAAATTTTCAAATTATTTAAATAATCATAAAGCCTCAGCTTTTCTCTTTGCAAAGCGACGTAGTAAACAAATGAACGAGGCTAGATAATACTCGTTGGTAAAATGAATAAGTCTTTCATTAAAAATTCTATTAATTTTTCCTTCTGAATTTAAGAAATCTACTATCTAACATAATGTCAGACAATGCAATCAACCAAATTAATAGCCTCTAGCTATAATGAGGTTAAATACCTGAGATATTTAAAAATTAAAGAGAGACCTTCAAGAATGATATTCATAGATACAGCAATTAACTTAATTTTGATGTGAGATATTATTGTTTTCGAGCTTCTCACCTACAATAAACATAAAATATGTAACAAATGTACGAGAAAATGCATCAAACAAGGCCATCTATGCAAGTGAGGAGCATCTGGGGGAAAAGAATATCTTTCTTGAAAATTCTCGTCTCTTAGGAGAATGATTAAGAAAATGAGGGTTAAAGAGGTTAGCTCTGCGGCATTTTATATATTTAACAATTCCTGCATTTTGTATTATCTTATTAACTTAGTAATTGTGATTCATATTCTTTTGTTTATAAGTTCGCTTTCGGTGACACGGTTAATAAATAAATGATTATGGAAATCTTTATCATTTCTCGATAGATAAACTACCTTTGCAATATCTTCCAAGTTGAAAGACATTTTATAATGGTTTTCGGCACACATTAAAAATATTGTTCTCTGTTATCAGCAAGGAATTTAGTACCACGAGTGTGGCCAAGTTATTCAAAATTATGCGTGCAAATTCTTACAAGAAGTAAATTGAACAAAAAAACAAAACAGAATCACATAGAAATGTATGTATTAAAACAACGCTACTGAAATGAACTAGAGGATGTGACACGCTACAAAAATATGGCGCCTGTCACATTTTCTGGCTATATTTTACACCCAGATTATTCGAAAACATATTCAGTTTCATAATAATTATTCACGGTCATTTATAGTTACATTTATTCTCAACGGCAGCGCATGAATTGTCGAGTTCTTTCAAAAATGCCCTCCATTTCGAGTATATTTGCAGCGGTGATGCAACTTCCGATAAGATCAACAAGTCAACATTTGTAAGTGGTTGCTTGTCCTCCGTAGGAAGTCAGAACTTTAAAGTGCTTGGTGCTGAAACCCAATTACAGGAGTATGATCTTAGTCGTTTTGCTTGTCTCCCAAAGCAATTTATCGGTTGAATTTTTAATCCCTGGTAATATTCTTCAGATAATTTACATAAAAAATACCACTTATCACAATAAATCATATGTGTTATCTTATTAATCTTAACAAATGTTTTTAGATAATTCGAATTTTTTTCCCTTCTAGAATCCAAAAAAAGCCACCATGAAGGTAAACACTAAAATATCAGAGTTCTGTGAGAGAACTTTTATTTTATTAATTATTCCTTCGATGATAACAATACTTGCATTCTTTTTACTTTTCTCTATTAATTATAAACTATTTTAAAGCAGTATTGCTGTGAACACTTACTTTTTCTCCATATTTTCAGTGTTTCATGTTAGTGTTACCGCTTCCATTTAAATTGTATATATAGGTGATCACTTTCAGGTCAGTTTTTAGAATGACCATTTTATGTCATTATCCGAAATGTTGAAATGCCTAACAATTTCTTACCTATATAATAGAAATTGAAATTCAGAAAATTTTATTTGAAATAAGATTTTGAAGAAAGTATACAGGATTAGATTTGAGGATCAGAACAAGATTAACTTTTTACCCAAGATCTTTCTTAAACTCACAATACATTCTGGAAGTACAGAAATACAGAATAGGATCAACTTTTTTCCCAGGATCTTTCTTGCACTCGCAATACATAGTGGAGATATAAATTTGTTAATTTATCCCTTACAATTTAAATTCGTATACCTCTTCTTGTACACAAAAACTAACTAAATAAATGAAAATAAAACAATGCAAGAAATTTTTTAAAAACCAGTTTCACTTAACACGATGTATTTCCCGTTTGTAATCAATTTTCCATCATTTTTGATAGTAGGAATCTAATGTAGTCATCTAATATAGATTTCATGTTTTCATAATATTTATAATAATAAATTATAAACTAAGGACTAAAACGTAAGAATAAAAAATATTTCTTTAAAACACTAATTAAAGTGAATTTACTAATTAAGTGAACAAAATTTTTCAATTTTATTTAAAAAGTCACATGCTTTTTCGGGGAGGAGTAAGAGGTAAATTAAGTTGTGTAGAAATGATTCTCGAGTTCTTACCTATCATTTTACTGAAATAAGAACTACTCAAAGAAGTTATAACTATTGAATACTGCACAAATAACCTTGTTTTTTTTTAACAATAACAAAAAATGGCTTTGTAAATATGTTATTTATATAAAAGCTTTTAGTTATTTTCTATTTTATTATTTTTAGTTATTCCTATTTTTTCCCAAATTTCATGCCTTTTTAATTTTACATGTAAAAATAAATAAATTACAATTGGCATAAAATCTGACGTTGAGAATTTGATGAGCCCCCCTGTTTATTTCTTTTTTAATGCCTCACTAAATTCAAAAATATTTTCCTGTAAACGCCATGAGAGTCTTCAAAAATCTAAAACTTTCCAATATGCATTAAAATTAAATTTGTACTACTCGGTTTTCCAGGTGGAAATTGAGACTGTTAAATATGATCTCGGAGAAGTTAACTAAAATAAAGATATTTTCCCTTTTTATTCGCATCATTGAAAGGTTTTAAGGAAATATACAATTTCTATTTTTCTTTTCAGTGTCTTGCTTCTCTTTCTCTCTGCTTTATCAATTTCTTTTCTCTTGTCTAAAAACGTGGTTATTTAATACGAGATAGTTGAATGGATTATCCTGACTCTTGGCACAAAGAGTAACCATAGCATTGAACTGGCCAAATATTCTGCCAAATTAGTTTCGTTCTCTTGCCTAAGTTAAAATGTTCTTAGACCTGACATTTTTAATTATAAAATTGGGGGAAAAATGCTAAATACTATCAAAATTATTAAATGAATTCAAGAGTTGGAATTATCAGAGTATCAGGTATCTCTCTGGAATCTCGAATCCTATTTTAACCATTACAAACAATGATTTCATTAAATATTTTGTTAGGTGTTATATAAAAATCTCAAAAGCCATGCACAATAAACGTACAAAATGTTGATGTAACAGCTGGAGCCTTTTGCACAAATGATGCACAACATATAATAATCGCACTTCATATGCAACAATAAGAGAATGGATGTAGCTAAATTAAACAAGTGTTTTGCTTCAATAAGATGTTTTGATAAATTTGACGTACAACATTTTGAAATAAAATCACGAGATATATTTCGTTAATATCATCAGAGTTGATATATAGTCTTTAGAAATGTATTTAATGCTTTAAGTATATTTTGATGTGTTTGCATTTTAGTGTATTACTTTTTGTGTATTGTTTGTTACAATGTAAATGTAATGTATGTAATTTCGTCTTGTATGTAATTAATCGTTGTATGTAATAATGTATGTAGTCTTGTAGTCTCGTTAGGAAAGCTAAATTTAAGTGAATAAATAAATTTGGTGCTGCCAAAATCTATTATTTTAATTTTTTCCGCGCATTGTCCTGAAATCAGTTATTAACTGAACAAGAATATCCTAAACTCTTCATTTTCTTTTTGTTTTTCTTCTCCTTTCTGAAAAAGAGAGATTGTTTTCTTTTATAATCGATAATTTCAAAAAACTCTTATTTATGTCGATTTCCAAGAAAATTCTGAAAAGATTCTTCGGGGGAAAACATCTAAAAATGCTTACAATGTGTCTCGCTGAATTTCTGAGAAAAGAAATTCGGTTCAGTTTCGAAAATTCGGATTATTTCTGCAAAAAAATATTTTAGTATCAAAGGAATATTTCTAATGGAATATGCAATTGATTCCATGGGAAAAAAAGATGTTATAAATTTATTTGTAACGAATAATAGTCTATTGTTCAAGCTTTAACAGTTTAAAATATATATAAAAAAGTGCTTAATAATTATTAATGCCCACTCATTTTTTTCTTGCATTTTTTTAAAGAAATCAATAAATTGCCGTTGGAACTTATCATTTAGATAAGTACAGTATGTCTTTTTTATAGATATAAATTAAAAAGTCTAGATACACATGGAATCTTAATATACTTTAGGAATAGAATAAACGAAATTCTTTCAATTTAATATTAAGTATTTTTCCCATAAACAAACAAATAAAATTTATATCACACCCCATATTAATTACCTTCTTTCAAAAAATTATTTCCGTTTTCATTTTGGTGAAATAATAGAAGATAGAATCTGGATATAATAGAAGCTGGAAGCTGGATAAATAATAGAAGCTGGAGAGAGCCTTTTTCAGTTACTTCTCAACAGTCAAATTGCTGCTTGACATTTCATAAATTAGCTGGGGTCTGAATGTAGTTTTCCAAAAACACAATGATATTTTCTTTATATAACCTTGAAAATGCTGCAGCATATTGCTTTTAATTTGCTTATATAAACATGATTCTGCCATAATAAATTCGCACCATTAATTTGCTTAACCAGGATGTGTATGCAAAACCTTAATAGAAGGATTTAATAATCGATTGCCAACTGAGCAATGAAGTCTTGTTCATTGCACCATGAGGTAACTTCTAAGGTAATATTAAGCAATTACAAAATGAATAAATCCAAACAAATATCTGTATCCGTTCAAATAAACGATAGTTTTTTGTAATGGAATAGATCTAGTACGTATAACGCAATCTAATTTAGAGTTACCCTTTATGGTTCACTTCTAAGCTCCATAATTGTTGACTTAAATTATTTTATGTGGCTATTAATTGATATAGTAACGAGAAAAGAAAGCAGTATTATCGCACGATATTTTAGGAAAAAGATACTGAGGAAGCCATTTCGCTGTCTGTCGAATTAAGACCCGACCTTCAAATTTATGTGATATTAAATCGGTTAAATACTTTTTTTAAAATAGTAAAATAAGATTAATGTCAATAAATGACTATCCTGATAATGAAAAAAAGAATGTTTTGGAAGAAATAGACCATTTTACCGTTTGATTTGATTTTGATTTTTATTTATTTCTTTATTTATTTTGTTTCCTGGTGACATTTGGGAAAGAAGCAACCGTTCGTAATTTTTGGAAGACGAAGAACCACATCACTGAACTTTTGATATAGGCTTATATTTCTGAAACGTTTTTAATGTTATCCCTTTTCAAATGGGAAAATTTGACCACATTGTTTTGTAGTAAATATGTAGAGCAAACAGTTATAATTGCAATCTTTTGATGAAGTAAAGGCGCTCCTATGAACAAATTAGCAGTAAAAGACTTCACTGTAGAATTAGCATGGTATTTCAAAATAAATTTCTTGACATCAATCCATTAACATACTGGATTGGATTATAAGCTGCGCAGTTGCGCAGAACTATCGTAAAGGCTGAAGTATTGAAAGACAGTGTCGGACTAGTGATGCAACGTTTTATGACTTCAAAACCAGTAAATCCCTTTTATCTATTTAAAAAAAAAAATTTAGAATGCAACAGGTAAAAAATCGTAATTTTAATATTTTGAAAGAACTCCCGAAGCTCAATGAAAACAAACGACTGGCAGTGAAAATAACAATTGTTTGACTCTGAAAGGCGAGGATAAAATAAAAAGAATATATTTCATACTTGTACATGCATATATATACATACATATACATACATACATACATATGTGCATGTATATATACATAAATATGTACATGCATATACATACATACATGTACATCCATATTAGGGATTGCAATACCGGTATACCGGGATAACGAATACCGGTATTTTGAGCCATTTGTACAATTTTGTAATACCGGTATTCACAAGTTTAAATACCGTTTTTTCGGTATTTACTAGAAATTTTTTAAATTGTCTCCACTATATGTTCAGGGATCGCCAACTTAGCAAAATAGTATACGTTTTTGTTTTTATGTCTCCCTAACAGGTGAAATTAATTAGACTGTGAATACAAAGTTGCATCGCACAATCAAGAGAAGTAATAAAATACTGTTTGACAACGGATTATAAAACCCTCCGCGCTTTTGTGCATGTGTTAGGATGGGTTTAATTCGACAAAGTAGGGATAAGAGGAGAGATGAAAGGATGAGATGTTTACATTTAACAATGAAGACTCGTGGTTTTATGAGACGTAAACATTATAGATAATTAGTAATACAGAATAATGTCTTACGGTATTTACATAATTATAATGATTTTAAAAATGAAAATGAAAAAGAAGAATAGAGACTAACCAATTCAAATCTGATCAAGTTTATAGTAAATTTTCTCAAAATTTTTTACCCACAAACCTATGCACATTCTGAAGAATTCGGTACAGTTATCGAAGATTATGATGACACTAATGTCGATAGTGAAACGGAATTGTCTCTTGAACAAAAATTAGAATTAGCGGAAAATAAAAAATAAAAATTTCAACAAACCAAAATACAATACAGAAATCATCTATATCAGAAACCATCCGACAAGAAATCGATTTATTCGAAGATGAGGGATTTAGAGGTAAAAAGTTGGAAAAAGTATATCGCGCATTGCTAACAGTACCACTAACTAGCGTAGACTCCGAAAGAGCGTTTAGCAGCTGGTAACTTTTGCACAAAATTACATTCCAGGCTTAATGACAGTACAATTGATGTATTATGTTTTTTAAGATAACATTTCAAAAATTTGTAATAGTACCCCAGACTGAATAGTGATATTTACACTTTTTTGTGATTTAAACAAATAAGATGTTCCTTTACTTTTTTTGTGATTCTTTATATACTGTTATAATTTATAAGTTACAAATTATTTTTTTGTGATATTTACACTCTCTAATATAACTGGAAAATAAAACAAAGAAACATCTGTGTTTTCTTTCTTTTTCTAAAATGTCTATTACCGGTAGTAAGATCTAAAAAATATCGAATACCGGTATTGAACTTTTGGTCCGATATTGCAATCTCTAATCCATATATATATATATATATATATATATATATATATATACATAAATATGTGCATGCATATACATACATACATACATTATGTGCATATGCTTAGTACACATGTATGCACTAAAGAAATGGAAATGAATGCTGATATTAGTGAGTATGGTGATCATAATAAAGAATAGTTAATGAAAAACTGTACACTCAAAAGGCAAATAAAAATAAATTAATTTAAATGTTTAGAAAATTTGTTATGAGACACATCTCAGATGAAGATATTTTCTGAATAATATTTGTCGTCATTGAATCTACGATATTGACAAATTCGGCAGAAGCATATGTTACTGCAATTTACAAGCCGAGACTTAAAATGTCAACCCATAATTATAAGAGGCCTTGACGAAGACTTGGCGTCCGGATATAATTAATTATCTTCCTTTCTTCAGTAAATGTTGTAAAAGAAAGTTCACAATTTAGGATGTTTTGATTATTTAAATAACATTAAAATGTGTTCCATATTAGTAATCAACATCTAATCAAATCAATTAACTACCAATTAAACTTAGATTTTGTTTGAAAAATGAATTCAATCTTCAGATTAAAATATGATTAACTTAGAAGAATTAGTGGATAACTTAGAAGAATTATTGGAAATCAATATTTTTTTTACGTTCACTCAGTTTATAATATCAGACATAAAAAAACAGTTAAAAATAAAGATTTAGTTCATTTCTGCATTTAAAATTCTATTTCTAGATAAATAAAAATAGACCTTTTTCATTTTTTTTCACCATTTCAGGAGCCCTTTTACATTTTATTCCGATATTTTGACCTTTATTTTTGTCCATACAGATTCAAAGCACGTTTTGTTTTCCAGTAAACGCTAAATTGCTTCGAGATTGTTCAAATGATAACATTTCAAATGACCATTGTTGAACAGAATAAGCTCTGAATGCCGTGTTTCGAGAATTCTATTAATTGTTCGTGTATTGCAGTTATTGAAAAAGACGAGTTTCATGTGAGGTTCTTTATCACCTAGCTTATCCTTCTCAAAGCAGAAATGTCTGAGCAACGAATATAAATTTTCTTTTGTCGAGGTAAAAATCTTTTTGCAAGAAACGAAATCTCATTTCTAGCTTTCTTGCATACGAAATAAGAATTTGGTCATTATTTATATCCACTTTCATGTGGGGATATTCTCACGTATTATTGTTGCTTCAGTGAACAATTCAAGTAATTCAATTTTCATTAATTTTAATATTTAAGCAAGTACACAGGGTGTTCCAAAAAACGGAACAAAAATTTATTTCTCTAACTATTATAATTAGACATATATTTTAAAAAGTAAAGTTTCATCAAATAAGATACTCTAATGTATGAAAATACTTGGTATCTTACCAAAATAAGAGGAGAGTAATAAAGAGTTAGGAAAATTAAATTTTGTTATGGACCCCATAGCAAAAAATTGTCAAGTAGTAAAATGCGTTTTTTTAAATATTTTTTTATATTTTTCAATTTATTTATTTTTTGCCTTATATATAAAGAAACAACGTTTCATGCTTTTATCTGTAAAATTCGCTGAGATATTTAAGGACAAATTTATTGATTAGACTATTTTTACCTGTGTTCGATCGGTGTTTAAACGAGACTATCGTTGTAATTTTCAAGAATAATAAACATGTCACGAAAGATTATTCAAACGGAAGGGTCAGAAAATAACACATTAATTAACATTAATTAATTTCTTTTAAATGGTCAGACAATAAATTAAATGAAAAGCTTAAAATTTTGTTAAAAATAAACCCCTGCAACACTTATACAAAATTGCTTTCATTTAACGATACTTGCATTTATGCGATCGAATTCATCACTTGTGATTTAAAGACAGGCCTTTTGAAGCCGTCGGTAAAGGTCGGGTGCATGTACTGAATATATAGGTTATCATTCAGCAAACTGCTGTACAAAATTAAAACCAAGCAGTCACTTTCTAAAAATGCCACGCCACATATTTAAAGAAAATTCCCACTGATGATGAACCTCTTGTGCGAAGTTACAATCAAAAAGTGATAGTTTTGAAAATTAAAGTTTCTGTCTCGATTAAAGGGGAATTCGTTTTTCTAAATTACATTTCTCAAAATAGAAGGATTTATTTATGTTAGGGCCCAAATGTAAAACTCACGACAGCAATTGGGCTTTGGCTGCGTGGTTGCCCATATAGCAATTGCAAAGATCTTTGGACTTCACGAATACTGTTAGGATGCCAGTTGTTAATTTGAACATTACGTTCTCTACTCTTTTAGTCTTGGAATACTATTTTCTGGATTAAACTGTTCGTACACTAGCATAAGGGTAACTTGAAAAATAAGGCAATACTTAAGTTTTTCCATCAAATGCATAACTCCTCAACCTTCTCTTTAATCTCTGGGAAAGTTAGGATCTTGTCATTTGTAATCAATAAATCGTTCTGTAAGCACATTTCTTAAAAGGATGTCGAGAATTCTGAAAGCATTAACATTCGACTACAACTAGGTCACCATTACGATTTCATATAGCATAAACAGCCAGCGTCTAAGCGTTCCTTGTTACTGAAATATGTCATTCTTTTAGAAAAAAACATAAGTGTGAGTAAAAAATTGCATTTTCGTGCTCGGGATTCCAGTACTGGTTCTCTAACATCCATGTGATACGTGCATATTTTTAAAAACTATTTAAGCTTATTTTATCAAGAAATTCAAAAAGATCTATAATGCATTTTTGTTGGATTTGCAGAAATTTTGATTTTGTAAAATTTTGATAATAGAACTGTTTGCTGGTGATTTTATTTAATTGGCATCAATCCTTGCTCTTAATTAAATTAATTTTGTTGATGAAAAATTCATATTTATTTGTGATATTTTTCTACATCATTTCAGTGCATAAAACAGAAATTTAATTTACATTAACACGAATTTAATATTTGCTTCTGCTATTTTTTATATCTGTGAATGGTTTGTTTTCCAAATGTAATAAATAAAACATTGGGGCATTCTTTTATAGTACAAAAAGTAGTTGGAACTCCAATCAAGAACCTCACATTTAGTGAAACATTTAATTTTCCGTAACATCTCATTTCTTTTTATTTTATGATTTGTTGTAATTTTACTCTCTCATTACTTATGAAATATGCACAATTTATTCACATATTAAATGAATGCAATTTATTAACATAATATGACCAAGTTTAGCAACATATTATCTGTATTGAAATACATTGATAAAAATATTAAAGTATAATAAGCATAATATTTTGGTACATAGGATACATGGCTTAATACCTTAGGTGGATTTGACATCAGATTTCACAAAGGGGAAAAAGAAAGTAAACATTCCTCACGATATTGCAAAAATGTGGGGGAAAAAAATCTTCAAAACCTTATTTCTTCAGTTTTTACCAAAGTTTTAGAAAAATTCTATTAAATGTTTGTATAAACAATGAAACCCTTTTTAAATTGCACTGTAACATTGAAAAGTATTATAGCACGAGATACATAATTGTTTTTTAAATGACGAAATGAAAGGACAAAATTACATAACGAATAAATTGGTATAATAAGAAATATATCTTATAAATTTTAAAATAGTGCAAGTATCAGTTCATTTAATATTAGCAAAGTTTATAGACGAGCAGCGCAAAGAATTCTTCTTTTGCTCTGGAAAGTTATCAATAAATAAAACTACTGTCAAAATTCATCATCTTTTTCGGGTGGAACTTACTATTTAGTGAAGTGTATGAAGATTAAATTGATGGTAAAAGCAATATAGATGATAAAAACCCCTTGCAAGTATGACTGCTTATCCAATAAAATTTGAAAAAAAATTCTACTTGATTCATACTTCACTTTCAAATCAGTTACTATATTATTTCCCCTCAAATTGCTATAAAAATGTGGACTTTTAGTTAGGAATAAAATTGTTGCTCTAGTCGAAGAATTTTGACTTCTTGCTCAGAATACATTGGGTTTTAGTCAAATATTTTTTTTAGTCACGTTTTCGGTTATTTTTGAAAGATCACGAAAAAATATTTCGTCATAATAAAGATACAACTAAAAATCACAGATTTAATCGAAGGAATTATAAATTTTCCGTTTTATTTTTCCTTGATATTTTTACATACTTCTGATTAATGTGAAATGTTTCAGGTAGTAATGATAGAATTTTACCATCCATTTTTCAGTCATATTCTAATGTACAGGAATATTGAAATTTTGTACATTCGTATATTCTCGATGACAATACACTATTTTAATGTTTTCAGAACTCAGTTATCATTTAAAAGAATAAGTTCATTACATTTTGATTCATTGTTACTGATCTGCCCCTTAATGAGTGTGAGAAACATTTGATACCGGGATTCCAAAATAATGAATTATAAGCATAAAAGTAGAAAGTCCTTAACATTTTTTTTTAATTCTCCTTTTTATAGCACTAATAAAAGTAAATTTTTAAGGATTGTTTGCATTAAATTTATTTAAATTATGTAAGCAGTGATACTCGTTTTTATATTGATTAGTTTTATTATGGATTTAATGTCACTCTTCTGGTTTTTTCTACATATAATAAATAAAAATTGGTCTTTTGTTAAAAGGTTTGTATAGAATATTCTTGTGTTAATAAAAATAACTTAAATACATGAAATTAAAAGTCCAAGTTACGTTTGATGTTTTTTTTTTTTTTTTTGCTCTCACAATGATAGTAAAAAAGTCTCTAAAGTCATGTAGTTAGTATCCATTATCTACCATACACCTATCTTGTTATGAAAAATAAGTGATCATTTTCAAAACACTGACCTATTTCGAAATTCTGCTTACGATAGATATTTTTGTTTTAATAAACCAATTGCTCGTGTTCGGAGATGTCGTTTTTGCAGGGGGGGGGGGGGGTGATTGCGCATTTTCCCTCCAACTTTTAAACGTTTTCATTGACAGCCTTCTAATTCAAAATTATTATATTCTTTTCCAGTAGTCTTCTAGAGTCTGTAAAATCGGAATCATAAGAAATCAAATAAAGGAAACTGACCGATAAATTCAAAGAAATTAAAACAATGGACCAAATACTATCTATACATTAACTCTCTAAAAGATGAGCAAACAAAAATAATAAATATTTCTAAGATTCTTGCTCAAAAATATATAAGCTATATAAATATAAATAATAGATACAATGCATTTATATATTGCTAAACCCCGTGTAAAGTGATATATAAACACTTTAGTAAAGCTTACTAAAATTTCATGTATTATCTCGATAGCACACTCGTTGCGAAAGTGACCTCACCACATTCGCTCAATTTTACGAACCTATTCCCCAGTAATTCGTCTTACGAAGGAAACCACCTCTCCACACACATACGTTCATTACTGCACCGTTAGCAATCCATTTTACCAACTTCTAGATTTTCGGTTTCGTTTTTACCGAAAGATGCTCTGAAGGATGGTTAACGACCGGTCTTCCTCTCAGTTTGTAGAGCACCTCAATTGGAATCGCGCTATAAAAGCTGGATGTTATTTCCTCCAGTGGAAAAGAAGTTAACTCCAAAGTACTCCATACCCTTTTTTTTTTCACTTCTTTTGTTGGGCTCCTCTACTTTTCGCTTCAGTCGATAAAAGTGATGGGAAGAGAAACATTTCCCAGAGAAGAAATAAGACGATCTTTGTTCCCTAGTCTATTTCCTGGTCCCTTGGAATTAACTACTCTATTGTCGCATGTTATTTGCAGTCGACGATTCTTCACTTCTGGGGAAGGCTCTTTTAACCCAGTGGGAGGTAGGGGTTGACTTTCCTATCAGTCAAGGTTCCGCGCTAGGAAGCAAACTTTTAGTGTAGTTATTTTTACGAGTTTTCATAACTTTATTGGCTTCGGTGTCACGGAGAATAATTTCACGGAGCAGCTTTTATGGTTTCTAACCGTAATGAAATTCGGCAAGGAATT
This sequence comes from Argiope bruennichi, assembly GCF_947563725.1. Taxonomy (NCBI): domain Eukaryota; kingdom Metazoa; phylum Arthropoda; class Arachnida; order Araneae; family Araneidae; genus Argiope; species Argiope bruennichi. Next base: position 86,445,177 of record NC_079163.1, on the reverse strand, counting down.
TCAACTCGTTTTCGAGTGCTAAAATTCGCTCAGTCGTAACGGCGTAAATGAGTTTGTGACTTTAAGCCTTTTCATAAGCTTATAGAAATATTACAAAAGATGGACAGGCCTGAAACTTTGCTTCATGGTAGAAAAGATTTTTATCAAACATTTTCCTAGTTTAAATAAAATTGGGAAAATTAAACCGAAAGTAATATTTCATCGATCTCTTTTTTTTCCCCGCATGACTTCATATGGCATTTCTTATTCAAAAAAAAAAAAAATGAAAAAAATCAGAAGAATATACAAGAGAAACACTTTAAACTACCTAAATAAAAATTAATATTCAATTTGGCAAGAATTTTCTAGAATTTGGTATTCATTTTTAATTCTTTTCCTTTATCTATTAATTTCTTTATTTTATTTTTCAAATTAGCATCAACTAAAAAATAAATCAGTCAATTGTTTTTGGTAAAGGTTCTAAATGTGTAAAGAACAAGGGATGCATTTTTAAATCCCATTTCAAGAAATGCCAAATTCTTGTTGCCTTCGATAAATTCTAATTTTGATAGTGATTCTAATCCATCTTATTATAGCACATTGAACTAACTACACAAGCTAAGAGTCCATGGTGAAAAGTAATTATGGATTTTTCTGCTGATCAAATCGAAATGTATATATAAGCAGTCAGCAATTAGACAGGACTTGAGATATTATCCTGTTTTAGATTTGTGGAGGACATTGGACAGGGCAAACTGGTTCAGATTTGTGTTTTACGTAAAAGGAAACAAGGAAAACATTCTACAGTCATCTCAAATAACAGAAAGCAATGCCCCGCTGAAGCACATGTTTCTCAATTAGTTTTTGAATAATGTTGGTTAAGAACACAGACATGGAAAAAGACCCAAAACTTTCTTCCCTAGATTCACATTTTTGAATTCTGCGAATTCGCTTAAGTACTAGTGAGAGCACATGATCGTTCAATCCTATTATGGAGCAATCAATTAGTCTAGAACAATTCAATTAGCAAACCCTAAATTTGAAGTCGACTTTCTAATCCCTGAGTAATCATTTGAAATTTCAAAAACTACAGTGATATTATGTGTTTATCATTAAACAAATTATCTACTTCGAAGGAAGAAAAAAAGTCTTTTATATGCACCAATTCTAAATGATATTAGCAATATCAGTTTTTATAAAACACAAAATAATACGAAGAAATCCTCAGCTTGTTGACATAAAAGTACGAAATTCCTCTTCCCGATACATAAAATAGAAATCAAATGTAATATTTGCGAGTGAATACTTAAAAAATCACCAGTCCCAAAACGAATATTCTGCTATATTTCAGTAGCGTGTTAATATTAGAAAAAATACAATTCTTCTTCTTAACATACTACTGCGTTCAAAAAGTATTGGAGCTTTTATATTTTCCAAATGTAAATGACTTATGCAATTTCTGGCAGAACAGGCGAAGAATAACATATGACAAAATATGACTAGTCAAAACAGGTTTCATCATTTCAAATAAATACAGCCCATCCGCTTAGATTATGATTATGGACATCTAGAACTTCCCCTTGCATGGAGAAATGCTTAGTACTCTTCGGTTGCAAAATGACTGAGCAAAAGTAATTCCTCTAGCGCTTCCGCATGACTATTAAAAAAGAATACATTAAAACCCTTAACTGTTTGCATAGCTCAGTAAGAAAAAACTATCAGAACTTTGGAATGTGCTTCATCATGATAACGCATCGTATCACGTTTGTCTATATCTCACATTCAAGTATTTTCACAACTTGCTTATTCTCCCATCTTCCAGCCTCATGTGACATTTTCTTTAGACTAAGAATTCTCTCAAGGGGCAACACATCCCAAGTTCTCCAGCAGCTCAGAAAGTAAGCATATGAGGACGTGGCAAAAAGAGGCTCTTAATACATTTTTTCATCTTTATATGAATGATGGCAAAAGTGCAAAGCGGTATGAGGTAGTTATGTCGAAGGAAACACAAGTAGCTTCCGTCTGTGTTCATCATTCCATAATAAAATAAGATCATGTTATTTTTTGAATGTGATAATTTAATTACCGATTAACTGTCACATGGTGTACAAATGAAGTGTATATTATAGAAGAGGATAGTATACGCAAAGCAAGGGGATATAAATTTTAAAAAAATTAACACATTTAGAATGTTGCATAGAAATTTTTTTACTACCATGATCGAGCCTTAAACAAATATTCTATCTAATTATAAATGTGAGAAAAATGTATGCTGAAATAAAATAGGAATGATTTAAACCCCTCCAAGTGCAAATTTTTTGAAAATCATTATTTAGATGCTCAATGCGCAGATAGGCCCAAATGCTTAAAAAAATTCAAGTACGTAACAATAAAAGTTTATCACATTTGCCCTCGTAAATATAAGGATACGCAGGATTAAGACAATGTCTTTTAATAACAATGCTTAGTTTTAGCTATCTTTGGATATTGGTGTAACAAAAGAATGATAATGGGTAGAACTAAAGATGTGTAATAAAAGCTGAATAAGCATGATAGCTTATACAAGAAAGTAATTTTATTTTTTCAACACATAATGAAAAGGTTAATGCTTGTTAAGAAATCTCCAAACGTTTGCAGGTTTATTCCAAAAATAAAGGTGTGTGAATGTTGAATATAGTTACAATAAAAGCAAAAATATCACTTTAATTCTTATATGTTTGTATTGGTTTGTTATGGTTTGTATTTGATTCCAATTCTTTTCTTAGTATAAAAAGAAAGGTTTAACAATGGCCCATTTGTCTCGATTTAATATTTTTGATTTCAGGTAAATAGGTACTACTAGGGTTTTGGAGACTGGATGCAGGAGCATTATATTTCTCCGAAATTTCTAAGTTTATATACATATATATGAAATTCCGTGAACTCATTGAATTAAATAAGGTTACTTACAAGCGTTGCTAAAACAGTGTTAGTAATTAATGCATGAATAAATAAAAGCTGTTTACTCACACCACTGAGGGAAAGGATCTTTTCTTGTAATGCATGAAATACAACATTAATAAATACAAAATATATAAATAAAAATAAGACTCATAAAGCCTTAGGTAAAAGTATTAATACATATTAGATCAAATTTATATCATAAAAAATACATACAAATATCGTTGCATTTCATAATACACACATATATTGTATTTTTTAAGCATAAGAAAATAATAAATAGGAGGAAAATAAAAACAAACACACAAACAAATAACACATAAGAAATGGAAAACGATAACTGCAGAAAACAACTAAAACACCAAACTAAAAACCAATGACACAAAAAAACAAGTGATAAAACACTAAAAATCATAAAATTACATTTAGATATTTTGCTATCTTCATTTTTCAAACTATCACTGCTGAACTAATTACATTTATGGAAGAAGAGTAATTATCGGGTGAAAGTCTGGCAAGATGCCCAAGATCTATAGTCCTTGGATTGCCGGTTCAAGGTATCAAAATTATAAAGAAACATCGATACTACTGCTGTTTTACACTCCAAGCCTGAAAAATGGGGCCCCATATTGTCTGCTTACACTACTTTTTCTAAAGATTCTTTAGAAAAAAAAAAAAGAGGATGAAGAAAATGAGAGAATGAGACTGGAAAAGTACTTAAAGAATAAAAAACCGAGTTCTTAATATACTTGAAACTAAACCAAACTACTTTTTTAAAAATAGAAACACTTTGAAAACAAGAAAGGAAAATAACGCAATTTGATTTCTCCATTTTGAGGATTGGTATCGCTGAAATTTTCAGGATTCAAGATTAAAGTCATAATAAACATGTCGATGATAAAGTGGGAATTTTAAAATCAAGCTCTAGCTTTCCTAAAACTAAGCTAATAAAATAGCTAAAAACTAGCTATTTTAAAAATCACTTATTAGCGACCCAATCAGGCATATGCTCAGAGACGACTTGTGGAGCCCTACACCGAGTATACGGTTTAAGATCAGAAACTTTTATGCATAGATCAGAAAACGTTATAAGGTAATGAAATCTAGTTAAATTTATTTTCTGTATTCCCAAGCAAACAAATGCATAAACAACGAAGAATTAATATTGGATCTTCTTTGCCTGTGTTGAACATAAGTGCTAAGTTCCTAAGTTAAGCAAAATTAAAAATGAAAAATAGACATTGTATATAAGTAATCATTTGAAGCATTCCCATTACGAATAAAGTTTAATCCATCCATTTTTATCGCTAACAGAATTTTTTTTTATTTGATTAGTGTATGTTTAATAAATAGATTTTTCTGATTGAAAAAATGATTCTCACATTGAAGTCCCGATTTTTGCAATTCATTTAGAAATAACAATCAAATTTAGCCAAATAAAAATAATAATACAAGATAGATTTAGAGAAATTCAGTTAATAAAAATAAAATTATATTTTCTTTTATTAGGGGATAAATGAATAAATACATTTAAAAGTTATAAAGTTATAGTTAAGTATGAATTTATGCATTAAAATTATGTTATGCACTATTAAAAATTACATATTTTCTTTGTTTATTATTTACTTGGATCCCTATTCCCATGTTCTCTAATAAAGGTGTTATCCCCCTACATATTCCCACATTCCCCCTACATTCCCACAAAATTACGGACCTCGGGAAAGGCCGTGAATGCGAAGAGTGTTCAAACATTTAATTTTAGAATCCCGCACATGGCGTAGTGTAGTAAAGAAAACAAGCAATAGTTTATTAATAACCTCATACCATTGGCGAACTATTGTTTCGAATTTCCATCGAAGAATATCATTCATATTTTTATATACTTAAACAGTATTTCAGAGAAAAATTATAAATATCAAAAATGTTTACATTTAAAATCATTTGTAATGTTGTAAAACTTACTCACTTACCCCATCTTATTATATATTTTATGAATAAAGTTCGATACATTTTAAACAAACCTGGAGCACTGAAAATAGTTGGCACTGAATAGATAATAGAAAAGAATTGGTTTATTTAAGAGAAATTACATCATATATATCTTTCTTATAACTTCCTTTTAATTCAGCATACTTTTGTTCTATAAAGTATAAGACCGGATTATATAATGCACAATAAACAACAACTCTCTTTAAAAAGTATAGAGTAAAGACTTAAAAGTAAAGTTGTATTGCTTTGGTGTTTTAAACAATGGATGGTAAGCAGAATTAAACCTTTCTTTATATAACATTTATCTACCTTCATCAGATATACCATGAATCATTATGAAATATCAACGGTTATTTTTCATAAATGCAAACACAATGATGTATGAATCTAACACTATGGGAATAAAGATTCACTATGTAAAAATTAAATATAGTTAGACATATATATTTCTAAGTAAAATATTCCCATTATTGACAATTCACTTTATAAATAGCCATAATTCAGTAAAACATTCTATTATTGGTTTATTGTAACGAATTGCACGGTTATAAACTTGCCTTTCCTTAGAAATATTTTTAATACGGTAAAGTTTGATAAACATATTTGAAGTGAGTCTTAATTAAATGGAAATGCACAGTAAATTCTTCGTTTAAATGATATCTGCAAATCTGAAATTCTTTTTTATTCTTCTTCAGGGAATATTTTCCGATACGCTTCATTCGCTTAATGACACGATACTTATCTGAAACGAATACCAACGTGATAAATAATGAAGCAGAACGCAGACCGTTGAAACATAGAATAGTTCGGGAAAATTCATGTCCCAGTTCTACATATTTTAAAGTGAAGAACAACTCGCATGCTACACTTTCACTACCGCAAGCCATTCACAAAATTTTAATTAACTTTGCAATGTTTTAACAAGTAAAGAATATGCATGGCCCTATTTATAACGAAGGATATTTAACTTGGAGGCAGGCCGTAAATTGTGGGAGATCACCTTTGAAAAGCGCTTCTCGGATTTCGTTAGTGCACTGAGCAATAACAATGTGGTAAACACACTGCGCAACACTTTCAACTAATTTTCCATTAATTACAGCCACACAGCGAGGCTGAAAGTAAAAGTTTTACCCAACATCTTGAGGATAAATCTTTCCGAAAAGGATAACGAGATGCGAAATGCAGATGAGACAGCTTCCTAGTCAGATGGGAACGAAATCCGGGAAGCTACTAATCTGAAGTTAAGGTTTCAGACAGGCCTCCTGGAGCTCATTAGTTATACGAGCGATTTTTATTATTGTTAAAACGCTCATTAATCTATCTTAATAATTCTTTCGGATATATTATGGAAACCCAGCATTCTTTAGAATGAAGGAAACATTTACTTTTATTCCTAAATATCGACGAAATGCCATGAATGTAAATGATATCATGCTACAAAAAAATGTTTTCTGAGAGATTTTTTAAAAAATTTATCCACAGTGATTTTCGAGATTTTCCTTTTAAAGGTTAATGAGTATAACGTGTTTGCGTAGTAACTTAACTCCGTTCTGATGAAAAAAAAATATAATTCTTTGGAAAGAGCATATCGAAGGAAGATATAAGGCAGAGTCAGGGGAATTTAAATAAATTAGCTCAATTGAAGTTAATGGAATCGTTAATATTTATTAAGCAAGCTCTTTTCGCCTTATGTATTATTAAAAAAAATTCTAGAAAGTGATACACGTCGAGATTTTAACAAATAATTCCTCACTATTTAAATATCAAATAAAAAAACAACTGCGATGAAAATTCAAATTGATTGGATGATATGGAAAAGAAAGAGTATGTTTAACCAGTGCTGTCTGGCACGCGTTTCAAATGAAGGCACAGACGACTTTTCATTAAAAATTGAAGGACTGTATTCTATGCTAATAAATTATTATTTATATATTTAAAAGAATGAGGCGCCCTTGTAAAATGTAGCGAAGTAATATCATAACGTTTTAATAACCGAATAGAAAACTGTGAAAAAATAAATGTATCTTTTAAAAAGTATCTTGATTGATAATTTGCTTTAGACGCGTATCAAGCAAATAAATCGTGGTGAAAATACAGATTATTATAGCGATTGTAAATGCAATTTTAATTTAAAATGTCTAGACTCAAAAGAATTATTCATTATTAATTGAAAGGTTCTACTCCTGGTAAAAAATATATTCATACTATAAATCTTATATTCTATTTGTTTAGACTGTGAGGGGAAATGTCCTGGTGATTGTATATGCAAATATTAATCATATTCAGTCGCACTCCTATTTGAGATATTGAGAAAATAATAAATGGAAATGATAACTAACTGGTACAGATACACTCTAAATAAGATGTAAAATTTGTTAAATCGCTTCGATAAATGTTCATTTAATTAGATAATTATAGCATTATTTCCCCTCAATTTCTAGAGGGTAAATAAACAATACTCACTCCGTCCTGGTGCTTGGTCGATCAATAATAGGTGTAGCGAAAAGTAACATGTGGACTAAGATCAGTTACCAAATAGTCATCACCGGCCCATGCACCAACTTCTGTCTTTGGAGGTATAACTGCCATCATAATCTGCCCAACAGAGCCACATCACCATTGTTGAACTTTCCAGGGAAATGAGACTTACCCAACGACTTCTCATTCCTATATTTGAGGCACCCATTATCACCCATTTTTTTCTGTGCATAAATTCCCTTGGGAATTTTTTTCCCTGCTTACTATTTAAACATATAATCAGAAATAAAATGACATTCTCTTTCTAACACTCTTCGTCTAAACTAGCTAATAACAATCATTCTTGCGAGCGAAGAATCTGTTTGGACTAGAAGAAAGTTCCCCGTTTTAAAGGAATGCTCAGGCTATCGTTGGACGGATATCGTAATTTTGAACCGCGTTCAGATGAATCAAAAACGACACCGGAGCTGGCACCCCCTTTCTTAATTTCCGCGCTACACCAATGGGTGGTTCTTTTGTCCGGCGGATTTAATGAACATCTGACTCGCTTATACGACGGTTTTTCAGTGGAGTCAGGTCTCGAACCGGCAAACCTCCGCTTCTGAAGCCGAGACCTTATAATAAGGTCACCACCTCCGGGTTTTTAAATGTGGAGAGGGACTGTTGATAAAAAAATATTAATATAAAATGAAATATATATTGAAATATTGAAATATATAAATGAAAAAAATATTAATATATATTGAAATTAAATTTGAATTAATTTTTTTCTTAAATCCGAATTATTTTCTCAGTATTTTTTCTTAGCAATACTACAAAATCTGATAGAAGAAACAATGTGCACATTTCTGGGACTCTTATATTATTCTGAACGGCCTTATTAGAAGTCGTGACCCATTAGTTTAAGAAGGTTCAAAAATTTGAAACTTCAAAGAACACAACTTCTTAAAGAAAATTAATATAACTTTAAATACAGTCAAAAACACTACGGCATACGTAAAGATCCATATAATGCAATCAAAGAATCATTCGATCTTGAAAATTCATGACAAGAGCATGAGAGCCTGAACCTTGGGTTCAAGCTCTCATGTTGTACAGAAGGTTCAGCTTTAACCTTGATAAATGATTAAATAAAATATTCTGAGAAGCTCTATGAATAAACTCCTGTATAGGCATTTGCAATCAGAAAAAAAATTTTCAACCAATCCTTGATCATCAAAATAAAAAAATCATTTAATCTTTTCTTTGGAAATATAAACAAAGATGCATTTTATTTTATTCATACTGTAAACTCATTCTCAGAAATAAAAATGAAGATTATTTCCCTAAGTGCTTGTTTACTTTAGCCTTACATTTACTGATTTTTTTTATTGCTGTTCCACATCTGTGTAAATCTAATTAAATTAGGATCAAGAATTTAAGAAAAAAATTTAAAGCTTAGTTTTTTAATGCAAATGTTTATTTAAGATTAATTAAATTTAAAAACTTACTTTATATTAAATAAAATGTACCAAGTAAATTATTTTGCTAAATAATGAATTATCCAAATTTAATTTTTAAAAAAGGCATACTGTAAGTGGTTGAAAAATACTTACTTATCTTGTACGTAATTATAAATTGCAGATCTTCACTAATAGTATACAGAATCAAATAATGTCTGAAATACTTAAATCAAAGCAAAATTTAGTAGCTTGATACTATTTTAAATCTTTAAGAAATAAAACCAATAAAATCGATTGTGCAAAACATCATTGACAAAGAAAATTTAAATTCATAGCAAGGTTGTCGAATTTGAATCATTTAATTTTTTTTAAATATGCAATAACATAGAAAATATTGAATAGCAATTTTTAATAGAGAAAAGCAATTTCAAGAAAAAAAATGCGTAATTGGTAAATTATTTAATTTCAAAACATTTTCATTTTTTTAATAAACATCATTTAAGGTAAAAAAAAAATAGTATAAAAATTGCGTCATTGATCCAATTATGGAGGCAAGTTTTCCCAAATTGAAAAACCAATTAATTAATACATAATCGAAGCAAAAGTAATTTTTATTCCAGAATTCCCATCTGTGCATATAGTTTAAGCCTGATTATGACATGTCATGCTCTTTTGCATCATTCTTTCATCCTTAATTTCTTCACAAATTTTGCAAAACGTTTTACATGATACATTCCGAATAAATAAAATAATGCAACTTGCTGCTATTTTACAAATTAAAAGCATTCCAAAAATGATTTCTTCAAAATAAATAGTTATCTCGATTATATTTCATCCATTAAAAGTACTTATTATCTTTCTTTTAAAAATTCGGCACATAAGTTAGTATTCTTAACCCTTTCTTTGGCCGTCATGGGCTAAAAAGAGGTTTGAATAGACAGGTAGACAGATGTGTTATGCAATTGAAGAAAATTTTCGCCTTTTCAGGAATGTCTTTCCACTCTTATTTATTTATTTTCATTTTAAACTTAATTTCTATTCTTATTATTTTATTTTTTATTTATTTCACATAAGAGCATTTTGATGTGCGGAAAATAATTTTAAGCAAAAGACACGGAATATCTAATGAATAATAATAATAATAAAGAGTTCGGCAGAGGAGATATTGTAGGCTAAGAATTACATGAATAGTCAAAGTAGATGGAAATAATGCCATATTATTATTAACATATTTTAATAATATAAAAATATAATATTAAACATATTAAATGTCATTAATACACTGAATTCCAGTTTTCTCAGCATCATATTCGAATTCAAGAATCTTAATGATTTTCTTTTAGATGTTAAGAATAATAAATTAATTAATACCGTTCCAAGTTAAGCTGCCAATTCATTTGAAAAGATTAAAAAAATATTTTAATAATCTTTTACTTAGTAATTCTTTGAATTTGAAAGCTTATTTGGTAATCTGTATAAAGTCATATAAACTCTATCCCGTTGTATTAAATATTCATGCGTTTCAGCAACATAATATTAATTACAATTTACTACGCAAAAAAATTATGGTTAATGATATTATTGCTAATCCGTTCTTTCCGTTAACACATTCGACATATATCGAAATATTAAGAATCGCATAAAAACTTTCCACGAAGCGGAAATTGTTTCTTGACAAAGAGTAATGTTTCAGTTTTTTCTGCCTAAGATGGATGATTAGATTATTAAATAAGAAGCATCGACAGCTTTTTTTTCAACAGAAACTATCTATGACAGAAAAAAAGATTTGGGTTTCTTTCAAATGCATTTGCCGTTCTTGTCAATTTCGATTTCAGTTGTTAGTTAAGATATTTAAAGAGATGCTTAAAACACTCTTGGATTAAATTTTTTAACCATTATTTGTTATGATCATTTACCACTGTTCAGTTTACTAAATATTATCAAAGCAAAAGGGATTTTTTTTAAATATATTTTTATTAATGTGCTATAAAGCAGAAAAAAAAAAGAAAGACCGAAAAGTAAGGCACTTACTAATAGAAATAATTAATTTGGAATTTTAATCCATTTCCATTTAAACTATTACTCAGAAATTTATTTTCTTATGTGATTGTAGCATATTAGATACCTTTATCATTAGTTTTTTTTAAGAGTATTTAAAAAAAAATCCTTTTTTTTTTTCTTGTCTACATTAGTATTCATCACATTTTTAATGTAATGATTTTTGTTTTACACGTTTCACCATTCTACCATACTAGAAGGTAGTCACCAAGATGAACGTTCTTATTAATAACTATTCATCATAAGATAATTATGAGAAGATATACCACACATTAAAATAGGTGAAAGGGATCATTTATAGCTAAAAATGCGTTTCATGTTTTATATACTTTTAAACTAAACGTCTGGTCGGTTAGTTGTAAATAGGTAAGTCATTCAAGACTCAAAAAATTCTTAATTATTCTCACTGACGTATTTGGTTTATTCATACTCTTCTCGGAATTCATTTGAAGATTTTTCTACTATCTATCATTCTTTGCAATATGAGATGTGCCGTACAATTAAAAAATTGTAAAGTTAATGAAAAATATGACAGAATATCTTTTGGGTGATAAGATTGAAGCAAATGGAACACAGAGAAATTTCAAAAACTCATAGATTAAAATGGTAACAAAATCTTTCGAAGCATTGAAAAACGCTTCTTGAATCATAAAAAAAAATTAAGAATGCAAAATAATTGACTTACAAAATTTTGGATTTAAATAAAATTTAAATTTTTCTCTCTGAGCAAAGTAATTTCGAAAATTATTCTTTGTTTGTAAATCCATACTCCTCGAAATCAATTTTTACCTCTTTTCCTGCAATATTCAATATAAAAAAAAACTATGTATATTTTGCTTCAGATTTTGACATCTCCCTTGATTAATTCTGAATATATTATTTATTCTACTCCTTATAGTTTTACAAACACTCTAATGTCCATCTAATAATTATTCAAATGCTCTTTATCATTTAATAATGCAATATGCTCTATATCACTTAAATATGCAATATGCTCTATATCACTTAAATATGCAATATGCTCTATATCACTTAAATATGCAATATGCTCTATATCACTTAAATATGCAATATGCTTTTTATTATTTAATTTACATGAAGAAATATTCTCCATATAATAATTTTTCAAACCGCATGCTTACAACTTAGTGACAAGAACGATGCCATCTTCCTTCTTAATAACTTAGTGACAAGAACGATGCCGTCTTCCTTCTTAATAACTTAGTGACAAGAACGAGGCCGTCTTCCTTCTTAATAACTTAGTGACAAGAACGATGCTGTCTTCCTTCTTAATAACTAAGTGTTTTTAAACTTAAATTTTTGTTTTATGTTCGTTAAGGCTGAATTTTGGAATTGATTTTTCTCTCACTTTCTTATGTGCTAGAGTTTCGAAATTTTGGAGAAAAAAAATATCGGCAAAGTTAAAAAAAAATTTAAGTTATAATTATAGTTAAATTGCTTAATTTAATTTGAACACCTTGCAAATGTTCCCATGTGACTGAGAGTTTGATAAAAAATTATTTCAAGATATCATTATAATTAATTTTAAATTAAAGATTAAACAGTAGAAAATATTTCAAATAAAAATAATTTCAGCATTTATTATGATGAGTTTCAAATTATAGACTAAACATTAGAAAATATTTCAAATAAATATACTGTCAACATTTACAATCATGAGTTATAAATTAGAGATTAAACAGTAGAAAATATTTTAAAAAAATAATTTCAACATTTATTATCACGAATTTTAAATAAAGATTAAACAGTAGAAAATATTTAAAAAAAATAATTTCAACATTTATTATCACGAATTTTAAATAAAGATGAAACAGTAGAAAATATTTCAAATGAAAATAATTTCTTCTTTTTATTACGTTATTAAAAATCAGTTTTAAAAATACCTTTTTATTAAATTTAGTTTTAAATGGAATCTTTAAATATATTATTATTTTTCTGATTTCAAAATTACATGAAGAAACCAAAACTCGAAGATGTTACTCAAATATTAATCTACTTCTCCAAATATAACAACATCAGCGGAAAGAAGTTTTGCACCAAATCTTTTACTAAAGCAATTGTCGGAGATTAATAACGAATTGTTCGGTTGAATCGAATGAAACACACAGAATGTGGAGAAATGTTTGTAGCCCCCGTCCTTTAAGGAACAGAAAGAGAAGTGCAGCAGAAAATCGATTTGGCAGACAAAGCGAAAACTAATCTTTGATCCGGCGATAAATAAAGAAGGCTGTATGTACGGTTAGATAAGGGGACCTGGTATTTCTCTTACAATGTGTTCCACATTCAATGCTTTTGAACCTTCTTATCGCACAAAAACTCTGAAGACAATTACCAACAGCGTCTTCTTTTTATTTCAGCTCGAGTAAAAAATTACCACTCGCGCGTCATAAATCATTTTGCCACATTGTAGCCTTCAATTGTAAACCGTTTTGGAAGTTTTACAAGTAAAATTAGGATGAGTTTGCCCAAGTAATGGCCTTGAGATTTAAAATGGTGATAATTTCAGCAATGTAGAGTTACAATTTTGATTGTGAAAAATTCTAATTGAGCTGTGAATTAATCTTTCTAATTGTTACAAGCCTAAGCATCAATTTAATATTTTAAAAAAATGCCTAGGAGGGAAATACATTTCTTTTATTTTCATAGGATTATAAATTATTCAGCCTGAAGTTTATGAAGATTATTTTCTAGGAAAATTTTTTTGTCTAGATGAATTTAGAATCACAAAGAAATCCTCAAATTGCAAAAATTTCTTAACGTAATTGCGGTTGATATATAAATTTCATGCTAATAATTTAATATGTTTATGAAGATGTTTTAAAGCACTAAAATTTCAAAAGAAACCCCTCACTGTATATTAAGGAAATTTATCCTATTGGAACCATTTAGAATAATGCCAATCGAATTTCAAAAAGAAGATTTTTATTATTATTCAAGAAACTAAGTATTAAAAAGAATAGAGAAATTTAATTCATTTGAAACTTAATTCTAATAGCTCAAAGTCATAATTTAGTTTCAAAAGAGTAGATTATTTATTATTAGGATTCTGTTATTTCGAGATCTTTCAAATTTTCAAAGTTCAATGCATTTCCATTTTTCAAAGAAATATATACTTCTACTTTGACCATGAAATGCTTGATAACAGCGAAAATAGTATATACATAAATTATAGGCATTTTATTTAGTAATACATTGCTGCTGTTTGCTCTATGCTTTAAAAATTGTTCGTAGGTATAAACCTTATTAAATACTCAACTAAGATTAAGAATTTTTTCCAAGCACAAACATAAACCAGTTTCCTTTAAAAATCCACCAAGAAAGCAACTTAACCCCATATATAGAAGACAAAACTTTTAATAAGTGTTCCGAATCGCTTTAATAAACAGAAGAGGCAAAATTCCTTCTTTATCATAATACCTTGACTCATTGATTTGGCAAGATACACTAGATCAATCGGATTTCTAGCGCTGCATCACCAAACTAAATTTCCATCAAGATGTATAGATTAAATACTCCTAATAGAAAATTTAAATAAATTCCTAATATGTTGTGTTTAGCATTATTATTTGAAATAGAAATAAAAAAGAAACAAATGATTTTCTCGGTACTTTTTTAAGTAAACCAATTATATTAAACATGCATTTTTAACTGGCTGCTGTTATCTGTCCTATTAATAAAATCCAAATAGTTTATCATGATTGCAAAAGGCTCAATAACATTTATTTCACATGATAGAGAAATATAGATTCAGCTCTCTTCTGTATAATGCAAATATAGTAATTTAAATTGCACGCATTTCTATAACTGTCATCTTTCAACTTTCATCTAGTTGATATTTCTGTCATCGAAATAAATTATACTGAATATTCAACAAAGCTTGAAACAGCTGAAATTTTAAATTCAAATAATTCCTTTAATCTCTTTCTTCCTCAGATTACTCTTTTTACATAATAGGCAAATACGGATTCTCTATGTTATTTTATGTAATGCAAGCATAGCAGTTTAAAATACATATATTTCTTGAACTGGATGCTATTATGTAGAAAACATTTCTATTCTCGAAATAAATTCATCTGAATATTCAGCCGGCATTACAACAGCTGGAATTTTAATTTCAAATGTTTGATAGCATTCCCTTCCTTTTCAGATTCTTGCTTTTACATAATTCATTTAATGCTCTCTTCCTTTAATAAAGCCCTCTTGCTTATTAACTTGTAAGGTCCGGTCGCAGAACTCAACAGAAGACGAATTTCATTCCAATTAGTTAAATTCCTCTAAATGTTAAGTTGTGCGTTTGAATTTCATACTTCAGCGTGGCGTAATGGGGTAAGTTAATCAGGAATTTTCAGATTTTCAATGTTCTTGAAAGTAGTTTCTACTGAATCTTCTTCAGCAAGTTATAAAATTCGATTAAATCGGTGTAATTACTCGCTGCACATTTAATGAATGATGCGCCCGTTTAATCGCATACTCGTCCATTTATGGAAGCTCTGAGAATGTATATATCAAGCATTAAATTCGCGTCTAGAATAAGTAATTAGATTTCAACGTAGAGTTTTACACAGTTCCTTCAGTGAATTAGATTTTGAATTAACGGGAAAGTTTCAAGAATAAAATAGTTTCAAAGATTTTATATGTATTTTTAAAGCTGTTAATGTGGTGTGAAAGAGTTACTAAAGTAAAAATGGTTATAGAATTATCTTTTTTCCTTTTGAGGAAGTTTTTATTTAAATTTTCAACTTTAATGTCTCCTTTTTGTGGTAATAATTTAAAAGCTGTCATGATAACAGTTTTCTACTTTATCATATTTTTTCGCAATTGCAATTATCAGGAAAAAAAATTAACTGGGGAAGATATAAAAAGAAATATAAAAAATAAATTATCCAAATGAAAAAATATGAATACATCTACATGTAAGAACAGCTTCGTTTAATAATAATAATGTGCTGTTTTGAAATAATTCGAGTGCTATTTTGAGACATATATCATAATTTTGCCCTACACTCAGGACACATGGGCAACATCAGAAACTTCATATCTCTCTCAAACTGTTAGCACCATACCAGCAAACACCACTGATCAGTGCGATATGTGATCGAACTTCCACGTCACACTAGCAAATAATATCTGATATTTAACATCAGCTTTAATGTACATTAATTCAACATACTCGATAAGCATTCGGCAAAACTTCTTTCATAGATTAGAAACTTATTGTAAGAAAGTCGAAATCTTATCATATCACATTAGCTAGATCATCGCGGCCTCATTTGAGGGTATGATATATTGAACTGATGAGTATTGATCTCTAAAGCCCTTTTCTAATTTAAATTTGAATTGAATTGAACTTAGTTATATTAACTTGCCTTTTAGAAGCAGCACGAGGGTTATTTGGGACTGCTCGTAATTTTAAGCTATGATCAAACGCTTCCCATCATCACATTTCTGCAGCAAGCCATTACATCTTCGTTTTAACGAGCATCAAAGCTCTGCACTCTGCAGCAGTTTGATTGAATCGCTTTTCGAACTTGGTTTCCTCTAGTACGAAGTCGAAATTTCTCCACCAAAGCACCATGATCCCACGTTATATTTAGAAATCAGAGTCGTGGCTTTCTATTGCCTGAACCATTGCTTCGGGATTGAGTCATGCTTCTTCATTAAAGTGGGACTGGTGCGTGTAAAAACTATTGTGTTCAAAGCACTCATATTGGTGTGGAGCTGAACCTTGAGAAAAGATGTTGCCTAGATTATCACCTGGCTCCGATTTAAAATTATCAATTCGTCTCTTTGTGTATAGTTGGATTTTATCATTAATCTTATCTAATATATTGATCAACTGCATTAAAGAAAGCGTTTTTATTTCTTAAGTGAAATTTTGTGCAATCATGAGTTTTAAAGTAAAGATTATCGTTTTAATTTTCTCCCTACTACTATTTAAGCACAAAATGGAAACAAAATGAATAGTAACATTAAAAGTGTAATATTATCTATTCATTAAATTCTTTGCAAAACGCTTGAGAGAAATAATCAAATTTACAATTCTTAGCTGCAAAAGGAATTATATCGATTCTAAATTAACCTGGGTTTAGAAAATTATATAGTCGAATGCTTTCTTTGAAATATTTATTTATTTTTATAATATGTATTATTATGAAATAAATAGTATTATTTATTAGAAATACTTATTATTATGAAATAAATAGTATGATTTTCCCTCACCAGACTGAATCCATACATTTTGATATAACCATTCAGATATAAACACACACTTGTATAATAAAATAAAACTATTTTAGACGAAATGTATAACGGAGCTCAACACGCTACGCATTGTGTGGTTTCAATAGTTAATGCAATGAACTAAATTTCAGTTTTATTTGCTCTCAATCATTTATTTAATTTATTAACTGCTTAATTTATTCTAAGCTTACAGAAATTTCCTTTTATGGTATTGGCAATTAAATTTATCTTCTCCTTTTTATTGTCACGTCTACTCCTTCTCCTATTTATTGTATTGTCTACACCTTTTTATTGTAAATTGTTTACCAATTTACTATGTCCGTGCGTTGTGGTTTTTCTTTATCTTGTTTTGGAAAAATTATTCTTAAAAGCAGTCAAATTATTAGTAAAGTTATTAATGGCACCCTTTTTCAGAATAATCACCAACGATATATGTAAGTACATATAAATTGTTTAAGAGAAATCGTTTTAAATAAAAAAAATGAAAGCAATAGTATTTGTTTTATCTCAGTACAGTATACCCTACCTTATTTGATAAAATGCTAGTTTAGAAAACATTAAATATTAAGAGATATTTGTTAATAGAACAATTAGTACAGATAAGAACAATTAGTAGAGATAAGAAAGTCCTCTTCTAAAATAATTTAATATCTATTGCTTTTAAATATTTGGGTTTTAAATTATCCTTTTCAAGTTTCAGTAAAGTAAAAACAAAATTAATGGTTATAGTTTTCATTTATAGCAATAAAAAATAAATCTGTATCTTTTTTTTATTTAAAGAAACTAAAAATTAAATCATTGTTATTATTCATGAACTTATAAAATTCCCTAATCCTCAATTTAAGCTCAGATACTACCAAATATATCTGAAAGCTTAATTTATTCATTTACAAAATCATTTCAAGGATAAAAAGATAATGTAAACGTATTTTTTTTTACGATTCTTTTAAAAATTAATTCTTCCAATTTTTCATAAGTCTTGAGAAATCTGGCTCATTAAAAATACTTAATACCTTTTTATCAGTTATTGCCAGTAACTTTCTAAAATAATTGGAGAACCTTAAACGGCGTTACGACGTGTTTGCATTTATTTTATCACAAAGAATCCAAGAAAATAACTCGCTAATAATGGAATCATTGTTGAAAGAATGATAATTAAATAATATTTCTTTCCACAGAATTCGTTTAATAAAACAAATGATATCAATTTGATGCAAAAGGAACTTTGATAATTGCTTAGAAAATAGAAAAATAAAACTAGAGAAATACTTTTTGCTGTTGAGTCTGAGAATTCCAGAATTAAATGACGATTGATATCTCATGAATAATGATCTGAATTATTTAAATTTATGTTGCTTTAAAGTCTTAAGAAAGAAATTGAAAATTTAGTAATAAATGAGACATGTGAGTGTGTGTTACAGAAAGAAAAGAATGTGAGTGTACATTATAGAAATAAAAAATGGCATTTTAATGTATTTAATTTAATGACTGTTTAAAAATTCGAGAAAAATATTTCAATAGAAATTTCCGTGAACTCATTTAGTTGTAAAATCAATAAATCGATATACTTTTGTTGTGGAAAATCGTTGAAGCTCTTAAAGATTTTTTGACATTCTCGACTGATGTCAACTTTTTTTTTAAACTGCGGAATGTCGAAGATTCTAAATAAATGAAACTGAGAGTTTTAATTCTATTTATTCCATCGCAAAGAATTAGTGTAGTTTGATTAGATGAAAATCATTTTTTTTTTCTGAAAATTTTATGTTTTTCTTCATTTTCTTTCTTTTTTCGTCTTGCATATTAGAAATAGTAAAATTATCCATAAATATGTTTATAGAATTCATGTGTAGAATATTTTAAAATGTCAAGCATTCAAGCATTTTCTGACTTTTTATATTTTATATCCATTATAATATATTTAATTTTCATTTTCATTAAAATCTAAAATAAATCTCCAAGAACATTTTAAGTTAATTCTGCGGAACAACACTTCTTATACTTTTCGATATAAAGTTTCACTTTCCCGAATGCGAAGTATGCAAAGAAAATGTGTTATAACTATCGAAAAATTCGACATCCAAATTTCGATTAATCTCAATGATTTAGAACTTTTTGAATCTTAGGCAGACAATTTTGAAATTATATCTATTTTTCTTTGAATATGATAGCTCCAAAATTCCGTAGGCTAGATGGTGATAATTTCTGGGCAGCAAAATTGTGGAGCTTCCAAATTTTAGATGAAATCTGTCTATGGGTACACAGTTACTTTATACTTCCGTACGCATATGTGCATCATAACTTAACCCTTCTACGAGCTATATAAAAGAAATTTGTTAGATTAGTATCAAAATTCGAAATAAGGTCAAAGGGTTAACAGTTTGTCTATCCTTCTACTATTGAAATACAAGAAAAGTCAACAGATAAATGATTAATTTGATTTCACATCAAAATTTTAACTCTATTTAATTTTGGTCTTAATACGTAAAAGGGTAGACTGCCAACATTTTCTTTGTTTGTTTGTCCATGTTACATATTGAAAAAAACCCATTTTTCACAATTGTGGATGTGCACACCCCAAAACTTTCTCGCATACTCTCTAAAAAGATGTATTTTTCCTCCACCCGCATAAAATTATGGATTTTGGGTAAGACCCTGAATGCCTTGCATGGAATTGGCGACAATAGTTAGTAATTATAGATTTTTTGGCATGAATATATTATTTTTGCCTGATCTAGGTTACAATCTTTGGCAATTAATTTCTGGCATGCGGTTAATACATACAGCCTGAGTAAAAACTTTAAGGCCAGTAAAAATTTTTGAGAAAATGTAAAATGAAATAAAAGGGATTCAAATAATATTAATTATTAAAGTTCATTGATAAGAAATAAATGCCATAAACATAATTTGTAAATACATAATTATGAAAAAATGTGGTTATTTAAAAAGTTAGTATTTCTGCCTGAGTAAAAACTTTAAGGCCACCAGTCATTTTTTAAAAATAAATATAATATAATCGTGTAATTACCATTGCAACTACTAGCTTGTGACAACGCTGCAATTTTCATACTTGTCATACGTTTCTTCGAAGTATTGGTGATCTTTGTGAAGATGGCGAAGGGTAAGAAGTTAACTGATCGTGAAAGTGGACAGATCGAAGCTTTGTCTGCAACAGGAATGAGTAGACGTGCTATTGTGATAAAGATAGGAAGATCAAAGACTGTAGTCAACAATTTTTTTTAAAATTGATAGACAATTACGGTAAAAAGAATACTGGGGGAAGACCTAAAGCTTTGTCCTCGCGTGATGAAAGAAGAGTTTGCCAACTTGCATCTACTGGAAAGTACTCAACCAGGAAACTGATTCCAACGACAGGTTTAAAAGTTTGTCAAAAAACGATTTATAACACAATTAGAATGTCTGGAAGGTTCACTTATACAGCAAAATTGACTAAGCCTCAGTTACTGCAGAGACACAAAATAGAGCGTTTGAACTTTGGCCAGAAAGTCATGACCTGGGACAACCAATGAATAGAAATTATGTTTTCTGACGAAAAAAAAATGGAATTTGGATGGACCAGATGGCTGGAATTTCTACTGGCATGATATAAGAAATAAAAAAGAAATAATCTCCAAGCGCCAATTAGGTGGAGGGTCTGTCATGACCTTGGGGCCGTTTTTCTTACAATTGTGTGGGCTCAATTGCATTCGTTTCAGGCAGAATGAATTCACAAGGATACCAAAATGTCCTAACAAATCATCTTTTGCCAAATGTGGAATGTTTTGCTGGAGAAAATTGAAAATATCAGCAAGACAATGCATCGATCCATTCGAGTAATAGCACAAAAAATTGGTTCCAAGTCAACAATGTTGAAACTGTGAAATGGCCAGCTAGTTCACCTGACCTTAACCCAATCGAGAACCTTTGGGGTGACTTAGCAAGAAGAGTTTATGCAAATGGGAGACATTTTACATCAACAACAGAGCTGAAATCTACTATCGAAGAAGAATGGTATGAAACCGACCCCACCCTTTGTCAAAAACTCGTTTCATCCATGAAAACAAGAGTATTTGAAGTAATTCGAAAAAATGGCTCCTACACAACCTTCTAAGAATTTGTAATTTTTTTCTTATATGTTATTTTCTATATTGGCCTTAAAGTTTTTACTCAGGCTCAAATATTCATCTGTGTGTTCTGTAATATTTTCTAATAATAAAATATTTGCAAATAAATTTTTCTACTTTTTTTACTTTTATTTAAGCTCAATAATTATCAATCAAATGGTATTTTAATTCCTCAGTTCATATGTTTCCATTTTCTCAAAATTTTTTACTGGCCTTAAAGTTTTTACTCAGGCTGTAAGTACCCTAAGATCAAAATACATGGTGTTTTCCCCCATCAAGTGGAACCATTGAGCTACAATTGAAGTCGTAAGAACACATACCAAATTTCATTAATTTAAGTCATTACGTTTTAAAGTTTAAAAGAGTACAGACAGTAAGCCCTTTGACAGTTTTGGTTGAAATTTTGATTAAAATCTATATTTTAGGTGCTAAATTTGTAACCCAAATTTCATTTAACTAAATTGATGTGTTTTTAAATTATCGCGCTCGTATGCATTGAAAAGTGCAGATGGACAGACGGTCAACCCCTAAGGATTTATTTCCTTGATACGGATCTACGTTATAGATGTTAACTAATTTCATACGTGCAACATTTTATACTTTTGAGTAGACTTCAGAATATCCAGATAGACAGAATTCAAAGAATATTTGTTTCCGACAAGGAAATATTCAAAACTTGAACTTTTGTCAAAATTTCGAGGTGAAATGTTTTGGTAATAGCAGTGAGACTTAGTTTCATGACGATTATTTTAAAAAAAATATTTTCTCTTCGTTTAAGAAAAAATAAAAGGAAAAAACGATTTATTCAAAAATAAATATCTTTTGCTAAGTTTTCATTGTCAAAAATCTTCCAGAGCATTCTTAAATGTAAAATTTAAAACAGGAAAAAAAAAATCACATTTTAATCCAAGATGAACTGTAACAACAAAGAAAGTTTTTTTTCTAAGCAAAAACTCTTGAAAACCTTAATCCTCTTTTACTAAGGCATACATTTTCTGGAATCGATGTCACGCCATAGATAACCTTAACAGCTATTCTTTGGGGGGGGGGAGAATGTCTGAAGTTAGATAAGCCCAAGTCTGTATACTGACATACTGTCTTTGCCAACTTTTTTTTGTTTAGCTATAAAAAACAGCTCGGATGAAAAATTGTGCTGTATTTTTCTTAGCAGAATAAATAAAAAATCACTTTAACCGAGCAGTTAAAACTCTGAATAAAGACCCTACATAGATTTGAATAATAGCATTTGGATCTTTGAACAGTTCCACTTTAGCAGCGTGTTTTATTTTTAAAGCTACTTTCAAAGTCGATTTGAATGCTTTAAAGGGTTTAAGAAATCGACATTGCATGCAAGAGATATTTCACCATTTTTAAACACAGCGAGTGTTTTGAAATACATCACATATGGTTGATTTTAAAAAAGAAATGGTATAAAATTTTCTGAATATATGTTGAATCAATCATTCTATTAAGAAATTACAAGTTTTGATTTAAAAAAGTATGCACTTGATTGGGAAGACAGGACAGATAGTGACAATTTTTTTAACCAAAAACCATAAGATGATAATGCTCATTTTAATACCATATTTAAACATATACTCTGACAGCATATTCAAATATGCAAATCATAAAGATTTTATTTGAAGAATTCTGACACCTAGCTTATATTTTAACTTAAAAATTTTAAAATATATATAGCTTTAAAGAAATGGAAATTTATGAATGAAATAATTAAATATTTATATCATTTTAAACCTTTCACAGAGTAATTTTCAGTTTTCATTTGTTTCAAGATATTTAGAAAAGAAACAGAAAAAAAGCTAACTATTAAATAATTGAAGCATTGCATATGCGAAATAATTCTTTTATTTTTCATAAGACGCTTTTAAACACAAAATATATATATTTATGTACATTAAACAAGGTAAAAAACTTGAGCTCAGAGAATCTTAATGAATACAAGCTCAGATTTATCAACATTCACTGGCACTGGTTAGTTTAAATCTACTATTTATAGATTTCGTTTCTCTGATTCGGTAATTAAAATATTATGATACATTTTTAACCGCGTATTTTTAAAAAGCTTTTGAATTTCCTTTCTACTTGTAATGGCCAAGTAGCACATCAAGACCCACAGAAAGAACACATACATTGTCATTCGATAATTCTATCATCTGTAGTACAAAGAGATAATTCCGTTGAAGACTGAAGTTGCGTGACTTTCCATCATAATGGATGTTCTGTTGAATTCATATTTGATTGACGTGCTAGCATTTCCTCTCATGAAGAATTTTCACAGATGCGATTACAAAAGGCGACAGGGCGCGTCCATGTCAACTGTCAAACCTTTCAAGAGATTTGAAGGTTGCGACGTTTTTCTTTCGCTTCAGGTGCAGCGATTTTCTGGAATCTATTGAATTACGTGGCAGAAGACTCTGAATCAGTTTCTTTTCTTTTCAGCTCTATTTTGAATTCGAAATGGACACAGATGGTGGGCGATCATGTCTGGAAAAAACAAACAAAAAAAAAAGGCTGTAAAGACGGAGTGGATGGCGTCAATCATTTTTTTAGTTCTTTAGTCAAATATTCATTTTATATCTGTAGGCAGAGGAAACTTTTGATAAAACATTTGTGCAAACTAAAAATAGGAAGAAAATGTCTTGATAAAATGAATGGATTATACTTTTAAATTTAATAAAAAAAGCAATATTTTTACAGTTAGAATATTTTTAATTTGTTGAAACATATGGAAAGATTGCCACAAAAAATAGAAATTAAAGAACAACATTTGAATCGACATTCTCCATTGATTGCCGACATATAGCAAACAGGTCGATGAAAGACCGAATATTTGTTTAGATTCTTATATGTTCCTTAGTTCACTGGTGTATTTCGATAAACGTCCATAAGATTTGGTGGGAGGTAAATTTAGATGCCGAGAAAACACAACCAGAGAGGTGAACATAACAGTTTGAGTTATTGCAATATGTAAGATTGAATAGCGTTAATCATATACATTTTGAACACGTTTATTATGAATATTATTCTCATTTAGAATATACTGTACGTTATATATGTGAATTTCATGAAGGTAATATAATAGCTAAATGTTGATATTGCCAGTGTAAGCGAAAAATAATAATATTCAGAAAATATTTCAGACATATGTACATCAAACGATTATGAAAATGTTGACAATCATTGGAAAATGCCGATATTTGCCACACATTATTTTCACTATCAAGGGATGTAATAAATAGATTTAATTATTTTTTTATTTTAAAATTAGAGTCAAAAATTCTCTTTATACGATTAAATTATTATTGAAGGAAATTAAGTAATAGTATGAATCAATTCACATATTCCAATGTAATAAATGTTACCCACACACTCAAAATAAAATTTAAACCTTGTAATATGTTTGCATGTTAAATTTCGAAATAAAAACATGAAGTTATTATTCATGAAATTCACATTAGTTTCAAACCACAACAAACAAAACAGTGCTTGACATACGAGCAACAAAATGTAACTCTATAATTAGAAATAAAAATAACGACTAATGTCTATTGACTAAAAGTAAAATGATCGATAAGTCATTCATCTTTGTTTCCTGAAAGGCTTTTCGATTTCCTTTTACAGAATTCTTACTGATTCTGTCAATGTTCAATCGATTTGAAGAAATCAATCATTTTCTTTAAGTAGTTATACTTTTCTTTCTTAAAAGCTCATGAAGATTCGTAAGTCACTCTTTTTATTTTATAGCTAATAGATGTGTCCTCCAAATTTTAATAAAACATAATAACGAAGACATCTAATAGAACCTGATAAAAATAACATATTGGGTTACATGAACCTTTTTATTATACGAATTTTGTCAACCTTTGGATTATGCTTCAAATATATATTTACATAAATAACATTAAAATGTAAATCATTAAGAATTTGTGCTATAAATTAAAGTACAGTTAATTTAAATATATTTTATTAATGTTTGAAATTAGTTGGAGCATATAGAGCGAAAGTAATAGGGTATTCAAGAAAATCTTATACATGCGTCAGTTGGTGTCAACATATTTAAATCACGTCGCTGTAAAACGACTTTAGGACCGTAATCTGTCAATTTATTGATGCTCGTTGAAAATATAACACGCTTGTGAAGCCATAAATAAGCTCGTTACATCGTACTAGTGTTTGCGGAAGTACTCGGAAACCATTAAGTTTGATTAATGTCGCCCGTAAAAGTTTCCTATTCTAAGTAATTGTTTCACAGAGCTTAGAATGTCACGATCAAAATTTGGTCGTGTTGGAAAACTGTGAAACTATAATATTCTAAATCTTAATTCACATAAAAAAATGATTGTCGGGAGAAAAAACTTAATGAATAAATGTATTGCTTTCAGTCTTTCAAATACAATATATAAAATCTAAGTACAGAAACCAGGAAGTAAAATAGTTATTTCTTAGTTTTCAAAATAACTAATATAAATTTCTTCTTTAATCTAATCTTTACATTTGGTCTTTCAAAGTAAATCCAGAAATCAAACTTATTCCTCAAAGTATATATACATGAAATTAAATTATTCAGATTTCTTCTCCCTGCTTTCTTAAGCATTAATAATGAACTGAATATATGAATGCTTGAAACGACTGACTAGGCTTCCAAAAATTTAAAATTTTGCTGTGCAAAGATATATGTACAGAATAACTGCTTCTCTCTGTTATTTGCTTCATGCAAATTACGTATAACTCTCAGATTCAAAGAAATATCTTTATTATAAGCATCGCCTGGCTTATATTCCATCCAAACACATAGACTTAATTAACATACCAAACACGGTACTCGTTGTAACGAATTATAATACATTTACATGCTTATATGTACATGAAATATAATGAATTTTGTACAAGGAGAGAGAATATTTCTTAACCACGTCTGTTTTGATTCCATTAGTCTAGTTTCTTCAATCTGGAATCCTTTTTATTTCAATTTCTTAGTTAAAAATGATATAGATATCCAAGAATGAAAATTTTAGGAATGGAATAAAAAGTATACTCACCTCAGGTTTATCAAGACTTTCACCAAAAGAAAATGATAATTCTTAGTTTATAGTAAAAATCTAGGTGGAATGCATTATTGCTTCTGATTTACTTAATCATCATGCCCTCGAAATACTATTCCTAGATTTTATTATTATTATTATTATTATTTATGATTGCTTTTTAAGAGTGGCCAGATTGTAGGAAGCGCATTAAAATCTTGTTAGATATAATTAACATGTTTTTGAATTATTTATCATATGCATATAATAAAATGCTTGCACTGATATTATATACTTAATTTATAATACTTATAATTATATGCTTAATAATTCTACCTCTAGCAATTTTCTTTTTGAGTTATTTTCATAAAATACTTTAGTATGTTTTTCCCTAACGATGCAAATGATTATGAAAGTCTAAAATTTATATGGAAAATTTCTAGTAGAGGGAAGGATATAAAGACAGCAAACTGAAAAAAGAAGATAATTTTATTAACAAATTTTCCATTTAAAGGAATTGCATAAATTTAAGAAAAGGAAGGTTTCTCTTTCTTTTTTGATACATTTGTACAAGAAATCTGAACTAACGAGATTTTATGGATGAATCTAATTTCCAAGGGACAAATAATGCTGGAATAATTTTTATTTCTTTCAGAGGAAACTGGTTACCATTTTTGTCTCCCTTGGATAAAATTCAGAAACTCTGCAAGAGAGAATCCGTCTGCATGAGTAATTCATTACTAAAGGAGAAACCGATCTAATAGTATTTGGACAATTCCGGTTAAGAGTAGAGTTAGCTGATTGTATCTGTGAAGTTCTACCACCTCCGTTTCATGTTCAATAAGTAAATAAAGGGCGATATATATATATATATATATATATATATATATATATATATGTTACGGCCAAAGCCCGAAATACGGCCAGTTCGCGAACTGGCCAAGAGGTTTGGCCAAAGTCCGAAATACTTGCAATTAATGTTGTATTTTCTACTTTGGCTGGCCATTTCGCGAAGTGGCCGGGAATCCTTGGCCAAAGCCCGATGTGATAATCTATACTTATAAATAAAGCTCAATGTATGTTTGTGCGCGCGCTTGTGTGTGTGTGTGTGTGTGTGTGTGTGTGTGTGTGTGTGTGTGTGTGTGTGTGTGTGTGTGTGTTGGCGCTCTACAGTCCAAACCGTTTGACAAACAGTTATGAAATTTGTCATATATATACCTTGGAGGTCGAAAATATGCACCGTGGAGCGATTTTTTAAAATTTTTAATTAGAATTTTAATTAAAAATTAAGCGTAATTTCGGCGTTTTGTCGCTATAACCAGAAAATATTACAGCACAAAATCGATTTTTGCATCAAATTAAAGATTTTTTTAATTAAAGCTTAAAACTTAATTTATAAATTATGCTTAGATTAAATTATGCTAAAATTTAATCTGCACGAGCACGTCAAATTAAAAAAATAGCTTTTATCAACATGTTGCCATCACATTGATAGAAGTTTAAATTAAAAAATAAATCAACTATTATTGCAAATTTAATAAACAAAATTGTAATTTTTTGCAGGTGTCTGTATAAAATGAAAAAAAAAAAAATGAAATAAGATATTTTATGAAAAGTGAAAGGAGGAAAAGTTTTCTATGAGCTTTGACAATACCTATATTATTAATTCAATAAAACAATTTAATTTAAGGCAAACATAGTTTAATATACTTAGGATAATCATTCTAATCAGCTACCATCAGCTAATTTGGGTCATACATTTGTTAACAAAATGGTCTAAATTGACTAAATAATTATATTTAATATAACTTTAGTCAATAAATGCTCCGATGAATCAGGAATTTTAAATTTTTACATAGGTCCTCTACCCTTTGAATCATATTTAACAAAATATTCTTGAGACACCAATATTTTTAATAAAAATTGTTGAACTCCAACCAACTAAATCAATCACTAAAACTGACTGATTTATGAAATTTCAATATCACTCTTCTATAAAAACTGGCGATTTTAGACCACTTCACCGAGTGTCTCAATGAAGATACGTTAATCCTCTGCAGGGTTTCTCGACATTGAAATTGAAAACTAAATACTCAATTTGCCTTTGTATTCATACACGATACGCAACGCCTTTGCTCAAGATATAATGTTTTCATTTTGAAGGGCACAAATCTAATCTTCACGCTATCACGTTGTTAAAGTATATACGTTCACTGAATAATTTCTATTATGGCTTTAATATGAGAACAGAATAACACGAGATCATATTTTTATATATTACAAGCTTATTTTTAACTCAGAGGTGTCACTTATATTTGAACTCGTTTCTGAAACAATTGTACTTAAAAAAAAAAACAGTACACAGAAGTACTCATTTTTAAATACTTCATTTTTAACAGGGTGTAAAACAATGTGCTCTTGATTCCTTTCTTTCTGCTTTGGCCGATCGTCCCCAGCCATTTCGCGAATTGGCCGGCCAAAGCCCGAAATCAAGAAAAGATCGGACATTGGCCGATAAGTTTACAGCAACGTTGGCCAGATCGCGAATTGGCCGGCCAATTCGCGATCTGGCCGATTTCGGGCTTTGGCCGTAACATATATATATATATATATATATATATATATATATATATATATATATATATATATATATATATATATATATATATATTATGACATTCTGCCTAAAAAATCTAAATTCAAAAATTACCTTCAATTTACCAACTATAACTAAATTTAACAAAGCATGTTTTCTATATTGTATAACTTATTTAATCAAATATATCACATAAATCTTAGTAAAATTTTAAATTATTTCTCGACATAAAAAGAATTATTTTTACGAAAGGAAATTGTGAAATATTAAATGTATACGGCAAAAATGGTTATTTCAGATTTCTACCCTTCTTATCAAATTATTATTAAGAGGCATTAAACCCAATTTTTAATTGATATGGCTGTCAAGTTGGTCAAGAATTAAATTTCAAGGAAGTATCAAATTTCTTCACTACAATTTTAGCACTATGAATATTAGGTGGAATTTAAAAATTTTAATGAAAGTAGAAAAATAATATGATGCTTGCTTGATTCTTAATTCTAAATATCATTTCCTCTCTTCTAAAAGTCACAAATTAAGGTAACGATTTTTCTGCAAGCTTGCAATATGGCAATTCTTCTAAAAAATATATGACAAGAAATTTCTTCTATTTCGCAATAAATTTCTTATCGCATATTTTTTAAGCGGAGAAATTCCGTACTATTTCCTTGTTTCTATTTCATACAGATGTCATACAAAGTGATGCAAATATTTTCAAACTTTAAAAAGATTCTATTTTGCATACTTGCGTCATCCTAGATTTTACCATAATTCATACACAAGACTGATTCTATATCTTAAAAATTTGAGCAACAACTAAAGCAATAATTCAGTAATACTCTCTTTATACAAATGCATAACAATTATTTTCTTTTCAAAAATATTACTTGCTTTGCTTATTTTAAATTTATAATGGCATATTCATAAAAAAAATGTAAGTGGTGCTTTTTATTGGTCATTATTCTATTTCTCTATATATGCTTTAAACTTTAACAAATGAAATTTTTTTTTAATGCGTTGTCAGTGTTTTCATACCGATTCTGTTTTCGGCGCATATGAATTTTTTATGGAAACATAGATACAGAAATTCCAAATTTTATAATACTTTAGTTACAGGAATATTGTACAAATATATTATGGTTTAAACACGGATAGACTTACAGTAAAATAGAAATATGAGTGTTTTTTCAATGTTACAAAATTTTTCTCTAGGTCAACAACATATTCTATACAAATCTTTATTTTAACAATATATATATTGACGGAACGCCTTAATAGTTCTTACAGTCAAAGCCTTTTAAGCCATTTTTTACACTTCTTCTCACCTATTCCTCTATGACAATCCATGTTGATTTGGATTTACAATTTTCACAATCTCTTTTCTCGAATCATAAACAAAATTATAATCATTTCACCTAAACAAGAACGCGAAAATATCCATGAAATTTTGTTTATAATGCCGCTAATGCATTTGTTTCATCTTGTATTTGATAAATTGCTATCATGAGTTCACTATTTGCTACAACGGAAAACTATTTAAATATGTATAAAGAAATCAATAAAAGATCCAAGAAATATGCAATAGACAAACATGCGCATCTTTGAAATACTCTCTAAACCGTTGTTTCAAAAGAAAGGAAATAAATAGATTCGGAATGTTTTCATGACTTTTATGACTCGACGGAGTGAACATTTCCCATCGCTGCTGAGAAACCATCATTTTTCCTTGTTTCATACGTCACTCTTACTGGCTGATTTAATTTGACATTGTGAAGCGACATTGCACAAGTATAAGAAAAGTATAAAATCTTCTGGAAGTATAAAATATTCTTTTAGACTATATATATATATATATATTCTAAAATGAGCCCGAATGAATTCAATAGAATAGCTCAAGCTCTTGACTCTCTGTGATTACTTAAGTCATCAGATAGCTTTTACTTTCCTTAAAAAGCCTGCTTTAGATGGCCTCAGAGAGTTTAGTACTGATGCCCTACGTCTGAATATAGGGACAGTGCAAGGAAACGTTACCAGCCTGGTAGGGCAAAAGTGTTGCACCCCCTCAATCATAGACGCATTATTATTTTTTAATGCTATGATGTCTATATTTTGAATATAAAATAAATATCTACTTAGAAATATACATGTTTCATCAGAAAATGTGATTTAATAATACTTGAATGAGAATTTTTAAACTTCATATCTATTTAAGAATGTATAATGATATCATTGAAAATAAAAAAATAATATACTTCGTAAATTTATTTTAAAGACATATAACTATAAATTAAGTTTATAAAATCAGAATTTTCATTTTTTTTTTTTTTTTGCCTTTTCCCCCAAAAATCTCTCATTATACCCTCAGTTTCTATGTTCTTCAAAAGGTTTTCATCATTTTAAGAAATATGGTTACTAAACCAACCAATCGCGTTTAATTATTCGAAGAGTTCTCAACCAATCGCGTTTAATTATTCGAAGAGTTCTGGACAAGTGCTGCATGTGACAACAATAATACAAAAAAGAAGCTTTGATTAAATAACCTTTTTTGAGATCTAAGCAAAATTTGTCTTCAGATTCATAATCAGATTGTTTCTTCATTTCCTCTATCAAGCTTCTGTTTCTTGAGAAAATTCTGAGTCAATCGTAAAGCTGTCACAAAGGGCGCTCAACCAAGGCTGTTGAATCTCTTGCCTGATCTTATTTCTACCATTATTTATCTTGGTTTGTCAATCATTTCTACTGCACTTAACAAATCTTTATTTTACCTCTCACGCATCTTATTCATGGCATCGGCTCTAAAATTATATGAGAGCCAAATAACACAATTACTATTTTCATATTACTAGTTACTATTTTAACAGTTTACTATTTTCGCCAACTTCAGTATAGGATTCATGTTTAAGATCTTCCAATTAAATTAACCCTTTCCTTTATTTAACAGTAACTCCAGAAAAGAGTCATGCATTTCCCACATCTAATTGGAATAATAGCATCAATAGGCTCTTCCAGCAGGTTTTACTTAAAGGATTGAAAGTAAAAACTGAGCATATATTTCTTCATGAATGTCCAATGATGGTTTGAGGATGCAAACAAGTTGCGTATTTCTGTAAAATATTGAAGAATTCTACAGCTTCCAGGCAGTATTGTACAATATCACTAAGAGGTATGTTTCAGGAATGGATGTGCGTGAGTCACGGATTAAAAGTTGGTTGAACACTGATGTTCAGAATTTTGTTTTAGACTCCTGAACCACTTCTATTCAAATACTTCTGGAGGACTTTTAGTGGAATCGGATCGAACCTGAAACTTTCCAGTTATACAAGAAGTTGAATTTGCTTGTTATTCCAATTGCTGTACAATATTGTGAAAATATTGCAACAATACTGAACAACATCTTGTTTGTTAGGGCTCTGATAACGCAGCAGAGATTTTACCTGTAAGAGCACTAGAACTGAGATAGCACAATCATTAGAAAGAAATAAAAGCTATTACTGCATTGAAGGGAAGCGAAGGTGCCAAAAAAAATCGAAACTATAAATGTTAGTGGCCTCATCTAAAACATCATTTTGAAGCAATTAAAAGCAGTGCACTGTTTAATGCATTTGAATGGATACATTACTGATTGATAAATGCAGTAAACCGTCAACTATCTGGTCTTATATGATGGAAGGATGGATCGAATGACGGCAGTTCTGTAATAATCCTCTTCCTTCCATTCTCAAGCCGTTGAAGACGCATTTTTCATAACAAATCAGTACTTATTCGTTTTTTTTCTAAACTCCTAATGAATTTTAGTTGTGCATAAATATTTATGCTTTACTGTACAATAGAATTTAAAAATTTGTCACTGAAAAGGAAAACATAATATAAAACATAAATAAATAATTTTTTAGAATAATTTTATAATGCTGGTTGTAAAAAAACACAAGACTTGATGCACTAAATAATATGAATGCATTTACTGTTTTTAAAAAAGTATTCACGCAAAACGCAGGCTTAATTCTTTCAAAAATTATTTAAAATTATTTTACTTTGTATCGACAAATGATTATACTAAGCTGAAGAGATCGGTGGAAAAGTGAAATCTGAGAGATTTTAGTTTTTTTAAAAAAGTTCAAAGTCTTTGAAAATAAACTATAATTCATTTTAATACGGAGGTTTGTTTTTTAATCAAGCGAATTAGCCAGGCATGTTCTAACGTAATGTATTTTTATTTATATTTTTTTTTATTCCGTAGCAAATAATTTTGTCGGTCTGGTGTAGTTTCTATCCCATATTTGAAATTAGATACTTCTACAGCAATCTAAGTGAGAGACTCTAGTCGAAGGTAACTAAATTATTCATACTCAAATTTGTGTATCCGGATTTAATCGCATTTCCTCCAACGAATGCTGCTATCTGGTTTGTCAGAGAACGATAAATCTGAGTGACAAAAATTCTCTATCGCTTAATTAACTCTTCCAAATGTGTTGAAGGGCGTCTTTGATTT
Source organism: Argiope bruennichi (assembly GCF_947563725.1). NCBI lineage: Eukaryota > Metazoa > Arthropoda > Arachnida > Araneae > Araneidae > Argiope > Argiope bruennichi. Next base: position 86,411,782 of record NC_079163.1, on the reverse strand, counting down.
ACGCGGAATTTTCCGCATGCGGCAAAGAATAATTAAATAAATGGAGTTCTAACTCTCCCAAATTTGCTTTGGAATGCGTTTTCGGACAATTCTTTTGGAGAGCATATTATTCCGGGCATTACTTTTGCTCGAATGACTCCGCTGTCTTCAGAGGAGAATAATTATGAAATCGCTTTCTCCTTTCATTATTTTCGCTTGGATGCTGATAGTTAGGAAGTTAGATAACGCCAAGTTCTTTGAAAAAGGCCATTGCCTTTTTAATTCGCTTTAAAAGTTTCGAAACTTTGAATGATTTCTAAATTATTTCCCAGACAGCTTTTTTTGTAATTGTTCTCATTAGATAAAGTTGAGAAATATTTAATGAAAACTTAGAATGCATTCTTTGTTTTCAATTTTCTGTGCAAATTGTTCTTGGAATTTGTTGGTTGGAAATGAAAGCTGGAAATTTTTCTCTGTGAATGCAATTGGAAAATATCTGACATTTTGTCGGAATTCGGAAGTTTTTGGTTCATTCTATAATTCATGCGATAGAAACTTATGGATAAAGTTTGTTTGAAATCTGAAACTTGCACTTGCAAGCAGGGATTCTGGTGAAGATATGCCGACCCTTTCTACCTGTTACGATATTATTTGCTTTTTTCTCACATTAGATATCAAATTTATTGATTTATATCGCATGACATTTGAAATTTACTTTTGAGAACGTAGATTGGATGGTGGAAAAATGGGCGTCGTGTGTCCGATTTGTAATCAACAAAATATAAGATATGTAACCTTTTTTTATTGCCCATAATATACCAGTTTTTATCTTCTCTATAGCTATCTAACTTATAGATTATTTCCAGATTAAATCTCAGAATAACCTTTGGAAACGGGGATTTTGGTGGTGATAATTTGTGGCCTTGTATATTTTTGACCTTTCTCAACTGCGATCACATGTGGATGGATGCAATAATAAAACATTTTTATTGTGATTAGCAATTATAGTTCCCACGCGCTCTCTGGTTGTTTTCTTAGCAAGTTTTATTCACAAACTAATAAACATATGTCTAGCAACGCAATGGTTATTGAGTTCAGACCTGCTGACGGGGATTTTCCAGACTTTTTCTTAAGTGTCGGAGAGTTTTCTCTAAAAGTGTTCCATGAATGCAGTCAACTTCCTACTGTGAAAACTATGTTATACTCATATATGAAATTCCACCTTGTTGTTTCAATGTCACTTTCACCAAAAGAAAGTTCGATATTTCTCTTATGAGTCTTTGATTTCTGGGCATTAATAGAAAGCAATCATTACTAATTTTTATAAATCTTCAAAAATTATTATTTATAAATCATCTTTGAACTATTTAGCATTTAACAAAAGCGGCGGTTAATCGAGCTATGATCCAAACGAAATTAATAATTACCCTTTATAAATGAAACAATTTAAGAATACTTTTATTTATCTGTATATATCTATAACAAAAGTTTTTGCCGTGAAATTTAAGAACACTGAATAACGAAAAAAAAACATTTACTCATGGTGGAGTAGCTTTTCACGAAAATTTTTCTTTTCTTTTTTTTAACAGCAGTTCAGCTTTCATGTAATTATGAGCCATTTAAGAACTTCGAAAAAGCATTTCATGCCTCATTTTTACAGTTTTTCAAGCGCGCTCATCCCTAACTTACAGTCATTAGTTTAAGCGAGCTGTAAATTTCTCCAAGCGAAAAATAAAGCGTCTTTCCTAAAAAAGGCGATAAATATATATTTGAATATAAAAAAAATCAAATAATAAAAACGGATACGAATACATTTTGCTGCCTTTTCTCATTGCATATTCTTCTTTAATTTCTAGCGCTTATTTATACGATTATAATCTCTGTCTTCCCGTTTGTTTGGTATTTTATTTCACATCGTTGCTTTTAAAGGCTTTATTTCTAATGAATAATTTCTTTCATCGATTATTTTTAGTCAGAATGCAGAAATGGCATAATATTTTACTCATCAAAAGCACTTTAACCTTAGCATTTTTTAGTTGCTCTATAGCTTAAAACATCGTTAAATATTGGACTAAAGTTAATTTGGTGCAAGGATAAACGAATTTTAAACGCCGTGTGCTTTATTATATCCAAAATAAAATTGGCTCGATTTCAACACCAAAAATGCATTCATTGTACAACAATAAAAAAAGTTTGTTTGGTGCCTGGAATTTTTTACATTGTTTTTAACTATATTTGGTATGCTCATTTCAAATAGCAAAACAATTATTTTCTGTTATTTCTATTTTTTGAGATTTAATGTAGCTAAATTATAAGACATATAAGAATGAACACATGAAATAGAATCGAAGAATCACATGAAAATAAATAAAAAGGGACATATTAATATTAGTTGCCATACAGAAAGTTCTGTGATAAATAAAACTGCTGCTGATTGATTGGTATGCCGATTTCAAATAGGAAAACAATTATTTTACATCAATTCTACTTTCTGATATTTAATGTAGCTAAATTGTAAAATATAAAAGACTGAACACATGAAATAGAATCGAAGAATCACATGAAAATAAATAAAAAGGAACATATTAATATTCGTTGCCATACAGAAAGTTCTGTGATAAATAAAATGAAAAACGATATGGTGCCATGGCATTGGTTATGAAAAAGACCAAGTTTGAAATCAATGTATAATATATGTGGATTTAAAAATATTTAACTATCCCTTGGATCAGCAATGGGGTCTTATTAAAGTGTCCCTTGAGCTTATAGGATAGCAAAACGCAACAATACCATTAGAAAGAAAAACAGTGACCTGCTAGAAATAACATGTTTGCTGAAGAAAGAAATAACTTTCATGAACCTCGAGGTAACATTATCTTGCCTCTACTGCATATAAAAATAAAGTTAATGAAACAGCTTTATGAAAGCTCTTAATAAGAATAATCCTTACCTTGTATATATAGGAAAAACTGCCTGCGATGGGGTGAAAATATTTCAAATGATTTTTTATGGCCACCAAATCAACTTTTAACTATCCTTATTTCGTAGTTTTCATGAAGGAAACAAACCGAAAAGCGTGAATCTCATTTGAAATTGCTATCAAGAACTTTCTTGTAATTGTTTATTATTTTGATTTAACGATTAGTAAGCTCAATAGTTTCAAAACCCTTTATGTTATAATATGACCATAATCGATTAACTGTGGCAGAACTTCATTGGTGTTCTGCCACAGTAGTTTCAATACCTCCTTAACATTATGATTGTTTAGTTCTTGTAATGGAGTCAAATATAAAACCTTAATGAAATTGGAACCTTAATTCTTAAAAACCTTAATGAAAAAAAGAATGTGAATTCTCTTTCAATTCATTCGGTTTCATTACAGATTAGAAATTAATTTGTAAAATCTATGTTAATTTAGTCACATATTCGCTCCGTTTCAATGCAGCACGAGGTTTATTTTGGAACGGAATTTATGATTTGAATCGTGGTCAGATGACGAGTAAAACCTCTGTGTCTACAACTCGTCTCCAAGATTCCACAACACACCACTGAGAGGTTATTTGTACTCGAAGAATCTAACGAGCAACCATCTTACCATCAAGCCGCTGTTAAAATTATGATTCGCGAGTTAGAATGTCTTATAAAAGTGGAAACTCACTAAATATGACTTATAAAAGCAGAAATTTTTTTACAAATAATTTTTCTCTTCTTAGTATCAGTAAAGAGTATATAAAATTTATTCTTCAGATCAAATACTTTTATAGAATTCAGTATCGAATTCTTAAATATTGCTGTCATAAAGATAATAAGAAGTAGTACGAATTAAGCATCGTCATTTTAAAATTATGATTTTGTAACAAATGCTTCTTCTACAAAACGTTTTTAGAAGACAGTTTATTAAATAAAAGATTTAGAAAATTTTTAGATTATATTTTTTTTTAAAAAATGCTAGAATTCTCTGAAAGAAGAAATCACATTCGAGTTCGAGAAGTATAATTGAGGTAACGATATCATGACTTCAAAATTACTGATAATTCAAGAAAAATAGTAGAAGATAAATTATATGCTGCTAATTTTACCGACGATGAAGTTATTCCTCCTCTTTTTAACGACACAATGGACTCCATCAAAAAAATCGGAATTATTTTCTAAACGTTAGTGAAAATTCATTCAATGAACGTAATTAGATATATAATGTTTTATTTAATCCTTACAGATAATCAATATGTCTGACAACAATTAAAGATTATTTTAACTAAACGCTTACTTGCATGTCCATAAATCTTATATTCTTAGAGTTGTATATTTTTCACTCAAGATGTGTAATAAAGGTATGATTTTTTTAAATTTTGCAATATATTTTTAAGATTTTATTATTGTTCTCATTAATATGCAGTAATATAATAGTACTATATTTAAAAATTTTAAAACTATTACTTTTAAATAAATATACATTAGTAATTTCAATTTATTCATAATCAAAGTTGTTTATTGAAATTTTAAATATGCATCTTTTTATTAATTGATTATTTTACATCAATCCTTTGAAAGACGCATAATACTATGCTACTTTAAAGTAGCATAGTATTATGCTATAATTAAAAGAACGAAGTTAACAGTACTATGCTATAATTAAAAGAATGAAGTTAACAGTACTATGCTATAATTAAAAGAACGAAGTTAACAGTACTATGCTATAATTAAAAGAACGAAGTTAACAGTACTATGCTATAATTAAAAGAAAGAAGAAGAGTCATTATATAATACAAGCAAATTAAGTTAAAAGTAATTAAATTATTTATATAAAATGATAACATTTACAAAGATCTAATTTCCCAACAAAATAAAATTTTCACATTCAGGTTTAAAAAAAATTTATGAATTCTAAATGAAATTAATAATATTAATTTTGGTACATTTAAGAAGAAAACTCTTCCATTTCTAATTTAAAATCGAAAAGGAAATCAATATTCTCTTTTAAATCGGTGAATTTCTTCGTTCATTTTATTCAACCGAGACAGACCATTATATTCATTAAAAGTGTTTAAATCGATTTTACTATTCAAATAGTTACCTTCAATAATAGTTTAAAATTCCAACTGTCCTAACGATTCGAACATTAACCTGAAAATTCATTTGAAAAATATTTTTTAAAAGAAAAAAAATCTTATAACTCAGCTGATGAAAAGATAAATTCCAGATAGAAACATAAGTCTGATAAATTCCCTCTTTTGCTCATCTAATATTTTTTAAATAACTATAGGAGTCAGTTGAAGTAGTTAGTATAGTTTGAATAATAACAAAAGGAAATGTTCTCTTAATTTATTGAAATCAAATTTCCAGTTGAATGTTAAACCTTTTTTACGTACTGCCACATCACGTCATAAGTGAAATTACATCTAAAATGCAAACATCTTATGTGGCAAAAAGAGTATTTTTGAAATCGATATAAACCCGCATTGTGGCGAAACGACCGACTTTGAGAAACAAACTTTCTTATAAATTGAACGTTTGCATCGCTTATGCGTCATTATTTTAAATGAAATCTACCATGCAAATTCTTATCGAATATTTGCATTTTCTTAACTTAAAAAACTTTTCATGAATAAGTCAAGTAAAAATGGATGCATTCTCCGAATAAAATGTTTTTCCTGGAAGCATTACCAATTCTACAATTCTAAGCATAAATATGCATTTAACTACAAACGGAATGCCATTCTTTTTATACTCTGTAGTCAAAAGACGGTAGGAACTGGATCTGTATTGTGCATGCGAATGGATTTCTGGAGAGCATCGTCTGCTTAATATGAAATCTTTTCTCGTCCAAAGACTATTCGCTGAGAAATAATACATCTGGGGCTGCTTTTTATGTTGACTTACTTCTTCAGTTATGACAGATCATACAGTTCGAAAAGGTCTTTTTCTTTTTTCTGCCTCTTTTATCATATCACCGTGTGTCAGTAAAAAGGAATCGGCACGGTTGGAATCTCGAATATTTCTGCTGAAGAGTGTGTTTAACTTGACTTTAGGGATTCTGCCACAAGAAATTTGTAAGCTGTTTTGTCGTTCTATGACTTAACATTCTTTTTTTTTATATATATAAAACTGTCCGACAATAAAATTTCTCAGATATCCGTACAACCGATAAAAAAAATAAAGATTTCTAGCTTTGTGGAGCTTAGAATGCATTTTTATCCTTCTTGAAATACTGCAAAATCATCATTTTAAACAGAATCTTATAAAGTGCTCTTAAAATACATACTGCTCAATGCCCAAAGATACTACAAGATGTTTAAAACCACAGTTATAGAAAAAAAGGATATAAAAGAATGAACCATACAAATGGTTTATACAACTGTTATAAAATAGTATATAGTCATTGCTTTACTGAAAATTCATATCGAATACTGTAAAATTATCACTTTAAGCAAAATCTAACAAAATGGTTTGAAAATATATATCTTTCAATGCTCAAATGCATTAAATAAATAAAAAGTTAGATTTCATTGATCATTGTCTGCTTAACATGAAATCTTATTTCGTTCAAAAACTGTTCGCTGAGAAATGTTATATCTAGAGTCGCTCTTTATGTTGATTTACTTCTTCAATTACGATAGATCACATTAGTTCAAAAAGATCTAAAGAAGAAAATAGAACATCATAGAACATATTTAATTATCATGAAAATGTGTTTATTATTTACTCATAATTATAGATGTTGTAACTACTTTATCAAAAATCAGCTTTCACTTATTTAACTTCTAAATTAACTTCTATTCTATTCTATTAACTATTTAACTTCTAAAAATTTTAAGCAAGTGACCGAACTATAATGCATATTCTATGCTACAACAAAGTATTTCTTTTGCAAAACTTCTACTAGATTTGTCTACAGTTAAAGATTTATTAAAAATGTCTTACTATATTTAATTTATTAATTACTTTTAAACATTAAGAATAAGAGTTATGGTTAATATTATTATAAGCGGAATAGAAATTATTTTAAATTTTGCATCTATCAAAGCTAATTTTTTTCCTTTTTTCGGAATTTTACTAATAAATGTAGCTCAGATATTTAGTTGATTAGTTTATATTTGGTATCCAGAATATAAACAGAATTTACAGTTTTGTATATAACTGTTTTAGAGAACTTCCGGTTTCTACGGAAGACAAAAAAATGTTATCATGTTATCGATGATATCACAAAACTAAAACAAAAAAATATGAAACCTTTTCATTGAAGTCTAAAAAAAAGAAAGCTCTATTTGCAGCAAGCATTTAAAGAGTAACATTTAAAGTAAATTAGTTAAAGTGAATTGTAGTAAATTTCTGAGTAAGAATATTTGGTGTCTGCTTCATTTCTTACTTTAAAATTACAAACTAAGAATCATAATTAATTTTAACTAGCAGATATATTGTATGTATCAATCATGATTTTTTAAAGCGCAAAAAAAAAATGTCTTGCGACTTCATGCAAACATGATATTTGTCTATAATATTAAAAATAATTCTGAAACATGTGTCAACCAAGATACTCAATTTTTATAAGACTCTAATTTTCGATTTCTCACAATTTTATGAATTAGTTGACAGTTCAGAAAAAGAATAAAGTGTTAACTACTAAAATGGATTAAATTTATAAAAATTATTCGTGTTTTTTTTTTTTGTTTTTTTTTCTGCAAACTGTTCTGCATTTTCTTTATTTTACGAGTCATTCGCTATATTTTTCCAAACCAATCGTGATAGACTAACATTATATTATTAACCTCTCCTTTGTTTTCATTTCTTTAAATGAGCGGTTCTTTCCTAAATAAGGTGAATATTACATTTTTACTGCATCCTTACAAATAACATATAACATATTAGCTAATATAATTTTAAATTTACCATATTAGCTAAAATAGTTTAATTGGACATTTTAATTTTAATTACATAGTGTAGGTTTGAACAGAGATGATTTTACCACCAGCACAATCTATGTTTCTTGTTAGTCTACACCTGGATTTAACGGGAAGGGTTGAGAGCCAGTGATGAAAGAATTTCATGTATGCTCTAATCTACACGTTGATTTCATTTATTGATGATTTCAGTCATGATATAGAAAAAATGTAGAGAAAGAGTAAAGGAAAATATCAACATTCATAAATTGCGATAGGACTACAAAGGTTGCGTAGATGAGTCTTCTCTACAATTTGAGAAGGTTGCAGACTCAGGCTTTATCCTCATTATCCAAACAAAGTTCAAAATCAAAGCAAGTTCAATGAAGAGGTCAGGTGAGAAATGTAACTCGTGTAGCTTCTAACGAAACTTTAATCTGCCTGAACTAAAAAGGAATATAATTGGCTAAAATAAAACAAAATATCGTAGAATGATCTTTTTTTATTTAACTATATTTTTCCATAAGCTAATCCAGGTATTTCCCAAAGAATATTTTTTTTAAATTTCTTGAATACTAGTAAAAGTATTTTGCAGATAAAAAATATTCAAAAGTATGAATTAGTACGAAAATGTAATAAATAAATTTAATAAAAACCATCATTAAAAACAGCCTATTATTAATGTACCAAAAAATATATTTAATTAAAATTATAATTATGTTCTACTTTTCAGTATATAATTTATAATTCATTATAATAACGGTTATGGAAACATGAAATCAATTATTTTTCAAAATCACTATTCACCACTGGCATAAAATTAACTTTTTAATAATATTATTTAATTAATTGAAACTGAATTTCAAAAATAGTATATTTGTGAACTTTTGCAGAGAGCACATGTGTAGAACTCAAGTTTACATGAAAGTGCGCGAAAAATTGATTACAAATATCCATCCTTACAAACATGAAGTAAATGACGTGGAATAAAAGTCTATACAAAACATTTTACTTCAGAAAAAATACAGAAACATTCATTCTTAGATTGGTTCTTTAAAATAACCATCCACTCGATGTGAAAATAACGTTACATTTCAAAGTGTGCTTCAACGTATATAAATACAAGTAATGCAATATTTAAGCTATGTAAATAAATCAGTAATGGAGCAAACATTTACCAAAATATATGACAAACTCGAAATTTCTTTATTATTTGCAGTAAATAAAAACAAATGAATAGCAAAATAAGAATTTAGTAAGTTACAACGACAAATATATTCATCTCATATAAAAATGAATTTAATAAAAGGTTATTACATTGCAATTTTGGAAAGCATTTTTGTACAGTCTTTGAAAAACATAAATTCATTATGTAAACAAATTATTTCAAGTCTATTTTAATAAAATTATAAATTTTAATATAAAATTATTCATAAAATCTTCATTTTGTTTTGCTTTGTTTTCATCACAAGAAAATTTAATTTTAAAAATTAACCACTTCATGCTTAAGAAAATATTTTAAAAATCTAGAAAGTTCAGAAACACGTAAAATCGAATAAAGGCTTTCAAAAGATAATAGCCTTTTCTGTTTTTTCGAAATATGTCATTAATGACAGACAGTTCAAAAGAAATATAACAAACAACATCTTATAATAATTTCAATCTAACTATTTGACAACTTGAAAAATTGGTAATAATCGAAGCAAGCTATTTCTCTAAAAGGTGAAAATTTCAATAAGACGATATTTCTACATGCAAAAGCGATGACAAAATAAAAGGAAATTCTGGAAGCAATTATTTCCTTCTGAAAGACAAGAAAGAAATGGACGGCTTCTACTCAGTAATAAATTAAAGTTTCATTTACTCCTTGTATCTTTTTCATTCGAAAGTATTGACTTCTGTCTATACCACTCTTTTCTTTCATCACGGACTGCTGCAGTAATTAAACTGCCACTCACACACACAAATTCAGTTATGAAGCATATGTCTGGAAATTAATTTTCCATCCACCTTATGGAAATCTTATTTGATTCATTTTCAATGAATTTACTTTTTTGTCAAATTAATTTATATATTTCTGTAAGATAAATATAATCTGCCTTTGCAATTTTACATGTTTGTTAGAATTTAGTTTATAATTTCATAAGATTTCGCTGTAAAAGCATAAGCTTGTTTATAGTTGAAATTATGTCTTGTCCTTCTCTTTTTTTTAAAATTTTATTTTGCTGGTAGAGGTAGCCTTGATTCATATTATATATTTTAATTTTCGTGTTATTATTGCTTTCCTTATAAGTTATTGTCTTTGCACTTAAATTCTGAAAGTAACGAAATATTTGTTCTTCGAAAATTTCCGGAAGTGATGGTAATTTGTCATTTTCTAAATTATAAAAAGCGGAATTTCTCTGCACTTTCTTTTGAATGATGTAATAAATTTATTTAAAAAGCATAATATTTAAATAAATATCAGGAAATTTTGAATAAAGAATGGCGTTAATTTTAATTTATAAAATCAAGCTTTGATTTAAAAAAAAAGACTTAAAATTACAGATTATAGCATTCATTTTTATAAGATTAAGTGGATTAATTGGTTGTTAGTTAAGCTATTTGATTTTACCACTGTAAAAACTAGATGCAATGTGTTTAGCTTCTTAAAATTAGTAATTTTTATAGCACTGTTTCAATATTGTAATAATAAATAAAAATGACCAAGTTGAAAAAACTCGCCTCATAATCTCTCTATACAGCAATAAAAAAGTTTATTGCATAAGTTTAATTTCTATCAAATATTTTATCTACTATTAATTTCTATCAAATTTTTTACCTTTCTATCAAATATATTATATCTACTAATAGGAATTGGAATATTGTAAGATATTAATTTAAAATTAAACAATCGATTTTAACAATTTATTCTCACAGATAATCAAGAAGTTGTGGATTATTATTAATTTTTCTTTGAGTCGTTTTGCGTCAATTCTAGTTAATTTTGATAAACTGAATTTATGATATAAAATTTGTTGAAATCTTTAAAAAAAATTTCATAATTGCAAAAAAAAAACAAAAAAAATGATAAGAAATAACTTCCGTGAAGTTTGCAAAGGAATTTTGATTTCAAAAAAGAATATTACATTAAAATGAATTTTGAATTAATAACGCTGCATAAAGCACGAAACAAAAAAAAATTAATAACCTTACAATGGATATTTAAAAAATAGAATTAGCTTGAAAAAGTACATATAATAGAAAGAGGTATTCTATTGATATGATTTAATAAATTAATATTGAAATATAAACTTCTCCAGTTTTCCATATAAACTGGACAAATAAAGAAAATTATTTACAAAACTTATTATTTTATTTATATATTATTATTTTTTATTTTAACTTTATTTTTACAAGAAAATTTATTCACATGCCAGAACATTTTTCAAAGAACAATCCGGAGATGCGTTTAAAACCAAAGTCCAAAATGAAATTATATAATTTATTCGGCATATATTAGATGACGCACCTCAAACATCATAAATCGTAACTTAATATTAGGATTATTAAATTTTTATACAAGCAATTGTTCTAGTTTTAATATAAGATAATTTTTATTACGCGTGTGTGATGATTTTAAGGTAAAGATGCACTTCTAATTTAGTAAAAAAATAATTAAGAATGGAAAATATCTGTTTGGCACTTTAAAAGTTCTTACAAAATCATTTTATCAATTACAGAATTTAATGCAAATATATATTGCGAATTCACGACTTTGTTCACCTATTATCGATAAATGATATCGCATAGAAGGATAGATTCTTAAAATTGTAATTAAGGCATTAATGAACAATTAGTTTAAAATATTCACTAAAATCCTAAGTCTATTTATATATTTATGTAAACTATAAAAAAAAGTCCGAAAAAAATGAAGCATAGGAAATAGATGAAAAACAAGTCCAGATATCAAATAATTAATTCGCACAATTATGAAAAAGAAATCATAAACACGATTAATCTTTGCTTAACCAGAAATTATATTATATGCATTTCCTTTGATGTAAGATGTATAGCATCTCATCCTTTTGAATTCTAAAGCTCATGTTCCCTGTATTCCCTGTTAATTCCCGGTAGAAGTCTACATACAATTCACTTAATCTAGCTAGATCACTGTTTCAAATCTATGTTCAGACATGCCAAGCAATACATATTACTCCGGTTGTAATTATAAGTAGTGGTTATTGAAGACCTTTACTAGTTAAATGTCATGTCTGCACAAACCTTGATAATATCTAATAGGCTTCCATACGGCTTAATCCTAGTAGTTGTTAGAAATTGTTAATTTATCAAATCCGAATCAATATTTCAACTGTTCATATCAAGTTATATTATCGGAAAGATACCAGCTTTGTAGTACATTTAGAATTTAGGTCTCGTACGTTGAGTAGGATTCATAATGCAAACATGGAAGCGACATGAAATTGGTGGAGCACTTTATCAGGGGAATTTATATAACACAACATTAATTTACTGACATCATTATTTTGCTTTACTGACAACATTATTTTACTTTACTGACAAAGAATATAACTATGGAAAATACTGAAAATAAGAATAATTTCAGAATTTCCGATAATTTTACCGTGTTGAAGATGCAATTCCATTAAAAAAAAAAAAAAAAAAACAGAAATAAAAATGAAGACAAAAAATTTTTTCAGCATGTATAAAAATAAGTAGTTACATATTTAAACGTAATTTTTAAGTCTGCATTTAAATTTTAATCAATTTCAGAAATTTTCAATAAAGGAAATTTTAAACGGTTGTACTACAAAATATGAAAGTCGACATTCCTCCATGAATGAGTATAATGAGGAAATTCTTTGTTGTAAATATATTAAAAATGTTCATTTGGAGAGTTTTAAAAAATCAAATAATTTAAAACTAAACTCATATATATTTTTTTTAAAATCAAAACATCTAAAAACATACGCACGTGCTTTATTTGCTGTTTAAGTTCTAAAAGCTGCTTAATGTTATAAAAAGAGTATAAAACATTAAAGAAGCCAAATATCCCATGTTTTAATTAACTGAGAATTACTAAAACTATTTGTCGATTCTTAAGCAGAAAATAATAATTGTAAAATAATTTACAATTTATCAAAGTGTTATGTAAATTCTTCATTTGTATTATGAAATTTCTTCCTGCAACTAAAATATAATTTATTTTATGTTATTCTATTTGTAAATATTTCTTGTAATAGGTAAATGATTTAATTGTGATTCAATAGTAATTTTTTGTTTGATGCATATAATAATCCACCAAATTTCATAAGTTAGGATTTTGACAACATTCTTATCCTGTTATACAGCTATTATTTGAATTATGCGAAACTTGTAGATCTTTACGACAACCAAATAAATTGTTTAATTTAATTTTAAACGCATTTTTTCTATGAGAGATTTAATGTCATAATAGATTACATTAATTGTTCGTCTCAATAAACAGTTGTAATTGAGGTCGCAGAATAAATTACAGTCCTTTATTTGAACTAAATATATTTAAATATTTAGGCCAGACAAAAACCAATACCTTTACAACATATGAAATAATTATTTTATTACAAATTCCATATAGCTGAAATATACTTTCAAATTTACAAAATTATCTGCTCTAATAAATGAAGCTGATTCAATTTATTCCATATATATTTAATTCTTTTTATTGCTTACTTATACCTAAGTCACAAAGCTAAAAATTAAAAAAATAATAATAAATTATAATTATTAAAGCTTTGCAAATGTAAATAAATTACTTTTAGATGAACGTAGTCTTTTTAAATAATCGCTCCATGCATCTTTTGTATTGCGAGAAAAATATCGGAATTAGAAATCTCAAATAAAATTCGGTTTCACATGTCTTAATTTTAAAAATAAGAGTTACTTAAACTAGAAATTGTAAAAATCCTTCTATGAAATAGCTATATATACAATCCAAAGCTTACAAATAAGACAATATAAAATTATAGTGTTATCTCCTGTAAACAATTTGTTTGAAAATACGATTATTTAAAAGCAACATTATCGATATATATTAAAAGACACTGATCTGCTTTGATGAAAAAACACAAATTTAACAGACTGTAATGAAGTTTCAATCCTAATATATCCTCAAAGTCCTCCAAAATCCTAGCGGTAAAACAAGTTAATGGACCCAATGACTGCTGTCGTTGCTATAATTACTGAAAGCCCGAAAGGCAGTTTAGATCAAAGCGTTAGAGTATTGCGTTTGAATTATATGGCGTGTAGCCATCATTTTAATGGTAACCATGGCATTTTCTGTTAACATCAAAGGCATCCTGCGACAATTTTACGAAATATGTTGAAATCATTTATTTTTAATAAGTTTCGTAAATTTAAGAAACATCCATTAAATGTTTTCTGAAAATGTTTAATTCATTTATTTGTTGCTTCCAGCTAAATATTTCCAGTTCGTAATTATCCGCAAATCTGCTTTCTGAGGAATATTCATATTAATTATCGTTTAATGCTTGGATGGTGAAATCAAGTTGATTATTAATAAATAGACGTTTATCAACTTCATAGGATTTGTTGGTCAAAGAAAATTCATTAAATGAGACAGTTTGCTTTTCTAATTTTTAGATTTACAATTTGAATTAGATGGATAAATCTCTAAAGAATGTAACATAATTAAGTATAAAGTTTTAATTAGGTTTGAAAAATCTCTAGTTTCATATTATTCTGTAAAAATGATACTTCAGGGAATTAAGCTCATTAAGAAGTTTATATAAAATAATTTAATTGATATGTTTTTATTTACTCCTCAAGCATGATCTTCTCTCTCGAGAATAAAATGCTCAGCTTTCAAATGTTTTTGATGTCTCAGTACGCTAATTAAATTTTTGCTGTCGTCTAGACAGCATAAGTTATTATAATTTAATTTCGAATTTTCGAATACGCATAAGCATCGTGCTTAGCTTGCTAAAATCTCACGAGCCTTATGTTTTATATAATACCTTCAACTTCTTATTTGTATACACAATTTATTTTTAAGAATCTTCATTTCAAGCCATTACCCAAATAATCGAAATTATCTTTTTTCTGTATCTTTTGAAATTGCTTGAATATAATTGATTATGTATTATTGAATATTATTTCGTGGTTAAACAATATTGAATGTTGTTTTTAATAATAAGTTTCAGAAAATATTCCATGAAATAGAAGATAACTGATAATTACTGAAATGTTTATGTGTTTAAAAATTATAAAGAGTTAAACACTGTAGAATTGTGAGTTCTGAATTATACAATTTTTTTTTAATATCTAATCTGTAAAGGACCATACTCTTAGTAAAACTTGTATATAGATGTTTATATATTATAATATTGTTAAAATTAAAATAATCACATTTTCACTTATAGGACCGCAGTTCGGGTAGGGCATGATAATTACAACTTCTCTGTACCTGAGATAATGCCCAAAACAGCATATGTAATTTTTTTATATACGTGTAAAAAGTATTCCTGTTCCGCTTTGGATTTACAGAATAATTCTGAACATTTATTTCTTCATTAATGTCTTAAAGCAAAAGATTTTACAATTTTCAAGCAAAGATTAAAACTTTGCATTTTTTTTTTTTTTTTGAATATAAATAGTCCAATAATTCCCCACACGCCTTTTTTGCTATAAAAACCAGACACCAGCGGTCTAGTAATAATATTTGGAACTGGGGTTGCAGGCTCGAGACTCGGTTCCAGAGAAAAACAGTCAAGTAAGCAGAGTTGATGCATTTTAAATCTATCGGGGTCAAATGTCTTCCAGCTGGTGTAGCGCGAAAGTTTGGTGAGAAGGGCTCCAGATCAGCTATCATTCTCGTTATCTGCCTGCTGTTCAAAATTACAAGATCCGCCCAAAGTATCCGTAATACTGCTATGCGATGTCACATTATAACTAAACTATAGCAACCAACTGCCTATTTTAATGTTTTCACTTTCTCGTTTACCAGTATTGTAATCGTCAAATAAATCGAACTCAAGATTTTGGTGAATCTTCACGGTTTGTACCTCGATGAGCTCCACTTTTTTGGAATATGTCTATCCGTCTATAACTTAGGGCTCAGAAATGATAACTTAGAAACACAATGAGCTAGATGGATAAAATTTGGTTCATTGCCTTTACGTCAAATTTAAAGATATCTGTCAAATTTGAGCAAAATTTATTCAGAGGAAGTCTGGCCACTCGAATAAGTTAATACGTTAAATACAAAATATATAATATAAGTTACTACGATAAATACAATATAAGTTAATACGATAAATACAATATAAGTTAATACGATAAATACAATGTAAGTTAATACGATAAATACAAAACCAAGAGAGATAGATGGATAAAATTTAGTACGCAGTTTAACATCTATATTGTAGACACTTATCAAATGTTGAGCCAAATCCAACAATGGTTGAACGTCAACACATCTGCACTTTTGAAAGCATTTAAATGCGATAGCTCAAAAATACGACATATATTTATTTAAAATTTGGTATGCGATTTTATGACTACATTTGTAGTTCTATGGCAAATTTTGATTTGAATAGATTGAGAAAAAAGTGACAGAAACGTAAATTCGATTTTCGGATTCGCATTTGTCAAATATCACGAGATAGATTTTTTTTAAAAAAATGTTAAATTCACGCAAAAGTTAATAGTTCTTATCTATCGCATGCCAATGCCATTCAAGGTTATCTTTGCTCTACACAAGGGTCAAAATGCTTTTTTGCGGGGGGGGGGATAATGTTTTTATTAGAGCTTAAGCGAAAAAGTTTTAGGAAAACCACTCCAGCTGGTTTTATGGAGATATTATAGAAAATGTATGATAGGAATAAATTGCGGCGTCTTGGCATAAGAGTAGCGCGTCTTCCCCGTGGCCTGGACGTCCTGGGTTCGAGTCCCGGCTCGGGCGTGGTTGTTTTTCGTCTGTTCTATTTGAGAGATGTGTGAATGTGCCCACCTGTAAAAAGGGGCTGTGCAAGCGAATGTGATGCATGATAAGCAAAATCATACCCTTGGTCCCAATTGGCGTTACTAAAACAAGAAACGCTCCGTTGGCTTAAAATCACTGACTTCGTCAGCGAGCTTTTCCATGGCAAGTGCCATTATAAACAACAACAGAAATAAATTAGATGATGTGAAGTTATGAAATAATATTTTCTTTAATTTAATCCTTTCCTTAAAATTGAAACGTTCAAGTTAGAAAGATGTATCTGTTTGTCTGTTCTAGTTTAGAATTTAATTTCTCATACATTTGCAGTTTAATGATTTTTTAATAGACATATTATATCACCAAATGAAAATGGAAATTTATTGGCAAATTTAAAACTAAAATAAAACTAAAAAAAATCTGAATTAAAGATTATTTAATTTAAATATACATATTTCCTCAACTATTCAAAGAATTTATTTTGGATTTAAATACCAAGTTTCATATGCATATTGACACTCTCCTTAATTTTCGAATAATCTGAGTGCTAATTCTCGATATTACAGGTAGTAAACAAGCTGATATATTAGGGATTTCTTTTCATAAAACTTTATATACTTCCAAATACACGTTTTTATGTGTCCAAATGTGATTGTAAATATTGCCTACATCAAATAAAATCATAGTTAAAAGTAGTAAATCGTTATCAGTTTATGTAAAACGGGGTGAACCAAAATAATTTTCTTCTTCGTGAATTTCTACTCAGTCTCCTAAATGCCCTCATGACTAAATTTTCATTGTTAAATGTCAATTCAAGTATAATTCTCACAGGATCTAAGCTCAAGGATAGTTTTATCAGTCTTTTTGAAAAAATGTGTAAATCCGAAAGTGTCCGAATACTTATAATTATATGCAATATATTGTAAATCAGAAATTTCAAATTTTTCTGTTAGCTATGAAATGACATTTAAATAAATATCAATAAAACTAATGCATGCACTGATGATTCCTTCACCAATAAAAACTTCTAAAAGCACGGTATATCTAATATCACACAATTGATCTTCACGAGAAAATAGTTTATCATTTACGGCCTGAAATATTCATCGCTTATGAATACTAAACGAAACCAATCCCTTCGCCTCGTTTAAATAATGGACATAGTTTATAACTATGGATAGAAAAATCAATGATATGAAAGATATATTCCTCTCTCTTTTTTCCCCTTTCAGGAACTCCCCTAGTGCTTAATGGACTGTAAATTCAATCAAAGATAATAAATTGTTCTTCGTTCCTTCCGAAGCACTCTGGAATACTTTAAAACTAGTGACCTGAAAAACACTTTGAAGAAAAGGACATCACTTCCGACCAGTCGGGAAAATAAACAACTCATCAGTAAATGCTCGACGTAACAGTATCGCAAATACTAGAGCGTAATCAGTGATTTAGAAAAGATTTACCCTCATTAAAATGCATCGGAGCGTTAGATTTCTAGAATTTCGCTGACACTTTCCGCTTGAGAAAAGTTAGCCTGCCACCCGGAGCGCCAGAGCAGATGGCTAATTATTTTAATGTCGTGAAAGATATGAGCTTCCAATGAATTAATTATAGGAAGATGGAGAAAATCCTTTAGGGCGACTTCAGCTCTGGAAATAAATTCGGTCTGTCCACTTGTAAGAGAAATTTGACAGCTAAGCTCTCGACAGTAATGATGGCTTAGCTTAAATAGAAATTAATTCGTATAGTATTTAGAGATTATATCAAAATCCACAAATTTATAACTAAGCTTTAATATAGATCGTATTTAGAACTTTGTTGGTAAAGTAAACTATTAAATGTTTGAATAACATTTTGAGAGATAAATAATATTGTATATGTTACGGATAAAGAATATAAACCAAATAATGTGGAGATTTATTTAAGAAATCTGTAGATTAACTAGGCCTATCAGTTAAAGTTTCTCATTACCTGAATAATCTTCATATTATTCAGATAATCTGCGCATTATCTAATAGATGTCCGTTAATGTGAATGTAAGATATATATAAGATAATAATATAAGATATTATTCCTATTAATTCATATAATAATCAGTAGATTATTAATAAAATATGTAGAAATTTTTAGAACGTATTGTTACTTAATTTCTGATTGATTAAATGTAATAATAAGCAGGTTATTAGTAAAAAATATTGAGAATTGATAAAATGCAATGCAATTAATTTATTTATTGCATATCGAAAGAATCATACAGATAGAATCAATGAATAAACTGAATAGTTTATAGCATCAATCAATGAAAAAATACAAGTAAAAAGAATTTGACAGTTTATTTATTTTAGAAAATGAATAAAAGGCAGGAAAGGAATTGTCTCTCTAAGATTATATAGAGAAAAAAACTTTTGGATTTAAACGGTATGAAATGTATTAATGTGCAGATTGCTAACTTAAAGCGCTGAAGGCCCAAACTGTAGATGGATTCAAATTTTAATGGAATGTATTAATACATTAGCTAAGTAATTGCTCATTAGCGGTTTTTGGATTTATCAGTAACGTCAATATTATAATGAAATTATATAGTAAGTCTCCATAAATTTTGGATTATAACCCCAAGATGGGGTTGATATTAGAGTCAAGTAGTTTCTAGGGCTGCTAAAAGAAATATTACGGTTCAGTAAATTCTATTATGTTTCATTCCTCGAGATTTTTCAACATTTAGAATAGCAAGTTAGTACCATTGACCTAACTAGTTAAGTAAATAATACTAACTAGTGAAAATTAATAGCTATTTAAAAATTAATAGTTATTCTAATGTGTAGTTATTTTATATATTTTAATGATTCTTTTAAAGTTATTTATCAGAGAAGTAAATTAAGGAAAATCAATAAAGTCTGTTGAATAACTAATTAAATGGAATATTTTTTGTCTGCCGCTATAGAATCCCGTTTGTGTGTGTGTGTGTGTGTGTGTGTGTGTGTGTGTGTGTGTGTGTGTGTGTGTGTGTGTGTGTGTGTGTGTGTGTGTGTGTGTGTGTGTGTGTGTGTGTGTGTGTGTGTGTGTGTGTGTGTGTGTGTGTGTTTCTTCCACTTTTCTCTCATGTTTTATACTTGTAGTCCAGGCAAATTTGGAGGAAAATGAGGTCAAGAAACATTTTTGCTTTTCGTAAAAGGATCGCGAGAGAAAGAAGACTAAGAAAGCCTGAATAGATAGCAATAATCTCAAAAGAAGCCGCTTCATAAAAAAAAACAAGACATTATGAGGCTTTATCTTTATTTTTTTGTCTTTTTCAGAAGGAAAAAGATAAAATATCTTCACGGAATGGATAAAGTATTTTGTTGTTGATTTCGTTCATATTAAAATTTTCTTTACTTCAGGACGCATTTCACTTGCAATTAATTATCTTTTAAAGTTATAAAAAAAGCAATTTTTTGCTGACTTTTTCACAGTTACTTTCATTATTCAAAATTAGAATGGGCTAAATCATAAGTCTTAGAACTAATTCTTCGTTCATGATTGTGGCAATACCGAAAGGATTTTCTAGCAGTACCTGCTATATTTAACTATATTGAAACCATTATTATATTTTGAAGAAGCGTGAAAAAGAAAAGAAATTACAAGAAACTATTTTTGCTCTATCATTATTTAATGAATTTTAATATTTTCAAAATTGTACTGCTGTCTTTCAATAATATTTATTTATTAATCTTTTGTTGTATTGGTTCTATTGTTGTACCCATCATTTAGAACAAAGAACGTTATGCAGTTCTATATCGGAACGAATTATATCAGTTTACCAGAATTATCATGTTAAACAGAAAGTCTAAGTATTTCTCATACAAAAAAATTAAACTTCTTTTCATTTTCAGTTTTTTCTTTCAAAGGCTAAGACGGCTAACTGTTGCTTGTGAAATTCTCTTTGAAGTAAGCATGTTTGCTTAGCTTAAAATCAGTGATCTCAAATAAATTAAAAATTTGCTGTAATGTCTTTGCAAACTTTTAACAATTTCTTTTAGGTGCAATGAGTTGTACTCTTTGCTGACAAGTAGAACATTTGTTACAAAGTATTGCATTTGTTTGCCTTGTAAATTGCCCATTAAATACATTTAAATTTGTTTAAGGCGCCTTTATTTGGAGTTTCGTTCAATATTCTTTGATTCTCACAAGGTTTGTGGATGAAAATAGTTACCTAATTTGCATTGTTAATTTGTTTATTACACCAGCATAATTTGTTTATTACACAATTATCTACGTTTTTCCAGATAAGTATTGATGGGAAACGAAAGGTACTTTCAATTTTCTAATTGATAGAAAGAAAATTTTCAAACTATGAAAAATTCAACTTAAACTTTCAAGTTAATATTCTATAAATTCGTTTTCCAGTTCAATTAACAAATGAAAAATAAATTAAAACCACAGTAAAATCAAATTAATATTGATTATCTAATTAAAATGAATACATAATTCTCGAACAAAATGAAATAAATAATGAAAAAGGACGAAATGTGTAAAAACTCACGCTAAATGTGTAAAAAATGTTCAAAGAATCTTATTTCAGCAAAACATATTTTTCTAAAAAACATGTGAAAGAAAAAATACCTCGGGTGTATGGAAAAAGAAAGATTTAAGAGTAGGGATATTTATGTAAGACACGATGTTTACTTTAAGAAGTTGCTCAAAATAACCAACTCGCATATCAAGACATTGTATGCGCGCCATGCAATAGCTAAATGCGCATGATTTAATACTGTACTGTTCATAAAATGATAACAGCAAGCCGCAGACAACTGCCTCCCTTTCTTTTGTTGCTTTTGCCCAAAGAACGAACATTTACACTTAATAAGATTTTAAAAAATATAGAACAGCTGCATTTTAATTCCATCATATTGATTTATTAACAGGTTGCCAAAAAATTCAGATAAATTTTAGATTTTAAAATATTAGAAAATTTATATGTTGAAGAAATATTACTATTATTTATTTATTAAAATTTACGAATTAAATTAATAAGAAATCTTGATTTATTTGGAAATCGAGATATCAAATTTTGATTTTCCCCTTCTATTTATTTCTACTAAATTCAGTTTCTTAATTTCATTATAAACTTTCGAGACATTTTAATGAATGAAAATATTTTATTAAAATTCAAACACTTGCATCTGTTCCTGAAAAAGAATGTGACAGTAAAGCTTGATTAACTGTTAATGATTATCAATGATTCTTGTCACTTTTTTGGCAATAAATCTAATGCAATTATTTTCAAAAATATAAAAACATTATCTACCGATAATAGAGAGTAATTGGATTTTATTTTTATCTTTTCCGTCTTAAAATTTCACAAGTATTAGGCTCTCACTTGAAGAAAATGAAAAAAAAAAAAAAAAAAAACATTGATATGATTCCTGTTATTATTTGACTTTTTATAATATTATTCAGTAAAACTCATGATAGTGGCAAGATTCTTATCGTACATTTCTAACAAGTTTCTTAATAAATATTCAGCAAATTAAACAAATAACACCAACCAAGCCCTTATTAATATGGATTTACCTTAGCCGTAACCTTATTAATTTGAAATGATTATCACAAATAGATTTCTTAATGAAGCAGGAAAAATATGTAAAAGATTTGCAATCTGATGAGTTTCATTTTTGTAAAATCCTCCCGTTTCATTATAAAGATCTATACCAGTGCAAAATACTGATACTAACTGCTTCGATCCGTTAATATATATTACAATTAGTTATAATTAATAAATAATGCAATTATATCACACAATATAGAAAATATTCAAACATTTTCTGCCCAGGAGTTTAACTTCTGTTTCTGGGAATGTGTAAGCAAGCGATTCATAATGTAAAAGAAGTTTAAATAAAAAAAAAAAAAATTGTTAACAAATCTCATTTGCTCAAATTAAATGAATTTTAGCTGCTCATTTTATTAGTCTATAATAATAACAAAATTTAGAAGGCGAAATTGATAATATAAATGAAGAATTCCTTATTACGTACAGTGAACATAACAAAACTGTTTAAATATAGAAATGTAAATAAGAAATTGAATGTAATAACTGTGGAAAATGTTTTATGAAATATTCTGCCTCCATATCCTTCACTTTAATTTTACTTCCTCCTTAGTTTTGAAAATTTTTATCAAATCTTACTTTATTTTAAACAGCAAATCCTTAGAAACCAAAATGATAAAATGTTTTGCATCATTTCATACCCCATTCATTTTTTAATACATAAAGATGATTATTCTAGTCCTTTATACACCATATTATATAAAAGTATATCTCGAAACAAAAGGGATGGTCATCCCAAAACTTTCTCGCATGCTGTCTAACAGAAGTTTTATACCAGAGAAGGCATTGTATGACAGTGGCGGGCAAGAGTTACGAAATATTAACCAGAGGGTAAATTTAAAATTTTTATTGAATCAATCGTATGATCTTTGGCAAGTGTTTTGGATATTAATCCCTGGCATACGGTTAATAGAATCTAAAAACATGATTTGTTTTTAAACACTTTTCTCCCGAGCGATTGAAATCAAAATTCGACGCAAACCTACAATTGTAGAAATCGCACACAAAATTTGATATATCTAAATTACAGCGTTTTTGAGTTATCGCAATTTACATGTTTCTGAAAGCGCATACCAACAGAAACGGTCAGCCTCTTGTTGAATTCAAAAAATCTGATAAGTGTCCCCTACACTATAGGTGTTAAATCTGTGTACCGACTTTTATTCATCTAACTCACTTTTTTTTGTAGTTATAGTGTTAATTTATATTCCAACAGCCGGACAGAAAGACTTCCATAGAAAGGACATTTGAAAGATCCTTGAAGAATTTAGTATAGACACCAACAAAGATGGAATTGGATTTCTCTTTTATTAATGAAAAGTTTCTCACTCTTGTTTCAGTGTATTCGAGTTAATTAAAATATGTCCTTTCAATGTACTTTTAAAGTTCACTATAATAATGTAAAGGTAAACTGATTTGTTTAGTTTAGTTATATTAACGTCCCGTTGTAAGGTAACACTACTGCTATTTAGGCACGGACCTCGAAATTTTGAACAGCAGTCAGATGATGAGGATGACACCTGAGTAGACACCAACAAAGATGAAATTGGATTTCTTTTTTGTTAATGAAAATTTTCTCTCTCTTGTTTCAGCGTATTAGAATTAATTAAAATAAGTACTTTTACTGTACGTTTAATTTAAAGTTCACTATAATAATGTAAAGGTACACTGAAGTTCATAGAGTAAAGTGAAATATAGCTACCTAAATCTCGATATCAAACCCACAAATATGACCGAATTATGAAAAAAAAACATTAGAAATATATTATTAGCATATTATGGAATGGAAATTATTTGATCTATACTTTGAATTAATTTCATCATATAATTGTATAGCTCATTCATTATTGAACTGTTAGCAAGAAAAAACATGTTAACTTCTCTTTTAAAAAATCGATTCTTTTCGTTGGTTTCCAATCCTTTCTTCGCAACTTTATGCCTCTGCTGTTTAATTTGAAGCACATGAAATGCATTTTTAAGATAACATTTTTTAATGAAGAAAAAAAAATTAATTATTTTTGTAGTATTTATTTTTATGCAAGCATAATAAAGGTTCAAAAGTTTAATTTTCACTAGAATAATTTTTAAAGAAATTTCGACCAATGTACGCAATTAAAAATAAAGGTAAAAAAAATAAAATTATATAAAAGTTCCTAATAAATAGGCTTTTATTAGTATGCCAAAAAATACAAAATAAAACCGGAGGCTAATCCCGTCAAAGGTTTAATTTATGTCATAAACATTCAAACTATTTGAATTTTAATCGTATTTATGATATATTTTAATTTTAAATAAGTGCTTGGAATTTTTTTTATTTATTATGTTCATTGTGACTTAATTTATTCGCTTCATTGCTTAGGAATTTATTCATTATGGCTTAATTGTTTTCGCCGCCAAAAGATTTTTATGATTTTTGCACCGACCGTCAGATCCCTCCTTCATTAAAAAAATTATTTTTCATGTTTTAGTGCATTAATAAAAGATTGCTTTAAAAATTTGTATTATTATCTTTTACTTTTTTAAAATTTAATATATTTTATTTTCACTAAGTATAATTATTATGCAATCAGTTTTTTTTTGCAGATTCATTATTAGATTATGTCTTTTTCCATTAAATCAAAGCTAAATTAAAATAAGCTGTTTAATTCAAAATTTAACTCTGAAAATATTAAAATATTAATTATTTTTTCTTCATCAGTGCACAACGTACAGAGCTTCCGAACTCTAGCATATCAAAAAATGAATAAAAATCTATTACGAAATTTTAGCTTTTACAAATGATAAATTTACAAACATGAAGCAACTCAAATTAAATGAAAGAGAGTAAAAATTAAGCATTTGGGGAATTTAAAAATAACTATTAAGTTTTAGCAATGGATATGTAGGACCTTGTTTTATAACTTTATTTATATTCATATATTTATTAAAGTTCGAAATCTCCTATTTGTTTAAGAGCAAGGTAGAGTAGAGTTTTCTTATACAATACAAAATGCCATTCCTATAAATTTTATTTTTCCGTCTTCGGCATATCGTAATCAATACTAAATAAATGCTAAACATTTTTTTTTTTAAATCCTTGTATATATATTATTTCAATCTCCTGCTAGGTGTTGTTCTGAAGCTAACCAACAGATGCACAGAAGAGTTTAGACCATTAGCAGAAAGAACTCGTTAGTTCGTGATGTTTTAGCCTGAAGGTTTTTTTTATAGCTGTGGCTTACTTAGTGTCCCTCCGGACACTGTCACCAAGGTGCCATAAAACGCAACTTTTCGATCAGGACATCCCTTTTAAAGTTGAGTAGGTTGCTGCACGTAGATCTTAAGAGTCATTAAACCTGTGTTCTTAGTAGGATAGCAATGATTGACCACCTGTTCGGTAAATAACGTTACAACCTGTAGAAGTTTTTTCTCCCTCCTCTTCTGCTAATGGAGAATTCTCTTCCATTAGGTTTTATTTGCTTACTTTTTATAATGCGCGGCTCTCTCTTAGTGATTGACACGCGACATATACTTTGTTTCCCAATTTAATTTTCACTCAATATTTCATTTTTTCCAGGCGGTAACAATTATAAACTCAATGTTGCTTAGTGAAGAAAACATTACAAATTCTCAATGATTCGTAGATATTAGTATTTAACGATTTTGGTTGAATCTGACTATAACTTAAAGTAAGCACGACCTTGCTATATTATTAACGTCACTACATTGGTCCATGAATAATAATCTAATTAAAAAGCTCATAGCTTCATATAATTCAGATGGAATCTTTATTCGAGAACGTTGTGCAAAATAGCGATTTAGTTTAGTGAGAATGACCATTTTGAGTGGCAAAAATCTCTAAAATACTCACAAATAAATCGTCATACCGTAATAAATCACAGATTTCCTTTATTACTTTGAAGTTATTTTTTATTGCTTTGAGAGTACCAAAATTATTGCAAAAAATAGATCAGCTGGCGGGTTTATTAACTTACAAGAAGAAAATATAATAAAATAAAGTTTAGCATTTGAAATTGGGAATATATAACTAATATTCTTCTAAATCTAAGGCCACCGAGCAAAAGCTGTCATTTATTGAGAATAATACGGACAACTGCTTTCTTTCAATAGCATCGTCCCATGTAAAAATGTAATTGCCAAGACATGTGCACCTGGTCGTGCACATGTGCATGTCGAACCTGGTGTGCCCAGAACATAGGGAAGACGCGTTACCCCTATGCCAGGAAGCCTGCAATTATTTAATAAGATAAATAATTATTTATTAAGAAAATTTGAAACTTGTACGTTCAAGGGCTCATGTAAAAAACATTCCATGTAAAAGAGACTATAGAAAAACGTTTGTAATACGCTCTGCAAACTGACATCAATCTTTAAGTTTTAGATTTTGTGAGCTCCGAAAATTAAGTAATTAAAAGCATTCATAAAAATGAAAACAATACATTGAATAAAATATGTTTGCCCAAGAAATATATTTAATTGTTAAAATCTATAAATAGACAAAAAATATATAGTTCAAATCTATAAAAATTTTGAACCAGACTGATACAAAATAATGTCTCTGAACGTCATTTGGAACATGTTTCACCTTCAGTGAAGCTAGCAAATTTCTACAGAAAATATTACCCATTAATGAAGTACATTATGCAGTCAAATGCTGATCTTCCCTCGTCAGAAGGGCTGTTTCAAATTGATGAAGCAATTTAATGATCCTAATTTGTTATGCAACATGTTTCTGATTAATGGATTTCGTAACATTAAAGACAGGAATAATTGTTATGAAGTGAGTAATGATCCTAGAGTTGGTATTACAGCATGAAATAAAATAAAAAATAGTCGTCAATTTGCCTCTTTTATTAATGCCGAAAAGAGCCATCAGAAAATTTTAGGTCAAATATCAGTTTAACATTAGAAACAAAGGATAGAGCTATTAAAAAAAGAATGCAATATGGAATTTTACACGATTATTTCAATACAGAAAAAATATAATGCATCCCTAATTTATCTCAAATTTCGCCTTTATATTTTTTACATAATTTTTGATGGTAGGATTAAATGAATGTAATAATTACAATGTTTTTCTTTTATATTTTAGTGCCAGTATTTATTGCGCAAAATAAATTCCTATAATAAGCAATAAAACAAAATCTCTCAAAGACCGAAAGATAAGTTCTAACAGGGGAAGTCGTTTGATTTTAAGAAAACGGGACAAAGCGTAATAATGAGATACCATCCTAATCGTTTATATACTACTGAGCCCCTGCAACAGGAGAATAAAAAGTTATGAGTTTTATTCATTAATAGGGGAAGAATTATAAATAAAACATAAAAAATGTAAAAAATAAGCATAAAAATATCAAATAATGTGCATCTTCATTTCGTCTCTATAAGAAAACAAAATAAAAATGATGATATATTTTCTTTGAAAAATCATAATCTGTAGTTCTCGTTTCTTTCGATTTTAAAAAAGGCCAAAAAAGAGCAACAATATTGAAATGGTATCCTAATCATATTAAGCCCAATCATATTGGCACCTTCTCATATGAGCCCTAACATATAGGCACCTACTCATATTGAGCATCTACAAAGAAGCTCTCTGCATCAATAAGATAAAATTACAAGGCATTTATTCATTAATTGGGTCAGAATTATGAATAATATGTAAAAGTAAAAAGTAATAAATAAAGCCTTTATTTCTTCACTACTGTAAGATGAAATAAAAAGAATGATTTATTTTTCATGAAGAACCGTATGATGAGATATGCATTTGAAGCAACTCTACCTAGAATGACAAATTTCTGTCACAAAATCCTTTAATAATAAAATTTTCAAAGATTTTTTTTAACTTCGTTAAATTGTCATGGGCATCCTCAGAAAACGTTCATAAAATCTATTTAACCATTACAGAAAATAGTAAATCTTATGTAAGAATTTAAATTATTTAATTACTTCTCGAAGATATTAAACATTGCGAAAATTAATGCTAAATTACTAAATCTAATATCTATATCGCTGTAAACGAAAAATTTGGTTAAAGGTCAGCAGAAGCTACACGAAGAATAAATTTGATAATTAAAACTCAAAGAAGTTTTATCGGGGAATGCGATAATTAACTTGAATAAAAAAATTGCAAATTTTTTTTTTTTTTAAATTAAGAAAAACAAATTATGCAAGAGAATAAGAAGAATAAAAATGTAGAAGAATAGAATAAGAATTGGAAGAAAGAAAAATAATTTCATAAGAATAAAGATAAATGCGTTTCTGCTTCTTTTTTTTACGTATTTGTATGCGTACAATCATTAGCGAACACAAGTATCAGAATTAGATTAGCATTTTTAAATTGTTTCTTTTATTCTAGAACATATTTTAATCTCAATAATTTTTTATTCATTTTTTTCCATTTCTTCAATAATTGCCTCTTTTGTTTACATAAGGATTCAAGTAAAGCTTTTGTTTAAATTACATTTTAATAACTGTCTTCTCAAAAAGATAAATAAAAAGACGAATTCCAAAACGCTTTCATGTAACAAGAGAAAAATGCGAGTCTATTTTTTATGAAAAATAATGACTAGCAATTGTAACATGATTTGTTGCTGAAATTTTATCAGCAAATTAATTGTTTTTAGGTTTAAGTAAAGATAAAAATATAAGAATGGTTTCTTATCAATTTCTTCTTAGATTAGTTAAGATTTTTTTTTTTTTGTATATCTTTAACCATCTGTTGTTTTCAAAGCATCAGATGATGTTAAGTAAATATAAGTTGCACTAATATTTAGCCAACCTGTTTATTTTCATGTTAACAGAGTGGACCGATTAGCTTTTCAAAAAAAAATGTTTTATTATTTTGTTCAAACTACTCCAAACACAGGGTAAAATAGGTGCAAGTTATTTATTTTCATGGATTTATTAATCAAGTTTATACTATAGTGTTTACGTTAAGTATGTTAAAGCATTTTTTTTCCTAGATAAAAAAAATGAAAATGAAAGACAAATCTCGTCAAATTGCTGGGTGTTGAGTGAGGCATGTTGAACAAAAAAAAACCGAATGCTGAAGAAAATGGGCCATGTTTCATGTATTTGGAATTGGAGTACAAAAGATGTCTTTCCAGATAAATGGAATTTTATTTTAAATTGTGATGAATTAAATTTTGATCCCTATTAATCTTTATATTATTTATGAAAAGTGTTCCATCTGTGAGGTGTGTGAATGTGCCCCCTTGTAAAAAGGGGTTGTGCAAGCGAATGTGTGTTTTTCATCTTCATGTGAGCTTGAAGTCAGACTTCTGCCCTCGGGTGCTCAGAGGTTTTTAACCTTAGAAGCTACTGCACCCCCTTTCCGTGGTAACGCGGACACGACATCATCAGCATCATCATTATTTAGGAAATGGCGTTATATATATATTTGTTGAGAGTGGCAAAATATATTTGAATGTTGAATTTAGCCATTGTTTCATATCGAACGATTTGATTTCTAAACATTAATAGTTAATAGTTCAAATTTTAATGAAAATGCCATTTACTTGAATTCTAAAAGAAAAATAAATTTATAAATAATATTTCAAAGCCATCGTAAGTCAATTCATTGAACTAGTGCTCCTAGTGAAGATTTTGAAAACCTTAATTAGCGTTCCTAGTAGATATTTTAAACAATTTTTAGTGTCTCATGAAAAATGTCCATTTTCTATACTTACATGGTTTTGAAACCGAGCCGATGATATATAGCTTTGTATGTAAATTAATAACTACTATATGCAACAGATGTAATTCCTTATTATATCACACTATCATTTATTCACAAATTTTGTTTTTGGACTTGAATTGAAAATTTTGAAAATAGGTTCTTATAAATATTGCAGTTCAGAATAACCACACTGACTACTCCGCTCCTCCTAATCAAGGCTTTCGGATTGAATCTAATTGACCGGACCACCTAGACAGCAGTACTGGTGGAAACTAAGATTAAGTCCTCAGAGCCATCACCGGCCACGGTACAACCCTTCCTGTGAGAATCACGTCCCGTCATCGACAGGAGGTAACCGACTCCTATCATTTATGTACCTACTAAGCTGGAGAAAACCTACCATCATATCGGAAGCTTCTCATCCTTATTTATGCGGTGCCCACGGTGGGAGTTACAGTTCAGAATAAGAAGAACAACTCGTTTTAATATTGTTTTAATATTGCGCTAATCAAATTATGTTTTGTAGTGTTGTTTTATTTTCTATTTTTATTTTTATTTTCAGCTTTTGCATAAATAGCTGTTTTTGCCTTTAAAATATATATTTACAAGAGTGCCTCAAATATCTGCACTTATTTTTCGTAGTAATTTTTCTTCTATTTGAATCCTTTATATCTGCTGCTTGTGTTTTGATAAATGCTCTTATAAATATTGAGTTACTGATATAATCTAAAAAAAAACTTTTAAAATATTGTGATACAACGCATTAAAAAGGGAATTTATTTGAAAATTAACAAATTCGGAATATATTGGCAATATTTAATTTTCTCTTAACAATCTGAAAGTACAGAACTTATTACATTTGTATCATAGCATCTCTCGTGTTCAAAGATTAACTCTTGAAATCCAGAAATCCACCAACTTTCTACTAAAAAAAGAAAAACAAAATGGAAAGCTGAGCAATTTTATCGTCTTTCACGAGAGTAAAAAAAAAAAAGGAAATCTTCTTTTGTGAGAGTGTGAAAAAAAGAGACCGTCATTTGTCTAGTTTTGGGTAAACACGATAGCGATACCTTGGAGTGAGGAATCTGCACTATTTTTATTTTTTAAATATGCAAGTAAAAAACCCCAGATCCGCATATGTGCGCTATAAAAAAAAAATCTTTTAAAATTCCATTTTTGTTATCATACCTCTGGCTTTTATCTTTTCTGAACATTTCATTGTTTTAACAATAATTTCTCCAAACCATATTTAGCAGATGAGAAATTTTAATTTTTTTTATTAGATCAAAGATGAAGAACACTTTTTTTCTCTCTTACTTATCTGTTTAAACATTAGGCAAAAAACAATAATCACAAAAGGAAATTAAATGCTATTTAAGATATTTTGAAAAAGTAGTTAATCAGGGAATATTAAAAAATAAAAGTGATAATCACAAAAATATTGTTTCCAGTAAGATGATTTGAGAAATAATTAACTTGAGAATATAATTTTCTAATGAGTTGCTATTTGAGTTTGATTCAAATTTAAAAAATACGATTTTAAGATCTTTTCAAAAATGTTAAGTACTGCAATGAATGAAATATATCCTGTTTTCTTGGAAATATCCTTATAATTCTTTCCTGAATCAATGGAAGATCTCAAATCCCAAAGACAGTCAAACGTGTGGAAGAATCAGTGCACGCTAGATATTCTGAATCGGAAGCTTACACATGGAGGAAAGAGTTCAGATGGCGTGTAATATAATCCCCATTAAAAATTACAAAATGCAACTCTGCTGGCCATCGTTTCACTTCTGAATAGTCATTTAACTGTATGTCTGATTTCAGTTATTTTACTTCAATTCAATAGTTCAAACAGATTATTTTTATATATATTATTTTCTTTTAAAATCATTCGTATCGTTTACAAATAAAGCGAATTTTGAAAGAACAGGAGCTCTTAAATTGATTATTTAATTAATTCTGTAATGTCTTACAAAAAGTATTTAAAAAAAATAGCTCCTCATGAATTACCAGAGACATGCAGACAATGTAATTGGAAGCTCCTAAATTTTTTATGTGATTGCTTTCCCAATACGAAGATAATACACAAATTTTTTCTTTCTTTTTATATTACTAATATTTAACTATATAGTAGAATAATCGAATAGTTTTTCTATTTGGTAAATTAGTTTTGATTAACTTAACAACTAAAGTGTTCAATTATTTACTTGCTTCATTTTCTGTTTGAAAAAAAGGAAGATTAGCAAAAAAAAAAAAAAAATTATTATAGAATAAGAAGTTTGTGAATAAGTAAATTAAATAATTTTAATTCAAAAATTAAGAAGTAAAATGATTTTTAAAAATTTTATGCGGTTCTTTTCAATCTTTTATATAATTTCACAAAAATATTTTTAAATTAAAAATCGTGCTGTATAAGTTTAATAAAGGACAATTGATATATAATTAAATATTAGGCTAATTTTGACACCATACCAAAAATACAACTGTTAATAAAAAAACAAAGAATATTTTTAAAGTATTCTGCTGCTATTGCATAATATAGGAAATAAATTTTTTCATCAAAAATATGGGCGAGGTACTGTTAGAAATAAGCTAAATAATTTTAATTCGAGCCATGTCTACAATACATTTTCAGATTTCTATTAATCGTTAAATATTTTCTTTGG
Source organism: Argiope bruennichi (assembly GCF_947563725.1). Lineage (NCBI taxonomy): Eukaryota > Metazoa > Arthropoda > Arachnida > Araneae > Araneidae > Argiope > Argiope bruennichi. The sequence goes on along the minus strand of NC_079163.1, from coordinate 86,379,018 downwards.
TAAGATGCTCATTATGGTTTTCTTCCCTTATTGTACTATTTTCTATTACCGCTCATATGGAAGGAATATCTAATTAAATTTAATCGATCTGCTGATATTTAAATTCCTAAAATATTAAAACATTATAATATCATCGAGAATAATCAGCTGCATAAATTTCAGAAAATTAGCCAATCATGAAGTGAGGGGAAAATCGATTACAAAACTCCGTCTTTACAAATATTTAACAAGTAAAATTTTTTTTTAAATATGAAAAATTAGAAAATAATATACCTATTCATATATTTCATCAATGGAAAGTTTGATAAAATTGTGCAAACCAACAAAAATCCCATCCAAAACTATTCAGTGTCGAGAGTCCCCAAGTAATGATAGAGTTGAGAAAAGTTGACAGTAGATGCTCAAATGGTAATTCAGATCAGACCTGAAGAATAATGGCACGATCATTATGAAAATGAGAGCAACTCGCATGGGGCCATCATACTAACGACGGGCTGCTTGTGAATGCTAGAAATAATGCGCAAACAATTAGGCTCTTTGCCCATTTCCAGACGGTTGTAGAAGTAACTAAATCACTGCAATCAGCTCATGTGAACTTTAATGATTTCTGTGGCAGAGGAATAGTTAACCTTTCCCAAAATATACAAAATATAATTTATTTAATTATACAAGCAAAGTAACGAGCTCATTTTAACTTCCAAGATTAGCAAGAAATGTATAAGAATTATAGCCTGAAACAGCACTATTTTATTAAAATTTTCATTCAAAAATTGTTTTTTTTTTTTAACCTTTTAAAGGACGATACTCCAATTTGGTGAGATACCACGTAGATTGTAAAAAAAAAAAAAATGAAAATCTATAAAAGGATGTGCTCATAATTAGTTTTGCATTCCTCAGCAGCAATTTAAATATTAATTGTTGATTCATATTTTTAATGCGATGCCTTTTCTTGTCTTCTAATAAAAAAAAGTTTTTAGTTTTTACTTTCTGGTATATGAAGAATATAAAACTGTTCTTGTCAAAAAATGTTTTTGATATTCTATTTGTCTACGAACAGAATTCTGTATCTTGATAGCTAAAAAAATGCTACAAGTTCGATAGTTCAAATCTGCTATAAGATAAATTTTCTGAAAAAATTTTGCAGAAAATCCGTCTACGAAAGGGCTGTATCTCTGTCAAATTATGTGTTCACTCGCTGACCGAACAGGGAAGAATTTTGAAATTTGACTGACGCCTCTTGTAGTGATCACTTTGGATCTTAGTCAAATAGTTCAATTCATCCTAATGATAAATTTAACCAAGGTGGATTAAAAATAATGACAATGAATACAAAGACGACAGAGAAAAACAGATCACGCAATATTATTTGTACATTATTCATTCGTTTTAATTTTAAGAAATCATCACAATGCACATAATTGATAAAACTTAAACTTATTTAACATTTCAAACTTTCTTTTTAAAAAGTTATCAATATTAACATATATTTTTCAATTATCAAGTAATTTGGATAAAACTTTTGTATGAATAATGTACATCAAAATATTCAGCACGCTGTTAAAATGATCTTCTTAACATCTTCTGATTTAGGAATGGTACATTCATTAATTAATCATTTTCTCACATTTAGAGAAGTCACTCCTTCAACACATGTTCCACATCCATATCTTTCCCACATCCCTTTCATTAACGCGTCACAGTTCTATTTTTTCGGACTACAGATTCATTATAATTCTTACATTTCAGCAATCAATTAAACAACAGTTGAGAAATTTTCTACATGCACGCAACCACCTGTTTACTGTGACTAGGAAGCTGATCATACTCTTAGCATATTTTCTTTCAAGATCAACATGCCGTGTTGCTTTTTATTAAATTGACAATTTTCTTTGGTGAGAGTCGTTAGCTCACCGAATGGAAAGAAGCATAACAGTGCAAAGAATAGAGAGAGAGGATTGGTTCAGTGGAGATTACGATCTAGAGAAAATAATTTTTTTTATTGTTGTTCTAGTGTTGTTGTTGCTTTCATCCGATCATGGAAATTGATCCTACGAATGAATTGTTAATCACTAGAACTGTCATATTTTGCGTGTATGTAGTGGCATTCATTTCCTTGCCCAAGACCCAAAAATTTATGTAGGGGAAAAGGGATAACACCTTTGTAAAGAGTACGCAGGTTTGTTTTTTGGTTTCGTTTCGCTGTAACGTACCGTTTACAGCAACACTAGGGCTATTTTGGGACGGACCTCGCAATTTTGAACCGCGGTCAGATGATGAGGACGACACCACACCACACCGAGGGAGGACGTTTGGTCATGACGGATTTAACAACAGACCCCCCTTGCACGACGGTTCTTCGGTGGAATCGGGTCACGAACTTGAAACCCTCCGGTTCCGAAGCCGAGACCTTACCACCAGGCCACCGGGACCCAAAGAGTACGCGGGATACGCGGGAAAAATTTGGGAAAAACACTCCCGCTGTTTTAATTTTTTAAAAAAAGCTCCCACTAGCTTATGTGCTTTGTATTTATACAAAACAACTTCCAAAAAAATGTGTAATACAAATTGTATTACCTCCGGTTTCTCATCTGAAACTTTTACAAAAAAAAAAAAAAAAAAAAAAAAAAATCCATAAAATTGTGTAGTTGGATGCTACTAAGATTTCTAAAGATAGATATCTTTTGTATATTTATCTTCTGTAATTTTCCATGAACAAATAAAATTCTTTTTTTTTAAGAGAAGAATCTTAATCATCATAAAATTAATCAGCAGAAACTATATTTCATTTCCTATTTTATTCATTCAAAAATTAAAAATTCTTATCTCTTTCAACTAGCTGAAAATATCCCGAATGATATTTAAAATCACTTTGAAATATCCCATAAAAATAAATGGAAAAATATCTTTATGAATGAACTAGCAAATATTTAAACGCAAACTTTATTTCTTTAGAATATAGCACTTTAAAAACTATGTGAAATATGATACGTTCCAACAAGAAATTTTCATCATGGCAGAAATAAGAAAATTTTGTGAATTCGTTAAATGCATTTATGTATAATAATACTTCTTAGGGATTATGTTATCATGAATAATTAACGATTTTAGTGTCTGATTAATGTGAATAATTAATATTAATCTATATTAATAACACTAACTGCGGGTATTATTAACAATAACATATTAATCGTCTTTACCGTAATATAGATAATGAACTTTTAATAACATTGAGTCTGTGCTATTTTTATCAAAAAAGTTATAATATATTTCGCTACGATAGCTAATGAGTAGAAAGTTATTAATGTTTAAAAAATATTTATTAACTGCATATATTTAACGAGACCGAAAGTTTCCAAGTTCAGAAGACAGCATTATATTCAAAAGATACCATAATTAGCGAAGAGAAATCTGAAAATTTCCCGTAAAAGATACATTGATTAGAAATTTTTTTTTCAATTAATGTGAGAAATGCAAGTCATTAATAAAAAATAATTCGCTTATTAAAAGAACGGAAGAGGATAAGTAGCTACATTCTACTTTACGTGAAGAATAAGTAAAGTTTCAGTCAGTTAATGTTGCTAATTTCTCGGCAGGTTTTTTCTTAGAATATGTACGAATGGGATTATTTTAAGTAATTTGTGATAATTTAGTAATATTTTGTAATAATTTAGTTATAAATTTTAATAGTATAATGATAAATTTACAACACTCAAAATATTCTAAAATTGTATTTTCTGCAGATATTAAAAATTAATTAAGGAAGTATTATAATATCAGTAAATATTTTATTACTGATATAATAATTAAGAGTTCAACCCACAGGAAAATTAATTCATCAGAAACATATAGGTTTCTGATGAATTTAGAATCTGATTTAGAATCTACTAAGATATATGTAGATAGCTAGAGAGTGGGAATGAACCCCATCACGGATAGTTGAAAGGAATTACGAAATTAGTGTACAATAGCCGGTATGTAACTTTAAAGTGGAAAATTTAACAAAAACAAATTAGCTTTATTATATTTTTTTAAATATGCTTTATTTAATAAAATTGAGTAAAGCTTCAAGATAGTATATTTAAAAAAAACTATGACCGTATGTTTGTGTTTTTTCCTAAATAAAAAAATTATTAGATTCATTAAGGAAACTATAAAAAAAATTATCTCTCAAATTATTAAAAAAAAATTAAAAGACATGTTTTCTCTTATAGTAGTAGCTAATAAGATTTTATGTTCATTCTCCAATTAAGCACAGATCAAGACCTAGGCGAATGAAGAAATCACCATCTCTCTGCTGAATCTGAATTGTGTTTAAAATTCGTAATTGCGATGGATTTTCTAAATTAATGATAAAGTACATTGAATTCACGAAGACATTTGTATAGCTTGAAGCTAAATTTTCCATTCTATTTGTAAAGATTGTCTTTCGAATCAAATATGCATTTAGTTTTCGGTATTCTTGAATAATTTGTCCGGATCCCAGTTATAAGTTTCCGAATATTGTCTTCCGAATATGGAGGATCTCGTGTTCGAAGTCATGAAGATTCTCCATATGTGGAGCCTGGTTTACGGTAAAATCGTCGTTAAGGGAAAATTTTCTAGCATTTGTGTAGGTTGGAAATTTCGAGAGGGAAGATTTTGCTCAAGATTCGTCTTCCTCATCTGATCTATTCAGAGCAGTTTATAAGCGAGATGTTATCAGTTTAAATAAAATAAGTTGGACTGTTTGTTAAGTTAATTCATGCGATATATTAGATTACTACCACGATTTGAAGCAACGTGTGAGCTATGACTTACGTAATATTCAGTCGTCATGAGATGAAAAGAATGACAGCTAGGTTTTGGAGACAAATCCAAACCGAAAACCCCTTCATTGACAAAATTTCCTTGTCACTCTAATAAGACGATGTTCAACAGATGCCTTACTTCTCTTGTAATTATTAATTTACTTATTTTGCTATTATTTTTTGTCTATTCGAAGCGCAGATTATAATCTGCTTGATATCTTGTTCTAAATTTCATTTCCTTAGTTTATTTGAAACCAGTTGAAGATATACCAGCTGTGAGCAGTTATTTTAGTATATTAAGTAAGTAGATGTTTGTGTAATTTTTTATATTTAGAATAATATTATTATGAATGATTTTTTTAACTATAGTTACAAGACAAAAATATTTGAAATCAATATTTTAAGGAATGTACGAATTAATTACAAAGACTCTTTCCCCAGCTGATATAGTATTTATTTCCTGAAGACTTCGGTATCAGTCCTCAATACTATTTAGCTATCGGCTGCGTCTTTTAAATTATTCAAGTTAAATAAGTAGACTAAAAATACTTATACATTTTATGCAACAAAATTTTATTTCCTTAATGTTTTTAATTAATTAAGTATAGATGAACTTGTAAAAGCTGTTAGGTAATTCAACGGAAACTTGAAAACAATTTATTTTCAATGTTTTATTAAATCATTCATTTACAGTATAGTTAAGTTCTTGAGCAAATTTTGCTTTATATAAATTAACACCAGTCGCTTAAAAATTGCATTAACCACACTTTCATGAAAACCATTGTTTTTATATATTCATTGCAGATAAAATAGCTTTTCATTTAAAGACATTACCACTGTGCTGAACAGATAAAATGCAATATATGTTTTTAAGTCAAGATTTATAGTTTTAGCAGTATGAAACATTATTTGATCATTTAATATAAACTAAAATGATATTAATGCAGAAGTTTCAAATAAAGTGATATTGTGTGAGTGAATGGTATGGATGGTATGGTAAAATCAGAAGTTATATGGTGTGAATTAAACATGTGCGATAATATGAATAATGAATAATCAGACTCATTGAGTGTTTTCGAACTAAGCATTGTCAAAAACGAACACTGTCGACGCATTTGCTTCGATATGAGAAATATACGCTACGTTTCCGATTTAAGAAAAAAAAATGCGATTTTGATTCAGAAAATTATACCTTTTGTAAATCGAACGAAAAGATGAAAACTCATCTTACAAATGTCTATGAATTCTGAATGATTCTTAATGGGCCATATTTTCATTTATTTTATTGTAGGTAATAAATTGATAGGCTATTTAAATTTTTTTCAAATTATATATTTAATTTTAATTGCTTTTTTGCTACTTTTTAAATTACAATAACATTTTTATATTAACTACTATTCTCGAAATTATCTTTTTTATGAAAAATAGAACCAACCATTAAGTGCACCCGTGCTGCCATCTGGCGCTTGCATATTATGCTATATTTTTTTCGAAGTGAGCTATTCGAAAAAAAATTCTGACTGGTTTTAGATTACCTGAAATGAAAAAATGATTAATTATTGCTAGGGTGTGGATCGATACAAGCATAACCTAGTAAAGTACATTGCTAAAAATTAACTAGCAACACTTTTTAAAATATTTTATATCACTTTCTAAGATTTTTTATGTTTTGTTTGTTTATCTATATAGTATAAATCTGTATTTGGATCTTCTGTTTCAAATAATAACGTGAAACGTTTTACTATTATTTTTAATAAACTCCTATTTACAATTTCTTGAACTTTAAATTATAAACTAAGTAATACTTTAAATTTCTTTCAGCAATGAAATTAGATTGTAAGATGTCTGGAGGACGGATTACTTGGAGCTTCTCACCTTGATATAAGCTAATAACATGTTAGTGACGAAATTTTTTATATAAATAATGGACAATGAAATCGTAACATTCTAAATCTGTCATATTTTATATGTGAGACTGAAGTAATCTCTGAATAGATCGCACAATAGCAAAATGATGATGCAATTGTATGTTTTTATTGCAAACCTATCAAAATCACATTTCAACACTATTATTTGCTAAATTTAAATTCCCATTGCTGTATTTGAACAAACTGTAATTTCATTGTACATTCATTGAACAATTGTACATTTTCATTGGCCACTACTATGTATTAAACAAAATTTTACGTTAAGTCTTCCTTGTGCAGAATTTCTTTATGTGCTTACGTCAAGCTATAATGTTATTTTCATCCGTTGACCAATCCATCCATCCATGACCAACACTTTATAGTGTACGAATTTATTTAAATAGCTAATTTGTTTCAAAAATATTTAAATTCCAAATTTCCATACTTCGGCCTGTTAGACGATAATTTTAAATTTTCAAAGAAATTGTAATGTATTATTAAAAGAAATGTAAGAATCCGTTGGTTATGTGTCAAAACATTATATTTCTCTCTACATTTTTGTTGTTGTTTATTTCCATAGCTCCTTAAAGTAAATTAACGTTTTTAAATATTTTCGTATTTCAAATATCAATTAAAATTCTTTCAATGCTTTAAAATTTACCTCGGATTTATACAGTAACAATGAATCTGGTCCGATGGAGTTTCTGGTTTAAATAATGTCAAGGAGTTAGGATGAGCTACAAGAAGCTTTTTTTTTAAATCCAGTTAGACACACTCTAAAAAACACTGCTACTCGGAATTAGTAATTAATTTATGGTTTTATTTTTAATTTTTGATCAAGTCTTTGAAGTATAGCAATCGGCTTGAAGTTTTAACTTCAATAGAGTAAGTTACAAGTGATGGTCGGTATCAAAAGTCTCCAATTAACGAAAGTAATTTGTACAAATGCATTAAATTTATTGTGTGCGTTTTAGTAGAAGTTAAGAGAATTGGGCTATTATTGACAATAAAGATAATTAACAGCCATAGAATACAATACCAGATCTCTTAGTCGTCATTTGCTCTCTTAAATGTACAGCTCTACTCTTACATTAATATTCTAAATCGGGCGAATATATATATATATATATTAATCTTACTAATGATTTTCTTAAAATAATTTGTGCAGCACCAATTTTCTTAAAACCTAAAGTTTTCTCCTGGTTTATTTGCTATTGCCCATTGTGCCCAGCGAAATATTTTCTTGCCTCATAATTTATAAGTTAAAACCACCGGAAGAAAAGAGTTTATTTACAATAAACTTCAAAATAAAGCACAAAATTCAATAAAAGGCTGATGGCCTTTTGTAAAAAGAAAACTAAGGATGTGTGGAAGGGAGGAAGAGAAACGAAATAATAACTTGCAACTGAAAGGGATAGAGGAACCCATGCTGTTATTTCTTCTCCGAAAAGTAGAAAGAGTAGCCTTTTCCAATACTATTACCACATTACTTTATGATTTCAAATAAAATTTCTTGTCAAAAATTTGTCTCCAAATCCAATAATGAAACACAGAAGTCTTGCAGTACCTTTCAAAATAATTTTTCTTATAAACAGAGGTTAAATCCAAACAAGTTATGATTGAATCCAATCCAAACTTGCTCATTAAAAAAAAGCGAGAGAGGGGGATTGGGAGGTGAAGAAAATAAAAGCAAACGAGGGAAAAATCACCTGCAAAAATTTTGGCATCAGATATTTCAGATATTAATATGGAACTTTTACTGAATCATAATGCTTGAGGATGGAAAAAAAATGAAGATGGCAGATATGGACATTCTAATTTTTATATTAAGTAAATTTAATTTTCACGTTTTAACTATGCTTATTAATAATTTAACCTTCAAACCTTCTTTTTAATGTCAGTTGTTTTATAATGACTCACTATATTTTGGAATTTATGTCTTGTGTCTTTCAATTTCCTTAAATAACTTGAACTTAATATCCTGAGTTAAAATTTAACAAATCTTTGATTTTTTTTTTCTTTTTTGTTTTTAACATTTCAATAGAATGCCTTACATTGATTTGAATATTTTACAACTTCAATTTAGAAACTCGGTTTCCAAATTGAAGTATGTGGCAAATATGGCCATCTGAAAAGTTTTTTCATTAAACTCCATCAACCAATCAAAGTAGTGATCAGTTGTTCCTTTCTATCCTTCTTGTGTATGAATTTAGCTATGAGATAAAAAAAATAAGTATACATATTGTATGTGTTTTGCACTGATGGAATATGTTTAAAAGATTTAACATTATCCAACCATTAATGAAACTTTGGTTAGATAACGTCGATAAGTGGTCATGTTGTTTTTATACATAAATATTGTGTTCATTATCTTGAAAAGTTTAAAAAATTATTATTCAAAGGAGTATAGATTTTGAAGATTTTTACTCAATGAAATGGTAAGTTATATACAGTCTATTTAAACTGATATTATAATTATAGATAAAAAAATGCTTTGCATCAAGTTTCCCCAAGAATATTTTTCCTTAAATTCATTGAAAAGATTCCTGATACCTAAAATTTTAATTTTATGAGTTTCAAGCTAATCTCAATTTGTTTGAATAGGAAATCATGGAAATTTGGATCTAAGTAACAGAGTGGCAAATCTTTATCTATTATAAAAAAAATTTATTGTACCAAGAGCTTGCCAATAAATAAATGCAAACTCTTAAGGCATAAAATACTATTTACAAGAGTAGACCATTCAAAACAGCTTTTCTGTCATCAGTACAGTACACTCTCGATTATCCGCGGAATTGGGTGGCTTGGCCGCCGCGGATAACAAAAATCGCGGATAATTCGAAAAAAGCTAAAAACGGGTATAGCAAAAGAGAAAACAGTCATTCCAACTTTGAAAAATCGTTTTATGTACAATAAAACGTAAAATAAACAGCAGGAAATGTTTAACTAACGCTTAATATTTTAGTATATCTCTCAAAACTAACCCAAAATGCATTTTGTTAATGAAAACAGAAAAGTGCTTTGTACTTACGAGAGGCGTCAATGATACACAGAAAAATTAATACATATGCACTGTTTTAATACTGTAATGTATTATGTAATTACAAAAGCATAACTGTAAAACTGAACCTTTTTGAAGAAATCAGTAAAAAAAAAAAAAACTTTGTGCGGCAGGCGCGGATAATCGGGAGTCTACTGTAATATGCAATATGAACAGCCGGAATCATAAGAGTCGAACTTCATTCTTCACTTTATTTCCAGATATAGGGATAAGAAAATTCTGGCATGGTGGTTGTTTCTCTCATCCCTGTTTGATGTATTAAGGCTGTGGGAACAAGTTACCTGTTATTCCATTACGAGACATACCTCCTGCGAGAAAAGTACTACCGTGCCCGGTTATGGCCATTAAATCTTAACATTAGTTCCCGGTTTCATGCTGACACAAAGATGGACAATTTTCCCTGGATGCTTAGGTAAGGTGAGAGTAATTTCGACACTATTATTCTTCACACAGGAGGAAATTATATAAAGATTTATTTTTATCTCATGGAAAAATCTTTTTCTCGATTTCCATAAGACATTTTTACAGCAAATTCAATATTCTTGTAATGAAATGTGGGGATTCGTCATGTGACTGCTTCAAATGTATTACAGTAATTTTATTTTTGAATCGAGTAAGCAATTTGCAGTAAAAAATCGAATATGATGTCACTGAAATAGCACCTTAGTTACGTTTGTCACATGTATTGGTTCTAGATCAGCATATATTAGCTCTAGTAAATCAGATCTAGCATGTATCAAGTCAACATACATGACAGAATTTTCAGTGGAATTAAGTTTCAAGCCCGCAGTCATCCGGTAGATGGTTAACATTTTTCAATAGAACTTATGTGAAAAACAAGCTGATGCGTTGAGTTTGCCAAATAGAGCCAATCAAAAATGTTATCTCAGTAGAATTTGTTGTTGATTTTGACGAAATTTTTGAAATAATGAAACAGGAAAAATATAATGCATGTACAGGGTAACTTTTTCAGTGGAGAATATTGATTGGTTAGCAAATTAAGCGTAAAAGGATAACTTCAACAGCTAAATGTAAAACAAATTTAGATTAATATTTTCAAATTGGCCAGTGAGACTTAGAAAAAAGTACTTTTTGAAAGTTTTTTTTAATTTTAATTACTGATTTTTTTAATCTTATTTTTAGTCTTGATTTTCCAAAAATAAAAAAACTAGTGTAATAGAGTAAATCCATTTTTTTAACACGTCAAATTTTCCACAAAACAATTTCACATTTTAGGGCTTATAAATCAAAATATTTCGATGTTTTTATTTTTAATTTATAGCATCACACATACATACATTTCATTTATATCATGGCTCCATCATAATTAATAGGATAAATGAATTCATGAAAAAGAATCTTTATATAGAATCTTATCCTTATAAAAACGTTTTCTCATTTCCACATGTATTTCTGATAAATTTGGAGACAATCACAGCAGTCTGCCATAATACTGATATTCTGTCTTCCATAATATCGTCTTTCCTAATAGAGGAAGAAAGGAGAAATGTACTGTTAAGTTTTCATTGCATCTTAATATGCTTGAAATTTGCTAAGATTTTTTCTACAATAGATTTTCAATTTGAGTTTCGTTGGTTTTCATAAAAGTTAATGACTGTTAATTTGGGATTTTCAAACTAGCTTTTTCTCTACTTTTGTACAGAAATTTTCATTCTTCATCAGTACTTTTATAACGTCTTGTATGTATTCCTTCCTTCAAGTTTACATTGGATAAAACCCGAGATTAATTCCTTAAGTTTTTCGAAATATTCTCCGTCTTCTGAAATCAACCCAAAATTTGTTTTATACAACTTAGTTTTATATAAAGTGGTGGAAATAAAAACATTTTTTTTTTTTTTTAGATAAATCATACTTTTTCTTGGAAAAATTTTATTCCAGCATTTATTATCTTTCACTAGGAATCGAGGATCATTCTTTCTTTGTATATTGCTCTTTATATAGCAGTTATCCCATTCGTAAATAAAATCGATTATTTTATGTAAAAACTTGTGTATGTAGAAACAATATAGATATTATCTCAAAATCATGGGAAAGAATCTTCAAAACGCAGAGCCTTCAGAATGCCAAACTTCAAGAATAAATTCAAGTTTTTAAGAGCACTCATTTAAATTAACTAAGAGAGAAATTGATGGGGGAGGGAGTAGGAAAAATAGCTAGAAGTCGAAGGAGGAAGTTGGAGAGGGAAGGTAAGTGAAGAATTTCGACAATATTTATCCCTGGCATAAAATTATATTGAAGTCCCTTCTCCTATTAGTTGATGTAAATTCATCATCAGCTTAGCACTACAATGTATGTTGAAGGGAATTTCATTGAAAAATTTTATGTACCATTTATAACGATAAATCGTTGCAATTAATTTAAAATAACATAAATCTTTCCTACAACCCTTAATAGATGGCGCCACCGGTAGTTGTCAAGGAAACTTCAATAGATTTGAAGTCTCAATATCATCGTCCAATAACTTCACTATAGTAACAAAATTTCGATATTTTACTTATTTGAGTCCTCATTTTATATTACACGAATCTAAATTTCTGCAAAAAACGTCCCTATTAATTTTGTTATTATATATATCTAATAAATGCTCCTTATTATTAAATATGATTAATATTATTTTAATGAATGGGTAGAATTTATTGTAAATTAAAGCGATATCTAAGAAAAAAGAATCTCTCATCTTTTAATTACCACATCATTAAAGTTTGTAATTTAATTCTTGTTATTTATATTAACACCCAAAATCAGATATTTATATTTATACACTTTAGACGTTTAAGCGATAAAATGTAAAAGGTGTATAGCAGTCGATCTACACATCTTGCCCTCTAACAGTCGATACTGTTATACAGATATATAAAGCCGAAATATAAAAGTTAGTAAATAAAAAATATATGGTTAAAAGATTTTGGAATGTAAATTAAACAGTTTTGATAATTATCGCTTTATTAAAATTAATGATAGATGAATTGTTTTAAATCTTTCTTTTTTATTCGAAACAAAAATATATTATTTCACATATGATGCTAAATTTTTGAAATAATGTATAAAACGCGCACATGAATGATTGAATTTTTTTTCTAGCATCAAATATTTGATATAATTCTAAACAGTCAAATGAGTAAAAGCAATCAATTTGGGATTTTAAAGTTATAAATATTGAGGATTCTGATTATTTATTGATCTGTGATTTTGAAATTAAAATTTATTGCTAATTTTGCTTTGAATTTATTGTTAATTTAATTTTTGTATTAAGCTTATTAGTAATTTTTAAAAAAATCATCTTAACATTATTGATATACCTAATTAATTTCGTATATATAACTTGATTTTTCATAGAAAAATACCCGAATGATTTTTTTTAAAAAATGAAGTAAAAAAATCAATAATTTTCTAACAAAATATATTTTGCTTTGCGAATTAGAATCTATTTAATTTGCATCGCTTGCATTTGATTGAATTAAATAAAAGCAATTAAACAAAATTCCTCTTATAGAGAAAGAAAATTCCTCGGTTTCCTTTCCATTAAATTGAATTATAAATATTAAAGTAGATTCTGAATAAATATATGCCAAGAAAGTTGAATTTGAATTTTGTGAAATCGTATAAGGCAAATGGTAAATTTTAATAATGTATGAGCTTAGCTTTTGAAGAGTTATTTTTCATTAGCTGCTCTCAAATAATCATTTGAAAATATTTTTATTGTTATCCTTATTTTAATAACATTTGTCACTGCTATTTAAATTATGCAGTGATTATCGATTCTGTTTAATAACAAAAATATGTCGAAGTTTTAATCAAATCAGAGCTTTTGCACTGACATTTATAATTTAAAACTACAACGATTTAATTCGTAGATGTGATTTCAAATGAAAACTATGATTTCCATCAATTCATATTCACAAAAGAAAGTAGGAATGTGATTGAATATCAAATGCAGGGCAAACATAACGAATTCGGTATAATTCTGTTCGTTTATGTTGCATGATTTTTGAAAAAAATAAAACTGAATTAAGCAGCATAATATTATAACAATATGCAAGCTTACACTTAAAGCAATGAAAGAAATTTTATATTTGTTATTAAAGTTACCCTTAGTCTAGCTTATTAAACTAAATAAATGCTTCGTGATAAAGAAGAAATAGAGAATTTTCCGTTTTCAAAATGATTTTAAAGTGCATAAATACCACATGAGAGAACCCCGACTTATATAAAATATATTTTGGTAATTTGCCTTTTTAGATGACTTTCTGTGGAAATTGCTTCAAAATGTAACCTAAATACTGAGTATTATAATAATATCTTATGATGATTGCAATCAATTCATTCAGTCAATCTTTCCAAGTTAATGATTCATGATAATGAGGAAATGTGGCATCATCTGTCGATTAAAATAGTTTTGAGGCCAAGTGATGTAGAATTCCGACTTATCTAGAATGTGTGTTATGTTACGTTCTTATATGCCTTTTTAGGGCGCCTGGTTCGCATTTGTGTTTCGCTTGAAAGTAAAATCTTCAGTATTCAGCCCAAACTCAGAGAGAGATTCGTTATCAAAGCGTGCATCGGTCTATCACCTTCTGAAAAGTATGGTTAAGAGTGTAGCTATAGGATGAATCACAACCAATATATTCTTATTTGATTTCCTCAACTAAAACTCTAGTTATTGCATGATGAATGTTTTGTTAAGCAACATTTAGTTCAGTTTTTTTAAATGCCGGGCCCGTTCTATTGTAAAATATAAAACACGTACATTTTAGAGTCACGAAAATATGGGCAGCTCTGGTTCTGATCAGATTCTTTAATATTACAAAAAATGGTTTTTAAAAGACTTGTTAATCAGTACATCTAATCATCCACTGCCGTTTGCAACGCGGGACTAAATTAAAAATATCTACGCCCTTTTAGTTTGCATTATTATCGGATGTGAAACCTCTTACTTTGGCATATAGAAGCTGAAACAAGCTTTCTTTTATGTGTGTAACTTGACTGATATATAAATATGATAAGCATGAATAAATAGCAAAGGTCAATGCGATAAAGTCTGCAACTTTTATTATTTTAAATTAATACTGATTTGTACCTAATAGAAAGTTATTGGTCATATTTATTTTCAGAGTTTTTTTTAAATTTATTTTGACTTTGATATTTCATTTTTTTTTATTTGTTAGTGGTTCACCATTTGTTTCAATCCTCTTTCAGTAATTAGTTTTGATTTAAGTATACACGTGTATAATGGACAAGGAAGATTCAAATGCAAAAAAATAAAATTTCTAATGTCAATGTATTTAGATAATATATATATACAGAGTGTTGCCGAATTCGACCCATAAATTCAGAGAGATGATAATAGCCATCAAGAGGATTAAGAATGCTCTTGATGGCTATTAATGAATACTTGCTCGCTGGTTTTATATATATATATATATATATATATATATATATATATATAAAGATATTTTAAACACTTAATTTAATCCAAATTAATTTCCAAAACTTTATCTTAATTTAGCCCATTCTAACTCCATTCTAAAATATTCTCTTATTTCGTGACCCAATTCCACTTTCGATTTAATTAATCCCTTTGTAAAAATAATGCGCCATCAGTACTACGTATCAAAGTATCAAATGAAAGTGATACTTTTGCCCTTGAAAAGATGTCAAAGGTCAACACATGTATTCCTTTGACGCCTTGGCAGAAATCCTATGTTATATAAAACTAGTGATCATTTGTTCGTCCCCTTTTTGCCTTCTGTGTTTGTGCCGCGCTGCGTCTTCTTATTAATAATTATGCTTTCTCGAAATGGATATTAAAACTACAAAGTCTTTTCACTGCTTCGAACCTGCACTCTGCTTCAACCAAATAATGTTACATATTATTTAACAGACAGGATTCCAATAACATATATATATATATATATATATATATATACCTTTTTTAAGCACTCGGCAATGTACATGATATATTTTACTGCAGTTTAAAGTAAGTTAATAGGTGACACTTAGGCCTGAGATATTGCTAACAGGATAACAGCCCATTTATTCTCACATACCTTCTAGTTATTAAAGATTTCTATAAAAGTTTCAGAATTCTGATCTTCCAGCATTAATGTTTCGCTAGCATATTTTAATGTCATACTTTATTCACTCAGGAAATGAGGGGAAAGGAATTCTAAGCATATCTGCATTCAAGGAGTATTTTTCCTCCTTGTGGCAAAAAGCTGATAGAGAAGAGATCTTAAGAAATCTTGTTATCATTCACATGAAAGCACCTAAGCACTTCTTCCTAAACAATTTCTAATCTTTCTGAATTCTTTTATTTTCTTTTTTCTTGGAACTTCCATTTATTTTCGGAGAATAAGAAGACGATTTTTTTTAAAATCTTTTTTATTAATTTTTCTTTATTCGTTGTCTTTCCTTTTTCTCTTCTAAATTTTTATCTCGATAAATCTGAAGGTTCGTAATTGAATTATGATTGCAAGAAAAAGCAAAGTATTATTCAAGCAGCTAACAAGAAAAAAAAAGCCTTCTGCCAAAACTGCACTAAAGTCACTTACAAATAAAATCTTCTTCATCTTACTGCATACATTTTAAAAATATATCGATAAAATTAATAAAATTACCATAAAATGTGAGTTTCTTCAGAAATGTTTTTTTATTTTCTTTTTTAAAATCTTGTAGTTATTTTTCACGTGAGCTCATAAGTTTCATTCTTTCCCTTGATGGACGAAGCAGACTTTATTTTTTTAGTAAACATTAGAGTTATTTTTGAATTTAAAAATTCATCTAGTTGAGTAAAAATTAGCTCTGATCGGAAGGCTAAAATTTATAATTCTTTTTCTCAGAAATTGAAAGCTACTTAAAACTTTTAAAAATTCAAATGAGCTAAATGGAAATCCTAAAAAGACTATACATGAAAATAAATGAATATAAAAGACATTTAAGAATAATAATAAAGATATAAAATAAACAGAATAAAATAAAAATCTTTTTTTTTCTTTGATTACTGTATAGGTAAGGGACAATGATTCCTCATTAAGGAGATGGTACTGAAATATGGTCCTCACTATTTCTTGGTTGCCTCAATTATTTTTTTACTATTAGGGAAAAAAAATTTTTTTAATAACTGAGTAACATAAATTAACAAATCTTTTTCCGATCCGTTCTGACAGACAGTTCTTTGTTAAATATATAGATATATCTATTATTTTCATTATTTGGAAAGGAATTCTTTTAAAACTGAAAAACATTAGTTAATACAACAATTTTTAACCACTCCTGCCAGAAATATCTTTGGTAAAAAAAAATAAAAAAAAAAAGACGTCCCAATGTCTGAATGTTTTACGGAATAAGTCAATATATATTGCATATGATTTCTAGTGTATAATAAAAAAATAGTGGCTCTTGCATTTCGTAGAACTATATTGTTCTTTACTGGCTGAAATCCCAGACATAGAATTATTGGAGACGCGTTCTTAAATTGCCAGCTCAAATATATGATATAGAATAGTGATTTGATTTCGCGGAGCCCGACGAAACACTATCTTATATTCTTCTAGTCAGTTGACATTTTTTTAAACAGAAATATCACTGGCTGTCTTTCTATTTTATTCTGTCGCACCACTGCTCTTTCCGAAACCAAAATTCTAGACTTCTAAATGAATCGATTCGAATATATTTCATCTTATATTTTCTCTCTGCCACTTTTAAGGTATTGCTTAGATATTATATAAATATAGCACTGATCAAATTTTTCTAATATTTTATTCATTCCATTACAGGAATGAGCATATACAATAGCAAACTGATAATCATTAAAGACTATATTAACATTATTGTTCAAAGCAGCGATTAAGTATAAGATTGTATATTTTCATATTACAGTAACAATTGATTTTTGTATGAAAACCTCTAGACATCACCTAGTATGTGTAAATCATTGAGATTCGGCAAAAAGTTTCAGATTATTTATCAATTTAAAATCAGAAGAAAGAAAATACATTTTAACACAAATATTAACAAGTTTAATTGTTATTAAAAATTCAATAAAACATATCTGTAAGTATTTTATTATAAAAATTAAACTACACTAAATGTACACTATTTCGGTCTATATAAAAACTTTAAGACTATCAAAATAAAAGCAGTACAATGACAGAAAAACAATATTTAATAATCTTGTTGGAAAATAATTTTTTATAATGACCCAAAAACACGAAATTTTATTGGAACAAGAATGGATAAAGCCTCCTAGGCAGCCTCAGAAAATACATATTTCGGAGCCTCTTTTCTCCCCCAAGCTTTCAAAACCATATATTTTTTATATCTTAATTTAATATTTATATAAGTAGATTTAATTTACCAATTTTGATAAACTGTGATCTGGGTTATTTGCAATCTTGTTTTATTTTATACTTTATTTATGTAATTATTTGGCACAGCTTCTAGTTTTTATTGTTTTTTGTGCAGGATTATAGTTGTTAAAAATTTTCGTACGTTTGTGCTCAAATTGTTGATTTATCTTTTTAGTGGTACTTTATTTATGTCTTTGTCATTCTAGAACTGCTTTATGTTTTCACTTTGTATTTATGTCATTCACTTATTACTCACTTTGTATTAATGTCATTCACTTATTATTCATTTTGTATAATGGATTCACTTTGTGTTTTATATATTTGTAAGTTGTTTGATATTGCTGTACAGTATACTATATCCTCTGTCACCTGGACATTGTGATATTATTTTTATGTTTATGTGTATTATTGATTTCTCCATGTAATTTTCAATTTAGTCTCTTGACTTCAGAATTGGACTGTTTACTATTTAATAGAAATATTTGGTTTTAGGCAAATGAACTGTAATGTATACCCCATAATCACCACCCATATTCTGGAGATGATTGCAAGCCTTTTAATAAATAAATAATGGTTCTCTCGTCTTACAACCTTTCGGGTAGGAGGGTTGTCATGGGGCAGACCAAGACCAAATGTATTATATTTATAAATGTATTATATTACGAAATCATTAAATTACTTACATTTGGTAATAATTTCTTAGTTTATATTTCTTATATTTAAAACACGTTTAACAATTTTACTTTTAAAGTACTGTATATATTTTGAAATTAGCTATCTAGGAGAAAGTTGATACTGATTTTTAGCCCAAGCGAGTTTTATTTTTGTACAACTGATGCAAACAAAAATTGACTCATAAATGGAATGTCTTTCCTTTAAATAGCAGCATTTTTCTCAAAGAATATGCTTTTGAAAGGTGAAAAAATTATTTAAGAGAAAAAGCTTTTAGAGAACTTACTTTTCTAAAACTTAAAGCAAATGTTCCCTCTTAAATTGCTTTTGAAAGAAAGTAACAACAAAATGACCTCAAAGTTTCAATGGGACAAAAAAGACTCCGCAGTTTACTCTTTGGAGTATTTCGAAAGCAGACACAAAAAACACCGACTTTAATGAAATTATTTAGCTTCGTGAAAAATTAGGAAAATGAATTTATTAGCTCTGAATTTTTTGAGTCATTAATATTTTAAAAGTTTTCACAAGTAATGTATCCATTTCTATTTTTTTTTCCTTTCTTTTTTCTTTGACTTTTTCATTCATATTAGAATATATAGAATATATTTGAGATATTTATGTATTCCACATAAATTTTGTGTTGATTTAAAGTATTTGTGAATGGTTTGATTGTTTGTTTAAAAGTGCCATGTGACCTCGTCATTTGACCGCGGTTCAAAATTACGATGTCCGTCCCAAAATAGCCTTAGTGCTGCTTTAAACCGTGACGGTCATGTAACTAACTTACTAATAATTAATATATAACTAACTGAAATGCATAAAATTTTCTTTGAAAATTTAGCGCGCTTTTATTAAAAACCTCCAAAATGATTTTATAATTTTTTAAAACATTTTTGCTAAATATTCTTATAAAACCCTTTAGATTGATGAAATGACCATATATAATACTCATTATAAAATTATTTGTAGCGTATTAATCATATTAGTTGAAGGATGTTTTGAATATTATTTATTTAACTTTAATATTATTTAAATTAAATTTCACTTTCAGACTTTCAAACCTGGAGACAAAATTTCAGAAAAATGATAAATATAAAAAAACTTTTTTTTTTTGAAAAATTGCTCTTACCAGTACAGTAAAAGGAAAAAATAATTTTTTATAAAAATTCTGGAAGTTAATTAACTGCAGAGATTTGAGCCTCATTCATCTGCAATCAAATTTGAACACATGAAAAACGTCCTAAGAATATAATTCTGAAATTGAAGCAATTCGGATACATGACCTTTGCAAATCAAGTGAATACATGAACATTCAAATCAAATTAATTGAAATTTTTATTCCAGGATTCGATATGTAATGTTTGTTGTTGTTACACATCCCCTGGAGAAGGAAAGCCTAAATCAGATCCAGGAGGCCCCGTCTCGTCAGTTCCTCATAAATCTGCAGAAAGTCCCGTTCAACCAGCAGCTGCTTATAAGAAGCGCCAAGACAGAAAAGAAGGTGAACAGGACAAGCAGGTTGGGAGCAGGAACAAGATTGGAAAGTCTTCTCCCCATTCTGAAACCTTAAACACTTAAGATGGCCGCTACGAAATATGGATGGCCGATTGGAAAGGCCGAGGGCCACAGCATGTTAATGATAGGCCAGGGTGGTTGCCAGCATAACACTGATGTGATGGAGTACGGCGCCACTCTGAAAGCAAACGATGTTTTCCCAGGGAGTGGATCTCAGTGGGAGTAAGACGGTTCAAACTGTCCATTGGAAGATCAGCCATTCTTGGCAAGCACATCAGCCGCCTCATTGCAATGTATCCCGACATGCGATGGGATTCATTGGAGGTTTATAGGTGTCTTCAGGCCAATTTCGCACAGAAGCTTCATAATCTCCTGGTCTGGAATATCAAATATTTCTGACCAGTTCTTGAAATACTGTATAGCACTCCTACTATCGGTCAATATCCAAATGCAATTGTTATATGTTGTCTGGGCATAATTAAGGGCAGTTTTTGTAATGTTTATTAAATATGTATGAATTATATAGAAACCCACAACTTTTAAAGATATGTTTCAGTATGTATCTCACAAAAAAATGGCACTTTTTCTTGCTTTAAAAGTTAAATATATAGAGCTATTCTTTTATGGGATATAACGAGATCGAATATGATTTAGATATATTACAGCTCATAAATGTTGGGTTTTTATGTTACTAATATGAACATACGATAATTTATATTTTGGAATTATATTTGGCATGTAATGTATTTCGTATGTAGGTGAATGATTTAGATAGTTTGTAGCCTTTTTATGTTCTATACATATTTAGTTGTACATTTCATAAAATAGTAATGTTGAGTAATTACAAGACAAAAGCATTTACAGAATTCGATTTGTTTCAACTGTGCATTATAATTTTTTAAAAAAATACAAGGTGCCTCAAAAAAGGAGCAGAAGTACTTATTTCATAAATATTGCATTTTGCCATATACTTTCAAATACTACTTTATATTACATTTCATAAAATAATGCTTTTGCATAGTTACAAAATAAAAAAAAATTACAGAAATTAGTTTGTTATTCAATTGTGTGTTAGAATTTGCTCACATACATAAAATGTTTAAAAAATTGCAGAAGCGTTTCCCTAAATATTGCAATTAGACATAAACTTTCAACTACAAAGTTTCATTAAATAAGATGGACAATTACATAAAAACTCTTTGGCTTCAGTGGAAATAATAAATTAAAAACATCTCGATTTTTATATGGTCATCACAGGGTAAAAAGGACGTACGTAATATATGTATATATATATATATATATATATATATATATATATATATATATATATATATATATATATATATATTGTATTTACCTATGCACATACAAAATTCCATGCTTCTGTTAACAAAATTTGCAAAGATATGCTCATTTTTAAATACAGAGGGGACAATCCCAAATTTAGACCGAAACATTAATTTCAGAAATACAAATTTCTTAAAAATATGAAAACATTGTGAAAACTTGTGTAGTAGTCATCCATCACCATGACTTGAAAGAAATATGCTAATCACGCATAATTTTATTCCCTGCGTGAGTTACAACTTGGACTTTATTAGAAAGTAATAGGAATTTGAGAAGATAAACATTAAAATATCTCAGAGAGCAAGTGGAATTCCGAGCAAGAAAATGAAATTCTTTGCTCTCAGTTGTGTACGTGATATTAAGCTGGTCAAAAAGAAAAATGTATTTCAGTAACAAAAATATTTTTAAATGCAAATTAGGTCGTTTGGAATCGAATGCTGGCAAATTTTTAGCGTACAAAAGTGGGTGATATTTTGTTATTTTCTTTTTTCAAAATTCTACACATCATTCTAATAAGTGTATCAACCAAAAGGTTTAGCGACCTGCGAGATACAGAATCCTTATTTCTCTGGGTAGGAATGGAATAAATGAGACATTATTATAATAATATAGAAATCACAATTTTGTGATCTATCCTTTTTCCGGCTCAGTTTCCGCTTCTGTAACAGTTTTCCAATTCTCTTCAAAATAAAAGTAATGCCGCAGATCTTTTTATCTGTAAAAAAGAAAAGTACAACATAATAAATATAACTTAACAACTAATAAATAATTATTTTACTAGTTTCTTTGTAACATCATTTTTC
Organism: Argiope bruennichi; assembly: GCF_947563725.1. NCBI lineage: Eukaryota > Metazoa > Arthropoda > Arachnida > Araneae > Araneidae > Argiope > Argiope bruennichi. Next base: position 86,356,557 of record NC_079163.1, on the reverse strand, counting down.
ATTTCTATTTACTTAGTTTTCCTTTTTCAACGTTTCATTTTATTCTTTTGTATTTATTTATGTTTGAATTTCATGCCAAAGTTGTTTATTTAATCACTCGGTGAAATGCAAATTTTTAAAAAAATTGAGAAATGCATTATACATAACGTTGTACCTAAAGTTTTTTTTATTTAAAAAAAAAATTAAAAACCCGACTTAACTAATATTTTGAGGTTGAGCAAAAATAAATAAAAATGTGCCACAAAAAATGAACATAAAATTTGTAGCAGAACTCATAACTAATAAAATTGCGCACTCATCCTAAGTTAAAATGCTGAACTAAAAAAAACTCGATTATTTTGAGAACCTAATGCGGAAAGCATTTAGATAGAAAACTTTCTTGCATGTTATCATTCATAACAGCATTTTTTAACGATTGAATGGAAATCTTAAAAAGCCATTCAAACTGTATTTGAATGAACATCATTACCCTTTCTTTCTTCAAAAATTCGCGTGCTTCACTCATCGACCGATCAACAACAGTTTTTATACCGCGCAATAAATGATTGATCCGATGTATTTATCTCAAGAAAGGAGACATTTTATTGCTATTTCATCACTTTTTAAGTTCCGTAAACAAAGTACGATCATTTCAAAAGGATCTTTAGATTTTGGCTATTAACCAAACTGTTTTTAAATCCCTGTTTATTCACGGAGCATCGTAAATTCGAATGGTTTTATGTCTTTCTGTACACAGTGCCTGCTTCTTTCTCTGGTTTTCAGACATAAACAGTTAGGAAAAAAATAAAATTCATCAGAATTGGAGAAATTTGTTTTCCTTTATTTGCTTGTTGCCTCTTTCTCCCCACTTAAAAGACGCAAGTTGCTGATTTTGCGAAAATATTTTTTTCGGAGTCCATTCAATGTTTATAAAGTAACCGATGATCCGTGACATATATGAACTATTAGTTATTACTGTAATTACAGTACTTGCGATATTGTGTGTACTCGGAATAAAATTTCATAAAAGATATAAGTTAGCAACCGATCATTTCGTGCGATTAAAAATTAATATAAAAATGAATGATGAATATTTAATCATGTCTATTGGTTAAAAGTTTCGCTTCTTGAGGTATTAAAGTAAAGGAAGTCGGTGTAGAGAACGGGGTTATTTAGAAGTCTGTAGTGAATTTAAAAAAATAATCATACACACATAAATAAAGATTTAAAAAAATGGCATTCGCATAGAAAGAATGAAAAAAAAACTTATTTTTTAGACATGATACCGCAATTAATTTGTCACATAATTTACAGTTTCACCCATTAGATGTTTCTACAATTGCCGGATTTATGCCTTACATAGAATAAGAAACTGGTTAAAATAATGACTCAAAAATGTTCAATGTACGATTAATAAACGTGCCGACGGATAAAGAACCATACTTATTCACATTAGTAAGCAACATTTTTGTTATTCTTGTTCTGATATACCATTAGAAATGGGACTTAATGCTACGAAAAATTAGGTTGCTCATTTGATAGTTAAGGTCTTTAATTAGTCCAACACTGTAAACATGTGGGATCCATTATCTTATCCTGTGTGATGAATTGCTGCATCTGTTTTAGAGCTACCTAATGATTTATATTGTTATACATTCTGCCACTAAATACTAATTTCGTGACAGTACAAAGGAATGTTTTGTTTCCATTTTTGATGTGTTAGCAGCATTTTTTATCTTCATTCGTTTACAAGATGTAATAAAAACTAGATAAATGCAGCGTTCAAAGTTTAGAAAATTTCACTCTAAATTGATTTTCACTAGTACTCGATAGACTTTTATAAAATATAGAATATACATAGATTGATAAAATGCAAAATAAATGCCATACAACAGTTATGGTCAGCTCGAAAGTTTTCCGTGATTGCTGATTGTGCTGATATTGTAGAGTTTGGTGATATTTTCAAATTTGGTTCAGACATTATAGGTTTGGAGGGCCAAATTCAAACTAACAATAAAACAAGAATATTTCTCCTAAATTTTCAGTCTTTATGGAAATATAAAGAATTGCGTCTGGGAGCATACTCAAAAGTGGAAAAAAATAATATTGAATAAAGAAAACAGATAGATTTGTAATAACCAGTAACTTTGTAATAACTAGTAAGATAGATTTGTAATAACCAGTGATTCTTCACTTCTTCACCAACTGTATCCTGCACATTTAATTGCTTGTGGTCGTATTTTTTTTAATCTTAAATTTTGATATTATACATGATCTTCGACTTGATAACAAGTTTTCGTTGTTTCATCTGATCTGGTATTTGCGTCTAAGTGCGCAAGATTTAAAATTGGCAGTCCTTGAAGGGTAAGTACTTGAAATAAATTTCCTGCAAATAATATCATAGAATGGTGAAGGTCATTTTTCTTAAATTACTAAAAATGCATTACTTTCAGGAATGCGTTTCTACATTTGGATATTATACACCAAAATAAAATACAATATGACTTTATAATGGGAAAAAAAGATAGAATTGATAGTACAAGACTGCAAGTATCACATGAACAGTACCATGTTTTGCATTTTAAGAATAAGTTGCTTATAGGGAAATAGACATATATACATTTCTATCAATTTATGTAAATTTATATACTACGGTAAAAGCTATGAATTTCCTTACTTTTGATATAGCTTCGTATTAATTTCTTTCATAAGGTAAAACAGATTCATTAATTTTTATCAGAAGAAGAGAACATCAAAAAAGAAAAAATAATAATAAATGTCTAAAGAAATGTTTCATCTAAAATAAAACCAAATTTGTTAATAATTAATAGAGTCTATTTATAAAACTTAGGTCTGTTTAAAGCCTGACAGTTTTTGAAATGCTACTTTGTCTGATAAATAACAATTTTTCATTTTCCTGGCTTCACAGTCAAAGCATTATCACAATAAAGATATGTATTAAGATTAACGAGAAAAAAATTAAAAGTATTAAAAGTGAAATTGAAAAAGATATTTAATTTAGTATCGCTGATTCATAAATTATGTAGCTGTTCAATACAGAAAAGCAGCTATAAATTCCTCTCACAGCTTTCTTAGTAAAAAAAAAAAAGTATCTTATTTTTTAGTATAAATGAAATTTGGCGACGTAGTTATCTTCGTTGCTTTAATAATAAATAACGTTCAGACTTTTCACAAAACTAAAGAAAGAAATATTAATTAATTTTATCAGTATTCATATATGAATATTTAAAAGTTTATATATATTTGGGTTTATTACAGCAAAACTTTCGAGGAATTCATATCAGTGTTAATTTATAATATCACAAAATAAACTTTGACATTTATACGATCAAAAGGGTCTACCAAACTACAGTAGAATCCTATATTTAAATTACAATGGCATCCCATGCCTCTTTGAAGCGTTAATAAAATATTTCCTCTTAATCTGTGAGTATAAATTACGCCTTTACGAAAATATCTAAGCTGAAAATATATTACTACCTCAATTACTTAAAATTATATTTCCTGATTTTAACTGATTATCGAAATAATTTGATCACATTGTTCGGAACCGATCATATTGTTTCTGGTATAAAATCAGCAAGATTGAAGGCTTTTTAATGATCTGTTTTTTGAGCTAGTGAAATGCTAATTGAAATGTTGAAGCAATAAAATGTTTAAAAGGAAGCACAAATTTCTATACAAAAATGGCACAATTTGCAAGTTTTAATTTTTATTAAATGTCAACAGAATATCGATAAATCTGTAAAGAAATGCTCGAAATTATACATTAAAATAGTCATTGCTCTTCAATATTTCACATTAGCAATTATGTTCATCCTATAACTGAGCTAAGCTTTATCGTTAATTGCCTTCTATCTTCATTATCGGAAGAAGATAAATTTCTAAAATTTGGTACATCGACCCCCTATCGACGCAATTCCAAGAAAATAGGATACAGTCTTGAAGAATTTTTTTTAAAAAAATAGCAAAAGCAGTCAAGGAGACTCGAACTTCTCATCAAACAAATTTTGGCTGAGGTGCTCTATAGTAAAAATAATGCATCATGTTATTAGTGCTTATAGTATATAAAAATTAGAAAAATTAATAAAATAAAGCAAATAGTAGGTGTTGATTGTAACATATACAAGGTAGACTTGCTACAATAAATTAACTTTCCCAGTTTGTATGCATCTACAGCTAAAACAAATGAACAGAATGAAACTGATAATATTTGGCATAGAAGATAAATTCCACAAAATAAATAAAATTTGTGATAGGTGAGATATTCGGAACGAAAAGGGGTAAATAATTACATTGAATGTATGGAAAATGGATTATGTCGAATTTCATCAGTTTTCGAATCATAAAAAATGCGCATACAGAAATGGATGATATACAGATTGAAACCAGCAGAAAATGAGTTTTTATTAATCTACATTAGGCTCCACGTCCCACATATAACACTTTCTTTTGGGGCATTTTTCATTCATTTATATTCATTTCATTCATTTATATTCATTTCATTCATTTATATTCATTTCATTCATTTATATTCATTTCATTCATTTATATTCATTTCATTCCTTTATATTAATTGCATTCATTTATATTCATTTCATTCATTCAATCATTTATATTCATTTCATTCGTTCATTTCATTCATTCAATCATTTATATTCATTTCATTCGTTCATTTCGTCTCATTCGTTTCTTATGTATTTCATTTCATTATTTATTTATTTTTGGTTTTGTTTATTCACTTTTATTTACAATATTCAATTCCTCACGCCTTCCACAAATTACGTACAAAATCTGGTTTTGTTTTGTTCCTTATTTTAACAGCACACGCTTCCCACCACATTTTATTTATGGATTTCCTGTACTTATGAGTATTAGCAAAATATACTTAAAAAGTAGGATTAATAAAATAAATAATTAGATGTATTATTATTAAATATTCAAATCTTTACTATCTTTAAAAAAATTTAAATTTATTACAAAATATTTAAATGTTTGCTGTTTTCAAAAAGTGGGAACTCTTATTTTCTAAGAGATTCTTTTCCATTTTTAGTATTTTTACCCAATTGAACATTCTTCCGTAAATATTATCGTATGCTATCATAAGATGACGTGTTTTGTGTATAGCTTCGTCCAAGAGTGATGAGAATCTATCACACATTTAAGTCTGTTTGATCTATCCAAAACTGGGCACAAATCTTCAGTCTTGGCGTCAAATTTCATTTACCTAGTTGGCTACATTTTTGAGTTTTCATGTTCACAGACAGATATAATTCCAAAAGTGCCTTTATTCAGACTGTTCAAAAATACATAGATTCGTTAAAATATAGAGATTAAATATTTTGATATTTTAAATAGTTCCCCATTGCACACAGGATAGATAAAAGATCGGAACTTACAACAAATTAACAATAGATGTACTCTTAAAATAGTATCAGTTTATTAAGTAATACTATATTTACTTTTGAAAAATAGCAATGTTGCAATTTGCGATAGTTTGAAGAAAATATATTTTACTTTCAATTCCAATTTTTTTCCAACGAACAAAAACATTTTCCTCTCTAAATATCCATTTTTTAATATTTTAATATGTAAAATTTCTGAATGTCTTGGCTGCGTTTGAAATATGCACTGCAATTTGAACTCTTTGCTTTCAAATTACATTAACTTCCAAAGTACTTAAAAACAGTCATTTAAATAAGAGAAGGTTATTTATTTTTATGCTTCCTGCATAAAATATACATTTCAGAATCATTTTAGTTGATGAAATTGTTGCAGTTAAAACAGTGCGGTTTATAGGTAAAGTATGTGAAAATTGGCCGTTAAAAGTACTGTAATTTTTCTTAAGGCCCAGGAACAAAGTATAAGGTTGCAAAATATATGAACAAAAATGTATGCAACTTAGTTAAACACTAAAACTTTAATATCACTCTTTCTTGGAAATAAAATTAAAAAACAAACATAGGTTATGAGCATATATAAAATACAATCAATGCATTACATGACAATTAAGGAATTTGATGATACTTCAACTTGTAAATAAATATAAGGACGAGGAAATCTTGATGAAAATATAAAGTCAATATCCTATTCATCTTTTTTTTCCCAAGGACTTTTATGATTAGTCATCGTTGCAGCAAGTCCTGATACAGTTTTATTTTTGATATTATCCCATGTATTCCTGATCGCATTGATGAATTAGATTTTCTCTCGATACTGTAGCATGGCCTTATAAACAGATTGCGTAAGTATGCCCCACCTATTTCGCATTGGGTTTAAATGCAGACTGCAGGATGGCCAATCAAGCAGATGGACCTCATTTGCTTCAAACCAATGTTTTGTTTAACGAGCATGACGAATACTGGCATTATCCTGCTAAAATGTCCAATCTTCTGATGTAACTAGTGGGGGATTGGGAAGCAAAGCATCGCCCAGCATATCTTAATACTTTATTTTGGTATAAATTACCACAAATGATAAAGCGCGTTTAGTAGCAATCACTCTCCATACCGTGACTGATCCACCTCCATATTTTCGTTCGAAAAAGAAAAGTTTAATTTTTTTTTTTAATATCATGGCAGTAAATTTTAAAGTCGTCTGGCCCATAATTTTTTTTCTCGTCCGAAAAAACTATATTTTTTTATTTATCTATATCTTTCCACTAATTTTTTAGCAATTACTAAGCGAGCTATTGCTAAGTGGTCGAGGTTGTAATTTTATGAACTGTGCCCTAATGTTGAAACTTAAAACATTGTAGGTAGTTCGGCTGGTACATGGTCGACTAAAATCAAGAACAATTTCAGAAGAAGACTTTTTTCTTTTTTATTGCACTCCCATGCACAGGGAGATTGCATTTACCATACTTTGAAGGTTCTTTAAAAAAATTATTGACTACTGTTTCAGACCGACCGAAAGACCTGGAAATAGCTGCTGCAACACTCATTCCACTCACTTTCATTCCAAGGATTTTCCCGCGTTCTACATTGGACAATCGTTTCTGCCTCGGCATGCTTGCTTTCAATAGCAGAAGAGAAGCGTGAAAGTCACTCTAAATGCGTTGTTAGGTTGCCTTTTATTTTTAGTGTTTTCTCAAACCGCAGAACATTTGCATATCCAGCAAAGAAATTCAACGATCTCATAACTTTTTCCATCAGCAGATACGATTAAAATTTCATACGGTAACTAAATAATTTAATAAATTAATTAGTTTGATTAATTTATTTTAGATTTTAATTAAAGTGTATTACAATTAACAATATTTTGTATAATTTGTATTTTAATTGCTTTCCCATCCAACAAACTTGCATAAACCCTTGTTTAACTGGATAGTTATTCGGCATTATAATTTTTCCAGGGCCTTAAAATTCAGCCCGGAACGGCAAGTCGGAAAAAGCGATCGGGGAATTCCAAATTGAATCTTTGAACTCGTTTTAATCTCTGTCGTTGCGTGAGAATTGAGCTTGCAAAATCTACACAGCGGCATAAAAAAAAGAATGCAGTGCCTTAATGCTCAAAATAATTTGTTTTTCGTGATTATAAAACTAATAGTAATGGTGTCAGTGAACAGTTCATTTCGTTTCATCAAAAAATGGGGAGAGAAAAAAAAACTATGTGATCTTTAAATCGTATTGAAAAAAGAAGATGCTTTGTATGTGAATCGTGAAATCCGCAGGTCGATTTAAATATGATAATTCAGAACTAACCATTTTTTTTTCTATACTGTTGACTCTTTTTGAATGAATTTTCTTTTCATTTTAGTTAATTTTCAGGGATACTAAATGGCAAATAATACAACTAAATAGTCTTGAATGGTTTTCTTATCGTTTTTTAACACATTCAATTAAATCTATGAAAATTCTGAAAACAGTCAAAAAATTATAGTGACCCTACTCCTTAAACGGGTAGAGAACAGAATAAATATTTGTGGAAGATTTTATTCGCAAAAAGAAATGTACTAAAATATTTAAAAACTGTGTAGAAAAATGAAACAGCTTTTACAAGCTCATTTTTCTTAGTGTTAAAAAGGAGAACATTTTCATTTTAATTAATATCTTCTTTTTAATTTTAATCTACAATTCTCTGTAATAAATATTATATAACCTTTGATACCATTTTTCCTTAATTTAACTATCGGGTGACGCTACTGGCATAGAATTAAAATTATATTAAAACAATTGATTCATTCATAATAAAGCTCTAAGCATATTAAAACTTTAAACTTTAATTTTAAACCTGCTTTTCAAAGTAAAATAAATGCATCGAAATTTTGTTTTCGTGCCCCCTTTTGTTTCGTGTATACCACACTTGATCAAATTGAATTGCAGTTAAATGTTTTAAAATCCATTTTTTCTCCTTCATTTTCTTATTTACTTTCAAATTTTGAGGTCCCAAAATTTTTTCCACAATTTTAAACCGTGTTCCTAACATCTTCGTTAATGCGCTTTTCTGCAATCCCTTTATTCAATTGAAAACCAAGATAGAATAAAACTAAGCACATGCAGCGAAAGGGAAAAGACTGAAAGCATTTTAAAGAAAAAATGTATTAAATTGTTTATGAATGTAAATATTATGTACAAAATTAAATAAATTAATGATTAAATTTGTACCAACAGAAATGCTGGGATGGAAACACTGCATTTCTGCAGTTTCTATACGTAAGACGCTCTTGGGTTGATTTGCATGACAATGGGCATATTTCGGACCAAAAGAGGTAACTACTCAAGAATTTATCGTCCAATATGTTTGTTTCTTAACCCTCTTTTAAGGAGATTTTCTTAGTTGTAGTCTGAAAGAAAGCATCACATCTTTATATCATCCACAACTAAATTAGAATTTGTAACATATATATATAAAAGAATTTTAAAAATTCAAACGATTGTTGCTTCGGAACTGTTATAATGTTAAAATGAAAAAAAAAATTAGTTAGCAAGTATTACTCTGCTTTGAAAATTCATTACATATAATATATAGTGAAAACACAAATAATAGGCAAGAGACTTCAAATTCTTCTCAAGTTAGAATAAACCAACACAAACAATTGGTTTCTTTTCAGTTGATTGATTTCTTTTCAATAATTGATTTTTTTTCAGTTGATTGATTTCTTTTCAATAATTGATTTTTTTTCAATTGATTGATTTCTTTTCAATAATGGATTTTTTTTTCAATTTATATTGATTGCATTATTTACTTTTCAATGAATTAATCATATGTTTAGTTATCATATTGATCAGTCATCATATCGAAGGAATGAAAAAAGATTTAATTCCTAAAATATCCGCCTAGAAAATGTTACATAAAAATGGATTTCAATAAATACATATTTTAAGTAAATAAACCAGTGAAAAGACTTGATTCACTGGAAGTTAGATTAAAATTATGAAACTTTTGCTAAATTTTTAAAAAATAATGCAAATGCCACCCTGAAAATTTTACTGGTTATTCTTTTCCTCACTTATGTGGAATTTCAAAAATTTTGCTCAAATTTAAAAAAAAAAATAAAAAAATATTTTTTTTAGATTTTTCTTATTTAAAATTTTCTAACTTAATTAAATTATAATTATGTTTTACACCTCCTTTTATAGGACTTTATTATATCGAAAACTTTATAATTTAAACTTTTATAATAATCTCTTTATTTAAACTCGAAAAACCGGAATTATAATTTCCCCCCTCCACCCATTCCTTATCCGGTAGCAACTTCGGCTAAAACTTAGAGGCCAGTTTTAGGTAACCACCTCAACAACTTAAGCCAATAAAATTGCTGTTACATAATTTTTACTTATTCCGTTATTTTTCATGACAATTCGATTGAACTATAACTCGAATATAAAAGGGGAAAATTTCGCTTTAGTTTAAAGAAGAACAATGTATTCAGATGTGTTGGATTAAGAAATTTTTCGTTCTTATAGCGTATTTCTGCTTTTATGGGGAGAAAAGAAAAAATAAATGAGGTTTTACAAATAACATCAATTACGCTTATCTCCCAAGAAGCATAGCAAAGGCTTTTTAATAAGGAGAAATAAAATTAAAAAATGTGAGAGCTACGTGTTTTTGTGTAAAGAAAGCTATATATCAACATAATTTACACAAATTGTTTTAAACATATATATTAAAGTTAATTTAAAGCATTTTTGAAAAATGATTCATTTTGAAAAACGAAGTAAAATTATCGTTGGATACTGAGCTTTAATTCTTCATACTTTACGAAAACACTTCCTGTTTATTCTTAGTACTATATGTAGCTTTCAAATAAAATTAATTGAATTTGGACAACAAGAGAAAAGTAAACAATGCTGAATAATTTATGGCAACAAAAAAATTCTAATTTAATTTATTTAATTCTTACTAGAATTCAGAAAGATTTAAACGGCAGTTCAGAAAGAGCTAGTTATATATTTTTTAACTAGCCATCATTGACGACCATTAAATTTACGAGATTACTATTGTTTAAAATTTCTATTAAATTTGTTGCGTAATTTGGCCTTAATGGCTTCTTTGATAAAATATTTTTAAATTCAAATTTTCTTAGAATAGAATGTAGTTAGAATTTCACTAATTTATTTTCTAAATCTTTTTGCATTTAATTATAGCAAGAGAAAATGAACTCACTTTTAAAATTTATAGCCATTACTTGATTCTAAAAATAAATCTTAATTTTAAGATTAAATTTTAAATTTTTATTAAAAGCATTAGTTATGTTGAAATATGGAGAAACAAGCCGAATCTTTATATCTTGCTCATGAAATAAAAGTGGAAAAAATTCTAAGATGAAATATTAGTTGCAAAATTTCTAAAAAAAAATCAGTTTTATTTTAACAGTGAAATATATGGTTGTGAAGTAAGCTTAAAATATTTTTGAAGTAATTGAAAAAGAAAAAATGATATGGAAATAAAATTGGAATCATTGAAAAATTCTTAAATTTGAAGATAAAATTAAAATTATTTTTGTGCGTCATAATTTTTTGAAGTTATAGCTTCAAAATGTCAAAATTTAGCTTACTTTTAGACTAATTGAAATTCTACTTAAAATTATTTTGAAAAATGCTCCCAGATGCATATTATCCTCCAATGCATATATGTGTCAATTTTGATAACTCTAAGCCAAATGATCTGGCCTACAGATCAATTCACATACACATTCGTCTTTATTATTTATAAAGATTTAACATTAAGTATGTATTAATGCCTTTCTGTATCTATAGCATTATAAAATATTAAATAAAAAACTTAGCTCAAAAAATAATTCAAATAATTTGATAGTAAGTGATGGTCGCATTTGTAAAATGAATAGCTAAAATTCGGGAATAAAATCTTTATCATGTAAGTTTCCAGGAACTTGGATTGCAAATGAGTAAAACAGGGATCTGTAGATTTAAAGTATCATATTAATTCTTATAAGGATAAATATTTAATGCAAATGGAGGAAATGTTTTTGCTTTGGAGTTTTGGATTTAGAAAGCTGATGAAACAATGGTGGTGGAAGAAAATATAGATGTCCCGTGGTCAAATCTTGGGAACTAAATGGAAAAAAAAATGTTAGGGAGCTTATGTCACACTTTAAAGCCAAATTTAATATGAATACGAAAAAATAACGCAATATTTCTGGCACCAGTCTTCTCATGCACGGTAAAGACAAAGCGTTAGAGTGCTTATGTCACTTTTTAAAGTCAAATGAAATTGAAAGGGCGAAAAAATTATATAACGCCTAATGAGTCTCTTTTTAGGCTCCGTGCATGCAACTGTTCATTTTGACTTCAGAATCGGAAAAACTATTTTTGAAAATATATTTGTTATTATCGAATTAATCGGAATTTCTAATTATTTACAAACTAAACGATTAAATTATGCGTTAATTCATAAGTCTGATTTTCGTTCCTTGCGTTTTAACCCAAACAAGCAGAATCGCCTTTATGTATAAATAGTAATCATACTGCCGGCGTCCTAGCATAGGGGTAGCGCATCTTCCCCGTGATCTGGACGTCCCGGGTTCGAGTCCCGGTTTGGGCATGGTTGTTCTTCCTGTTCTATCTGTGAGATGTGTGAATGTGCCCTCCTGTAAAAAGGGGTTGTGCAAGCGAATGAGTGATGCGTGAGTAGAAAAGTCGTACTCTTGGCCCTAGTTGGCGCTACGATAAAAACAAGAGGCGTCCCCCTTAGGCTTAAAATCGGCTGTGTTTGAACAGCAGGCTTGTCCGTGGCAAGTGCCATAAGCAACAAACAAACAAACAGTAATCATACTATTAGAAAATGCCTAACTTGAGATCTTGTTTAACTAAAATATTCTACGAATGGCTCAATTCACAAGAATAATTTTCGCTACAATATTAAGCCTTTATTATCATCATATTTTTCTAAATCTCTAACCTTATTTACGTGCAATGAATCAAATTTGATATTTATATTAGTTTAATCATTCATGATTAGCTGAATCCTTCATGATTCTGATTAGCTGAAAAATTTCATTGCTCTAATTGGAACTATAAAGTAACTTGAAGAGTTTGAATTGACATCATAACCATTAGTCATGGATTTTTTCCCCTTCATTTATTAAATTGAAGCATTTAAATTTTTTTCTCTTTCTTCATTAACTTGTATCAGGCTAAAATTTTTCTTTCATCTAAGCTTTAAATTTAATAACACTATAAATAAGAATTCAAACGAAATTTTTTTCAATGATAATTACATCTAAACGGTATCATTGGGAAAGGTATTCAATTTTCATTAAACATTTTCTAGAAAAAATTTTCTTACATTTTTTCCTCTAATCTCAAGTAAAGGTGAAGATTAATTTTTGTGGTCTCGAATCAGTACAAAATTCCTCGCAAGCCGGATTACAAAACATTATTTTATAAAATTTTATCAGAAACAGCTTCAATTTAAAAATTTTCATTCAGATTTTACAAATAAATATATTTAACCAAGGTTTTTTTTATGATAAATTAATGCGCCATTGTCGTGGGGTATTTCTTCTTAGATATGTGTATTTCCTGTCAAAAAAGTATCAGAAAACCATTTGTTATTCCAAAATAATTATAACAGTAAAACTATTAATGTTGTTGGCATAAAAATGTTGCTTTCATGAGTATAAAATATTCTTTAATGCAAAGAATCATCTTCATATTTATGTTTACCAAAGCTCAGGGTTTTTTTTTCAAACAGTAATAACTGATTTCGAATATTTGTCTAAATTCCTTAGAGTAAAAAAGCATCTTTCAATTTTTAATAAGCCCCTCGTACCTAAAGAAGGTCTGCCCCAGAGGGGGCCGAAGAGCCTGAATTGCTTTCCATGTCATAAGGCTTCTTTTTCTAACGTCCGTACATGGTCCGTAGGTCATCCATATACCAGATATTTTTCATTCGATATTTCTATTTCTCATTATTAAAATGATTTATCTAATATTGATGAGGTGCAATTATATATATATATATATATATATATATATATATATATATATATATATATAAATGATATGATGGTTTATTGCTGCAAGCTTCTGAAACCCAAGCGTTGTAAATCAATCAGATGAGAGCATTAGGTTCTTCCCAGTGCAAAATATCTATAAAATAATAAATCTCCCTAACTCGCCTTTACAAAGCTATCGGAAGCTGAATTTTTTGAAGAGCTGCGAGATCAAAATGCCTGCGCTTTGCGTCAAATTAACATTCGGTGCTGTGACAGACTTAAGTCTACAAAGTATGTTACTTGAAATTTCAAATACATGCTTTGCTAAAAAAATTTGAATATGACTACATTAATTTTATGAATCGGCCGTATATTTCCAAACCTCTTCGTTGCTTTAAATACCAGAGATGTAGGCATTCACAAATAGACTGTTGAGACAATGATGAAATATGCGGCAAATGTGCTGAATCTGGCAACGATATTAATGCTTCAACATCTGATATTCTGAAACGTGTAAATCGCTTTGCCTCCAAAGCTGTCTTTTCTAAGTCCGACCCCAAGAGGACTGTGGAAAGGGAATAAGAAGGGTATAAAAAAATTAAACATGAAAACGAATATTTCGTTTTCATGTTTAAGAACAAGTAACGGAGAAATAATCAACTTTCAAGAAATAGCGAATTTGAATGCTGAAGCTTTTGAATCAGGGTGGAATTCCAGTAATTGCACAGAGTCATTTCTTTCAATTAAAGGCAAGCCAGAATGCAAACCTCTAAGATTTCATACGCCAAAATGTCTATTTTATAATTTCTATTTTTCCCTTCCCGAGCTGATGTATGTATCAACAAATACAAAGAAATTTCGAGCTGGTCCAGATGGAATCATGTATGCCACGCTTAAGCAGCTTTCCCATGATACTTTTATAAACAGTTTGCAATGGTTTAACGGAATCTGGAGGGAATAGGTTTCTTTTGTTTTCAATGGAATAACGCTATAGCATGTTTATATAAAAACCTGGTAAGAATCTTAAATCCCTGGTATATTAAACATCTATTACTTTAATTAACTGTCGGTGCAAACTTCTTAAGAAATGGGCAATTGTGAACTTGATCCATGTCCTGGAATCACTGAATTTATATCCCTGTCACAAAGTGAGTTCCGAATGTGACGCTCCATTGCTGACAATTTTATAGGAGACAATTCCTTTTTATTGAGACAGTTTAGTGAATGTTTTCTTTGACGTAGGAAAGACTTACGATAGAGACTAGAGGTTTTTTATTTTAAAGGATTTGTTAAATTTTAATTTCCATGGAAATTTACTTTCTTTAATTAAAAAAGTTTTAGCACATAGACTATTTAGAATTCTTTTCCATTGAATTCCTTCTGTGTAATCATTCAAGGGAATGAGACAACGGATATTGCCGTAAAATAAGCTAATGACTTCTACAAGCAGGCCATCTTCTTTGATGATGTGCAGTCTGGTGATCGTCTGGTAACTGGCAAGGCCAATAAAATTTTGAGAACGAAAACAAGCCACTAAACTTTCTAATTTTTTACTGAATTTCTGTGTTCTTTCATAAACCGCTGAAGTGAATTTATTCTGACGTAGTTACGGGTTGGGCATTGTCGAATAATTCACAAACATGCACTTTTTAAGCAACAATAACCAATTTGCAGTCGCTGAGGTGATGGTTTATCTTTGGACTCGCCTTTAACATTTGAATTCATTAATTTGTTATTCCCAAATTTAACAGGGCATAAACCTTATTTTAAAATTTTCTGTTGTTTAAAAGAGGCTGGTTTTATCAAAGAAATTTAACGTATTGATTACATCATCTAATCATTTCTCTTAATTTGTAATTACTTGGCTTATTTCAAAATCGGATGTCAAATTATTTTACACGTTACTGGTTTTTTATGAAGTTGCTTTAACGCAATCATCTAGTATCGGTACGGATTATCTGAAGAGTGAGTCTTGGGCCAAGATACTACATTTCGAAGAAAGTTGCTTTCGAATCATTGAAAGAAACAAATGGGAGACCATTGTAGTTACCGATATGTTGTTGTTGCTACTTATGGCATTTTACAAGCCTGCTGACAAATTTATCAGCGATTTAAGCCGAGTGAGCGTCTCTTGTTTTTTCACTAGTGCCAACTAGGACCAAGAGCACGATTTTACTACTTCATGCATCACATTCGCTGCACAACCCCTTTTTATAAGTGGACGCGTTCACACACCTCACAGGTGGAACACAGAAGAACAATCATGCTCGAATCTGGGACGCCTAGATGACGGGGAAGACGCGCTACCCTTACGCCAAGACGCCGGTTCGATTCGCTTAATTTATGAAAGAACACAGATGCAAAATTATGCGCGAAATATGACTATATTTGGTGGTACATTATGAATGAATAAAATATTATTAAATAAAATGAAGTAGCAATTCCCCGCGTGTGTAAAATGCATTATCGTTAGATTGTGGAAAAATAATTTTAAAAAACGAAATAAAAATTTAAAAAATATTTTGGTAAATTAAATTTTATTATTTAGCGCTCTTTTGTCAAAACAAAAATAAATAAATAAATATCTTTGGTTTGGATTCTTAAAAATTTTTTAAAGCAGAACCAGGCAGAAACGAAAACATATAAATCAACAGCATAAGGTTATTTTTACATTCAATATAAAGGAATGCTTTAGGAAATAAGCATCTGCCTTTCATTTTTCAACTGCTCCAACTTTCTGTTTTAGTTAAAGTCATTTTATTCAAGATCAATTCTTGAACCTATTAAGAATTTTGGATTTTTAAACAACATATCTCGAGAATAATATTTATTTATTTATTTTTGTGATTAAACATACTAATAAAAGCATAGATTTTTAATTCTTATTTAGTCATGTTTCTCCGCTTTTAACTGTAAACTTAGGAAACAAACATGAACCTTTCTTTGAGCAAATTTACTGCATAAATGAATGAAACAAAAACTTGAATAAAGGAAAGTATTAACTGAGCGACCTGTTTGTCACATTTATATATACTGAAACATTGCTAAATTATTTTCTAATATACGTCTGCAGCTATTTCGAACAAATTTGCCTGAAATCTTATACATGAGGATTTCTCATTATGTTCTATCAGTTAAAAATGAAAAATTAGAAATTGCAATTGGAAAATTTCAAGTTGATACAAATGTAACTATGTACATGGCTTCTTTTGCGAATGAGTTTACATAATTTTAAATAGGTTACAATTTCAAGTTGAATGATATTCTTTTAGTTAAATTTTTATAGATAACATGCAATATATCGTATTCGGATGCTTTTTTAATGGATTTTGCAGTTAGAGGCGCTTAAAAGAATGTCTATAAAGGCCTGGTATCTGCACTTTAAGGTGAATGGATGTAGCAGCAGAATATTATTGTAGATGGAACAATGTTACGAATAAATAAGCCTTAAGGGATTGTGCCTGGTACTAACAAAATAAAATCATAAAATATGTAAATGAAATCATTTCAAGCAATCATAAATTCCTGATACCACAGAAGCAAATATAAAATCTGCAAGCAGTGATTAATTTGCATTTTGACGCATTTCGGTATGCAAGTTATTTAAGACAATAAATTATTGAAATATATTAAAATAAGATTCATAAGTCGAAGATAGTAGTCTGCGGTCGAAATAATTTACAAAAGAAATGAGATACTTGTCAACAAGAACTGATAAATATCAGTATATTCGAATGAGATTAATAAGTTCTGGCAGCAGAAATCTGCATGGGCAGGCTCAGACCAAAACAAGAAGCCCTGATTCAAATGGCTCGGCTGTCTATCTGGTGTACATCGAGAAGTCCAGTTAGGGTATCTCGCTAGCGGCATACGGGGTGTGGGCAGGCTTCTGCTATGTCTGGTTGAATTTCTAACTTGGAGTTGTCTGGAAAATTAATGAGGAAATTATGGCCGACTGCTATTACCTTAGCTACATACAGGAGAAAAATCGGTTGGATTCATTTCAGTGACTGATCATCCGATTTCATATACCCGTGGGTTGGACATTTTGAATTATGAGGTTTACAGCTATAATTTTAAGTAGAATCGTGTCATCAATATTTAATTTCTACGGAACCTGATAGAACCATAAACTAAGGTGAGATTTTTTTAACAAAATTGAAAATATGTTTTTTTATCAGACTGGTGCTTTAAATCCTTGTGCTATGTAAAACCTTTCTTATCTGAATAAAATATTGTAAGAAATTTCACATATTGTTCTGTTTTCCCCTTTTTTATGCATATGTAAATGTGAATTAAATTAAAAAAGGAAATCAAAAATTTTTACAAATTCGAATTTTTTTACATCGGGAAGAAATCAAGTTTGTAAAAACAAACTGATTTTATTTATACATTTCCCATTTCGAATGGCTTAAATTTGAAGGTAACTTGGGACTGACTTTTCAGCTTCTAATATCTAAGAAATTCACACTGAAAACTAGGCAAAGTAAACTGGAACAACGCTGTTTCAAACCTGATTTGTCTAGACGAAAGTTTGAAAGCATTTTAGTATAAAATGAATAACTATATATGCATCAATATGTAATATATACTTTGGAAAGAAATGATGTTTTATTGAAATTATTTAAAACGCATCATTTTGTATATTTTTTATGGAATCAAGCAGTATTTTTATACTCAATGCTATAAATATAAAGAAAAACTCAATTTTGAGGCAGCATCTCATAAGCTTGATACCAACTGATAAGGCAACCGTATTTATTTTTATATATTATAAGGTAATTTAAAGGAGAGTCTCTTAAGCCTTTTCTTCTCGAGACTTCAGTTCAACTGTAAAAGTCCTGGATTCCATCTGCAAGATAAATATTTTTTCAACACTAAATAAACACATATGAAAACAAAAAAGGAAAATCTAACTCTCACTATAAGGAAAAGGAATTTAATTAGTTGTGTTAATAAAAAATTTTAGTAATAGTATTTTAATGAGCAGCTCATTAGTAGAATTTTAATGAGAGGTTTTAAGTGAAAAGTGTCTCTCTGAAAAGTTTTTTATATGAATATTAAGTAAAAAATATAAATAAATATGAAATAAATAATATGAAATAAACATTCGCAGTTAGTGATTCAACAACTTCAAAAATTCAAATACATAATCCCATTTGGAATTAGGCTTCGTCATTTCAGAACCCTCTTCTTTAAGGTTTTTATGACGTATTATATATGACACTGCAAATTTCATTTATCCGTCATCATCTAAAGAATATGGATTGAACTATTTCTAAAATCTTTTCACCTCTGTTAAATAATTATAACTGAAAACAAACAGTTATAGTTATTGTATGCTCAAAATTACAAAACTCTTCTAAAACAGCTCACATATTGCTTCAAAACGGAATATTAATTTAATTAAGCTAAGTTTCTTCTTTAAGGAATGTTTGTGGTGCCATTCCACCAAGGACATCTTTTGTAATCGTCAGTTTGCATAAGAAAATGAAGCATTGTGTAATAAAATATCAAATAGCAAAAAATGTGTATAGCTTTAATTTCATAAGTTCCGTTAATTTATCTGCAACCAAAATATTGCATTATAATGGGTAATCCATGCTTAATCATTCTTAGAAAGAGAATTACTCTAGGTTGAATCCGGTTATTTAGAGTTCTTGATTTTTTAAATCTAAGCAAGCCAGATGACTGATGTTTCTTGTCATTCTTGAAAATATATAACTCAAGCTTTAATGAATTACTTTAAATAAATTTGATTTTCTTGTTTATTTTTCATTTTAATAACAAAGATTGTGGCTGAGGTATGTGGTGTCAAAGTTTTCTCGACCCCAATTGGATTAGAGGTTCACGGTTCGAAAGGTCTTGTTCTAGCATTTAAAACAGGATATTCTCACTTAAAATAATAGAAAAAAACTATAAGTTATTTAACTTTTTGATTCGATGTCAAAAAAGCGCATAAAAGTGAACATCGAAAAGCAAGAAAAGTGCATTTGCAGCTTTGATAAATAATGGAAATGTCAGAGGTTTGATTTAGTTATATAACAAATTATTTCTACTGCCAAACTGAAATAAAGCCCATTAAATCTAAAATACCTTAATAACGCTATACTCCTAAATTTCATCCTGAAATCATCAACTCAAAGTCTTTTTTTTTTAAAAAAATTTGTAATTCCTGCTGCGTTATTTCATAGCGCGCGTGCAGAATTTCAATGGCCAGAAACATTAACAAAGCCGCTCCCAAAACAATTAGAACTGGATTTAGAAAAGAGAGAGCACTTAGAAGAGAACGGAAGAATAGTGGTGTAGGAGATATAAACACCGAACAAGACATAAAGCTTCAGGTAGCTAAGATGCCCTTCCCTTCAGAAAACTTGCCTGACGTATTGATCTGTCTGTAAGAGTGGTTGTTGGTGAGAAATTTTATCTAATGACAGACCGCTTGGAAGTTAATGGGAGAATTTTCTCAGAAAAACAAACCTGGTGAGGCTTTATAACTGTTGGAGGAGGTGGGTTTTTTGTTCTGCCCGATTGTGCAGCTTAAATTTCAGACGTGATTTCCAATTACTTTCTGGAAGTATCTGTTGACGGTACTGAAAAAGCTGAACCTAAAATCTGATATGTTCCCGGAAAACTGTCTCATTATGCTTCAAAAGAAGGAAGTCATTCAATCTGAGAACAGTTTGATATAATTTGGAAGTTGAGGTAGATTAAGGATTTTAAAGCATGCATCTAGAAAAATAAATTCACGTGAAACTTTTGAACAAACAACTAATAAACAGAAATATTCTGTATTACAGAAAAGAGAACTAAGCGTTTTAAGCAGCTTAAAGTAAAGTCTCTTCATCTTAACATTTAAAAATAGATTTTTTAATTATATCCCTTTAATTGTCGTGCTTTTTTTTAGTTTTGGCAACTTTTAAATTAATTTTTAATTTAATTTGCATGCATAATTTTCAACAATAATCCCTGTAATGAAATTCAAATATTTTCATTGTTTCATCAGATATTAAATCATTGATTTTTTTTTCATTTTTGAAAACTAAAGAAGAAAGATAATGCTTATTATCTGTTCATATGAGTCGGAAAATGAACTTACATTATCGCAAAAGGCACCGTGCCATTTGATATAGATATTACATCTTCACTTACATTTTAATGGCACTTTCATATCTTGGAACAGCACTCTATTAAGAAGGTTCAAGTATACAATAAACAAAATAAGTATAATGCTATGAAAATAACAGGTTTTAATCTGTATCACAATTTAAGAAGATTTTGTTGAAAGTATTATTGCGTATAAGAGTTAAACATCAGAGATTTAAGTGAAATTAAATACAAGAACTCTCGGGGGGGGAGAAATAAATGGTTGCCAAAAGTGGCTACTATTCAATAATAACTGAAAAAATCATCTTAACATAAATCTCATTACCTTCCTTAATACTATAAATTGTTTCATTGTATTAATCAGCAAAAATCTAAAATTTTAACTATATGTTGAAACATATCTGAAAGAGAGAAACTATTCTAATGCTATTACGAGCATGTTTAGTCATAGCTTATAAGCTATCGTATTTTACATTAAACTGAATTTTCACGAAACATAGCAAATCATTAAAATTAAATAAGTGCTTGAGTCAATGATCAGAACATACATTATAGTTAAATGTCTATCACAATAAGAAGTTCGGAATATCTTATTAAAGGAAATTTAAGCAGCATAGGAAGTACAATTTATAAGAAATATAACCTATATGCTTGATTTGCAAGAGGGTCGCCATAAGTTGCTACGATAACTAAGAAATATCATTATAACATAAATTAAAATTGGAAAAATTTCTTTTAAACTGAAAAGTCTTTTTTTCTTTCACTTTTTCTTTGAAAAATTTAAATTCATTAAAGTGAATAGCATGAAAATGCTTACATGAAGGTTTATATCTCGAATGATTACCGCAATCAAATAGCCCCAAAAATGAGAAGTATTGAATAAACTTAAACTTCGTTTAAGTGAAACTGTATTCGATATACAGGAAATTTTAATTTAGAAAGTAAATTAATTTCATTTTTAACAAAAATATAACACCCGATCATAAAAAAGATTTATTGCCTTTTTACATTTTTTTAAATACAAAGTTTGAGCCATGGTTATGCCCTTATATCATATTGAAATTCACAATAAAGCTAAACCAAGCATTTTGTTACACGTTATTCGATTTGCTAATTACCTATTAAATTAACATTATTTAGTTACTTGCTTACTATTCAGATAATCGTTTTTATCTTCCTATGTTTATGTGAACTTGGGTGTTTATGAAATTTTAAATTTTTGATTCAAAAATGTGAGAACTAAATTTTATTCTTTATTCGAATAATATTTAAAAACCGGCCTTTAAAAATGTTTTCAGTAGTTTACTACTCGTTATTGATTACAATTTTCTTGCATTTTGCAGTGCAGCTATGAAAATTATTAACGATTTTATTCAATTTTTAATAACAATCATAAGGAAAAAGACAATAAAAATATATAAAGATTTCGATTTTTTTCTTTCTTCTTTTCTTTTTTTCTTTCTTTTTTATTTACATTTACATAAAAAAAGATAGAGAAAAAGTTATAAATAATGTCAACAATAAATATATCACTGGTAGTTATAAATATATCAATCAATGAAATATTCCTTTATAATCATATCAAAAACGAAAAGAGTTATAAAAGATTTCAATGAGATTTATTTTATGCCCTTACAATCATACCAAATAAGAAAGACCTCCGTTTTGCGAGTTAACGACCATGCTTAAAAGATTTCTTTTTATCCTTAGACCGCGTTTAATCCAAGGACAAATTTACGCAAACATGTATGACGTAGGGTTTATTACATTTCCAGAGTGTCGAATGCTGACAAGCCTGACATCTTATTCGGTCTTCTTCGTTTTCAAGATCATAAAAATCTTCTTTGCACCCCCGCATCTACGATTATTTAAATCTCCCAACATCAAATTCTTACTCTATGTAGGGAATGCTTAATCATTATTTAAGATATGTTGCTTTTTTTTTTTTTTGTCTTTTCTAAAAGTAATTCTTAACATTCTAAAAGTAATTCTGTTTCTGCCTCTCCTATTTTAACTTTGCATTGCTTCTGTAATTCTTGAATCTTTAAATCCTACAGATAATAATAATCTTGAATTTCGCTAGTTCTTTTTTTATTAAAAATAAACTTCAAAAAATCAGCCAATTCTTAATTTTCATTCTGTCTTTTCACGAAGTATTAAAAGATTTTGTGATTCTCAAGAATCTCGCTGTTTTAGAACGAAAGGGCTATTTTTAGTCTTTGAACTGTATATTTAATGAATATTAAAAAATGGAACTAGGTAGATGATTAAAATTTCGTGTGTAGCTTTAAAATCAGAATTGTGCATCTGTATCAAACTTAAGAATAATTCTATCAAAAAGGATGCCTATCCGTCCGTTTATCTGTTGATGAACACAATAAACAAAAAATGCAATGAAATAAATTGATATTCTGTGTGTCATCTGCCCCTAAAATCACAAATCTTTATCAAGTCTTTTATAAAATTCATCAAAGATTTGATTGGCTGGCTTTTAGTGCTCATTTAAACGCGACAAATAAAAAACGCAACAAATTAGAGAGATGAATCTTGATATATGATTTTTTCAATAATACTGCACAGCTGGGTCAAATTTTAAATCATATCTATCAAAGCGTCGACAATCTGCTTGCCTGCAAGTGTATTTTGAACATTATATCTCAGAATTTCAAAAATTAGGTAAAAGAAATCTGATATACTTCATACCAATATTGAAGACTGTTATCGCAGTGAAAGCTTAAATTCTACGCATAAATAAGCTAAATTCTACTTAATAATTTTTGTATAAAGATTTACTTGAGTATTACTTTAATTCAGTAAGCTTCTAAGCATAATTAACAAAAAAAAAATTAAATAAATAAAAGAAAGAAAAAAAAGAAACAGGTGGTATTGAGCAGAAATAAATTAAGCTCTTCTCTCAGCGAAAAATTCGTTTTCAAGAGCAGCGCAGATGTTTCTTATGAAAAAACACATTTTTGAGGTTTTTTTCACCGTAGTTTTGTGAGTCGAACTTGAAACGAAATAAATTCATTCCAGCCTTAAGATGAATAAAAGTGCCGAATTAATAGCTTGTTTTCATATCCACATTATCTTTCATCACATCACAGTTTTATTGCTTATCATTTCTGAATTGGGGCTTTTATTTTTAAAGAAATTTATGCCTGTTTCTTTTTGTTCAGTTTACTTTGTAACTACTCATTACATCTATTGTTTCATCAAAACTTTAATCGTTTTTTTTACGACTAATAGGAATTTCTAAATAGAAATATGACCTTTAGAGTTTTTCCAGTGCCTCTTTGTACTCCTCATTTTCCCTCATCATGCGCTAAATACGTCGGTTCAAAAATTCAGTTTCATTAATAACTATTTGCATAATTCTATTATATTAAGTTGATACATCAAGCTTCCAAAGAAATCAAAAATATTTTTAATACGTTCGGAACTCTATTGTCGATATCAGAGACGTAGTTCGGATACAGAAAATAGTTATTTCAATTTGAAAAAATTAGAAATCAATTGATTGTATCATGATAATAAAATAAGATATGCAAAAATTTTCGTTATCCAAAAAAGCGTTATCTTTAATCCATCCCTACTAATGAGCGCTCTGCAATATCATTTATTTTCGTGCATTGTGGTTTGAAATGAACAAAATAATATTCCAATAGCCCATTTGTACGTACAGTAACAAAGGGACTGATTCAAAATTTATAAGAAAAATATGTTTTCATTAGCAACAATTGTACGATAGTTCTCATTATATTTTAATCCACTTTATGGAAGAAAAGAAAAGGAATTAATATTTTACATTTCCGGATGTGTTTCAACTCATTGGTATACCATGGATAATAAAAATAATACAAACTTTTATAGAATTTCGATAGTTTCATGAAATACAGAGTCCTTTCTGTATATACACCAATATTTTTTATATGTAAAACACCTTAATCATTTTTGTTAAAATAAGGAATCATTTTGTTAAATGAGTGAAAGGAAAAATGAATGAAATGATAATTAAAGTGCATGCATAAATATTTTTATCAGGTTATCACATGCACAAAATATGATTTCTGTAATAATTCGGATTCAGAAAAAAAGTATCCAACATGTATAATTTTACTATTTGCAATCGTATATTTGTACAGAGCTGTAAAGGATAAATAATACTCAATGGAAAAATAAAATAATTATACAATCACCTTCCTCGTCAAAAAGTGAAAAAAAAAAAAAAAAAGAACTAAAATTTTGTTTTCGTGACACTCCTAAAAGTTGGTGTCCGGGATATCTACATTCTTCCCCCCCCCTATCCTTACGCCAATACCTAGATAAAAAGAGTAATTCGAAATCGGAGTTTTCTTAACTCTATTGCAAACTTACGCTTGGCAACGTGTCCCCTCCCATTTGGCGAGTAAAGAGGAAAAATTCAAGTAACCCTTGGCGAAGAAGTTTGGTTTGGGTCAAGAGACCCGAGGTCTGCATCAGACATTCACAATCAGACAATCCTTAGTGGTGTATGCTTATCATTTATCTCAAAATTTTTATCAGGTTACCGAAGTGGCTGATTCGTTGGTCTGATTGTCCTAATTATTCACAAGACCAATTCCAGAGAATTTATCGAAGAGTTCTTTTGTCAAAACTGGCGGGAAACAACCTGTTGATCTTTGGAACATTTCCCCCCTCGTGTTATTCGGACGCTTCTTTTGGATGAAACTTTTGTTGTTCGAAACATTTGCTCGTACCGGCTGTTGTCACGGTAAGTCCAACTTATGGTTCTTGTTAAGTTATGGTTTAAAAAAATGTGGTAAACTCGGAGAGTAATTGAATAGGGAAGAAATTTTCATATCTTTTCTTCTATTATGTGCATGTTTTTTTTTGTTTGTTTGTTTTAATTTTTTATGGTTTCAGTGATTTTACTCACTTTAAACATCTAATTTTTTATGTAATGATAATTTCACCAAAAAAAGCTGTAAAGATAAAGAAAAATAGCTGTGCAATTGCAGCACAGGCAATCTGTGGTTTCAGTTTGCTATATTATCACATGCTCTTTGCGATAATATAGCAAAGAAAAGAAAAAAAAAAACTTTAGTGAATTGCAGACAAAAAATTGTAATCATATATTATTTATATTTAATCATTTTATAAACGCTGTGTTCATTTCCAATTTTTCGGAACCTTTCTCAAAAATTGCTTTAACTTTCACATACACTTTTCAGGTTTTTCATCTTTAAATTGTTTTAAAGATATGTGTTCTGATCATTTAGGAATTTCAGATATTTTTAGAGAAATTTCCTTCTTGAATGCTTTTAAAATTTTATTTATTTTTTGTCATAATAATTATAATAATAGTGTTAAAATTTATAGCATACTGCAAAGGATATTAACTTTTTAATGTTTCTTATATCGTGCTCTTATTTCAATATTAACGCAAGATGAATGCTTATAATTGCATGTTTTTGTTTAATTGTTATCAAAATAGGAAGTTTAAGTACTTACAAAGAATTTGGTTTAGCAAATAAATTGCAATAATATTAATAATATAATAACTGTTCAGCAAATAAATGATGAAATTATAACAAAAATAAAATCAATTTATTCCTGAAAAAATATTCAGATGCTTAAAAAAATAAAACTTTGAATCGTAGGAATTGCATAAAATGGTAAGGAAACTAATTGAAAAAAAAAAAAAAAGAAATGGTAAGGAAAATAGTAAGAAAACTAGTTGGGGGGAAAAAAATTAAGTTTTAAATGAACGCTTGCTCATCTCTTTATCTCTTGTTACGAAAGATGGATTTTGAGGATAACCATTCATAATATCCCGAAGAGAGGATAGAAAAGAGATGAGAGCAAGCTTCCGTTCTGATGTCATCATATTTCATCTTTTGGAGCCTAATATCTGATGGGACCAGACAATGTTAAGATTGTTGTTGACAAATGGTCGAAATTGACTACACGTAAGAGTTATTAGAAGCAAAAGTTAAATATATGAATCATTTTATTTTTTCATATGGTTAATTTTCCATGAAGATTAATAGACAGTTGCGCGGGGTCCCTTCATAAAGAAATTAGGAATTAATCTTTTATAAAATTGGTTATAAAGTCAAGCAATTTTCATAATAAAAAATAAAAATAATAACATTATCGGATGGTATTAGCAATTATAAAAAGAGTTTTAATTCTGGAAATAAATTTCAAATATAAAGGAAACACAGTACATATCCAAAAACAACTGATTGATCTAATTAATATTCCTATGCATATTTTTATTAAGATATGAATCGAATTTTGAATACAAAAAAGTTTGAAGGTTATATGTAAACTTTTTTTTTTGGCTTTAAGAATAGGAGACGAATATATTTAAAGTACAAAAAAATTCTTTCGTTTATTTGAAGATATTTTTTTAAGTAGCTAGAATAAATCATTTAATTTCATACAAAAAGAATCTTTTGTCACTGGTCTATTCTGTGGTCTATCCACTGAATCACATTAATATTTTATTTATCTCCTTAATTAATAATTATAAAATATTTTAGTTAAAAATTAATTAGGGGGCATTAAAATTATTGGCAAATATAATTGCAAATATTATAAGCTCTTAAGGTTTCATTTCTAAAGCAGAGATTTCGTGCAGTGGTTTGGGAACTTACGAAAACATGTATTATTTAAATAAAGGTTTGCAAAGTACTTCATTAACTATTAATATAAAATGTATGGCATTCATTTAAGAAAGCAATCAACGATGTAAATTAAAACTATAATTATTTCGTCGAATAACTGTAATTGAATGTTATTATGGCGTTCGTTTTTAAAAAAACCTCAACAAGTTTCTTAAAAGTCATTTACATTTATTACAAAAAAAAGAAAGAAATTATTCACAAATAGATAAGTTTCGCACAAATGAAGAAAACAATTTAAACATTTTTCATAGTTCTTATTTCTGGTCTTTTTAAGACGTGAATAATAGCGATAATCAATTGTTCGTGTTATTTATTTCTATTCGTGCCTACTGTTAAAAAATGAATATTTCATAGAAGGTAATTTAGAAAATACAAATTGCTTACAATAAAATATATTTAATCATTCGAGACATGTTCATATCATAATAAGCGATATTTTAATCAAAAATTATCCGTGAATTCTCAAATCGAATGTACATGACCGTACATCTTTAAGTGTTGCCAATTAGCATTAGCGCGTAGTTTACTGATATTCTGCGAAGTGGTGAAGACATTTAGTAAAGTTAATCATCTGAATTTGTTAAGCAGTCAATTTTAATATTATTCCTTTGCATATGGGTGGTCTCAGGCTGCTATGTAAATATTTAACAAGGAAATAAGTACAATCTTCTTAGACGCAGGCATCATCTCTGTGTCTGCCGGTTAGGAAGACTTCAATAAAAATGAAGAGTTGAGAGAATCTTTAAGTGTGGTCGGGTTGAGAGGTGAGACGAGGTGAACAAAGGTTAAAAGTAGACGCCACGTCTTTAATTAAATGAAATCAATGCGTCAAAACATTGCATGGAGTGAAACTTATTAAAAGATGGCCTTAAGTAACTTGATGAAGTAAATTTTGACGAAGAGCTTACACAGCTATTATGTTTGAACTCAAAGAAGTAGATTTTAGAAAGCTTTACAAATAAGCATAAGCAGATTTGAATGTGTTGACTTTTCCCAGCTTGTTTACTGATAATAATCCCATCTTTCTTAATTCCTTATTGCTTTAATATGACGCTCATAATGTCTTTTCTTTTGAATAAATGTTCCAAAAAGTGTAAATTGTCGACTTGCTGACTAGATTGGTAAATTGAATCTGAGTTTGATGAAATTCACATTTTAAAGCTACACACAAACTTATTCAGTGCTATTTAGTTTAGTTATATAATTATTCCGTTTTGAAGAAATTGGAGGGCTATTTCGGAACGGATCTCATAAATATGAAGCTTGGTTTAGATGACGAGGATGGCACATCCTTTTCCAAACGTTCGTTCTAAACCACCAAGATCATGTTTGACTTAAGATTCCACCAGGCTTATTTCACGACATATCTCTGGTGGATTTCGATTGCTTACTTGGAACCTTCTTGTTCAGTACCAAGACTTTACCACAAGGCCATCTGATTTAGGACGAACTGCGTAATTTTGAGGAGGAAGACAGCTGACTGGAACCCCCTCTCCAAACTTCCAGATCCTACTTGTGGGAAATATTTCTTCAAGGTGGATTGACGAACCGATTCCCACTTACTTGACGAATCACTGATGGAAGCACGTCGTGATCTTGTATTCGAAATCAAAACCCTTGACAACAAACTGCTGCGGTCGTGTTAAAGCTAGAAATTGCTTGTTCTATATTTTGTAAATTTGTACTTCTACGTACTATAGTGGCCGAGACGTTTACTATAGTCTCTTCCTTATTTTAAGAATTCCGATTCGCATTTGAAATTATTTGGTTTAGGGGCATCTCAATAAGCTTTATCACAATTTTTTTTTAACATTTTTATTAATTTTCAAATATATATAAAGATTTTTATTTTTTTTCAAAATAGTATTTTTAAAAAATATTCAGATATGTTAGTTATTATTTCTTTTGAAATCTTCAATAATATTTAAAAACCCATTGTGCCAATCTGGCCATACAGCTACGGTATAGAATTTAGCTGTCATATCTATATTAATTTTTCATAAATCTCCTGAAAATGATAGGAAAAATTCTAACTTATCATTTGTCAATGAACGCGAATTAAAATACAACAGCTTAAAATTATCGTTTTATATTTTGAAATTTAACTAATTAACTAATGATTACTTTATTATAACCTTTAACCAATTAATGCCCGAATTAAAACTATATGTCACGAAGCAAAATGTCAAAATTATTTCCAAGTAAGTTCCAGTGTTCTGATTGAGAAAAAAAAAATAGCTTCACGTCAATCTCCTTTCATTAAGGACGACAGATAATTATATGTGTGCATGCTTGAAATTTTCTGTTCTGACAACTACGAGATTTAGCCGACTTATTCAACAAATATTTTGAAAACTTGTTTTACAGGACCTTCTGTAAATTATTCTGTATATAAGGTTCATGTTTTCTATACATCATAATTGAATTAAACCTTAAAGATCCGATCGGTTTAAAATAATTTGATTAAATAAGCATGCTTTTAATTTAACAGAAGCTAAAATGAGTTGCAATGAACGAATAGGCTTTCGTTCAACAGATTCTAACTTTTGAGAATTTCATTATGTGTCAGTTTGGAATATTATTCTAGCGAATGCAATGTTAAAAAACTTGTAAAATTCATTGTGAATATAAGATATTCAAAAGAAATCTTTTTTAGTGTTACATCTTGGCAAGTTGTGCCGTGGTGTTCAATCTTGCGGGTATCCTGATTGCATTTTAAAAAGAATTATATAATTGAATAATCGATTTTCTAATTGGTAATTGGATCGCATTAAAAAAGAGAATTCTAACTTTTGAGAATTTCATTATGTGTCAGTTTGGAATATTATTCTAGCGAATGTAATGTTAAAAAACTTGTAAAATTCATTGTGAATATAAGATATTCAAAAGAAATCTTTTTTAGTGTTACATCTTGGCAAGTTATGCCTTGGTGTTCAATCTTGCGGGTATCTGATCCTGATTGCATTTTAAAAAGAATTATATAATTGAATAATCGATTTTCTAATGGGTAATTGGATCGCATTAAAAAAGAGAAAAAGAAAGAAAGAAGAAGGAGATACGAGTTTGTAAATAAAATTAATTTCTAGTTTAACTGAACTGCATTAAATTTTATTAAATAATATGTTTTTTAAAAGTTTTATCGAATTTAACTATCGGAAATATTGCAACGAATGAGTATGTGAATTTAAAATAGAGAGAGCTAATTAAAAATTATAGCTTGCCACATAATTTATTGAGCTAAACTTTTTTATGATCAGCATCCGTTGTATCTTTAACCAGCAAGAGGATCAATGTTAGAAGTCTTAAAAAATTACGAAATGAAAGTATTGAAAAGTTGATATCGTAGCAAATCGATATCATTTGTAGTACATAAATAAGTGACCTGATTTTTGATATTTATTTATTATATTTACAGGTTTAGTAATTGAACAATTCAATTGGATTCGTGTTTTATAAAATACTTAAAAGGGAAAACTAAATGAAATATCTAGTGGCCTTCTGATTACGGAGAGATGTTAGCACTAACTGGAAGAAAAGGAATCAAGTTAAAGCTGATGTTTCTGAAAAAAATAAAATGGTGTAGCAAACTTTTTTTCTCACATTAGGATTAGGTTTGAAAATAGTAAGGTATGCTGAAATCTTATAGGAAGAAAGCAATTGCGATGTTGATTCGGAACGTAATGTATTATACTGTTGAGTCAAAGATACGAAGGAATATTTTTTGTTCGGTCAGAATCTTGATCGAGTAAATTAAAGCAATTTAAAACTTGTTAAAGAACACCAGTTTTATGGGAATTGAAAATCGGTTTCATTTTATATTTTAAAACTTACCCAGTCAATTTGGATTGATTGTATACCTGTCAAAGGGCGTCTTGGTTTTGTTTGTTTTTTTTAAAAATAAACCTGCCTATTTCATAAAATAATTCTAAATTTTTGATGGCAAAAAATTTGAAAATTCTTTAGTATTTTTTTCTTTTAACTGGTAACTTTATTATTATTTTTATTTAATTATTGCAATGAGTTTTGAGAAACTATGCATTTCGTTTGCAGTTTTAAATTCATTATCTTAGCATTATAAGTTGAAAGGATCAGAATGCACACAGGAATCACTACAAAAATCTATATTTTTAAAGGCAATTTATGAGTAGTTGAAATGTCATAAAACCAAAAACTACCTACCTGACCCTAAGAACCTGAAAAATAGTCACTCTACTTTTGAAACTATTTCTTCATGCTTTTAATTAAAAAAAATTATTTAAAGTATATTCTAGTAAGACTCTTCTCGGATTATACTTCTATGTTTAACTTATACATATGTTAGAATAAAGATACTTCGATTTATTATAGATCATTTCATACCTTTTAGCAGAAGGCAGCTTATTTTGATCAAAACTAAGAGGTGACGAATTTCCAGTATCATTTTTCCAAATATACTTTATAATGCAAATTTGAATAATTTTATCTGTAATTGTAAAACATGTTGAATGTATCTGATTTTTGAACATAGAGTTATTAAGATTTAATTTTGTTTCTCAGATTTTGCATACATTTAATTAAAATACGGGTTTTTTTTGGAGTCCCTCCATAAGATCGGGAAATAAACATAATAGTGAAAAGTTAATTCATACTAATTTAAAGAAAACTCAGTTTAACTATTTAGCAAATTTTATTGAATTGTTTAAAGCGAAAACCTTTTTAAAAAGCTGTATTTGCTTATAATTATTAATGAGTTTGAAAGAAAAAGGATTTATGAGAAATATCACGAATATAATATTTTTTTGCCCGACACTACTTGGGTCGTTCATTATTCTTTAAGAATTTCCGATTTTAACTCGTATAAATCATTGCAGGTTCGTGGTTGTTGTTTCTTAGCGTATGCAACCTCAGTTACGTTATTTAATTGTTTGAAGTCACAACACAGCTGTTTCTTTAACTCTCTTTTTACAGTTGAGAAACAATGGTGCTTTTACTAACCTTATCTTCAAAGATCTTTCCAGATCATACTGTCTTGCAAGCATTGGCATAGTAGTGGATAAATATTTATGATGATCTCTGAATCATCTCTTATTAAATTATAAAATTGCAAAATAATTCAAATAAAAAGAAAAACATATTTTTTAATCTTATTTTTAAGAGCTATCATTTCAAAATATATTTCAATGTTTCTTTTTTATTCTAAGGGTATATTAAAAAATTTCTTTTGACGTTTGTTTGCTTCCGAAAGAGCCTACTAAATAATGATAAAAATAACAGCAAACGAACTGAATCCAGCAAAACAAATAAAAACGTGCATTGAATTTAAATTTTTATGAATGTTTATTTTCAATATTAAACAGCTTAACGAAGGGTCAACTAGATGCAAAAAATAATGCTGAATAACTGTGGGCTCAAAGCTATGTTTTGAATTAGAGTCAAAATGATTTTTCAAACTGATAACAAAAATAAGTAAATAAAAAGAAAAAGGAAAATTCAGTTAAGTATTATTTCTTTTCTTTACCACTGATAATGACTGAGGATTAAGAAACTAAACTGTATTTTGGCCAGTTTCAGATTAACTGGTAATAAAAGATCCATGTATTATGGATTCTTCTCCTCTTTTTTTTTTTTTTTTTTTTTTTTTTTCGGTTTCATCTTTTCCTTCATAAATTTATTTTTCAGAACTACATTCTTCTTTCCCTAAAAGCAAACTTCTGTTGTTGAAAAATATGATGCACGTGTTATTTGAACACCAATCCTTATTATTAATGCTTTCCTCAACACATTGAACTTTTTCCTTTTCCCCATTTATGCAGACGTGATTCAAACATAGCCGGCTTGCACTTGACCATCTGCTCATTTTATCCTTGAATTTGCTTTTTGATGGCAATATGTTGATTTAACACTTCAAATACTGCGAGAATTTTTCGCCTTCTGGTAGTCAGAGCATTCTGGTACAATGCATAAATATGGCTCTAATTTCCAGAAAAATTTATTTTTGACTGTGTTTATAAATCAGACATATATAATTATAGATAGTTGTCTTTTTATTTAAAACTATTCTCCATATCATCAAAAAAATTTCAGAAAAAATTATCTTTGTTTATTAAATAACGAATCAAATGCCTAAAGTTTTTTATAAAATTAGATATCATTGAATTTTAATTAAATATTGATTTATGACGCAGTACTTCACTCTCAATATACGTTGTTCAAAAAATATACGGAATATGTTTAATTACATTATCTCATACAAATAATGGTATGTTAAATATTTACAACTGAAACTTCTATCTATGTCTGCGTGTGTCATTTTATTAATTCATATTTCGGATACATACATATTTATTGTAAGTGTATATTAGAAGTTTACCATCATTAGAAATAATTAATACGTTAAAATGAATTAACTTCACGGAACGAATTTGGATAATTGCAAACTTTAAGTAATAATTCAAACCCTTACAAATTGCTTAGCTTCCAGTCTAAAATGAATTAAAATCTTAATGTATATGTCTGGATTGCGATTCAGATCAGTTACACATTATGAATAATATTGTCTTCCTAAAGTATTTGGGTTATAAACATGCACTAATATACTACAGATGTTTCGGAATTCACTTTAATTAATTATTTCATTTGTTAGAGAATCGAAATGCAACCTTAAAAATATATTTTTGTTTTCACAATAAAGAATTTTTACTTTGACATCTAAGTATGAATATGTGGAGACATTTCAAGTCGAAATTTTACTCTCTCATTGACATCATCAAATAAGAAATTAATCATATGTTGTGTAGAAAATTCAAAAATTTGGTCATAATGAAATATCTTCATATATTACACGAAGACGCTTCTTACGATTTTTTGTTAATGATTGAATGAGTTAAGGATCATAATCGACATATATTAAAAAAAAATATTTTTAACATGTCTAAAAAAGATTATTATAAATATAAATTTTCATTGCTCTCTCTTGCATTTGTATTTGTAAGGTACTTTTTTTTAACTAATATTATTAGTAAATGAGTATTGTGCCTATCCAGCGTACTGAGTATTTTATCCTTCGCTATGATGCACTGCATTTCCTTTGCGTAAGAGCTTTTTACAATCCTTTGGTGTTAACTATAGTAATGTGCATTATGAATATACATGACGTCATTTTCTCATATTCAATATTAATTCGCTTTCTCTTTAACTTTCATTCGCAATTCGTTTAACCGAATCTAATAAAGACGAAGTATTAAAGACGAGCCTATTTTGATTTCAAACATGAAGACGTCCCTCCAGAAACTAAGGCGATTGTTAAGCTCGACTGTCGTCATTTCGCTTATGAAGAGCCCTTCTCAAGCTGAACAGTTCTCTTTTTGCTCTGCCCATTGGAGCGGCGGCCCGTGCTAAGTGGTAGTGGGCTGACAGAGATGTACAGACGCAATTCGTCTTTCTCAGACATGAATAGATGAGCGTTCAACGGAAATAATTAAGGAGATAATTAGGTGGATAGCGAGACTGTTTTTTCGAGGGTTCTCCCTGACAATGTAACTCGGCTTATTCCCATCGTTTAGTGTCTTTTCATTAAAGATCTCGAAAATTTGCTCCGAAATGAACATCACTCATTTTATGAATCGGCTTTCCGCCTCAGAATCGTTTTAGTGGAAGACAGGCTCTTTTTCTTACCTTCTTTCTTTTTTTCTTTTTGTAAAGAAAAAGAATGTGTTTTTTTATTATTTTGTTCCTTTTTTTTTTTTTTTTTTTTTTGCCGCGAGAAAGAAGAATGTAGGTCTCTAGAATCAACGTTTTGCTTTGTACTGTATGATCGTCAATTTAAGACGTGTTACGCCTTTCAGAGCTCTGCGCCTTTTTTACGGAGAAGTGATTTGGAACAAATACGAGTTATCTTCGTTGTTCTAAGATATATGGAAATTTTTGGTTTAATAATTAATTTTTCGTTCTTAATAAAGTTTGCTGTTGAAATTTCGGTGAAATTTATGTTCTTTTAAGTTTAAAACGTCGCATTAAATAATAGTTTCTAAACTTAGATAGGATCGCGAAAATATTGGTAAAGAATATTTCTGTAAATTTCTCCCACGGTGCAAGTGATCAGAAATAACTGAGTGAGTAATCTCGATTTTGTAAAATGTTAAAAGTAAACATATTTGCTAAGTTTCTTGTCATATATCGTTAAATGAAACTTCCTTTTCTTTCTGTCTTTTTCCCCCTGAATCGTGAATTGATCTTGAAATAATTTTGCTATTTTTTTTAAATTCTGGGCTTATAATCTTAAATTAATATTATGATTATTTTACTCGCGTATTAAATCATGTTGAATTTTTCAAAAAATATTGAATTTTTATAAACTTATGTGTTTTTTTAATGCATTCAAATGCTCATGGTTAATATTCTCTTACTATTTTTCTTGAAGGGCAGAAATTGCGTCTACGAGCATAAAATATCTTGATATTTTGATCTTTCAATTTAATTTGCTGATACACAATTATTTGTTGCTACTTTGCACCCACAAAATCCGCCAATTTTTGAAAAAGTTGGAATGTAACCAAGATTTGAAAACGAAAAGCTTTTTTTCGAAGAAACGTCAAGAATTTCTCAAATTTAATATCCGTTCCCTTATATTTATAATTTAATACCCTTAATACCCTTATTTATTTTTTTATCTGTTTTACTAAGAAAAAACCTGGTTCTATAAAAATGAAATATCTTGAATTCGGCATTAAAAAATGCAATGTTTCATATTAGGCGGGATTCAGGAAATGGGAGTAACGCAATCATTTGACGACACTAATTCAGCTTTCTTATTGGAGCTATCGATTCTGGATTCTCTTAAAATTCCGTTATAAATGTAGGCTTTGTAGAGCTATAATTTAGAAATGTCGATAGTGTGGTACGGAAATTTGGAAGTGGGTTTCAACTAAAGTGCTGCATGCATTTTATAAAAGCCTTTCTCCGTCACATCGGTGTAACTTCAAATTCGGCATTAATTTATTAAGTTGATCTAGAATTTGTACAATATACATGTCAGTTTTGGAAGTCAACGATACCGTAGATTGTGCAACTGAAATCAGTGTTATTTTTCTGCAACTCAAATATAAAATAAAAATTCTTCTGCGTTTAAATTCAATTACTTTTTTAGGAAAAGTAATTACTGAAACTTCTGTCTTCTATGATGAATATGTCATTCTGAAAGATAGGAAAAGTAATTTTATATGACTATCCAAATTTTTTTATATTAATTTCATTTGATCGATTTATAGTTTTCAATTTATTTGATTATATTATGCATATGATATATATTAACTCTTCCGAGTCGAGAAAAAAACTCATGTGTAAGTGATGACCCGCAATTCTTTAACCGAAAGAATAATAGCTATTGAATAAAATTAAATTATCGAAATTTTAAAATTCTTTTATTCTTGACTTTGCAGCATTTTCGGAATTATTTTCCGAAGTTCTAATATGCTGAACCAAATCGTGCTTGTTTCAAGTTAACTTTTCTGTTATAGCTGTAGATTAAGAAATGCACTTAGTGCAGATGTTTAATTTGCAACCCATTTCTAAAGTTAAAGATTTTATCTGAACTTTCTTAGTCAAATAGTTTTCTAACGTTATGCGTCTTTTAATGTCTTTGCTAACTTCGTTCTAATCTTATGCAACAGAAATCTCTGAATGTTGGACAATATAAATATAATTAATAAAGATTGCTCTTAAGGAATGTTCAAGTCTAAAACAGGGTGCTGTAATTAACGATATCCTCTGTCTGGGTATTTAATGTAACATTTTTTCAAAGCAACAGCTCCTTTAGCCGAAATTTGTCGAGTAATAAATCTTATTAAAAACATTATTTTAAAAGAAAATCGCACCATTTTAATGAAATAACAAAATACGAAAAGTTATAAGCCAAAGATAACATAGAACGAAAACTTAACAGTCTCTAAAATAATTCTGTAACTCTTACAGTAAAAAAAAAAAAAAAAAAAAAAATGTTTAGGTAAGGTAATTACTGAAATTTCTGTTCTGAATTCTAATTCTGAAATGCTATATAGTGCTTTAGAAATTGATTGATTAACCTCTAAAATAAAGACAAAATGCGTCTAGATCATTTCATCTTCCTGCCGTTCACTGCATTAGAAGAACAATGAATCTTTTTTCCTGCTATACTGGTCAAAGATTCTGTGATTATGATCAGCACCTTAAATTTCTACTGAATATAAATATTAATCAAATCGAACTTCTTTGAAAAGTAAACTCTTATTTTCTGTCTGGTACTACACTGTTTTATAAATATACGGCAAGAACGTCGATAAATTAAAGATAATTTTTTTAGGACGCCGACTGAATTATGTAGCAGACGAAACTGATACCAATGATAAATTGGCTTGCTGATACTTTTATCTTGACCGGAAATGCCGAAAAAAACTCTTTCGAACATTTGTCTTAAGCTCATGAGAAAAATATTAGATTTTGTTTTTGTTTTTTTACTCTCAGGTCTCTGGATTTGGGATGAATTCTTTCCTTATGGCCAACACATATTTGTTGTTTGGACGCAACTCCATTGTTGATAAAGAAAATTCAGTTTTGTTTATTTCAAAAAGGAAAGTTTTGACTTCAAATATATCTGAATTAAACGGTAATGAAACTAGGGCATTTCAATTGAAAGCACTATTTATCCCTCTTACTTTTGTTTCGTCATGCATTTGAAATGAAATATGCGCGCTGTTTATTTTTCATTCAAATTAGATATCTGAGTAAAAACAAACTTGAATTTAGTAGTTATCCAAGACTGGTAGGGTGATTCAGTAGAAATATTATCTCAGAAGGACTGCATTCGAGAAAGCTGAAAGAAAAATGGGACGATCCTTCTGTCTACATTTCTACTCTCCGGTTACAACCTGGATGTTAACGAGATGCGTAAACTGTAATACTACTGAAGAACGTATGGGTGTGGTTAATTAAAGTAATCATAGATTATTAAAATAATTTTTTTTTAATATTTCGTTTTACCATATAAAAAGATGCAAGGGATAAGTTAATTTATATCATATTAAAAAAACGTCTACCTTGGCTAAATTTGAAGATTTTACGACTAAGCAATTATTGTACGTCTTTAATAATAGTGCTAACTAGTAGTGTATGTCATGATTAATTATTTTAAGTTTAAACTTTATTCAGTAGAAGGTCTTTTTTTATTATATATTTCCAATTTATTTAATGAAGTCCAATAACACAATATTGGAACTATTCTGTTTTGTTAAGTAATTTTTTGAAATATTATTCTTATTGTCATTTAGCTGTTTCGATTAAGATTAATTGAACACTAATGGTGTATTAAAAAAGGAATATATTTACATATATACTGATGGTATTTAGATAGGTAGAAAATTCTATACAGAAAAGAGCCTCCATACAACTGGTAACTAGATATTGTCTCGAAATTACTCGGGAGAATTCTGAATTTTCACTGTTTGTTCCGGAATAAAAAATAACTGAATTTTATCCCTAGTTTTACTAATGTTTTATAAAAATATTGATGTTTAAATATTAAAAAGATTTAGTTTTTTAAAGGATAATTTAAAATTCTCAACTTTTGTTCTTAAAATAACCAAATGATGAGATTAACCTGACCATAAGATGATAAGATGATATTCGTCTCTTTATCTCGAAAGAGAGTTTACTTTTTAAAAGTTTCTGAAATCTCCCAGATTAACCCGTGCTTTTATTTATTGATAAAGAGTTCATATTAAAAAGGCTTAGTTTTAGGCAAGGCTTAGTTTTCGAAATAATTAGTCTTTTTTTACTTTCTCAATTTTATATGGCTTATATTGATTAATAAGTTTAAAGAAAAAATGACATGAGCAATAGCAAAATATATTCTTTATTTTTCTTTGTTCTTTCTTGCTTTTATGAATAACTAAACATTTCATAATTCTGAATTGCTTTAAGATTTTTTTTTTAATATTTGGCTAATGCATTTTCCCCCATTTCTCTAGACTACCATTTTAGATTTTGTGCTCGCATTCTACACGTTTGGATTTAAGTTCAGAATATCTGATTATTTAAATGTCATCGAATACTAATTAAAAATTTTCCCATCCATTCGCTTATAATATCAAGAAAGAAAATAAATTTTATATTTCCATTGAAATCTCACCTTTATCCAAAACTTTCATTTATTTATTTTTGATGATTTCATTCATTGCTGTTCTCTTTTTTTTTCCGTCCTCATTTTAATATTTCTTGGGCTGTAAGTTACTTCTGTTGGTTTTCACAGCGTTTTTGCCATCAGTATGCAAATTTCAAATTCAGCGTAACACTATAGAATATGGAAACCAATCTTACTGATTCGCATTGAGTTTTCTTTTTCAATAGGGCCTTGGGAAAATGTCTTAGGCAGAACATAATTATTTTTTTCGTTCTTTAGGCATAATTGAAAAATTTAGTTCTAAATGTGTCAAAGTTTTAAATAAAATAACTATTTACATAATAAAGTAGTTCAAATTCTGATAAATTTTACTTGTTTCCTTAATACATTATTAAATATATTTTACTTTTGTGTAGAAATATTTTCTCTATATAGGATATCCTTTGAAGTCTTTCTGCCTAGCCTTAACCTGAGAACGGTAGCATTTATTGTCGGGAACTTAATGTCTCTACGAAAGTGACCTTGCGTTACACAATGAGATCGGTTACAGCGCTACGGTCGGCAAACAATGATCTCGAAAATGTTACCAGATAAGGAAAATAAAGTCATTTACAAAATTGAACATTTTCGATTTAATCCGTAGAAACACCTTGATCACAATAACACAAAGAACAAAATGTGTATAACGCGCATTTGTCTGTTTGCAATTTTCCAAATCTTTGACCTAACTACTCGTGTCAACTGGATAAAAGAAAATCTTTTATTAAAAATATTGCAAAAAGTAAAATTCCAGATGTTTATTGCCGCTAACGGAGAGCATTTCGAAAACCGAAAATAAAAGTATCTTGTGATAACTAATTGCTTTATTTTGTTTCTAATACTTTTATGACGTAAAAGTGTTGAAAAATCGCGATTAAACCAATACCTGTTTTGCACGTTTTGTTCCTTACATTAATACACTCAGAGTGACCTTTTGCATTAAAGCGAAGATGCTCTACAATTTTGTAATTGACTTTTCCTCTGTATCTTGCAAAGGAATCTTAATTTCTTTGTTTGCCGTCAAATGGAGCTGTAACCAATCTCTCCGTATAGGGAATTATCTGTTTACTAGACCTAGACACCAAGTTCGTGGCAATAATTGACTGCGTTCTCAAGTTTATGAGAGGTAAAATGACTTTAGAGGATACCATATATATATATATATATATATATATATATATAAGAAATTGGAGGAATACAGGTATATTTACATTGAATTATACATATTTTTAGGTGCAAGAACACTTCATAGAGGCTTTGTATAATTGGCTTTAATTCCTTATTTTTTTAAATATTACATCGCGTTTTTTAATTATAGGGCAAACCAGCTAACCCCCAAAAAAAATCAGAATTTTATTTGGGGCACTATAGATTCTGAATTTTAATTACATTGGTCTCTATAGAATCTGAGCAGTCAGTTAAATATTTTGATCTATTTTCTGAAGCTGGACTCCTTCTAAATTTTTTTTAAAAAAAATTAAATTTTGATTTTATGTGATCTTTTTTTTCAATTTAATATCGATTCGCTTCTGAATCCAATGAAGAAAAAGGAGATTAAATGATTAAAATAAAGAAATGGTTCTATTTTCTATTAAAATAGTAGATAGAATCATAATGATAAACCTTATGGAAAATAGAATGATATGAAACAACATTCTTATGAGATGATAAAAAAGGTTTAATGAGATAAAGTTTTACATATTCAAATTATGGTACGGGAGATATATATTCACTTTCAGCTAACTAATGAATGCATTAATTTTTAAATTTTTTTTGTAAACCTAAATATATGGATATTTTAACAGGATATGACAGAAAGCCACTGTGAATAATTTTAACTATTTGCTAAAATCTCCTTTATTAAATTAATATCATAATTTTATCTCTAATATCAAATTAAAAATTCATTTCAAATGTTTAAAAACATTCAAATGTTATTATTCAAAAACATTGTTTTGTGAATTTAAAAATATTCATCAAAAGTTTGCTATTTTTATTTTTAAAAATGTAAAGGAGAAACTAGTTGGAAGAGGAACAAGACCAAGTTCCCTTCTCCTCGATGACAGTTTGTTGGACGGCAAAATTGCTGCTTTGCTTCTTCAGAATGACAAATGTTGCTTCTTTTGAGACTACATTTTTCTGTGTCAGAGGGAAACAGTGGCAGTAAACAGCAGATATCTGACAATTTATCTTGTTACGAAGAAATCGAATGGTGTGCGAGCTCCAAATCTCTTTTTGGTTCCATTAATGGAATTTGATGACCCGACCTTTGTCGGGTGAAACCGGTGTATACGCAAGAATCACTAAAAGAAAAGAATAAAAACATGAGGGGCAATTTTCGAACATATTGGATAGATAAAATCCTTGTGATTTCAATTTATTTTCAGTATTTATCTACTGTATCTGTATAAAAAGATAAGCTAAAATCGGTTATATTTATGCATTGCTTTATACCAAACGCAATTTAAACATCCAGACATATGCATTTTGCAGCATTCTTTTCAAAATGTATCCAATTTCAACGCTTAACTGCTGGGATTTCAACATTTTATTTCTTTTTAAATTTAGAGCTAAATTGGGGAACGAAGCAGCTGTTCCCAGGAGTGAATGCAACAGACGGATAGAAAGAGGATGGACTATCTCCCCTGGAATTGCTTTGATAAAATTCGCTGGAAATTGAATTTCGATAGTTTATGCATGTAACTGATAATGCAGTCGATTTTGACGGATAAAAAAAAAACGAAATGAAAAGCTTTAAAACCTATTACTCATTCAGAATTATTATTAATATAAGGAATTTTTGACAGAAACATGATAAATACAAAATTTTATACGGATTTTAAAATTTGGTTTCGGCATTCAATCAAAAGCGCTTTTAACTTAAATACATTTTAAGACATCAAAATAATTTCTAGTTATTTAAGTTATTTATATGCTGTACTGCGAAAAGTTTATTTACATACGTGATGCAATATGATTGCTGGTTACTAGAAAGGAATAAATTAGTGGAAATAAAACTATTATGGACCGAATGAATAAAAATTACTGAAAACACATTGAAATGTCATTAATCACTGATCATATATTTATATATATATATATATATATATATATATATATATATATATATATATATATATATATATATATATATATATATATATATATATATATATATGTTATCTAACATCCAAAGTCAAATAATCACATCTAGAAATGTAAATCTTGTTCATGACATTACAGGCGCTAGCATTTTGATAACCGTTAAGCTCATTTTCATAAAATTTAACATTTTTCTTTCCATTTCCTCCTATGAAACGTGAAAGCGATATTCACTGTTTCTTCTCTCGCAGTTGTTAAATTTGTTTGAATCGATAAAGCTGCATTGTTACTAAAAAAGAAAAATCTAATGTGAAAGAAAATAAGAGTTCTGCTATACATTCTTATTTATTTGAAATAAAAAATATCTATTCGCATTTGTCATCGAAATCCTCCTTTATTCCACTTCATCTGTATCCGAATTTTCATTACAGTAATCTCGATATGTCAGGGATGCATTGCGTCTGAGAAGGTTTATTTCCATAGAACCATCTGAA
The DNA here is from genome assembly GCF_947563725.1 of Argiope bruennichi. NCBI lineage: Eukaryota > Metazoa > Arthropoda > Arachnida > Araneae > Araneidae > Argiope > Argiope bruennichi. Next base: position 86,313,612 of record NC_079163.1, on the reverse strand, counting down.
CGCAAAATAGAATGCAGTTTTGTTAGTGCTACAACAATGCACAAAAATATATCAATATATTTTTAAAACATGTATCTTTTTTCCACGAATATCTTTCGTATCCATAATATTTTGTTACATTTTCTTAGGGTTTTTGGTTTTTGTTTCAGCCTTGGTTTACTTGATTTTTTTTCACATTTTGCCTGCAACCATATAGTTCTGAATAGATTCGAACCATCTTACTTCAATAATAATAGCTTCATTCTGCTTCCTTTCATCACGTTCAGTTAAAATCCACTTCATTTCTCAAGAAAACGATGGAAAAGCCAAGTGCCTCATTCCATGATTGGCGCGAAAAAAAATATAATTATCTCCCCTCATGACATAATTGCAAAAGAAGCTACAATTAAGCTGATCGCACTTTATTATTATAGTGCATTCTTTCTTGCAATTAGGACATCGCATTCTGCAGAGCTTTCTTTTTATTGCCTTTTACTTTTCAGAGTTAACATTAATCACTGAAAGGGCTTCTCTTCCAAATACGTTCATTTCCCGAGAGCACTGCTGTTTATTTTATATAATTTGGCTGTTTTGCTGCGATTTGAGGCGAAAAAAATTTCAAAATCAAAAATATTTGAATTTGGTCTTCACTTTTATTTCAATTCATTTAACTGAAAACTTTTTGTTATTATAACATTGAAACTAAAAGAAGTTTTGCGCTTATTATTCGCTGCACCAGATGCACTCCAATAATGGAGATGAAAAGCTTCTTGTATAGTGGTAGTTTATCTCTTAAGTATAAATATTAAGAAATAATAAATATTAACCTATTTATTTACACTGAGTAGATAAATAGAAATAATTAGAAATATTTTTTTCTATCTTTTTACCTTCTTATTTTCTGCATCAGTTTGGATAAATTTTATAATCCTTTCATTTTTATTCTGCAACATTTTGAAGCCCTTATGGAACTTTTTATTATGTCGAGAACTGTACGTACTTTCTTATGATATATTGAATAATAAATATTTCTAAAATAGCGATTGTCATGCTTTAAATGTGAATAAGCGTTTAACTGAATATATGAATAATATGATTTCTTCTGGATTTCCCGCCTGAATCATTTAAATAATTCGAAAATTATTAAATCAATAATTTTAAACATTTTAAAATTTTCAAAAGCCTGATTAAGCACCACTGCTCAGTTCTGAAGACAACATCTATGCGATTTTGATGAAATGCTGCTTCTACCTATTGCTATACATTTTTTAAATTCCCAATTGATTGATTTTATTATTATATATCGACTAGAAACATAATGTCTGTCTGGATTCTTGTGCTATAAAATAGCTTACTCGCTGAATGCTTAGTTATTGGCAAAGGACTGAACGTGTTTTAAACATAATTCTGGCGCAGTTTCTCCCAAAACTGCCTCTTGCTCTATTAAAACCCATCATCATTCCACCAGCCTAAATGTAATTCAGAAGTTACTTTCTGTTTTAAAACCATTAGCATATTTCCGCATTGTATAAATTACTGAAATATTAAAAAAAAAATGACGAAAGTAAAGTAGAATCGCAATTTTTCATTTATGTTATAAGGTTATTACATAATGTGTATAATGAAGAAATTTAAGATCGTGATCTTCTAGCTTCTGTCTATAACAAATAGGCTAATTCACATTCACATGGCTCTTCCTTTAAAAAAATCCAAATGATCTGTGATTTGTGTATTTTATTTTTCTTTATATTAAGTTGATTATTCTCATATGTATGCCAAAGATGAGTCAGTACCCATTCTTTTTAATTAACGAAAGAGCAAGTACAAAATTGCATAACTCAGAATTAATTTTATCCAGTCCTCATATGTAGTAGTTACAACTTATGAGCAAAGTCTTTATTTTGCTTATTTTGTGTAATTTTAATGGCATTCTACTTTTCTACCAGACTTACTTCTAAGGATGGACGGCAATTACAGTAATTATGCGTATTTATATGTGTGATAATTATGACAGGAAATCATAATTAACAACGTGCATACATCTTACTTAGCATGTATTATTAAAATGATCACCCTTAAGCAAAATAGCGGAAATGCAGATAAGACTAGTATTTGGTTGATGTCACGCTGATATATACTGGTGAGTTTGCCTTGACCTCCAAGGGTGCGGTAATTTTTCTCCCTGTCTGCCGTAGGGAACAACAGTCTAAGATGTGGCAAATGCTGTCACTTCTGAGTTTGGCAATGGAATAAAAAATTTCTTCGTACTTCATTTAAATTCTGTAAGGAACATAGGATAATTAACGGTAGAGGTATGCTAAAGAAGTGCGATGTTCTCAAAATTTGCGGTGTTCTCAATTTCTTGTTCATATCTCAAGATTAATTTTAACTAAACAAACTGCTTAAATTTTTTTGTTTATGTATTTAATTATGAGTGCAGTTCTTTGACGTACTAATCCATTCACACGATTATCTATTTGAATTTTAAAATGATTTAAATTGAGATTAAATTTGCAAGTAGTAATGCTGCGATAATATAGTCTAATTGAAGTACACGTTTTTTACTGTCCTTTTACTAATTGCCATGTATATCGTGACATTTATCATGGCTAAATATCGTGGTAGAAAATAATTTGATATTTGTCAATACACCAATAGTTAGGAAACTAAATTTTTTCCCCGCCTTATCAAAGGGGTATGGTTTATTGGATTGCCAATAATTCAAATTTGCAAAATACACAAACATGACGAAACGTTCTTAACCGAGAATTGCAGCAGTCTTAATTACTATTTTTGTACGAAAATATTCCATTGAAACTCCACTATTAAAAATAAAATTTATATTTATGATAGATTTTAGTCATATTTGATAAAAATGATGGTTCCAAAACATGTGAGAATAGGCGAAGAAGCAAGAATGATAATGAGATATAATAATGCTTATGATACTTATATAAGCTTCATTTGATATATTCCTAATAAAGAGTTTTATCATCTAAATTTAAAACTTGGTTTCCATATCAGATTTTCTCATTTCTGAGACATTGATAAAGTCAGCACAGAGATTTCACTTGGATCATTTTCTTTTCTTTGTGATTATTTCCAAAGTTTAAAAGCAATCTAAATTGATTTAATTGGCTCATTAATCCAATAATCACTTTCAAATGAATGCAAATATTGCTCTTAGTCTAACCCTCAAATAAACGGCTTGACGATTAAAAATATTACTTTATTTATAATAAGAAATGTTCAGCAGTAAAGCTTTGATTAATTTCATTAACATAAGCATCCCCAGGGTTTAAAACTTCTGTTAACATTTATGCTTGAAATGTCGAATAAAAAAAAAATCCCCCCCCCCCAAAAAAAAAGACACAGCACAAATTTTCCCATAAAACCGCATTTGACAAAAATACATTGGAATTGAAAAATAAAATTTCATTTTCAAGAGTAACACTTAAAAAAATAAATTCTTTGGAATTTAAAACTTGAAAGATGATCCATAATTTATATATAAAGTTTTAACATTTTCTTCCATGCTTGAATAGCAAGTTAAATTTCACTGTCAGTGTCTACCTAAAAATAAGCTGAATGATACTCGGCTTGTATCTGTTATTATAAAGCTCTTTAAGGCTGTTATGACAGTTTTTAAATATTTGGACTGTCCAAAAATCAAATCTGATGCGATAAAAGATCGATTGTTTTTCAAAATTCTCATTTAGCTTCTCTTCAATTTACAAGATAGCTCACTTTATGTGGCATACCAGGGTGGGGTTTCTGTTTCTTGTGACACCAGTCTTCCATCTTCGAATAGTGACACCTGCGACATTTGATTCATGGGCACGAAAGAACCAACAGCTGCTCTTGAAACTTGTTTGTACCTGTAGGATCACTCACATAAATGCAATATGCAGTTTTAGAAACTATGTTGCAGTATTTAATATGAAATTATGTTCCTAAGTTGAAATTATTAAGTCTATATTGCTATTTAATTACTACCATTTTTTTACTTTTAAATATATAAGCAATTAATATTTTTAATAGTTAAAATTAATTAAAAAATCTTAGTTTAAAAGCAAATTTATGATAATCTTTCAAGCGTTCCTTGAGTACATTCATATGTATTTGCACAAATTTCATTAAATTAAAAAAAGCATACAGTATAAAGCTTTAATTTTTCCAAACACAAATTTCATAAAATTAAAAAAATCGTACAGTATAAAGCTTTAATTGTTCCAAACACAAACTTCATGTGCATGTTTATTTTTCTGGATATTTTTTTATTGATTATATCAAATTATGTTTAAAAATCGTGAAGAATGTGCGATTAATTTTTTTTCTCGATATTATTGCTTATATTTACAATTTGAAAAAAAAAATCCTTAAGTTTTTCCGATATTTATTATTTTTTCCCTCCCCCTGTATTATATTTCAAAGATATATATATATATATATATATATATATATATATATATATATATATATATATATATATATATATATATATATATATATATATATATATTAAAATACTAATTAAATGTATAGCGAATATGATGTAATCAGAAAACAATTATAAGACTTTTTTTCCTTAATTGCTTCTTAACTGCATGTAATCTAGCAGCACGTTTCTCCAAGACTAAATATAATTGTTCTTGCTGAGTTAGAAGCAGAAAGGATTTAGAGAGTAAGTGACATTTTTTATAACTTACAAATAACTACGCAGTCTAACCGGATAGGCAACAAAAGTGCTTTGATATTTTTATTTTCCAAAGAAACAAGATAAATTCTCTAAATTCGTGATCATTGCTTGTAAATTTAAAAATTTAACGATAATTAAACGATAAATTTAAACGAGTAACGATAAATTTAAAAATGTAACGATAAATAAACGATAAATTTAAGCGAGTAATGATAAATTAAAAAAATGTAACGATAATTAAACGATAAATTTAAACTAGTAATGATAAATTTAAAAATTTAATGATAAAACTATAACACTGTAACTTATGCAGACATAGTGACTATATCTATGCGCGTATACTAGCGCGTCTACCAACATGCATATATCAAGCGATGTATTTCCTGTCAGGAATCATAATTTGTGAAAATCTCAAATAATTCGCAAACAAAAGCTCTATTCACATGAATTCGTGTTATTTATCTGGAAGTCAATGATAAAAAAATGTTCATCAAAGCTTTAAAAAGGCGTTTGTGTATTTCTGAACGAACTGAATCGTAATTTATTGGAAAATAATAAATTTTACCGATTATATGGTGGATTTATCTTTAAAAAGAAGTGACTTATTATATTATTTTAATCTAGAAATCATTATTAAGCAATTTTAACTGAAAAATAGTTTGTTATACACTCAAATCGCATGCGCGTGTGATTGAGATTCATAACTTCCGATTTCTACGCATGTAATACATTTTTGAAAAAAAAAAAAAAAGCCTGCGCATTCTTGCACTCTTTTTCAAACATATTTTTAAATATATTTATTTATATCAATTCAAAATTTGATGTCCGCATTAAAAAGGAAAATACAAAATGAATCATATCAACTTCTCGAATTTTATTTATTATTATTGGAAGCAAGAAAGTCTGGTAATTATATAAAAGAAAATATCTGAAAAAAATAAGATGCTTAGGAAAGCAAGAAGACAGCGAAAGCATTTTAACCCAGCTGACGGGGCAAGAGAAACACAAAAGAAGTCTTGAAACGGAAAAAAGGAATTGGAAAGAAAAAACATTAAAGGACTTCAAAGAAAAACTAACTACGGGTATTTGTAATGAGCTGTATCATTCTTAAAGGATGAATGGGTGGGTTTTATGAAAGTAAAAAGAGAGCTCGCTATATTCAAAAGGAATAAATGATGATGATGATGATATTTATTAGCATGTGAAATCCATCAACATCTTTTGTCTATTCTTGAAATATTATTCTAACACTTTTGTCCTGGATTATTTATTATTCTTTTCAGAGAACAAGACACATTTAACCTTGCTGTAATTGCTTGTCACATCGTGAAAATGGACTCAAATTAATTTCTTACGTACTGTTAATTTTTTTAACCATTTTGAAATCTTTTGTATTTATTGATGGTTTTATACTTAACATTATAACAGTTATTTTCAGATTTAATATATTTTTGAAGGTAAATTATTCGTTATTGTATTACTTCGTTTAAGCGTTTAGCTTATGAATCATAATTTTTTTAATTTATTTTTATTATTATTATTTTGAAAAAAATTATTTCAAATTTTATGACTTCGTTTTCCAAAGTTAATAAATTCTAAAACTGAATGCAAGCAACAGATACATCCTATTTCGATTTTTAAAAATCCTATTGCTTTCCAACTTTGAGAATTTTACCTCGAAATAATTTTCAAGCATCAACCTTCGTTTAAGCAATGGATTATTTTAAATGTCGTGCATTTATATTCTCCCGTCAATTTTTACCAATTTTATTTCAATATTTTATAAAATTGATTTAGTTTTTAACATTTTAAAAAATTTATAAGAATTTTTGACTGAATTTTAAATTAAATCCCTGATCTACAATTAATTCAAATATTATAAATATGTATATTAGGGATATATTAGAGATAACAGCTCAATAAAATTAATCGTGTTTGCAATGACCTTGAGGCCGTAGTGCACTGCTAACAGAGTCGCGGTTTTCAAATTCCATTCCTCCAAAGTCCAGAGGGCTGCACAAGCTAAATCTATCATGAGTCAGATGTCCCTTTTCCTACTGTTGAAAGCTGGTGATGAGTGACTCAAATCGGGATCAGATTAGCTGGTCAGGTCTAAAATTGCTCTCATATAGATCTAATACGGGGCGTTGTTCTAAGATAAAATAATAATAAAATTTTGCTCTCGACTTTCATGTATACTTCCACAATATGGCGTGTTTTGTAGTTAGCTGCATAGGGTATGCATTTTGGACCACTTCCCTCCAATGAATCGAGTTCAATTGTAATTTAATAAAATTAAAATTAATCTTAATTAATCTTATCTTAATTTAATTAATCTTATCTTAATTTAATTAATCTTATCTTAATTTAATTAATCTTAAATTAATTAATTTAATTTAATTAATTTCAACTAGAATTTTAATGTGAGACAAGCGGGAGGGGTATGCTCTATACTTTCTTGTATACTCTGCAATAAAAGTATCACCCCCCCCTGCATAAAATTGTGAAACTTATTCAAAGTCGGGACCGTTATAAATGCTCAGAATTATTATTGAATTATAATTGAATTTTGTACATTTTGACGCTTTATTTATAACAGATGGGAGCAAAAAATTTATCACAGATATATAATTTGGTTTTAAGATCACACATCAAATTTCATTCATCCAAGTCGTTGCATTTTTCATTTATTGCGTTCACATGTGCATGAATATACAGGCCGACTGGTGGCCAACCCTTAATAAATTTTATCCAAATTTATATACAGTCCTCTAATTATGATAAGAAATCCTCATATGGGAATGGAGAGACAAATTAACTTCATGTGAATGGAATTTATCAAAAACTCAATAGATCCCAATAAATTTAGTTTAAAAAAAACCCATATACAAATTTCATTTGTCTAGCTTTCTGCTTTATTGAGTTATCGTGTTCATAGATAAATTTCCGGTAATATGTTTTTCGAAATCTCCAGAACATCTAAAATGCTAAGATTAATTAAAATCTCGTAATCAAATCTTTTGACAATTATAATACACTTCCTTTCGTATTTCGTATTCGAGGAAGTAAAATTAATTTGTTCCTATTCGGAGAGCTCTAAAACATGGCGATTTATTAAGATCTCAAGTTCGCTCTTTTTGTTGATTGTAGTATTTTCTTTCTCTGCACTTCGTATTCGTACTGTTCATAGACAGACCGGAAGAGGTTTTCCTCTTTATGATATGCATTACATGTATGCATCAAAATTAAACTAAAATTAACCTATCATTCAGATAAACTTTGAATGAGATATAGAGCGCTATCTAGTATGTATGGCTAAAACTAAACTTAAAAAATCACCCAGCATGTATTTCTAATAAATAAAAATTTTCATTTCAACGAACAAGAAGCGAAACGAAATATCTAAATACAAATTTTTTAAGAGCTTATATTTTAAAATTCACTTATAATCTTCTATAAATGCTTCCTTCATTCCAAAACCATATTAAAAAAGACAAAATTGAAAACATGGCAAATTGGTGCATTTCGTTGAGGAAAAGGTCTAAGCTCCAACTTGCTTTTATTTGTGTTAACTTGAAAAATTTTTTCAAATAAAGAAATAATTTATTTTCCATTTTTTTTTTCAGTTTTTTCTGAAAGAAAGTCCGTTTCTAAAAACATTATTAATTTTTCGTTACTTTTTTTCCTTAATTACTTTTCTATTAGCTGACGTTACTCTATAGTAGTTTTCTGTTAATATTACTTTGCAGAGCAGGTATGTTTATTTTTAATTCTTAAAGAGATTTATAAATATCTTGGAATCTATATTTAAACTACGTTAAGAAAAGAAAAAAAAATCCCAAATAAATACACTGCAATGAAGATTTTTCAAACTGAAAATCTCTTTTTTAAAGTTTTTACTGTAATAATTTTTAAAAAAATTATTACAGTAATTTGCTTTCCTAATTTAACTGAATTTTCGAGATGCGAAAAACTTAATCCCACACTCAAAATTTACACTAAGTATTGAAAACAAGATTTGAAAAATTCAGAGTTAAGCAGCACATCTTATTCAATTACTTATTATGCGTATTTATAAAAGAGCAACAGAAAGTTCACTTTCAGTGCTATTTTACATTCACTAATGGAATCTTTTAATCTTTCTACTAATGTTATTAAATTCATGATTTTTTTTATTCATTTTTTTTTTCATGCTGCTGAGAGCTTATGTTCTACAATTATTGTACACTTTTTTTTTTTAATCTCGACTTATTTCATGCTTATAAAGAAGGAGTTTTGTGATCGATTTTTCACTCACTTCTTCAGTTTTCAAATTTTCTTATACATATATGTTTGTATTTTCAATGACAGTACCGTATTTTTATTATTTTCAGAGCTTAATTATCAACCAATTGATTAATTAAATTAAATTTTGTGATTAAATTAAATTTTTAATTAATTTAATTTAATTTAAATTTAGTGACACTACTTAATAATGAATTCTACCATTAACTTTAATATTCCAAAATATTTGTATTAATGAATTATAACTCTCATATTACTCTATGATATTCATATATGTCAGCCTTCATATATGTCAAAAATTCTAAAGCTTTGAATATTTAGCCTGATTTCATTGATCATTAATTTTAGATTTACGTGTTTTCATTGTGATCTTACATTCATTTCCTCTAAAAAATTATCTTACAGAAGCAATAATCGTCATGCGCTTTCACCTATGACGAGACAGCATTTTCGATATTATTTCTCTAAATGGTAATATACTTAATTAAATGTGTCTACTCCAAAATGACTCAATGTTACAGATTACAAAATAACTTTTTCTTTAAAGTTATATAAACTACAACCCATCTTTTTAAGTTAAAGATTTGATCTGAAACCTGTCTTAGACAAATATTTTTCTAACGTTACGCAATTCACAATGTCTTAACTAGCTTCTTTCTAATCTTAGGTAACAAAGATCTGCGAATGCTCGGCAGTACAAATATTTTTAATGAAGTCCATAGGGAATGTTCAGATATGAAGCCAGGCGCCTTAGTTATCGGTTAAGTAATTTAATTTAGCGTTTACTTTAAGAAAGCTTCATTTAGCTGTATTTTTTGAGCGTTATTTCTTGTTTGAAACTATAATTTATATAAAAATGCACTATCTTAATACTATAAAGATATATGAAAAACTATGTTGCTCCTTTTAAACGGTAATGGATATTAAATAACGTGATTAACTGGAATATTTACTGCCTCAGTTTATTACATAAGAGAGAGAGTCTATGTAAAGTTTTATTTTGAAATCATTGCAAAGATATCAAGTTTAATTCAATTAATTACGCACGTATGGATATAAAAAATATTTCATGGAAATATGTATATTTTTCGAATATTTGGTTTTAATTGAGACTTGGTAAATAATTTATTTATATCTGCTTTACTCAGAAATATCGGAATGGTTATTCCGCAGGTGGACGTATTTGCAATTCCATGTGTTATAATAAAAACTGATTTCTTAGCTAAACATTCACGCTATAAAGTAAATAAGATTTAATAATCAAAATATCAATGAATTCTATTCTTTTTAATGAATTCTTGCCTGTTATCATTTTCACGAATTATTACCTTATATGAAATCAAAAGATGATTAAAACAATAAATGATAAATAATTATTTCTACTTATATGCAACAAGATTTGATAAACAAAATGCAAGACGTTAGATAACTGGTTCGATTCTAGATTACAACTGCCCGAAGTCTCTTTTGGGGCAAACTTCACAATTTTCAACCAGATTCAAATTTAAATCGGTAACCCACTCATCCATTTGTCGCTCTAATTTGATAATGTTGGATGCTCGACACCAGATTTTTAGAGAATGCAGGTTTATATACATTGTAGATCTTCAGTGGAGTTGGGTTTCGAACTCATGCGTCTCCACTCGCAGTGCCGAGACCCCTTTATCAAGGGGGCCGCGGTGGCCTGGTGGTAAGGTCTCGACTTGTGAGCCGTAGGATTTCAGGTTCGAGGCCCGATTCCACCGAAGAACCATCGTGTAAGGGGGTCTGTTGCACGTTAAATCTGTCATGTCAAACATCCTCCCATTGGTGTGGCGTGGAGAGGGGGGTGCCAGCTCAGGTGTCGTCCTCGTCATCTGACCGCGGTTCAAAATTACGAGGTCCGTCCCAAAATAGCCCTAGTGTTGCTTTACAACGGAACGTTAATATAACTAAACTAAACTAAACCTTTTACCAAGGCTAGACTGGATTTAGAGTAGCATAGCAAAGGAAAAATTTATTGCTTCTTGTTTCTCCTAAAATATGGAAAAAGGTCATATTTTATTCTGATCATTATTCGTGATTTTTCATACTGGAATCAAGCTGTTTTCTCTCTCAAACTGAAAAATGATTTTATAAAGATTTGTTTAGTAGAAGCTTATACTTTATGTTTCTTCTTATGTAATGAAATTAGAACATTGTTTTCATCACTGTATAAAAATAAATGGGAAATAAAATAATAAAATTCGACTTCTCCAAAAATATATATAAGCAAAATAGAACACCATCTATTTAAGTGCTTTTTTTTTCCGTCTTTATTTTCTTCCTATTTTTGATTGTAATTCTTTCATAAAAAATGAAGCAACTGAGACATCCTTTTTTCCTCTTTGAAGTCATGTTTTTGTGCTGATCGAAAACTCAATGAACTGAGTGCTGCCTTTCAAGAGTGTCCTGGGTAAAAGAAAAATAATATAACATTTCAAATCATTTTTATTTTGGTATTTTTTTTCCATTGCTGCGAAGAAACGCAATTTCCAATTTTCGTTTTGGCGACTTCTCTTCTTGGAAACTCACAAAGTGCTGCTTTGTTCAAATAATGGTGGCCATGGTCGTTGGCTTTTCATCCAGAGATTGCTCTATTAGGGATTTTCGACTTCAGTTCTGTAGGTTGAGGTCGCCTTAGTAAAATATTTTCAGTTTAAATGAAGAAATGGTTTTTGTACAATTATGATCTAAGTTAAGAGTCATTACATTAAAAGTTGGGCTATAGTGTTGATGGACACTCCAATAAACTATCTGCACTCTCTTAATTACTTTTTTTTTCATAAGACGGCTTACAAACAGTGAAGTAGCTAGAACTTTCATATTTGTGATAAGTAAGCTGATACCATTTTCGCTTGCGTTAAAGAAGGTTTCTTGAACTTCTTTCAATCTCTTCCCCCAAATTGATTCAAATGAATACAAAATGAAACATTAATTAAATCAGATTACATTGTTATGCAAATAATTCTCCTGAGATGATTTTTTTTCTTTCAAAATGAGATTCTTACTTGAATTTATTAACTACTCATAACTGAGTAAATATTTTTCATTGAATAATGTAGTACATTAGAAACGCTGTACCTCGACATGGTGGCTAGAAAATAAAATAAAGATATAAATAAAAAAATTAATAACTAAAAACAAATTCAGTTCAAAATAATTTTTAATGTATCTTTTAAGTCAAAGGTAAAATGTAAACAAAAAAATGTTACTAAACAAAAGCAAATCCGAAAGGAGAATGGATATTAGGCTTGAAAGCAAAAAGGTACGAAATTTAACATGTTAAGAAGCTGTTAGTTGGTTTTGCATGGTATCATATAAATAATAATAAAGCTAATCTTTTTTTGATAAAAAGTTAGCTAATAAATGGTTAGAGTCATAAAATTAATTATAACACTTATTTATTTATTTTACTTATATATTTAACAACTGGAGCTAATTATAGCTAATTAAATTAATAGAAGTTTAAGTCTATTTATTTCTAGAAACTTGAATCTAAGATCGTTAAAATACATGTATTAAAATGTTTCTATCCGCTATTTTGTTAAAATTATGTTACTTTGATAATTTATCATTTTTTATCTCACAAAAAATACTCATACCGATTTGTGAAAAAAAATATTTAATATGAAATCAAATTATTTTTCCCTTCTTGACTTCAAAAAACACATTTTTAGAAAATGCCTGTACGTCTGTTAGTCTGCGACAAAGAAACTCAAAAACGCTTTGTGCTATATGAATGAAATTTTGTATAGGGTCTCTACACAAAATTTGTAGATTTCTATCAAATTTTGAGCAAAATCCGTGCTGAGTAAATCTGTCTGTCCGGCTGCTCGAATATATAACACTATAACTACAAAGTAAAGATAGCTAGGTAAACAAAAATCGGCACACAGATTTAACATCTGTAGTTTAGACATCTATCAAGCCATTGAGCCAAATCGAAATAGTGGTTGACCGTATAACACTTTGTACTTACAGAAACACGTAAACGCGATAGCTCAAAAACTCAATGACTTAAATATATCAAATTTCACGGATAAATTTATGACTATAATTGTAGTTTCGTGTCAGATCTTGATTTCAGTCGGATGCGAGAAACGCGTTTAAATACAAATTCGTATTTGGATACTATTAACTGCATGCCAGAAATTAATCATCAAAAAACTCTCCAAGGATCACACAATGGATTCTGCAAAAATGATTCATGCCAAAGATTAATATATCGTAAATATTGTACGTCTTTGACATGAAGGAGTTCTCTGGGACAACCCTTTATTAGAAAGTATGCGAGACATTTTTGGAGGGACTACCCCACCCCCACCCCCGATTTTTTAATGTAAAGTATTTTTCAACGTTTTTCCTCTTGTGTTCTACACATAGTTCATCTGGGAGAAGTGTAAAAAACATTAATGAATCGTCATTGAAAATTGCATTCTAGATCAAATTCTGAACTCAATATTTTTAAGAGCAATATTTATAATGTCCGAAATAAACTTTTCATAAATAAAATGAAAATACAAGAAACCTCACTTCCTCATGAATCTTTCGCTTTCTGATAGTAAGGTATTAAACCCATAGACTAGAGGTTCATTTCTAAACATGTCTGCATAGATCAGTTTTTTTAGTAATTTCATGGGCTATTTTGTATCTTAATAATCTTAAGCACAGCTGTTAAAAACTAGCTAGTAAACGAAATAATATATGGATTCATTTAGTATTCATAGCATTGCTGATAACCTGAACTACAGAAAAATTTAAGTAGCTACTTTTAATATATGATGACACACAAATCTCAATTTTGAATCTAAACAGGCAATTATTTGCTGACATTTATACTCGTAGAGTATTAAGAATAATAAACACGACACCAACTCGTGATTTGAAATCTAACTATTTCTGTAACTGTCCGAATTTATTCAAGATCTGACAAGAAGGCCTGTTTTTGCTTTCATTAGTATTATTAAGGCTTAGTTATGTTGACTTTATTGGAGGTAAAATTGGTTTTATTTCATTTGGAAAGGCAGATATTTAACAGTAGAAAAATTCCAGGTAATGTTGAAAACTTATTTAATAATTTTTAAAGCCTGGAAAATTTTTCATGCAGAATGGTTAAAATATGAAAACGAAAACAGTTTTGCATTATGTTATGTGTGCTGTACAAAAATGAATAAAAGTTTAAATAAACACGGTTGTTTCGTAAAACATATTTAAATTTAAAAAAAATGTACATTGAATATCCAAATTAAACAGCAATTTTACTGTACTGTAATTTTATGCTATTTTTTTTTAATATTATTATTTTGATTGTAACATTTTTGCGTCTTCGGTGGGCCGTTATTTGTTGCTATTTAATACTTCAATTACCTTTTTTTACTTTTTTCAGGGATCCATTTTAAACAGCTTAAGCACACTAAACTGTCTTAAAGTAGCGTCTTTCTTACAAAAAGTGAGAAATAATAACACATGGAAAGAACGAGAGAAAAATCGTCTGCCATCCATTTTTGCCAAAGCAACTATTAGAAAATATTAAAATAAAATTATTTCTTCTAAGGCCTTAGGAGAATATGCGAAAATCGTTGTTCAAACTCCGGTTGCTTTGCTTTGTATAGAAGATTTTTGGATAGAAAATTATTTCATGTTTTTTTTAAAAAAAAATTAAGTAAATTCTTGTTAGGAAACATCTGCAGCTGTGTTTTTCATATGATTTCGGCAGTTCGCGAATTAACTCCAAAGTCAGTTGATATGAATGGAATGTTAAAAACGATTTTTTCTCGAGTTGCAAATTTTTCCATTTCTCTCTTTCTATAATTTTTCCTCTTTAAAAACTTGAATCTCCTAGATCTCAGTCAACAAGCCAAAGCAAGAGTGAGAACGAAAAAGCAAAACAAATCGGCAAACTGTCAGCAGTATTCTGCAAATCGAATTCCTAACAAATCTCATTAAGAGAGACTACTGGTATTTGAAAAAACTGCAGTCCATAAATCACTCTATGTTTCGGTTTGTATTCATTCGCTCACAAAAAAAAAAAAAAAAAAAAAAAAAAAGGAAAAGAAAGAAAGAAAAAATAGAGAGAGAGAGAGAGAGAGAGAGATGTAAAGATGTTGATTCTATTCTTTCTCCAACAGGTGCAGCCTAGGGAGCATAAGGACACATGATTCTGTGACGTCGCCTGTGTTGGGGGGATGACGTCAGAAGCATCGCCTCGCTTTCCCTCTCCACCCCCCGTTCCCATCTCCGTGAAAGCGCGTGCGCAGGAGATTGAGGCCCGTTCCGGAACACCTGGCAAGGGATTCATTCCCAAATCATCCCCACCTGTGGCTCCTCCAACCAGGACACTACAGGTAGGACATCTTTTGACCCTTATCCTTCTAGAAAACTGTCCTTGACACTTGCGTGGGACGATAAGGCGTAGGTTTACTGTTAAAGAAAATTATTTATCCCTCTTAAATAAACTTCAAATACAAGAATTATGTGAATTTTGAATGTTTATATAAGTAGAGTAGGGAATTTAAATGGTTGTATGTGTATTTTTATTTATCATGGTCAATATTTAAGGCCAAATATTTTTCGTTTACAAGCCAAATATGATTGAATAAACTCAAAAGATAATTTCAAAGCCCGAAAAATGTGAGATTTTCTATATTCCGGGTTGATTTTTGTTAATAATTTATGACATAAATATCAAGAAAATGTGAAGAAAATTTATTACGTTTAGGAAATGTTTTTCAATGACGTTCTAGAATTTTCCATCCAGAATCTCTCAGTTTAAAATGTGTATAATGGCCTAGTTAATCAAAAACGGAACTTCTTCATAGAATATATATATGAATTAATTATTTTTCATCGCCCGTGATGTTTTATATTTATGAATTTAACAGAGGACCTTTTGAGTATTTAAATACACTTGCAGGGCATTCTAAAAGTATTCAACATCGCAATTTTTTGAATTTGAGATTCAATTACGACAATGATACTTGTGAGACATATCTCATATCAAATTGTGAATGTGATGAAATATATAGCACGCAATAAGACAATATATTTTATTTCATAAATATTCATATAATAGTGAAATTCGAATAAAAGGTATGTGATTTATTCGATGAATGTTAATGGGCATTTTTTAAAAAATAAACATATTTGTGAATTTACGATTATGCGTAATATAAGAATGTTTGAAAAGTTTGTTCATTATACTTTCTTTAATAGGATGGTCAGAAAAAAACTCCTCTTAACCCATAAATGATCATTTTAAATAGTTTTATATGCAAATTAGGTCTTCAGAGAAAACAACAAAAGCCAATATTGCCATTTGACATTTGAAGAAACTGTAGTTTTATTTTTTCCGCTGAATGCAGATGAGTTTTATTTTTCCTACTCCAAACAATTTATTGATCAACTGTTGCTTTTATTTTGAAGATTGCAGTCAGTTGGTTATTTTTTGTTCTTGTATCCTGAATTATGCGGTTTGGTTGAAGAAATTTGAATAGTAGCTTTACTTTAAATAAACCCGAACGTTTATTGATTTAATTTACGATTTCGTAATTTCTGGTTGCACTTTAAAATTTGCTTTCTGAAAGAATTTACTTGCTTCGATTTTTAAAAATGTATATCTTAATAAAATTAATTAATTTTATTTCCAAAAAAAATTAATTTATTAAAAATTTTATTAATTTTATTTTTAAAAATTTAATTTCCTAAAAAGATGGATTTATATTATTTCTTAAAAATTGAAAAGTTACTGAAACAAATAATAAAGATGTGAATTTATTGAAGTCATTTCATTCGCTTAGTGTAAAATGTGCATTTATATTATTGGTTATCAATTTATGGGGCATGAAATTTTATTTTTCAAATGATTTGAGTAAATCTATATGAATTAACGTAAACATTCGAAACAAACTCACTTAAAATATTTAGTTTTGGAAATAAAGTTTTAATTAATATAAAAAAATTAAAGGCTTTTTTTCCCGAATAATTTATTTTACTATTTACATTATCAAAAATGTAATAACTAAATAATTTATGATTAATTATTAAACAGTTTGAATAGATTGACAAAAGACAAAATTAATAATGATGCAAAATATCTGCTTCGTTACCATTACAACTATTTACACATTATTATTATTTTCACTTGATACAGGTTCAGTGCTTCATTTCTCAATTTTCAAATCTATTGCAAATCTTGTAACATGTAGATCCATGTGCATCGTGCAGTTAGATGACATGCATGATGTCTTTCATCACGTATTGCAACGTCATATTAACTGAACTTATTAAAATTAATTATTCATTTGCATTTTATTTCATATTTATTTGATCTATTAAATAGTTTTTAATAAAGAAATATTAAATCGGTTAGTCACTAGAATGCTAGACATCTCGGAACTAAAGTGTGACGTATGCAATAGTGTGTTACGAATATATGAATTGGATTTTAAATGGGTTTTAAAAAGTTTTGTAACAACCCTTGAGAAAGTTTAGTACTCTCTATAGACCTTGCCAATTTTCAATGCCTGAAAATTTTTTTAATGTAATAAGAATTATAAGAATTTTTATTTTTTATATATATGTAATAATTTATTATATGATAGGAAATAATAACAAATATAGGAATAGAGCAGTGTTCAATCCTGTAATGCTTATTATTATATGTCAAACTAACAACAAATATTTTTTTAAATTTTACTGTGTGATCGATATGTATTTTATTTTGACATATGAAAGTTGGTTGTTAATAATGGTTTAAAGCCGTTTGACGTCAAGTATGAAAGAAAATGAGGAAACTCATGATGAGGAAGAAGAAAATGTGATGTGTATGGAGGAATCTGAAGATTATGATTTGACTATCTCCAAAAAGAAGCGAAAGTTATAAAGATAGAGAACGCAGCTGGAATCGTCAATGACTGATTTTTCTATAAATATATATTTTTTGATTGATAGCATTGAAGATTTCAGAAGGAAAACACATTATTCTTATGTCTCCAGAATTGATGTTGTTGATGGTGATGAACTGGATGTCACATCTTTGAAGAACACCAGTTTGGTTAAATAAAATTCCTTTTGCTGACTAATTATTAGCTTGAGACGTCAGATAAAAACTGTACTCTAGGATCCTATTTTAGATGCATATTTTTTCAGGAAAATAAAGTACTTTTTCAGGTAATGCAATTACCAAAGAATAACGAATTAGTAAATCTGGCATTCTACTTGAAGTAGAAATTTTGTTCTTTAGTTTCTTGAAGTAGAAAGACATATTTGATATAATGTGCAGTAGTTTCTTATTATCTCAAATCGATATTCTACAAACCAATTTGTTACTTTAAACGGAAATCGAAACACAAGTTCCCAATAATCTCAGTTGTAACCGGGATAGCCAAGGGGTAATTAGAAACTTTCGTGTAAATGAGGCTGGTAAGTGAATTAATTAATTTGAAAAGAAAGGCATTGTTTCATGATCCCGGCAGCACGTGATTATACATTCACTAAAAAAATGTAGACTTTTGCCCCATCTTACAAGATCATTTTAAATTGAAAAAAAATAACAATATCTACAAAATTCTTTTCCAATTGTCATAACACCTACGCATTAGAGATTATAAAGTAAAATTAATTTTCTTGGACTTCGAAATAATGAACGAGAGGAATTTTGCACACCAATTATCCTCGTTTAAAAGATCAATGTCCACATTATAGAAGCTTTATAGTACGACAGGTTAAAATTTCTTGCTAATATTGCAAACGTCCTATCGCTTCGTCTTGAACTACTTGCAATTAATATTTATTCAACATATAAAAATATATTGAGACTTTGTTCTTTGAAATCTTGTCTGGTATGCAAATTTACATACTTTGTACATACCATGTACTTTGAAAAATAAACTTCTGATATATATTTTAATAATTTCTCAATTCTGGAAATATTCAAAACTCTTAAACTACTTGTACATGGCGATTTCAAATTCATTTTTCAAATAAATTTCAAAAGGAAATATAAAAAATAACCATTTTTATCAGCCTTCATGCATTGAGATTTAGAAATTATAAAACATGAAAGATGAGGAAATTAATCACTGAAAATTTGACTTAGCGTTTACCCTGTCAGAGAGCATCACACCATTACTGATTTCTGATATACCAGATCTCCCCTCATCTCTAGAAGCTTTCATACTCGTGTATTATTATCAAAATTGAATTTCGATCGCTTTATGTGAAATGTAATAAATACCACTTAGAAAACTGCTAATTTTCTCATAATAAAGGTTTTTTTTATCTTTGTTCTCATACCATTGTGTCAACTTGCATATAACGGAGCAAAGTTTTCGATGACTATGAGCCATTTTTATTTTCTGTTCCTCTCAAAGTTATAGACGCGGAATTTCTTAATCATCTTGTATATCCACATTATCCTTTTTTAAAATACAGGTATAGTGAATAATATTTTTTTGTAAAAGTATAGATATATTTATGTCCTTTTTTCATTGAAATAATTAATGACATCTGAAAAATACCTGTAATAAATTGCGACACGCTGCCTTGAGTAATGTTTACTCTTTTTTATAATATTACATTCCCTATCTGAAATCCAAACCCTCAAATTATGTTGAAACATTTGATCTATAAATCAGTAACTTTACCATCACAATTGAATAAATCTTTCCCTCCACTTCTGGTACATATAAATAATACACTATTTCCAATTAACGATTTTGTTTCATTACTCTTAAATACGAAATAATTTACCGCAACTGCAAATATGGCGTATAAGAAGAAGAAAAGGGAAACAAATCGACAGTAATTGAGGAATGAGAACAATAATTGAATATGATTATTACATTACACTAATTAATACTTTTTCAATCCATTTGCATCTTAATTATTTCTGCTTAATTATACTGAAGAATCTGACAAAGTAATGGGGCCCCAGTAAATTTGAGACTCCAAAATTTATTTATGTAATACTATTTTGCATCTGAACCCGTAATTGAAGAAGTGTGCCGTTGTTTGAAGATATTTTGTGATTTCAGAAGCATCACAAATGTGACTTCGTATATCTTTCTAACAGGCATTATCTTCCCGTTAAAGTTTGATTCGCATTCGACGAAGTATATATTTACTTCATTTCAATTATTCACAGTATATTTTGATAATTTTAAATATCTTTATGTACAAAAATATTTATTTGGGCTATCCGACACAATGTTGTATTACATAATAGATTTGATAATACACATTTCAAATAATCATTAAAATAAAAGGTTAGATTAGCTGTACTTCTGACAGAAAAATGATTTTCTATCAAATGCATCAGTAATTTTTTGTCTTTTTTCTGTTTGACAAATGGTGTCCCCATACAAAGAATACTGAAGGCTTTTTTAAATATTCGGCAGTAAATGTTTTTTTTTTTTTTTTTTTGCAAAATCTTGAAAGGTCTTGGTTTTCTTGAACTATGCTAAAAGCATATTTCCTTTTTTTTTCCCTTCTTCTTCTTCTTTATCTGGACATTTAATCTTATCTTCTGGACATCTTCTGTTTTTTTTTTTTTTTTTTAGCCTTTCTTTCTGTTTGACAAGTAATATCTCCACAAAAAGAATTTAAAAATTCTGTGACATATTCGAAGGAAATTTAGTCTCTTTTGCGTAAAATCTTTAAAGGTGAAAGAAAATGTCACGTGCGGAGAAACTTTTCATTTCGAAAAGAATATTTTCAGACTTTTGCTGCTAGTCAAAAGAAACATAACGCATTCAGCTTTTAGATTTTACTCTGAAAAGGAATCGGATTTTCCTCCAGCATTTTTTTCTTTTTAAACTCAATTTTTAAATTTAGCTATTTTCCGTAGGAACAGAAAGTATTCTTTTCTTTCTTTTCCTCGCAGGCAAATATCTTTTGACACTATTTGTTATTATTAAGAAAAGTTTCTAGAAATCTTAAACAGATGGATACTTAATGATACATACAGCTCCCTGAAATTTAAAATTTGAAAACAATATGGGTAAAGGAAAAAAAAAAGACGGAGCAAAATTGGAATATAAAATTTGGTTTTTTAACTTTCATTTTTTAATTAATCCTTTACGGTCAAAACAAATTCTATACTAGCAGAAATTTTATACTAAGTTACGGTTTGGTATAGCTGTTAGATTCATTTCATTCCGTCCGTTGAATTAATAAGCTTCTTCTCTAATCACATGGTTGATCGTTTATGTCTGTATCCTATTTTAACAACAGATATGTAATGAGTAAATTTGTCGCCTGCGTTAGAAAGTGAGAATATCAACAGAAGTTGTACAACTTCTATTCAATGTTTTTATTATGATTTCTTAACCTTTAAATTATGGCAAAAAAATGTGTCAAATTACAAGTTATATACGAAGAAGAGAGAAAGAAAAGTATTCTCGTACTCCATTTCAAGTCTCTAGAGAATAAGATATTTTCTCTCTTTCAGCCACCTTGGTTAAATATCCTTGTCTTTATCTAGGATATGTAATCAAGGTATCAATACATTTTTCTATAGTGAGATTACTCAAGATGCAATAGAGCAGAGAAGCAAAACTATCTGAGAAGGATTACAGACTCCACAGATATATTATTCCAGGGAGTGTAATTATTATGTTTCATCACCATTGCAGTTTTGCCATCTTGGACGTAAACCTCTCCATTAAACATTGATTAATACAATAGGACAAAGCATAAAACTCACTGCCAAATGATTTGAGACACCACAAATTAACTATTCGATGGGAATACAAATGTACTGTTTAATTACTACAACAGCTTTTCCACCCCGAGCACAGATGGAATAAAATTATTGGCGCCTCTACTACATTGCTAATGTCAAAAAAATTACGATATGGCATCTGGAAATGTCTTATTACCATTAAAATTATTATAATGTCTGAATCCTGGCTTATCCGATATATCAGTTTCTGACAGTGGCGTAGAGAGAAAAAGATTATTCTCTGGATATAATATGCATTTTTCGCCTCTGGGTAATCATATTTCTCTAAATATGGCTTTAAAATCCCGGTGATGTGGCTCTGAAGTGTGGAGTTTGGGGCTCCGGTATGTCCATAATATCTCTCACGTTGGTTCAAAATTCGGCCTTGATATAACTTGTCTTAATTGTCTTTAAAAATTTGGCGTAATGCAAAGTGATAGCCGTCACACCTCTCCCCGTCACTGGTGCTTGACACATCTATAACCACTTTCCTCCCTCTTTCTATGCTACTCAAGTAATTATTTCGCGTCAGTACTCATTCGCCAAGTTGAAAAAACTTTGCGAAATGATTACTGAGATGCTCCTTTCCTAGTAGAAATGTCAAGATCTGCAGATAACTTTCAAGGCATGCTGCGATTTATAGATACTTTTTATATTCTGTCAGAATAACTAGTTATAGTGTTGTCTAGACTACCGCTGTTTCTGATTGAGTCCATCTATAAAAAACAAAAAAATAAAAAGACGCTAGAGATTATGGTTTATTAGGGATAACTGTTGAAGTCGCGATAGACTTGTTATAAAGCTATCTTTTTCTCTCTTCAGTTCAAAAATTCACTTTGACATTTGTATGCCATAAGAACTTACACTTTGGTTGTCACCATGCAGTGTCATCCAATTGCAAGTGATGGATTTTCTCCTAGAAGAATAGACTCGTTTTCAAGTATTGGAGATGAAAGACTTGAAAGGGTCTTTTAAAAATATATAGATATATATTTGATGTAGAGAAGAGTAGTTAATCTCCTTCCCACATTTTTAAAGAAATAGCTGTTCTGAAAAAAAAAAAGAATCCCAGTTGCAAAGGAAGTTTTAAAGGCTTTAGAGTTTCTTGACGCTGCTAATAGCAAAACTTATCTTACTTCTGTCGAATCGGTTCTAATTTTTAAAATAATGAATATTCTCAATATTTCAGTGATGTCTAAAACCAGAAATATATGTTGCCAATTTTTTTTAATATTATTCATTTGCAAAGTTTGTAAATTTCACTTGTATGCTTACAATTTTAATAAATTGTGCGAGTCTTCTCTAAAGCAGAATTCAAGGATCTGGCTTGTAAAAATAAGATTTAATACTGTTGGTAGATTAAAAGGGGAAAAAAGCGTCTAGAGCTTGAAATTAAAAGAACAGTTTACAGAATCTGGAGATGAAATTTCTTTCATACTTAGAGAATAAAGAGCTTGAGCATTGCGGTAATATTTTTCAAATTACTTTGCTCATAGAAATAAAAAATGATCCAGAGGACAGAAGACATTTTGTAGCCAATTAGGCCAAAATTTAAAAGGTTTGTCACTGCACAATGGCAGTTATTGTAGTTCCCTGCTAAGTCTGTAAAAATTAATGAAAAGTTAAATTTTAGTCAAAAATTGAAAAGGCCTTGCAAAATTGCTATCAGGAGGATCCCTGGTCTGTTTTGTACTGAAGATGGTCAATTTTCTGCTGGAATAATAAGGCAGATATACGAGGCACTCCTGTTTTATTTGTTTGTGGGACAGTGGTGCAAACCAAAATCAATAATAAAAAAAAGTGAAATGGTATTTAAGAAAATTGCTGACTATAACTGCAGCGAAAGTTATCAGGAAACCATTGATTTATTGAAATAAGATAATACTCTTATCATTTCATATAGAACTTGACCTAACGAAACGATTCATTATTTCACTCAATAAATAAGATGTTTACTTCTAAAGCATTTATAAAACGCTTCCTAGACAAAAGTTTAAAAATTGTCAGCATCTAGACTAATGTTGAATCTTCGACTTCGTCATTAATCATTTTTCTTAGCTATTGAATTTTTTTAGGTTAGACAAAAAGCAGACAAAAATTGAATATGTCTAAATAATTAAAAGAAATATGTCTAAAAGTTTGAAAATTTTGGTTTTATGTGAGCACAGAGGTGCATTTTCTGCAAGACAAGAATTTCTACAAAAGATCAAAATCATGGAAAAAACATATGAAGACAAGCTAGATGCACATAGAATGGCAGATTGTCATTAAAGATCTCAGTATGATATTCCTTAGCATTTGTAAGGGAATCGTACAAGACAAGCCGTGAACCAGTTGAATTAACTTTTCATTTTATTGAACGTAAAGTAGCATCTTGATGTATTAACTTCAATTAACGTTAACGCTTAATAAATCATTATTATTTTAGAATACCGTTACTATCAATTCAATTTACATTTGACACAGACTTCATGTGATTTCTGTATTGATTTATTTTCAGGGTTGTTTATTAATTACTTTTTAAAATTAAGTTGATTTATTATATTGTTTTAGTGTTACGGCTTGACATTTGGAACAGTAGGATTTGAGTTATGTGTACATATTACTATTGAACTTGAATTTTTACTTAATTCAGTATTGTTTTTATTTTCAAAAATATTTTGTATACTGGTTGCAGATGACGTCTAATCAATTGGAAATATATATATATATATATATATATATATATATATATATATATATATATATATATATATATATATATATATATATATATATATATATATATATATATATATATACAGATAAAATAATTCATAACTTTGAAAATGGATTTTTTTTTCTTCTTGAGATTACTATCAACAGCGTAATTCTTGAAGAAAATAAAAACATAATGATTTTAGGACACACTTTGTACCATTTATGGACTGCCATCTATTAGTGACAAATTAAAATAAAAGTAAAGGAATAGATTAATACATTTTTAAAGTTAAAATGTTTATTTATTGAAAATTGAGATATTTTTTAAACCGTCCTAAAAAAAACAAAAAACATGTTAGGCATTTAGGGATTAATCACATTAACTAGATCTTACAAAAACAATACCGATTCAAAATCTGGACCACGAAATTACACTAATCGCTAGAATATCATTTACAATGAAATCAGTTTAGAGTAGTGGAATCGATTTAATGATATAACAAATAAATTATGCAATCATTTGAAAAAGTACCAGAAGATCTTATATTAGTTTCTAAAAGACATTTCCCTGAAATGGCCAACTTAAAATTGAATTAATAATAAAAAAAATTTAAAAAAAAACTGACTCATTGTCTTTTTCTTATTATTTTATTGACAGAAGGAAGATGCTCAATATAAAAACATTTAAATTGTGGTTTGCTATTTCCTTATTACCCTAATTTATTTCCTTGTTTACTTTAAATTAATTAAAATTGCTGTAAATAAAGGAATTTTATGAAGACTGAGTAAGTAAATAAGTAAAAAAGAGATGCGAATTTTTCCAATGCTTCTTATAAAAGTAGTTGCAAGTGCTAACTATAACTTTTCTGTTCCAAAAAAAAAAAAAAAAATGTAATTATTAAGCCATTTTTCATTATCTTATGATTTCTTGTAATTAATACTTTTATTTATTTTATTGTTGTTGGAAAAAAGTTTTGTTTAGTCAATTTTATTCTTTCAGTTACTTGTGATTTAGATCATTTTTCGAAATTTGGCTTTCTTTTGCTTATTTATGGAAATGCAGTTTTAATCCTATGAATAGAATAAAAGAATTTCTGTGAAATATTTGGTTCTGAAATTTCAAACTTTTCAATATATTGATTTTTATTTCTATAGTATTTCGTTCTTTCAAAGGAAAAGCAATCATATTTATAAGGGCGATTGTAAATAAAATGTAATATTATTTGCGTCATATGAATAAAGAAAGCATATTTATATAATGACCAAAGACATGTATCAATGATAACACTTAGGTAAAAAAAAATCATCTTTTCATTTGCTATAATTATTTCAAAGTAGTTTCATAAAAAATTGTTATAAAGTTCAAACTATTTAATTCGTTATCGAAAACTTTCTCCGTTTGTCCATTAAATATCTCAGGATATCTGAATACCTATATATCATTTTAATTCTACCTTATAATAAGTTTTAAAACGAGGATGGAACCATTTGTGAAAGAAATTATGTCCCAGTTGTAATTATACGATTGAAATTTTATTATGAAATCCATAATATAATCACATTTTCAATTTTTAATCTTATTTAGTTATCACTTTTAAGAAAAATGTTTATTAAAGGAATAAATTTTCTTTTGAATCTTGAACAGATTAGTGTGAATTGACATTAAACTTTTAAAATGTTGACTTATTGAAAGGCACGCTTATAATAGTTCCATGTTCAAATAAATTTCTTGCTAATTCATAATTTCAAATGCAAAAGCTTTTATTTAATCAAAGACTTTTTAAAGTAACTTTAACGTTTCACTGTTTTAAAAATAACTATAATTGGATTTTTTTTGTAATGAAACAGTTAGTAATATAAAATATTTGAAAAATATAAAGTAAGCTTACAGTTTTAAGAAATCGAAATTTTAAATCGAAAACTTTTTAATTTCTTTATCGTTAATAAGTACTTTAAGAAAATATTTCCCTATTCTTTAATAAATAAGCAAATTGATTATCTATTTACCTGTTCACTTTCTCTTTTATGTTTTATTATAAAAGAAATAACTATGTAGTATTCACTAAAGTCTTTTCCCATCAGCATACAGGGTCTCAAGAATCTACGACATTCTCTAGCCTCACCTCAAGTCCACTTAGAAGCATTACAGAATCCTTGTCCCCAGGCCCATCTCGTCGCTGTAGCGAAGGGGACATATTTCTCCGCTGCAAGCCCCGGCCGCCGCCGGTGGCCCCCAAACAACGGAGGGTTAGTCTAGAGCAAGGTACTTTGCCTGCTGTCCCCGAGAGACGAACTACCCTCAGTCGAGTTTTGGAGAATAGTCATCCTGCCCCTGCGAGCGTGTGCCAAACAGAAAATACTTCTAATTTTGCTTCATTCACAAACGCTGTCGAAAGTGGCGTCACGTGCCGAGCAGAAGCAGCAGACGGTTTTAGTCCCGCTATCTTTAGCCGCTCCCTCCCAGCTAGCTCTGCAACGACGAAGCAGCCGCAGTCTCCCCTGGATGACATTATAACTTCACTCGAGAAGATCTGTGACGAGTTTACCTTACCTGAGAAAGTGAGTAAGCGACCTGAAAGGGTTGGCCGACGTTATACCGCTGTTGATAGCTACCAAGATTCTTCATCATATCAACGTGGCAACGATGATGTTTTTGAGAAGAAACAAGCCACCTCAAATTCTTCGCAACAAACAACTGGAGGTTCCAGCTTATTGAATCATTCATGGCAGAGCCCAAGTGAACATGCAGGCTCTCGTAACGTGCTTGGCCCTCGTGGTAGTCCCTTGAAACCCTCGGAGTACGAGATTTCAAACAACACCTTTGAGTATGTCAATCCTACATTTGTGCAGGATGATGATGAAGAATCTGAACCTGTTATCTACCGTTCGACGCTGCAGTTCACTCCCAAGCCGCCAGACCGACATGCTGTGAGTGCCACTCTGCAGGTGTCATCGCCGAAGCTTTCGTCTCCTTATCGTGTAGAAAGATCGGCATCTTCTTGTTCGGACAACCATTCAGCTGGATTCTATCAGAATTTTCAATCAAAAGACAGTTCTGACAACAACACAACTTGGAGAAAATCAAATGACGTTCAGACCACCGTTTTAGACCGTAGTTCGGGTGATTTGCAGATCCAGACTGTCCGATCCGATCAAAGACAAGTATTTAAAAAGGATGACAAGCATAGAGATGAAGCATGTCCCACCTCAGGCTCTGACTCTAAACTGAAAAAACCTGTCGTTGCTTCCAAGCCCGAACTACCAAAGGTCTTGACCTCCTCTTTGGTAAGCCAGGACACTGACTACTTAAGATTGAAGGATAAGAAAGCACATGATGGTACAAGGCGTGACAGCAGTCCGTCAGAGGAACTTGAAATTGTAAAAAATATTCTAGCCAACTTAGATTTCGACAAATATAAGAGAAGAGCATCATTAGAGACCGATCGTAAAGCTTTTGACATGGAAGAAAAATCTCCCAAGCCCCCTCGAGCTCAGAAGTCTGGCAGTGGGAAATTTAAGGATCATCTATTGGATCTGTTGAAGCCTAATTCTGAAAGTCCTAAAAACCCAAAGTATCGCCCACTCGGTATAATCCGCAGCTCTTCGTTTTCAAATGCCGAAGAAAATGCTTTCCTGGAGGATAGAGAAAAGGCGAAAGAGCTTCTTCAGTCTCCCAAGAAGATATCCACATTACCAAGGGGGAAATCAAAAGCACAGCACCAACCCATTATGGTGAGTTGATTATTTACTTTATACTAGAAAGTCCATATATAATAAAATTTGGAAACATACTTTTCGATAGAAATAGTTTAATAATTTTTAACGAAACTTTAAAATAGTAAATTTTTATTGTTAGGTTATTGATTAAAATGCAATTTGTATTTGATTTATGTGTAAAAATTCATTTATTTAATTCATAACCTTTTTTTGTAAAAAATGATTAAAATTAGACGATATTTAAAGAAAAATGTCTATTGTGATTAAAATAACAATGCTCTTGAATATTACTAAGTAAAACTAATAAGAATTGAGTATATTTGAAATCAGACTTTCATTATTCTTTTCTTATTTTAAATCAATTAATTTGTTCCTGATAACTAATTTTCCTATTTTTCAAACCAAAATAAGATTCTATTGCTAAAAATTGAAATATATGTTCTTATGTAAACACTGTTATTTTTATTTCAGTTTTCTCTTAATTTTTTATATAATTAATAGGAAATTTTTTAATGAATATCATATTCTAAAAACTCTCCTTAATTATTTCACATTTTTTAAAAACAAAAAAATCCTTCTTTTTTAATTCTAACATTTTGGTAATGTTATTCTGAAAAAGTGGGGAACATTCTGCTAATATTATTTCTATACGAATAGAAATAATAGTAGTTGTAGTAAATAAAATTAGTAGTTGTAAATGTAGTTGTATGATTTAAATACTGAGAAATACAACAGTTACGTTGCAAATGCATTTTCGTTTGCTTTTAGTTTTAATTATACTAAAGAAAGGAAATATTATAAAAGTATGCGTTTGAAATAACTTTTTCTCTGTTTTACAATATTAAATGCCCCCCAAAATATAATAAATAAAAGGAACTGAAAGAAAAGCAATCTTCAAAATATGTAAATGGAGTTTCAGAACTTATTAAGATTCAGTATAATAGCAGAAAAGTAATATGAATGCAAAAATATGAGTGAACACGTTTTACAGCTTTTAAAGAATTTCGGGTATTCAAAACATCTCCGCTACATGTGTGCAGTATATATAACCAAAAACTGCATGCATTAAATAGCTATTTATAGCTTCAAACAGCAGGATTCTCTGATGCCGAATTGCGTAATACCCAAAGGTAGATAGTGCAAAGACTTTACAGTCAGATTTCGGGTTTCATAAAAACTTATTGAAATTTTTTTCGCTGAATCTTTCATAAGAAAATGGAAAATTTGAAATAAAATGCCTGATTAGAATTTTTAACCGTAAGTTTTCTTTGTTCAATGATTATCCGTTTTGCCTTTTAGACCCCCCCCCCCCAGCAAAATTGCTCATTTAGCCTTTTGGTATAATAATTTATTTTTTATTATTTTTATAATAATTATCTGGTTGTAATTTATTTTTTCTGTAGTTTATCTTTTATTGTAATTTATCTTAAATTGTATTTATAAACATATTTGAGTTAAAAAATTTTTTGTTTGATGAGTTCGAAATTTATTATTATTTACAGTTATTAGAAATTAAAATTTGGTTTCTCGTAATTTAGTTACAGAACAGATATTAAAGAAAGCATTTTTGTTTAAAATATATCATAATGAATTTTTTATAGAAATATTTTATGCTTTTTTTAAAACCGTTATTAACATATTATACAAAGCAGCAGTAATCGTCCCAGGAATATAGAAAACATTTATATAAACATTTCAATGATGCAGAAACATGAAACACAGCTTACACATTAAAAAACGAAGATGAAATAAGTACAAATAAATTTACTTACTATTTAGATTGAAAAAAATGCTTTCATTTTATTCTATTTAAAATCAGAAAACTCCCTTGGAAAATGAAATTGCATTGCTATAATTTCTTAAAATTTGAAAGGCAAAAAGACTATAATATATTTTATTAAAATTACGAATTTAACCATTTAACTGCGGAATTTACTTTTAAAAATCCTTCATGTTTCCCTTTTTAAATTCATGACGCATGGACATGGCGAACGCAATACAAATAGTTTCGTACTAAATTGAGCAAAAAATTATAATAAAGCGAGTAAGATTATAATTTTCATTAAATAAAAAAATATATATACATAGTGAATGCGCCAAAATGAAGATTTGTATTGACGTGTATACACATCGAACGCCCTTAACCGGTTGATGTGTATTATTTTAAATTCATCTATGAATACTTTTTGTAATTTTAGCAATGATGAAAATTGATGTATTCGTATCATCATGTTCATTCTTTCAAATACAAAGTTTGTTTTTAAGCGACAGAAGGGAAAAATTCACTTTAATAATTCATTTAGAGAAGATTTGATTTGTTTCAAAATCGCATTTAAAATAATCAATAAATTTAAATTTTTAATATGTTTAAATGATGGATTTTGTCCTGTCTTCAAAAATGAAGTAAACAATGTCTTCTAAATAAAATAAGATTTGTAAGAATATTCAACAAATTTGTATAAATTGCATGAGGTTTTTATCAAACGGTGAAATGGATATTGTATGAATCCGAAATGGTAGTTTTATTAGGAATGACACCTTCAAATAAGCAATTGTATATGTAAACACTTATGAATCAAATTATAATCAGTGATTTTCTTTAATGATCCCACATATATCAGCTTATGTGGGATCATTAAAGAAAAATAAATGGTTAGGATTTGCTTTCTACTGTGGAAAGAAAATAATTTAAAAAAATTATTTTTATTCTGAGTTGTGTTATTTTAGAGAAGGAAAAAGTTGAAAATGTTGATACAACTAATTAGTGAAAAATATAAATAAATTGTATTTTTGGATTTAAAAAGTAGGATATGATAACTATTACATTTTTTTCTTTAAATGTAGTAGATAATCTTTCATATATTTCATCTTTAATTAAAAGAATAATGTCTTGTTAAAAATTATGAAAGAACCTTTTCTCGTATGTAATACTGTGAGTGATCTCTTCAGCAAAGGTGATTTAGCAGCCCTTTTTAACCCGTGATGCAATGTTTGGCTACGAACTGAAGGACGTCACGCCTAGTTTGACGTCACCTGTTTTTTACACCGTCTCTCACTTCTTTCATAATTAGATGGGTGCATTCCAACTTTTGGGGTTTAATTGGAGTTTAAATTAATCTTTTTAAAACCCTTTTTCCCACCGCTTCCCGAAATCCATTTTTTTCGAACTTTCTCAAGACTTAATTAGAATTTAGAAATTAGTTGTGTGTCCTTTCTATCATGAAGCTGATTAAAAGTTAAAACTTAATTATGGATGGTATTTGTATCGTCAGAAACCGTCTAAATTCAAAGCTTATGATGTATTAGTTTAATGAACATAGAATTCAAAATTTCATTTCCTTCGAATTTTCAGTTCTTTTATATCTTCAAAGAAATTAATTACAATTTTGAAATGGTTTCTGAATCAAAGTATTGCAGATCATTCGATCTTCTGATTGTCTTGAAATTTGAGGTTTTAATTTAAAATTTTATTGGTTCTGTTTACATTTTGCTGGAAAATAATTTTCATGATGAAAAACCTTTTACATGCTAAACATTAATTATTCTTTGATTCTAATTTAATAACTATAAGTCATATGGATTGATTTAAGAATTAAGTTCTTTTTTATTTCTTCAAACAACGTGATATTAAGAATATAAATCAATATTTCGTGTAGTTTAGAAACAATTTGAATTTGAATCGTGAATTTTTCGATCATAATCTTATAACCTTTATTGTAGAACATTTTATGTCAAAGTTTCATTGTGTTCTCTCTTACCATAAACTGTTTAATTGATGAGATATCTTCGAAAATGATCGGCTGATTTAACTTATCAGAAAATTTGTTTCGTTGGATTTCAATATACAATTATAATGGAGTTTAAAATATGATTCTTAGCTTTTGATTCCCACTTTAAACACATGCAATCTGCTTATCTATATAAATTATATTACAATTTTGCATTGCAAGTTTTCCAAAGTTTTAGGCAAAGTATACATCATTGATTATTTTTAATCTGAAGCTAGAGATTTTATTTTTTTAATATTTGCGCTTGATGGTATTTATACTGGATCAAATTGCATGTATTCTAAGCTTTGTTTTCTTTTGATATTTTTGAAAATTCTTTTATCATCAATTTTTCAAACTCCCAAAATTATGTCTATTTAAAATTATATATTCCTTGTTATCAAGTTAGTTACATATCAAGTCATCATAATAACACATATTCTTTGCCAATTACATATTCACTTATCACTAGGTATTATATAACATGTTTTCGATGTTCGCGTATTTAAAAGCTGAATGATTTTAAGCAATTATCTATCACATTTATCGGGCATCAATCACAAGTGTATTTAATATTCAAGTTTCGTCCTTTACTCACTTAGATCAAAGGTTAACTTTGTATTAGCGGCAAAGCTCGTCTCTCCAGTTTGCAACTTGACTTCCTTGCATCAATGTACTCTAACGAATTTATACGCTGATACGCTTTTTTAACGAATATGCTTTCTGACTAATCAGAAATCCTTGTTTACATAGCGGTTTGTTTAACGGTTGCAAATGCAGGCGTTATATGTACAGAATTTTTTTTTCATTGTAATATTGCTACTAGCGATGAAATGATGCTTCCAATTGGTCGTTTAAAAAACGCTCTGCCTATTTTAAATTTCCAGTCTTTACAAAAGCAAGAACAAACTGAATTTTTTGCAACCAATAACGAATAAGTCTAATTTTATGCACATCTGGCAGGAAAATGCGGTTTCATTTTTGTGCTAGGTGTGGAAAAAAAATTTGTCGTCTTCGTTATTTATTGCAAAAAATTCAGTTTGTTCATGTTGTTGGAAAACTGAGACAGGTACTGTTAAGTTTCTAATCCTAACAGAATTGTTTGTTAAAAATATCGCACAATCATGTGTGTTGTCCATTTACCATTAAGAAAAAAGGAATTTCTTTATTGAAAACGTTCACCCTTTCGCATTCACTCCGAATTGACTTACAGGAACTCGTTATTTCTCCATTGAATCCAGAAAATTCTCTGGTTAAGATAGCAAGTAAAATTCATTACTTGATGGAGTTTTTGCACTGCTAAGAAGTTCTATTGTGCAGTTGTTGGGAAAATCTGTATAATGCAATGATCTAAACAACAACCCTCTTATCATGGCTTTGATGCATTTTTTTTAAATAAACGGATATACCCATTTCGGTACAATTCTAATATCTCACAATTCGGACAAAATGTTGCACATTTCACATTTTGATGAAATGATAACAGGTTTCTTGCTTCTTTTGCAACTGTTATTTCCCACTTGACAATTCACTTCAAAGGGATTAGAGAATGAATTGATTCTCTCTTGCATCAAGGAAGTTTCTCTGGTCAACACAGGAAGTAAAATCCTTTTCACAAACAGAATACTTGACTTGGCTTTTATGTGATTTGGAAGACTCAATGAGCAGATGACAGAAAAATGCAATTTGCTTTTGTTGAAATATGTGTCAGAGAAAGAGGAAAGTGTGCCATTCACATTTTCGTTTATGAAAAATATGGATTTAAACGATAATTTATGGCAAAAAGAAACTTTTATTTCATGTTTTATTCATAAATGATGCAAAAATTCGTATCAGTCTTTGTCCATGAAAACATTTTTTTCTCTTAATAGTTTCAGTTTAAGTCTAAAATTAATGAAACAAGAAAAGTCAGCTTCTTTACTTTGAAATGTATGAATTCATTAATTTACTGCATTTTTATGACTTTCCCATATTTCAAACGAGAATGTCTTGTAAATAAATTACTGATGCTTTTCTTGATTACACAACAATTTATTTGATAGTGAAGATTGTAGCATCTGTGAAATGACTTGAAGTCACAGGTTTGTCTTTTGTGATTTATTGGTTAACATCAACAACAAAAGACACATGATTACGCCATAGTGTAGCAGGCCTAGAGAACTACACATAAAATTTCTCAGGAGAGAGAGAGCCGAGATCATACTCTCCCTAGTACACGAGTCAAGTTTGCTTCTGCTAGAAAAAAAAATACTAACATCAACATTGAGACGGCGTGATATTTACATGATTGGCAGCTAGCCTCGCCCAGGAAGACCACATGGTTAACTGAATTCTTAACATGTCTAATAGCTTTTAATTCAAAGAAAACAATTTGTCCTTCATTAATGTCTCTCTTGAACCGGGAATCTTATTAACATCTTACAATTAACAGAAATTTTAAAATACACATTTAAGAATGTTTGAAAATAAATTCACATTAATTGTAAACTGTTAGTCGTTTTTAGAAAGGAAACTCAAAATTTGATATTTATGTAAGGTAAGCAAATTTCAAAGCCCTGAAATTACTTAATCTTGTTCTCTAAAACGTACAAGAAAAGAAATATCGACATAATTATAAAAACTACTTTGATTTCATGCAAGGAAGAAAACTTTCAGATAATTTTTTTTTAAATTTGAAATAAAAAAAACTCTTTGTAAGTTCGTAATATTATGGCAAAATCACCCAAAGAACTTTTAATAAAGTATTACGTTTTTATAAGAGTAAA
Organism: Argiope bruennichi; assembly: GCF_947563725.1. NCBI lineage: Eukaryota > Metazoa > Arthropoda > Arachnida > Araneae > Araneidae > Argiope > Argiope bruennichi. Next base: position 86,278,959 of record NC_079163.1, on the reverse strand, counting down.
CAAATTTTATAGAAGTGGCTTAGTACAATTATCTTGAAAACTGAGTGTAGGAAAATTTTATTTACTTAAATTATTTTAATAAGTAAGTAATATTTTGAGCAAAAGATTTAGGTTCCTTTGACAGTACATTTATTTCATTTTTTTTTCAACCTGTAAGCCCAGAAAAGGGAATAACTATTTTACTTCGCTAGTTTTTGTTGGTATATTATTATTATTATTATTTTGATAATTGCATCTCTTTCTTTCCTTTGTTTGTTGTTTTTATGAAAGAAAATTATTAAAGAAACTCTATTAATTTTGAAATTTATTTCATGTTTCTTAAAGCGTTTCTTTTTCTTTCTTCCTAGTTTTTTTTTTTTTTTTTAATTTAATTTCTTATTTCAGCATGCATGTCAGAAAGTTTTAATAAAATAGGCGTGCTTAGTATGAGACATTAATTATTCGTTAATACATGAAACACTAAAATGTTAGTCCTTTTCTTTATCCTTATTTCCCTTAATAAACAAAATTTCAGTGTTTACCTTCATAGGTATACCAGAAACACTTTTTTATAATCATGAAAAATGCGTTTAATTAATTAATATCTTTTTTTCTGTTGTGCAGATGTATCAGTTGCAAAAGTTTACATTTCAAAAAATAAATAAATCGGCTGAGTTGTAAAAAGAAAAAATTGTTACAAGGGTTTTTATAAGTATCAGACTGGAACAGATTAAGATTTAATGCATAAGTCATGCTATAATTAAACTATTAACACATTTGTTACTTTACAACACAAAATATCTAAATACCGCATAAGTATAAAACAATAAGAAAAATTGAAATTGCAGATTTAACTAATTTGTTGCTTTTAATTTTAATTTAATTATGTGAATAATAATGATTCATTTCATTCAGATCGGATATTCACCTCTCTACTCTTCAAACTCTTTTTTATTAAACTTCAACTGAATTGGAAACTAATACACAGAGATGTGTTTTCAAAACGAATTTTAATACCAAAAAAGTTCCACTTTAAAGTTAACACTTAGATGCATATGATAACTTGTCCTAGAGTCCCAAAAAATTCACAGTTATTTTTGGTAGCCTTTCATTCATGTTTGAAACATCTTGTATGATCATGCATATAGAAGATTTGAACAAAATTTTCTTCCAATTATCATAAATACTTTATGAGAGAAATGCTGTTTTCATAATAATTATCTCAATCAAATACATACTTATATATTAGATAAACGGGAGTTGGTGGTCACCATATGAATGATTGAAAGACAATCTTCATTGGATAGCGATCTTATCTAAACCACTTTTACTCTCCTTGGAGACTAGTAGGTTTCACTTATCATTGACCTTTCACGTTTCTTCTCTTGTCACTCACTGAGGTGTTTTTTTTCTATTACTTCCACTGAAAGTGACTCTTTCGTTCACGCGCAGTAAAAAAAAAAGCACGTGAAATTACGGCTTTGACCCAATGCTTGTGAGATGAATACATTCTTCAAATTGAAGCCGAGGAATAAAAATGTGCATAGATCCAAAGCGAAAAAGTAAATGAGAGATTTGCATTTTAGCAAATCTCGAATCTACAAACTTATATATTTTTATGAATTAGCTGGTGCCCCGAATATAAATTCAAACTGAAATAATGCTTATTTAATTCCTTTATACCTGAGTTCCATAAAGTCTTCCCATTCTTGGCTAGCAAGTTTTTCCGCCCTCATAATTGTTAAAAAAAAATGACATTTCCTCGGAATTCTTAAAAAAAAAAAAATAATGTTGCATTAATTAATAACTAAAACCAAATTCAATTAAAAATTGTTAATTTGTTTTAATGAAAGATAAAATGCTTTTCATAATTTATTTTGTTGAAAAAATCGGATAGAAAACATTTTGATTTTTATTGCTACAATATGTGAGACAATTTGGGTTCGCGAATTAAATTTTAAGAATGATGAATTTTATTCTAGTATTCCCTTGCTAATACGGTTCACAAATAAACATTTGCTGTTAGCACGCCGATATACATCACGCCGATAACTTGCACGCCGATCTACAGTATGTCATTGCCCTATGACGGTTCTTCGCATTTTGAAAGAACGTCCACAATTTTATAATCAACGCATCCGCTGCTTTCATTCTCACCACATCAAATTAAAAGGCAGTCTTCATAAAGTTCCCCATCTCCATTTCTTTCTTTTTTTTTTTTTTTTTTTTTACCTTTTTAAAAATGATTGGCTTTTACTTTTTGATATGAATTTTAAATAACTTTTAGATTGTATTTTACCATGCGCCTATTTTTAGTACATTTTATAGGTTGACAGGTCCGGAGAAATGATTAAATTTAGAAACAAACTTTTAAAATAAAATTAACTTTCATCATATGTTTGGCTCAGTTTAATCATAAATGATTCTTGTGCCAGTAAATTTCATTAAGCCAAACCTTTGCTAATATTCCATTTTCCAGTAACAAACACAATAGATTCTAATATTGTCAAGTGATACGTTTGCCGTAGATTATGTGAGCCTAAATTGAGCCCATTCCTCTAGTAATTTTGCTACGCCTTTAAAATACCATAATAACAATTTATATATAAAAAAAGTCCAGGTACAGTTTTTTTCTTATTATTATTTTCTTTCTATCGTTACAATTCTATTAGCATTAATGTAGAATTAAATATTTATTAAAATGCAATTTTACCAGAAGTTGTGCGGTAATAAAGTTATTTTAGCAATAGTAAAAAATGAAGTAATTACAATTTTTTTTTTAAATGTTGTTAGTGAAAACATGGAAAAAATTGCATAAATTTAAAGAAAATTTATGTAATATTCTCTGATATTCCCCTGCGTTAATTTTGTTTCCTATGATTTTTTTGTTGTTGGTGGTGGTGGTTTACTCGAATCCATAGGAAGTTGAGACCCATTTATGCAGATTTTCTGATAAAGTATTTCAAACTGAATATTAAACTGTGAATAATTGTAGAATTTAAAATAATATTTATTATCACTCTGAAAAGAACAGTTAAAACAAACAGAAGAAAAGTGCTATTCATGAAGCGAATGTTTTTTTTTTTTTTTGCATTAACGTTTTTACCAATCCATTACGTCAAGCATAATATGCCTTTGAGCCCCTTATATGTACAAATGTTATTGTAAATGCATGGTTAGTTAAGCAACAATGAAAGTACAATTACTGAGTTCTTAAAACTATTCAAGAGCGGACTTTTAAAACTTTTTATCGTGATTTTCTTCAAAGAAGTTACTTTTTTTTCTAAAGCATCTTGATTAAAATTCTGGAATTTATTGGAAAATGAAATAATTTCCAAATTAATTAATTCGTCTTCCCCTTTTATAAATCTCTCTAGAAAATTCGGGCATTTACAAAAAAAAAAAAAAAAAAAAAAAAAAACTTGAATAAAAAGCATAGTAAGAGAATGAATAAGTTTTAAGTACAATCGAAAGGCCTCTTTTTCTTATATTTTAAGCGATTATTTTATCTTCAAGTGATTGGAAAATAAAGAAAATGTACTGAATAAATAAACTAAACAACTAAATTAGTTTGAGATTTATTATGAGAATGAGTGCAAAGTATCAAGTACTGCTTCCATGTTTTGAATAGTTAATTATTATTTATTAATTTTTTAGTACCTATTTTGAAAAATTTGTTCAGCAGATTCCTTTTTTATTATCTGAAATAAGAACTAATCTCCCCTTAGTTGAAGAAGAAGAAATGTTGTACCATGCCTGAAAAAATTTTTTAATAACATCTATTATTTAAAAAAATAAAATGAAAATTATGCATTTTTAAGATAATTTGTCCCGAGTTTTAGCTAGCCGTAGTTTTTTCCCCTCTCTATAAGATGGTAGTGTTTTTCCTTTTAATTACTCCTTTATGTAACTAATATACTTTGAAATAAACGATGAAGCTTTTATTTACATACTTCATAGTTTTCATTTTTCTTCCACTTGTCTTATCCCACCGTCCCAAAATTTGTTTTAAAGTCTCTCCCCCCCCCCCCTCCAATTGAGAGGATTTCATATTGGAAACGTGAAATTTTCTAACTTTTCTTGGAAGCCAGTTTATCCCTTTTATAGTAAATATTATTCAGGGTTTTGTTCATAATCTTTTTATCTTGTTTTTGTCGTGTGAAAGTATTAATTCATTTTCTCATTTAAATCACATTTCGCTCGTATATCTGTTATGGTTAGAATAGATTTTACTGTTTTGATGATGAATGCAAAAATATCAAAACCGTCAATATTATTAAATTATGCTTGCTACGCATTTATTAATTGAATTAATTGATTCCAAATTACTGGGATCAATTCAAAGTGACCCACGAGTATTCTTATTTTGAATCAAGTGCGCCCCATACAATAATACTCGCATTGGTAAAAACAATTATCTTGCTGTTTGAAACAGCTATTTACTAAGTATTTTGTATTTTACTTAATAATATGATTCTATTTGATACACTAGAGATTTATTTAAGGTATTCCATTCTTTATTAGTTCTTTACTTTAACTTATGAGAGAAAATGCTTTCCAAATTGTAAGATTTCTTTTTAAAATTTGTAACGCATATATTTAGTTAGTATGATATTAGATAAATTTATATTTTCTACATTAGTTTATAAAAGTTGTTTGATAAACTTTTAGTTCTAAAAGAAATCTTGACACAGGTTATGATGCACGCTCAATACTTATTTTCGAATTTATATTTTCCACTCTCTAATTTAGAGTTATTAAGCAAAAACTTGAGGAACATTTTTTAATGACAATCTTTATTCGCTTTGCATTGTGATAACCAAAAGTATATAATAAAAGTACACAATAACTCTTTTTTATGTTCAAAAATTTGTATAAAATGTTAGGAATTAAGAGACCAACATTAGATGTCCAATGACTACTTGATGCATCTTACTCACTCAGTACAAAATTTCTTTTTGGATGGCATTTGCAATTTATTATTTTACATATTTTTTAGTTATATATATATATAAGATAGTCAAATTATAAATGGTTTTGTATCGGATTTCTTTTTCTTATATTCCAATGTATAAGGAAATTAAAACAAACATTTATCGTTTCTCCGTTAAATTAATACTAATTATTAGATTTTTATTCTTTGCTAATTTAAATTCTTATGGATTTTGTACTTAATGAAGAACAATGGTCGCAAAGCAACGTAATACAGTACGATAAAAAAAAAAGTTCTAAGTTAGCAAAATGGCGTACACAACATAATTGTACACAAAACTTATGTTTTGCTATGCTGAATAAATATTTTTGTATTCGTTATCACTTTCTCGCATATAAAGCGTAAAATGAAAAAATATTGGTATTGTTAATAAATTATGTTCAAGGATTTTTATGAATTTCTACTTTTAAATTTGCCGGAAAACGATATATATATATATTTTAGTTATGTTTGGATTTTTTCTCTGTTTTTTCTGAATACGATAACTAATAACTCGATAAACTAGAGGGATAAAATTTGTGTATGGCGTTTGCACTAAGATTTCAACAGATTTCTGTAATATTTTGGACGAAATCCCTCAAAGCGAAGCCTATCTGTCTGTTCGTTCATTTTCTTTTGAACTCAAGAATTCAAAACCATACGAGTTTGGAGTGTAATTTTATTACCAAAATTGTTTATCAAATCAACCCTGCTGGGCGACATTATTACTTCTGCTTATTTTTATGCATGTGAACTCAATGACTCAAAAGCACATTGAGTTACATGAGCGAATATGAATAATTTATGGTTTCTTGACACCAAAATTGTAGATAAGAAATGAATTTTTAAACTATACGGTCAATTAAATAGGTGCTAACTGCATATTAAATTTTTTTCTATAGGTTACAAAACTTAAAAGTGGAACGCAGAGCATCTAGTACAATATATATATTAAAAACCAAATCTGCTCATGAATTTTTATAAAGTTGGCACGTTTAGTTGTTTTTAACAATAAAAATGGATCTGCAAATGATTAAAGCTATTATTAACAACCGTTTTTATTACATTATTAACATATTACTTTGTCAATCTTTATGTATTAAAACTAGTATCTTTTCTAGAGAGGAATATTACATCAAATTTATACGAAATGTTTTTTATTATTTATTTATTTATTTTGTTAAGCAGCTTTTGTTAAGCAGGGAACTAAGTTGGTGTTTTATGTATTATCGTTAATAAATAAATATCGTATTTCTACATCTTAAAATAGAATAATCTCGACCCGTTAAAAAAGAGCACATTTGCAACCTTATCTATACCCGATCTCTCTTTAGCTATTCCGAGTGATTGCTGGAAGAAGGAACGGCATCGATAAGAAAGTGAAGGATCATTTAACAAAATACTGAAACTTTTATTAATAGCTCGCACTAAGAGAAAAGACTGGTTTTTGATCAGTTTCTTTTTTTCCACTCCCTCAAAGGTTTCTGTAAATTGAGTAAAATTGATAGAATGAGATTCTCGTTATGATAAAGAAGAAAGAAAATTGCCGGTTGGTGATCGAACTTGACTTCATTAACAATCCATCTTCAAATGACACCCCTTATCTTAATCGGAAGTGAAAAGTGGCTATTTGGTAATCCAAAGGGTGTGAACACTTGTCAACAGTTGATTAGATTACTGTTCTTCAATTATTCATTTTGCTTTCCTTCGAATGCACCTCATGCAGCTATATTTTGCCTTTTCTGATAAATGCATTTTTTAGCAATATTTTCAAACTTTTAAAAAGAAAAGAAAAAAGAAGAAAAAAGCGAAATATCTTCTAATTATTACAAAATGAAGCTTCTTTGACAGCTATAAAATTTAATAAATAAATATTTATTTAATTAGATATGTAATATATTAAGGACTAATAAAAAATACCACCCGCACTTCATTTTTCAATAGTAGGGAACCAAAACTAGCAACTAAATAAAGATGATTTTTTCTCGAGAATTCTATTTCATTTAGTCCACAAACCAATACGTTTCTTGGAAGAAAATTTTTGGTATAAATGCGTATCATTGAAGCACAGCAACTTTAATATCTTGTTTCATTGACGGCCACGCGATGGCACATTTGGGGATTCAAAGAAATGAACAGAGTGAGATCACAGCTACATGAAGATTGTTCCATGACTTTCATCCATGACTTGATTGATTTGTGGTTCAAAATCTAGTTTGTTAGTATGTTTATCTGTATTTCTAAGCATCAATACCATTTTCTGCAACAGAAGGAATCAACGATTGGAGCGGATTGCAGGTTTCACTGCCCTGATATTGGATGGAGACCCTATGATTAATTAAGCTTGACTCGTATCCAACCAGATAAAACGTATGATGCTTGCTGTTCTCTCTTGGTGCATACCATACTTACTGTTCAACTGAAAGAAAAGAAATGACACTATCACGATGATTTTTTTCATGTGATTACAATAACATAAACTCTATGTTTGCATTGTCAGTTTTCATCATATTTTTCTCGTTAGAACTATTTTTTTTAAAGTAAAAGTTTGATACTTTTTAACTTATCTAGATACTTGAGTTTATGTGAACCTTCTGATATGTGAGTTAATGTGCCTGTTCCTTTGCAATTCCGGTTTTGTAATTCGTTTCTGATTGGATTCCTGATAGCCTGGAAATGTTATACTATGCAGGAGGAAATGGTTGGTTAAGATTAAAAGTGTGAAAGATACCATATGACTTGATACTGTAAATGAACAAGAAAATTTGAAGCTTAGGATCAGGACTTAATTTCACACCCATGTTGTCCACGCTACATTTGATCACATTTAAAAAAATTATTATAATATCTTGCTAAGCTGCGCATAGTTCTAAAATATAAGTTCATTAAATGAATGACATCTTTATGTTGGACTGCATAGTCAATCCAAAAAGGAACCGAACGTTTTAAAAATCAATAATTACTAACAGTTTTTTTAATGAGATTAGTCTCAAAATACTTCCATATTCTATCCTTTATTTATAACATTGCTTTCAACATGTTTTTTATTGATAATTGTTGAGAATCTCTTTTTTTTTCGGGGAAGGGTTGTCCGCAAATCTTCCTGTGAAATGTCTTCATTATTTTAAATTACCTACTTTTTGAGGTGTATTTAAACTTTGAGAACAAGGTAAAGTTCACAACCGTAACTCTTCAGATTAACAGAATCTAAAGAGTTACGGCATTATTTAGAATGGTTGGATCCGAATTTGAATGATCCAGCGACTAACTAGCTGTGGCACGATTGTGTTTTGATTTGGGTGTTTGAAATTGTGTTTTTATATTTATTTTGTGATGATTGAGCTTTTGCTCATGCCTAATTCTTCAAAAGTTTCATGGACATTCAAACCATGAGTTGCATAACCAATGAGTTGAAAGTGCACATATCCTTGATTCGAAGATCGAGACACCTAATTTCCAGATTGTCTTTGATAGCTGTTTTTCCAGTTTGAAACTTCTGTACCATTCATATAAATGGGAGAGAATATATCTAAAATAAAACCTTCCCTGTAAGTTTTTTTGCATTATCTGAAATGTTTCAATAAGTTGCTCTCAAATTTTTATGAAATTTCATTCAAATTCTTTGTTTCTCGGATTTAAGAATGTAAAAAAAAAAAAAAAATCGCCAAAAGCGCAATTTACTGTTTAGCTTTACCACTGTAAAAATAGCAATAAAAGACATAATCTTCTCGGAAAAATGCAGGTGCGAATTCAAGATTAATGCTGTATTTAATAACATTACCACGGAATTGGTAGGTTTACTTGTAAATGTTCTGTTGTAAAACTTTCTTTCTGGGTAGGCCTCGTATGCTTATAGTCGTGAAGAAGTCTTACTGGGTTGCATTTTTCCTTGTTCTGTTATATGATTGAAAATGTATTCCCATCCTTTGTATTCCCATTTTTTTAAGGTTGTGTTTTTTTATTACTCTTTAATCGCCCGCGGCATGCGGACAAAACATGGGGAAGAGGAACATGAAAGTGAAAGGACGCACTAAAGCATAATAAAGTATGTGATAGGCATGAGCTGAAGTTTGTTAATCATACCAGTATTGCTACAAATAATACATGTTATAGTTTGCTTCTTATGATTCGGAATTTCTAAAGTACGAGCGAGCTTCATTTATATGCTAGAAAAATACTTAATGAGGGTCTTGCCAGATAATTTAAAGATTATAAATAAATAATAGTATGCTAATTATCAGAAATGAAGTTGTAATACAGTTTAAAACAAACCATAAATTATTTTGTTATTCTAGTTTGCATTGTGATCATAAATGCAATGGAAAAAAATGTATTCTAAAGAATTAATTTTTTTGCGAAAATGTCAACTAGATTTCACTATAATAAATCTTCAATTAGCTCTATTTTTTCTGCCACGTGTTTAAAAACATGAGATTAAAAAAAAAAAAAAAATTGTTGCAAGCTACGCCATCAAAGCGGATGCAGTGCGCTACGATTAATTTTTTTTATCCATTTCCATTTTCCACGAATTTTGTTTAGCCGGTATGACTGTATAAAAACGTTTGTCTGCCGTAATTGTCTGCATTTCGCTAGTGAGCGGTGAAACGTCTACTACAGTCTGAAGCGATGGCTAATCCTAACAGAAATTGGCCGCAATCTTATATTAAGAGATTTTTAACGGTAATAACTTTAAAATATTTTAATGGCCACTTAAAATATTATCATATGTATTATCATAAAAATAAACTTTAAAAATGAAAATTTTATTTAATGCGATACTTTTGATTTGAATATTTCTCTAAAATTAAAAAAAAAAAAAATGCTCGCCCATGGTTTTCAAAAAGAGTAGCTTATGGAATAAGGTAGAGTTGAAATTTAATGCTTTTTTAAATGAAGAATGTTATGAATTATTTTTCGGGATACGGAGATACGAGCAATTCATTTTCAAAGAATTCTTAGTTTCTTGTTTATTGATAATGCATCTTTTACAGGAAATGATTAAACTCGAAACATGGGTACAATATCAAGATATGGTATAGTACCTCCATATTAACAGATTACGCTTAAATATAACATTAATATTATCAATGCTTTTTTATATTTGAGGAGGGGGTGGGTCGCAATGTGTTGAAATTACGTTCGTGCACAGTTATAGCTAAAATGAATAAAAATGAGAAGACTCGTGGGTTTTCTTTCTTTTTTTAATAACACATTTATAGAAAGCTTACTGATCAAAATAAGCTTGCCATTTAATTTTGCTGTTCTATAAGTCTTTGAACTGGTATCTTCATTCATTTAAAATGTTAAATGCAGTGGTAGTATAAACAATGCAAATATTTCGAAAAATATGGATTAATGTTATTTTATATTTTTATTTTCTTAAAATATGGATTAATGTTATTTTATATTTTTATTTTCTTAAAATATGGATTAATGTTATTTTATATTTTTAGTTTCTTAAAATATGGATTAATGTTATTTTATATTTTTATTTTCTTAAAATATGGAATAATGTTATTTTATATTTTTATTTTCTTAAAATATGGATTAATGTTATTTTATATTTTTATTTTCTTAAAATATGGAATAATGTTATTTTATATTTTTATTTTCTTAAAATATGGAATAATGTTATTTTATATTTTTATTTTCTTAAAATATGGATTAATGTTATTTTATATTTTTATTTTCTTAAAATATGGATTAATGTTATTTCATATTTTTTTCTTAAAATATGGATTAATGTTATTTTATATTTTTGTTTTCTTAAAATATGGATTAATGTTATTTTAAATTATCGTTATAAACTTTTATTTGATTTTATTTTTATAAGATATTTTCCCCCTTATTTTATACTGCTCCACTTTAATTTTTTTCCCATGATTAAAGGTTCCAAAAAGATGTATCATATATAATATCACTGTTCGATTTTTTATTATATTATCACTGTTCGATATTTTACGAAATTTATTTCAAGTAACCAAAAATTAAAAAAATTAAAATCTTAGATAGCAATTCAGAAATACAGGTAATATTGTGATTCACAATATTACTCACTTATTAACGATTTAATATCAAAAGTCACTGCCGTAATTTTAAGGTGAATATTTTTTTTTTCCTTTAAAAATGATTCTCTTTGTTAGTGTGTAGCGAAATTACTTGTATTTTTTAACGAATATATTGCATGCATGGAAATAACACACTAGTGATTAAAATACTTATAATAAAAGCTTTATAATTGTAAATAGTCAAAATGTCATGAGACCTTTTCATATTTAAGAACCATCAGAGCATTGGAAAAGTGTGATTTTGCACGCTTTAATAGTAAGCGTGTCTCAAAATTGCATTCTGTAAAATGCGAGTGCATTTCTTTTATTTACTGAACATTCAGATGACTAATGCCTCAAAAGCGTAGAAGAAAGAGTAAAAGGGAAAAAAAGTCTGCTAACACTGACACCTCTTTCTTTCCCTCAGAAGGTGACCTCACCCCCAGCAGTTCCCGCCGTGGCCTCTTGCCCCAGCATCGTGAAGTTGGAATCACGCGTCTCTAAAAGTGACACTAGGAATCCAGATGCTGCTCATGACGAGGGCCTCGTTTCCGATTCCGAGGTGGGACCCGGAGCTTACGTCACGGCGTACGTGAGTTATATGACATCATCGCTTCCCTCCCATTCTTCCGGAAGACCTGGTCATTTTCGTTCCGCAAGTGACAATGTCACTTCCGCCACATCTTTACTCATTCCAGAAGTGCGGATGAAAAAAACGAGCAGTGCTGAAAGGCTTTGGTCTACTGTCTCTAGTCGGCTCAATGGCACCGAAAAACGCAAACGGCGCAAAGGAATTGGTAGCCAGCAACCAGATGGGTCCACAGTCCAATCGAGTCCGGTCAAATCTGGCACAGGACGGTCTCTGACGTATCCTCCACAAAGGAAGAGCTCTACTTCCGAAGAAGAGCAAGAGTACTCGTCAGTGGACAGTAATGGCCTGAAGTCTTTAAAGTTGTTGACAACTGGATTGATGGGTTCTGATGCAGATGCAGTGCATTTGCAGAGTGACCTATCTCTTGCTGATAGCCATTTATGTCCTAGTGAAGGCACTGTGGATGAAACTTACCAAGATGTCGTTGACAGGTAAGTCTACATCCAAAAGACAAATTCTTAATATTTGTATTATAGGAATAACATAAAATAAATGGGTATATTTTTTCTGTTTTACAAGTTGAAATTATAGTGACCATCTCTTTTCTAAATGAATTTTACGAATTTATAAATTTGAAATTCATGCCGTTCTTTAACTGTACTCAACAGAAAAGTCTCCGAGAGTATTAAAGAAGGGCGCTGTAATATTTTGCAACTTTATAAGTCAACCTTTTTATTATATATTACAAAACGAACCAAGATAGTTTTAAGATTAGATTCAAGATAAGAATATTATCTTGCATTCAATATCTTAAGCAAGCTATGTGTATCTGAAGTATTATAGTCCATTAGAAACAAAATAAATTTTCCCACTGAAATGAATAAATATTGTAAACAGACTGTTAAAAAAACTTTTGTTTATTAAGGAACCTCTAAAATTAAAACATTTCAGAAAATGTTAAGAATGTAAGTGATTTGAATTGTTTATTATAACTATAAAAAATCTATAATTATTTTAACTTCATTATTAAGCCAAAAACGTAGAGAGCCTTACTTGACTTTTCCGGATTAACATCTTACACTGTAAAAGTATGAAAAAAAAAAATGAGAAAAAAAAATTGATTTCTTTTCTTTCCAACAAGGATCATTCTAAACCTTTTGAGAATGTTTGCTGGATTTATATTTTACCTGAACAAAGTGTTGATCACAAGTGGAAATGTATATTCTCCATAAGTGCAATCCACATTTGTTCCTATAAATTGGACTGTCGACTTGATGTGGGTCAATCTTGCGTAATGTGCTGTGTAGTAGATAGTATATGTTTAACTTAATATCAGTGGCACAAATTTTATTAATTTTATTAATCTAAATTATGAAAATAACATTTGTCGCATGGCTTAAAAAATTGCGTGCTATTAATTTTAGCGATAAATTTATTGCGTTTCCAGCTGTAAGATAAAAACTCGAAGTTCTTTCACAAGAAAAAAAAGTAAACATTCTGAATGAAACGATACATTTTACTGAAATGAAAAACTTCAGGAGATCTACACCTGGACAAATACTTCCACATAAAACTGAATGGGTAAGCTGTTTGAATAAGGCATCGAAAGTTTTGACCTAGCCACGAGGTTAATCTTGCCTCTACACACTGAAGCTTCTTTTGGATCTTGCGAATGAAACAAAAAGCGCCAAATACACAAAAGTGGAAATAGGTCCTCCTAAAGTTGAAACATTTCTCCATTCAATGTGTAAATATCCTTATATACGTGGCATGAACATACTTTATTAAGCAGAAATCAGTTCGTGTAAAAACACACTTGAATGAATAGATTGTCTGCCTCTCACCTGTTAGTTCATTCTCGAGTGGTAAATTATTTTTATCTACATAAACGCAAGAATAATTGTTTTCTTATCTGTGCACTAGTATGTGATTTAAAAGATTTTTAAAGGCAAATAAAAATACCTTTGAAAAAAGGATATTAAAACAGTTAATTTCGATATTATTTTTTCTTTTAATTTATTGGATTTATTGATGAGCGAATGAAAAAGAAAGGGGAAGATAATTAAGAATTCATATTTTTCTGCAATTCTTTTAACTGAACGTTTTTGCAACAGCTTTGTCCTCGAAATTACAATCCAATTTCAAAAAGGGTTCCTAATAAAATGTCCAATTTTACATTCATGTTACTTCCTTGGAAGTCAGAAGAGAAACATTAAAAAGCAGCATCAAGCACGTATGTATGTTTAAAAATTTCCGTGGCTGTAATTTATGAACTTCGAAATGAAAAGAGGCTTAAATTCTCATTACTTCAGAAATATTTTTGTTCAACAGAAAATGCTCATGTCCTCTAATATCAATGGATTAGAAATAAAGAACTGGATTGATGCTTTTAGCTTAGAAATTTACATCTATTACAAATTTCCTTTAAAAGTTCAAATATTAAATATATATTGGATTTTCGGTTCAGTTTTCTTTAAAATTCTTAATCATGCATTCTTCGCATCTGCAGTTAACATCTATTTGCTGATTCAGTGCTAAATAAACAATGTCACTGGCTTTTCCAAAATTGGATAACTCTTGCTTAGTATCATTATTCTTTTACGTTTAGTGTTATGCATTCCCCATCCGAGACTCAGTATCTGTCGGTGGATGACCAGAGCTCCAGTGGCAATAACAAACCACACAAGAAGAAGCATCACAGTGATCCCGGTGGGGAAGCATATTCTCCAACCTCTGGTGATGGTTTTATGACTGACACAATCGGGTCCTCTCGCAGTGAACCAGAGTTAGGTGGAAACGACACCCTGACGACCATCTCTTCGTCTTGCTCATCTGCTTCTTCAGAGACTTCTTCCAGAGCGACGCAAACTCCCCATCAATCAGACGATTTACAACATCCCCAGCTGAAGTTAGTCATCGACGCTCATGTGTCAAAAGGTGGTCAAGGGTATTGGCAAGGCAGGGCAACTTCGAGTGGATCATGGACATCGGGAGCAATTACTAATAGGTGAGATTTATACAGTATTTGCAGTTTTCTTGAATTATCATCCAGGGTCTCATTAATAGTTCTTTGCTGACTGATAAGCATTGGCGTAAAAAGGAATTATATAGAGAATTTTGCATTCTGTTGCATTTTACTATAGAATAAAAATAGGAATAATTCATAATTTTTATGATGAATTGCAGAGTTATATTTCTTATTAACTGAAAATCCAGTTTTGTTTTGTTTTGTCATTGTTAATAACTAACTAAATGTCATTGTCATTTTAAATAAAATCAGCTCAACCAGGCTGTTGCAAAGAATAATTTAATTGATTTATATTAAAAGATTATATGAGTCAAATGTATTGTCACATTATAATTATTTGTAAAAGAAATTGCAAAAATGCATTGAAATTCATCGTTATGACCTGCCATTTGATTGATTTCTTGAATTAAGAATGACTATTTGCGTGTTATCTTGAAAACAATGACTTACATATTAGTTAAATTGTTAACATTTCAATGATGCGCAATAATAGAAAAAACGAAAAAAAAATTCCAATTAATATTATCGATTTAATAGCGTATGCGAAATAGTAATGATTGATTTTTGAATTTATTTTTGTGCTTCTGTTTTATAATATTTTAGTCTTTTCGTATAATTTTATAGACACACTGTTTGTAGAAATAGCCTTAAATTATCTAGTATGTTTATACATTACAATTTATCATTTTCGAATTCATTCGGCCTTCGTTTGTTCTAATAGCGTATAAAGACAATATGTAAATTATTATTCCTTGTAATATTACTAAAATTTTACAAATTAAAAAAAACAAAGCAATTAAAAGTAAATCATAATGCAAAATAAAATTAAGTAATTTTTAATTAAATTTTGAAAATTATTTAAATGTAATAATTTTTTTAAAAATTAGCATTATTCCTTTGGAAATATTTTTTGACGCCATTTAAATATATTTAGAATTGCAGCTTTCTGATTGTTGTCCATTGTAAATTTCATTACATATTTTTATAAATAATGTATTCACTTGGGAAATATGTGGAAGTTTTGTAATAAATGTAGAGTAAAATATGCTTGCAGTTCAATGTTTTAAAACTAGTTTTTTCATTTTAATTTAATTTGTTAATATAGTTATTCTAGTTTGTCTTTCTGCTGCATCTTATGAACTTAATAAGTAAACTTATTAAAAAGCTTATTAAAAATAAACTATAAAATATTTTTAGTATTTCTGTATGAAAGTTTTAAATTAATGGAGAATTTATTGAAAAATTCTTTGCATAATATTTTAAAAGTGTCAACATTAATTTATCAAGAAACAATATCGCAGATAAGTTTTTCTTCCCTGTAAATTTATTAGATTTGGAGGGATGTTTTTCTTTTCTGTTCTAGAATTCAAAGTTTCTAAAAGATAAAGTATTTTTAAAGAAAAAAAGTCTATATGTTATGTGCTTTCTATATGTGTATTAAATAGTTGAATAGGAGTTGCTCCATATATTATGTAGTCCAACTAAGCCATTTATGTAATTGATTTGTTTTCAAATTGTTTCTATTATTGCATTTTTCAATGTTTAACGTAATTCTTCCCATGATCAAAATTTGAATGTGTTGCGATTATACTTAAAATGTATTTCATCTATGTGCATTATAAAAGTAGAGTGTATGACAACTTTAGTTTTCGTGATTTGACTTTTTATATTGAGTATTATTTTATAAATACCGTTTATCTTAGTATGTAATGATTTTTTAATTTAATGGCCCGTTTTAAGCAAATTTGCAAAATATAGATAAAATAAAATTGTGAGTCGTTTCTAAAATTTATGCATTTTTTGTGTACTCAGAAAAATTTTCCTTTCTACACAATATTAATTTACCTGTCACCTGTACAAAATTGAAGTCCAAAACATTCTCTCGATGTTACTTCAAGGACGAACGCAAAGGCTTGAGCTTTAAAAACTGCATTTTTTGTCAATGAATTCGATTAACACAGTCACATTACATTCCCATGTTATAAGAGCATTTTTCTGCTAAACTAGATCTAATGGTCGTGTTTTCTTTAAATCTATTAATATACCCGGCCCAATTAAAGCAGACACGTAAATATCTAAACAATGCAGAACATTCTCATGATATTAATACTCGTTTTCCCCCTCCAGTCGGTTCCTTTTCCCGGACTTGGACTCAAGCAGTCAACGACTGGCTATTGAAAACAATCCAGCCTCCAAGAGCCCTCAAGAACAAAGAAGGTACTCTAAACGGAGGCTGAGAGGTCCGTATGGGGAGATGCTTGAGGAAGAAATGCGGAAATCAGGTGAGAAGCAGAAAGCAGCATACAGCGATCTCAGTTTCCTCCAAGAAATTTCTGAAAGCAGACTTAGAAATCAAGATGCTTCTACTGCAACCGAGCATATGCCTCAACAACAAAATCGGCCTACTATGTTCGTAAGCAGCCAATCCTTGGATGACGATAGTACAGCGTCATCTAGAAATGAACTTGCTATGTGCGTTACACCCAAGCGAAAAATAAGCGCTAATTATCCTTTGTTAACTGACGGAGAACATGTGCCGATCGCGAGCGACGAAGAATTATCCTCCGCTAAGCTGACACCAGAGGCACCTTTGGCTAAACTGGATAAGGTTCTCGATGATGATAGTACTACTGATAGTAAAACTCCCTCGCAAGAGACAGTGAAAAGTGAGGTAGTCGAAGCATCAGGTCAAGATTCTAAAGTGGTAAGTTTTTCTCTTGCCTTTCGCTATTCTACTGTCATTCTATAAGTAATTACTACTTACTGAATTGCGCCAATTTCAGGAGTATCGATGATCTAAAATATAATTATATCCTTCGGAATTAATTTCAAATTTGAATTTTACATTCTGCACCTATTTCCTCATTTTTTTGTGGTTTTGTTATTCTTTCATATGAAATAATTTGATTGCTATTTTGTAATCACTAATGTTAACTTTTCATAATTTATACGAAATGGTGCATTATAAGAAGTTAGTTTTAATGATATAAAAAATAACAATCATGTGATTAGCCTTCCAAGACATGGAATTTTATAGTCAACATTTGTGAAGTAATCATGAATTTCAAATATCCAATGGTTTTAACGTCTGCAGAAGAATAAAGAAATTGTTTCCGAGAATCCTATTATGCAGGTTCTTGTGTGCTAAGAAATTTGCATTAATAAACTCTGGTCTTTCCTCATGGTTATTTCAATATTTAGTGTTATTGAAAACAGTTTATAAATGATCTTGAAATTTTTGCTATCACGAAATTTCTTCATTCAATTTATCATCAAATTTCATTCATATCAAATTATCAAATTTATAGAATCCATTAAACACAAATAAGTGCTTACCTTGAAATCTGTGCTGTTTATATAGATATAAATATGTTGTTAAATACGATATATTTTAAACTTTATACTCAGAAAATTATCGTTGAGGTCTACATGGATATTCATTGGTAATTGATAAATATTGAAACATTAACAATACGATGATATATGTGAATTTAATGAATATTTTTTCATTCTTTAAGATTTATGAGAATTAGAAGATTTTTTTTGTCAATAAATTTTAGTTTTAAGCTTTATTTATTTATTTATTTATTTATTTATTTATGGTTGGAAATTCAACTTGTAGCATTTCCCTTTCATACTTCTGACAAATCCAGGGCTGGATTTAGCCTTATCGATACCTTTAGGCACTACAGGTCTCCCCCCCCCTCGTGTATGTGTGTGTTTGTTTGTGAAACATTCTTTGATTTAAGGAGACGTATGCTTGGAGTAATTTTACAATAAGTGCATATATGTATATAAATTTAATCTTAGAAATTTTAAGAGGCAAATTTTGATTAACTGAAATAATAATAAAATATATTTTCTTGCCGTTTTCAATCGAACTGGCTTCGGTGTCCCGAATATATACATACAAAAAGATTCAATATTGAAATTTAAAAGTAATTTTATACAAAATGAAAAAAAAATATTAAACTTTTTAAATCTATATAATATTTATAATCGGGTATTTTTTAAAAATAATCATTAAGCAGCAAAATATAATATTTACAAAAAGATAATTAGGAATGATGCTATAATAATTATCTAAAAATTAAACGATACTTAATTTTTAAACTGAATGAAAAAAAATAATTAATCTGAAAATACTTGTAAAAGATTCGAGACCTCGGCACTCTTGAAAGTTTTCGGGCCCTTAACCAGTTACCCAATTTGCCTATTTGATAATCAGACTCTGAAAAAATCCGGAATTGATTGCTCAGCCCTGAAATTTGGTAAGCCGGCTCTAAACCTCGTTAAGAAAATAAAGAATCAAAATATCTTTAAAAAATCAACTGAAATAAAAAGTATTCAAATTATTAACTCATGAAGTTAGTACTTAAATGCTTTTTTTAAAAAGGGCATGCTTTCCAAAATAAGTTGGGCATGATATACTTGATAACATAAGTGTTGCTTTTAGAAAAAAACAACACGTTTTTGGAAAATTTTGCGAAAAAATTTATAGACCACCGTTATAGACCGTTAATACCTCAAAAATGCACATCAAATCAAGTTTATTGCATCTAGTTAAATTTAAACATAAAAACTTCTTCAAACTCATGAAAGCAACCTTTAAATTTTAATACATCTATGAATATGTAATCTTCTGTGCCCTCTGTCTGGAATCTTCTGTACCTTACCCGAAAATGAAACTTTTGGAGCCATTTTGCTTGATGAATTAGAGATAGCATATTTACGAGATGTTGATACTCAAATACTTGCTAGATCCAATAAAACTTCCTCACTTTAACTATAAAACTTCGTCTGAACCTATATTCATTTCATCTAAGCACGGTTATTAGTAAAACTCGTAACATTTTCTCAATAACCCAATAAAAACTACCATCAGTCATGAAATTTTAACAGAACGAACATAAAAGATCAATGAAACCAACTTGAATGCTGAGCTCAATAAAGAAAAATAGTGAAGAACATCGGTTGCCAGCAAAGCTGTTTATTTAAGGCTCAATCGACCACCCGGGGATGAGAATCTCCGATTAAACCAATTAACTCATGCTGGTTGAGTAGAATGTCCCCTGAAGTGTTCTTCATGTTTAGAGAGCATAGGCTGTAGCCTCAGAACATTAAACCGTCTGCAACGAGCAAGGAAGAGAACGAATGGCTTCGGATAAAAGTAGGTGTGGGCAGTTGTTTGTTTATTCAAAGTTAGCCGAATCTTCCATTTTATATTTCCCCTTCCTGCTAGCTCTTTAAACTAGTGTGATGAGGGATGAGATGGGATAGAAGATGGTTCGCATTTCCTCCATGGATAATCTAAATATACTTTAAAAAAAGCGAGAGAGAAGCAAAGACTAGTAGCTTTTGTACTAAAGAAACGGATTCCTGTTCATGTCTTTGAAAACTGGGATAAGGCTGTAGATCCATTATTTAAAAATCCTGCTTTAAGTAGGTTTTCAAATTCCATACCGAGTTTGAAATACCTACCGACATATTATATCAATAAAAAAAATAGCTTAATACTTAAATGATTAGATTTTTTTGCTGCTCTGTTTGAAAGCATTATACATTTATGAACAAGGTATGAATTTGGGATAGTCAGTCAAAAAGCTGCTGCGGAACGTTTGGTCACTTTAACATTGACAGCGAGGATTATTCACTGAAATGGGAGGGTGCTTATAAAAATTAGAATGAACAATTCTCCAGAAAATCTTCCTTAAAAAAATTCTCCTTCATTAAAAATTGAGAATCAAATCCATCTTTTTGTAGATATTTAGAAATAATTTTTTTTTCAAAAAACGAAACAATTCTAGACATTTATTGCGCATGACACATCCGAGAGTTTTTTTTTTTTTTTTTTTTTTAATTATGAAAGAAGTCTAAAATTTGGACTTTCCATAATAAATTCCCGCAAATAATCAAATAGTAAATGAGTTAAAATACGAACAATATACTTCTTCACCATATTTCTGGTTTCATTGTTTTGAATTGTCATTCAATAAGGCTATATTGTAATTAAACTATATATGGACGTTAGACTTCGTTTTTTGTTATTCAATTTATGATTATTTATAATGCATCGCAATAGATTTTACCCGCTAAATGCCGATAAAATGAACTTGCATTTATATTAATAAGATAGGAATTTACTTTCCGTGGCTCAGTCTGATTGCCTTTGATTGAAAAAAAAATGATATAATACATGAGGCATGATAATTAGAAATAGGTTACAAATGAAATCTATCTATATGGGTAAATCCTATTAGCTGAAAAAGTAACTATCCATTTTTCACATGGATAAGAATAGCAAGTTGCTCAGAAAACCCCATGCTTTTCCGTGCCTCCTTATCAGTACTGTTTTACGTATAAATATCTTGAAACGTGGCACGACGTAAACAAATCTTGGAAAATGGTTTTCGTTATGTAATTAGGTAGTTTTTGACAAAAAATAGATAAATAAAACTTTTAAATAATATAATTGTTGCCTTCCCTGAATTTTTTCCGATAATTTTGTATCACAACAAATAATTATGAAGGCAGGAAGTTGCACTTAACCTACTTATCTGCGAGTTCTCTCAGTGTTGACTGATTCTTGGAGTCCCCCCCCCCTCCTTCACATGAATATAACATTTATTGAACTCTAATTACCATACGTGTCTAAGTTTATCAATATGCATATACTGTAAAAAATTTTAAAATGTCAATTTCCCAGAAAAATTGAAAAAAAAAAAAAAATCCTTTTCTAAGGAAATTCCTTTTAAAAATATTGTTTAAAAAGTAAATCATAGATTACTAATTTAAAGGATTAGATATTAGTTTAAGAAAAAAAAATAATAATTCAGTTAAAGTTTAAACTGTATTGTATATTTTATTTGTTAATTTATACTTAGCATAATGTAAACAAATGACAGTAATTACCACAGGGGCTCCAAATTTAGAGATCCTCGAGTAATAAAAATATTTCGATAGTATATTTTCCATAAAAGAATTTTTTTTTATAATGGAGATTTTATTTTTAAAAATTGGAAAAAATTAAATTATTTGTCTAATTTGAAATAAGATCTGTTTCCAATAAAATAGAAAATGTAAAGCCAAATCCAAAAATATTAACTTTGATAAAGTAATTGATAAAGTAACAGCCATCTTTGCAATCCAAATATATCAATAAAATATTTTGCTTTTCTAAACAATTATATTACATATATAATTGGTATATGACCTTGCATTACCAATTATATTTTATATTAAGATCTGTATAGCATCATATAGCTTTATATTCTTTTAGTCATAATAAAATGAAAGTGTAATAAATGATAACATAATATCACATATTCCTTTATTTAAAAAATGCTAATTAAATTAAAGTATATAAAGTTACTTTAATTTTAAAAAAAATAATGATCAGCCATAATTAGAAAAAATATAGCTAAAGTTGGAAGCAATAAAAGGAGGTAGTCACTATCATCTTATGCCCAAGAGGTCCCAAATCCCTATTTATGATCCTGTATTACACAGAGCCATATAAGTATATTAATCTATACAAATAAATTTTTAACATATACTTATATTCTTATGTTAATTATTTATTACTTATTAGTGACAATTAAAAAATTTAATTTAAAATTAGATTCATAAGTGTAGATAAACAGTTCTGAATATAACATTACTTTTAATACCATAACACTATTGCAAAATAAATAAAAATGATAGTAAATAGATGCTTTTTCGCCGTCTTCCAGCTTATTGTATTTTTATTTGTTGATTGTTACATTAAAACAATATTGAATGATGGTAGCTTTAAAAAAATTCCTTTCTTGAAACATTGTTTCACGCAGAATTTTAACATTTCTTCCTTTTTAATAGTTTAAATTTAAACTTCCTTTATTTAATTTTCATAATAGTTCCGTTGCAGTCGTTTCTGGATGTATTAGAACTTCACTTTAATATTTTATTTTTAGAGCATTTTCTAAGAGCCATTTCTTTCCTTTGTTATCTTTTGTGGAACACTTTCGATGTCGTACTCATCCTTTGCCGTGAAGTTCACTTTTAAAAAAATCGATTCCGAAACCGAAGTCTTCAATCTTGTAGCTGCTCGAATAAATCAATTCCCCGGCATGCACTTTTAATCCATCTTTCCATCGCATTTCTGCCAAGTAATAGAATTAAGGATTACGCACGTCCAGTTGAAAGGTCTTTTATCGCTCCTCAGGTAGTAAAAGCCCAACACTTCACGTCCTCTTCACTTGAAGACGTTAATGAGATTGCTGAACATAAGGTGGATATTATGAGAACGGGGGACTACATCTCGATGGAAAGGGGCCAACCATAAATTCAGCTTTTGCCAAGGTGACCTGAGTGCCGCCACGCTGGGCAGAAGGCCAACAGTATGACAAAATCTATATTTAGAAGCACCTGATGGCTGTTTGGGCCGTTATCTGTGAGCAATGGAAGAAAAGAAAACTGACACAGATGGATTTTTAATACTAATTAATGATTCTGAACGGAGGCTGCCGCCATGGAGGAAGAAGAGTCGATCTTATCCCGTGTAAACATATGAAAGTATTTTAGCTAACGAAATAACTCTGGATTTAATCGTAAAGTTTGAAACATGCTTGCCGCTTGCTTTCTGTCTCTTGTAAACACCCTCATGTTTGAAACAGTATGATCGTTTCTGCTTTCCGGTGTGAATAGGCCATAAATTTAAGGTAGAATGAGAAACGCGAAAAAAAAAATCGTATAATGCCAACGTTAAATGGAACGAGATTAATTGTTAAGTCCACTCATCATGCGTACCGAGACTTGGGGAAGAAAAAGCAGTGTCCTAAAATATTTTTTTGAATTCTGACGTTTACTAAAATCCAGTTGAAATAACTTCGCGAAAGATTAATTAAAAAGACCTTTCTGTAGAATATTGTTTAAAAATAATCAAACAACTAAAAACCTTCTCAGTTTATTTTTTTCTCTGACAATAAAATTATTTTCGATTACTACCTGAAACAAAAATGGTACTAAATGGGTTTTTGTCTCCTAATAATTCTTCAAATACCGTCCATTTTTTATATGTATTATAGAAATATATTAATAAAAGATGAATATTTTGATATTTATGATGAGATAGCAAACTGCTTATAGAGAAGAGCCGAAAAAGCATCCCCGACTGAAATTCGTAAAAAGGAAGAAAAGTTATTTGTATAATTTGTACTTGCCCCCTTTATCCGCGTTTTAACAAAAAGAAACCAATGGAAGATGTTAAGGAAATGTCTCTAAAAGATTTATTTGAAACGATAATTAATTTTTATCCATTTAATAGAATGGCTCGGGAAAAGAGTCACAACAGAACGTCAATAATTAGGTACTTCTGAATAGAAGCTACTACCTTAACTACTTTGAAAAAGAAATGAATAGTTCTGAGTAGTTCAAACATCGTTTCTTATGGGAGTACAATGAGATACAATAAATTCGTATTTTTTCAGTCGTAAAAATTGTTACAAAGCTCACCCAGAAATGAATTCCATAGAGTTAATGCCAGCTTTTGTTTTTATTACGAATTAAATATGCACGAATTTTCTTTTTTGTGAAATGATTTCGACATATTTGTATTTGTCTCATTCACTCTTATTTTTTTTATTTAATTAGTTTCACTCGATTATAACACGCGAATGCGACTAATGAAAATGATGATGTAAAATGAAACGGTATAACATTGCATTTTTGATAATGACTTCCAGAGATATTTCATTGCTAGAATAAATAAATACAACCTAATTTTTTAGCATACAAATGCTAATGGAGGACAATTTTCTTTTAAGTAAGTCTTGTAGAATGTTTTAATAGAGAATTTGTAGAACGCTTTTTTTTTTAATTTTAAATAAATATTTGATATGAACATCAAAGAATAAATGCTGAATTTATATAAGTAATGATTATGATAGGAATCAGATTTGATTTTAAATCCTTAACCTTTATGAAATAATGTTAAATATCGAAGCATTAGTCAGTGTGTGTGTGTGTGTGTGTGTGTGTGTGTGTGTGTGTGTGTGTGTGTGTGTGTGTGTGTGTGTGTGTGTGTGTGTGTGTGTGTGTGTGTGTGTAATTACTTTATATGACAAAAATGTTCTCTAAATGCTATTTTAAAATTTCTGATTTTTTTTTTTTTTGCACGTTTAAACAGTGTAACAAATTCTAAATGTTTTAGTAGCAATTTGAATGAATTATTGCGCAAAATTTCGTTATTTAATGCTTTTTACATGACAACTCGCCACTGCTTCTTTTTTCAAATTACAATTAAAGATCGGTGAACGTGTTAAATCATATGCTAGTGAATATGAAAAGAAAAATCAGCTTTTATATTTATAATTAATGTTTTTTTAAATTTTATTTTAATCAATATACCACAGCTATTTTAGTAATAAATAGCAGTGGTTTAATTATAGCGGCTTCATTGGCATGGTTATAAATTTCCAATTAGAGAAATTTTTTCTAAATTTGTCTTTCCTGCACATGCACCACTGAACTTGCTTCTTTTTCATGGATGAATGTTATATGCATGTTCCATATAAGATGAAAAGTTCAAATATCACCTACCACTATTACTTCTTGATTATTACTAATACACTGTGAACGCTGTTGGAACTATGAGGCTGGCCCTTTCAATAACTCTTTGTAAAAGCCAAACGCATCTTTTTTGTACAGAGAGTTAATAGTTATGTTTCATTATTTGTAGTATTATCACTGAATTTCAAGTGACATTATTTGAGGCTATGAGAGCAACTGTAATAGGCTGCATCTGATTTTAGTTTCCTTCTTGATTTGTGGTCCAATCCCGGAGATGGAGGCCGCCATTTTTAAGAGTTGGATCTTACTAATATCGCCCACTTAAGTAAGTGTTCCCATTATCGCTCTAAGCGATAATACGAACACTTCTCAAGTAGGGTTTTTATTATTTTAAATGTCACCTAGAGCGGCGTGAAATAAGATTAAAGAGGAAAAGACTGCAATGGGAGAAATTTTTTAATTTTTTTGTTAAAAGTACTGAAAGTTTTTCAAGTACCTAAATCTACATTAAAAAAATAAACACAAACTTCAAAAATTACTTTGTCTCTAGGGTTGAAGTGCTATTATGTTTTTCTCCTGGTGCAGAAGATCATTCGGTTGAAAACAAATAGATAAGAATTATTTTCGATTTACAAAAAGTGACTCAAAAAAGATGGCATTTCAATAATTCCATTAAAAATAATTTACGCTTACTGTTTTCTGAAAAAACAAAATGCAGGTAGGAAATGAATACCTGCACTTTCATTACCCTTATATTTAAGGAAACCTTACAAATTTTTCTTGCCTGAACCACTAGAAAGAAATAAAGCGAAACACACCGAAATCAATCGTTAGTGCAAAAAATTATCAGGATCGGCACGACGGAGACAGGATAAACCCATTATATCTAAGCTTTCCTAATTTTCTGTCTGTCGATTTCATCATGCCAATGAGACTCGTTGGACGCTGGTGGGAAGAGAATCGTAATGTGTATGATGAAAAGCGATCTAGTGAAAGGACTTGCGATCTACTTCAGCAAGACGATCATGAATGTTGCTGGAAAGATGTTGGCGTGAAGAGCTCGACAATGGCTGGTCTGAAGTGACGGGCAAATAATGGAATGGCCTGGCACGCCACCACTACCTCTTTTGACATTTCTTGGAGTGATAATTGATATTTCAATCCTTCATTGTATCTCAATCCGCATTCGAGTCACATTAAAGTTTTTGTCAATAGTTATACTTAATCCTATTTATAGGTTTAAAAAACACACACAAAAATTACTATCATCTGAAAAATCACCAAATTTTGGAGAAAAGCCGGGAAAACTGTAAAGAATCTGGCTCCTAAAGAAAGAAAATAGAAAAGGCATAAGAAGTTTTCTTCCTCTTCAGAATATACCTGTATATGTATTAGCTGACAACAACGACAGTAATTGTAGTGAAGATAATGCTGCTCCATGCTCAATTTGTGAAGGACTTCACACAAGCGATCATGGAGGATCTTTAAAATGTGTGATATGAAACAAATGCCTCGAAAAATGCGACAAGAGGAGAATAAAGGAGGCAAAATTTTTCGTTTGGGTAGAGTGCTCCTGGGTTTATTTTTTATTTTAATGTTGTGTTTACGAAAAATGTTGAAAAAGTGAGTTAACTATATTCTTAAAAGCACAATAAGGCTGTCTTCCATTATTTTCAATTTTGTTGTTTTAATTTTCATGTTTAATAAAGAGAGTACGATAATAATATAAATTAATCTTTATTTCAACCCATTTTAGACCTTAGCAATATTAGGAGCATGCGATAGGTGTTTCAAAAATAACTTTTTTATAGAAAAAAAAATCCTAATGTTCTCAAAAATAATTACAGTTGTAATTCAATTTATTTTTGGATAACAGGTTAGGTAGTAGAATAGAACTATTTCAGACAAATAGTACATATGCTAACCCTCTGCTTAAATATGACTTAAGTGAGATTTTTCGGGTTCTTCCCTTATACTTCATTATCATAGTAGCTAGTGACATGCATAGACGTAATAAATGATTAAAATCGTATAACTACAAAATTGTGTATATTTTCAGCAAAGAATTGAAATGAATGATTAAAGCAATTAAAATAATAGCATTAAAATGAAATACTAATATTTAATTATTTTTATTAATGACTTCCAAATAGCCTGAGATGTTCTAGAATATTGCTATTATAACTTCAAGACATTGCTCTGCATTTAGAATATCAAACAGAATTGAAAAAAATATGGTATGTAGTATATAGTCACTTGTATTAATAGGAGTCATGAAAAACTTGACTTGTTCCTTATTTATAAAAATGGAGCTTTGTAAGCCATTTTTCATTCACTCTTTTATGTTCTAAAGTTTTCAAGTTATGTACGCTTATGCGTTGCCAATAACCATATACCTTTTAATATTCAGAAAACTAAGTTTCGTCGATTGTATGCAAGTAATACTAACTGTTAGTGAATTTGAGAGAAGTTGATTTCAAGAGCGTAATATTTATTAAAACGAATTATAAATGAAATATACTAAAAAGTAGACACTAATTAAATTATAAAGTCTACAATTAACAGATTAATAAGAGTATTTTAAAAACTATTTTTATTAAATTTATCTTTAATAACGAATAATGTGATCCTTCTCAATGAAAATTTCTTATGATTGTTGATCTTGTCCATAACTTCTGAAGAATTCAGTAAGATCATTTAGTGCCTTTACAGAGATTATCTGCGTAACCATTTTTTTTTCTTCTACGATGTCATCAAAACTGTTTTGCACACATGAATATTTTCATACACATATGCAGCTGTGTAGAGGACACACACACACACACACACACACACACACACACACACACACACACACACACACACACACACACACACACACACACACACACACACTGTTTACTTAGCATTTTAATTCCCGTAATTTCGATGAAGTCTCTAAAGAGTTTTCATCAGCAATATTTGTCCTCTTGGTATCTTTTTGGAATATAACCGACAGTTAAAGTAAATAAACAATAGATTACAATTAAAGAACTAAGCAATAATGACGAAATTACGGTAAAGCAGCTCATTCGATTCACGCTTTAAGCCGTAATGAGGAATTTTTAAAACTGTGACTGAAAACCAATCAAAATCATGAGAGAAGTTACATTATTCGAATTCCAAAACGTTTCTCATGAAAAATGCTGTGTGACCTTGGCATGTTTTCTCACTAATAAAACTGTTCATGGTTTTGAACATAACATCTTCTTACACCGTACGTACTTTATTTAAAGATTTCACTGAATAAATAAGCATTTTCTATTTAGAGACGACCATAACATGTCATTTTACAGAGCTATCTCCAGTTTTTTCCAATGTCTTTTAACATGTTTATCCACTCAGTTCTTCAATTATAAAGCAACCGACATTTACGGAAAATTATTATAGTTCAGGGAGTAAAATAGAAATGTTGGAGAGTACGAAGAATTCTAGCTCATTTTGCTCACTTTTTTCATTCTTATTTATTTTGAAGAAAGAAGGTCCTTTGCTTTCCTGAAAAGCTAGAATCCATCGCATATTTTTAAAAAGAATCTCTGGATACCGTGGATATTCCTTCTCTTAAGAAGGTAAAATATTACTTTTCAAAGGCAAGAAGGAAATTTCATTTGTTGTACAAAGTTTTTTTTTTTTATTGTCATTTAAAAATTCTTAAAATATCAGGGCATTGTGTATCTACAAAAAGAGTTTCCTGATTTTACAGACTGTTTTTATGACACAAGAAGGAAAAATAAATTACAGTCCCTAGAGAAGTCCAGTTCATTTTGCATGCAAATTTTTTGGTTATTCATAAAAGATCATAACAATGGGATTCCGCTGTAGCTCTTTAAAATGAGAATTCGGTAGTACATATTTTTGTAAATCAAAAATAAGGGACGAGAAAAATCATTCTTGCATTGAGAAAGGGTTCATTCCACTGTGTACATATTTCTCCTCTTGCTAGCTGAAACATCTCTCCGTACCCAGCGAGTTACTCCATTCCAACCTCACTGAATGAATGCAGCCCTCCTTCAATGCAGCGAAATGATTGAGCGCTGAGTCATTATTAGAAAAGAAAATACTGCTATCAAAGAGAGGCGCAACTCAAAGCAGATCTCTTCGAAATACTTATTTCTTTGGAGTATTTAAACGGGAAAGGTCGAAAAAATACGATAAAATGAAGCTAGGTCATGCCACGTAAACTCGATTTAGAAAACCTGTTCCGTCTTTAAATTTCTTGTTACCTGATGAAGGTGGTTTCCATTTTTATTTTATTTTTTTATTTTGCCCCTAGTGTCTAATTTGGTTCATAATTTGAATTCGAATATCACTCATTTTCATTCAGGGAAAATAAAAGACAAAGTCTAGAAAATGTCCCCAATACTGTTAAGATTTTTCTTGCTTTAGCTCTTTAGTGTCAAACTTGGTCCTGCGTAATAACATAAATGGTTCATTATAATAGATCGGTGCACATCATTTGTGTAAGGAAAAAAAATCGACCTGTCTATCGAAGAAAATATTTAGTTATTTCTTTGCTTCGTTCCGGAATAAATTTCTAAAAATGGCATTCTCTAGTCATATTTAAAAAAAATTGCAAAGCACTTAATATTTATAATTTTTTTCAGCGATTTTAGCTAATGAATGATTAATCTTGTTTTCAGAACGTATTACTTTTGTTATTAATCACAGTTTTCCCTTGTCGGTTTCTTTTAATAAACATAAATATGCAAAATTTTAATACATTACAAAAATATGCAGCGAGAAATTGGATTCTTTCACTGGATAGGGATTCAGGTTGCATTGTGACAAAATCTGGGTTTCATTATCGAGTTTGAGACCTGATTTATGCAAGACATGCTGTGTATATGGGCCTAATGCTCTCCAAATTTGCTGAGGGTCAAACATTCTTCCACTGGTGTAATTCAGAAGCATGGAAAAGAGAGTACTTGTTTAAATGTTCTCCTTATCAACCAACAATAGTTTATAATTATGATGCCCGCCCAAAAAATAAATTAATATTTCTTTTATAGATTCATCATATTTGTACTCACTTGTGTTACATAATTGCATCTTATAATTTCGAATATTGCTTTATTAGAATAATTAATATTCCTAGTTTGAAGAGTAACTAATGAGCTGGATACATTTCAAACAGTTATTTCACTATATAATTTTTTAATTTTAATTTCGTGAAAAACTATTAACTGGCATTTGCAGAATATATATTTCCAGTCATGTTATTTTACTCTCCCTCATCTTTTAAAAAATTACACTTGAAGCAAAAGTTTCAGTTTGACAAAAAATTATATGTCCTTAAATTTTGAAAGTTGTTGAGTATTATGTTTGATCCAAAAATAAAGTCAAAATTTAAAAAAAAAAAAAACACTATCATTCTATCTAAAGGTATCATTATAATATAAAAAGATTACTGTAAAAATTATTATAATAAAAGTATTTTAACTATTTGCTATCGTAACTTTTTTACAAATATATTTGACAGTTGTAATTCTTCACCTACTTCATAATATTTAGTATGGGATAAATTTGAAAAGATATTACGAAAGATTCTGATAAATTTCATTGATATATTTCATTTCCTTTAAATTCAATGCTTCATTTTGTGCGCTTGAATGTTTTGAAAAATTGGATTTAAAGGTGGAAATATTCTCTTCAATAAGTTATCGATTCGAAGGGAAGCATTTTCTCTTGAAGTTATAAAATTGTCTTCCTGCAGGGGTTATGAAATGAATTGCAAATTTGTATATCTCATCTCGGAGCATCCATGCAAATTCTGATCGATGTCTCGAGCGAATGTCTCCTGGAAAAATCATTTAAAAGAAATGAAGATTTACAAGAATAAACTCACTTTTTTGCTAATTTCTGTTTTCTAGAAAATATTTACTAATAGAAATAATTTTTATAAATGTGTTGCAGATTTTAGGCATTTATTTATTTTTGACTATATATTTGTTAATTATTTGTGGGAGGATAAAGAGCAAAACGTTTTTTCAAAAATGAGAAAGATTGATTTTTAAATCATGGAACAGGATAATATATATATTCCTGTATCTTCTATCGCATAAATCGTAAAAAAAATTGATATTCATATCCATATACAATTTCGTTAAAGAAAGAATCTTCAGTATTTGTTAGTCTATTTTTAAACATATGCTTTTTATAAAAATGATATAGATATCATATGAAAATTACATTTTTGGTTACAATTTCATAACTATAATCTGGAAATTAAGCATTAAGAGGGATTCATCTTCTTATCTATTGCACTTGTAATCGAACTCTAAATACTGATTTCCTTAAAATAAATAATCCCATTTCATCTATTATATAGATATGATTTTCTTCAACCATACAAGATAATTTTTGTGTAATGTACAATGTTAAATTTTCAGATTAGAATGTTTGCTATTCTGTACTTTAATGTAGTAAATTTCCTTTAATTGCAGTGCATAATACTGTACAAATTCGGCTTAACTTTGAGTACGACTTTAATGGAATATTCAGCCT
Organism: Argiope bruennichi; assembly: GCF_947563725.1. Lineage (NCBI taxonomy): Eukaryota > Metazoa > Arthropoda > Arachnida > Araneae > Araneidae > Argiope > Argiope bruennichi. The sequence goes on along the minus strand of NC_079163.1, from coordinate 86,247,250 downwards.
AATGCTTTATTGCATAAATTAGATGTTTGGTGTTTTTCAGATTAATAATTGATTTAAAGCGAAGTTGATACCTGATCGTAAAAGTTCTCCCCTCCCCCTTTTCCCCTTCTTTTTATGTCTTGGTCTAAGCCAAGACTTAAAGGAAACTAGTCGACTAAAAACAAACGAACTAATCAGAGATTTACGAAATTTCTATCTTTAAAACACTTGAACGTTTTTTCAAATTAATTTCTTATCGTAAATTTCAAAGCGTTTGCTTTGACTTAGACTACTATTTTATTGCACGAAATAATTCTCTTCTTCACTTCTGTGCAAAATGTTTAGCTTTTGATCTTATTGATTTAATGCTGAGATTGCTTTTCAAACCCATTATAACTCTCGAAGTAGATTTTGCGATATATTTCATTTGTCAGCAGAATCGTTAGTAATCTATTATACGTGTGATTACTTTTATGCAATTACCTTTTAAATTTCGTGAGATTTTATCTTCTATTCATTTGAATAAAATACTAAAAGTGCTCATCCTATTTACTTTAAGGCGTTCACTTTCCAGACTTCAATTCGCTTTTCTGTGAAAATAAGAAATGCTGCACCAACAAAATGGAAGGATGGTGCTTTTCATTTGAATGAGCTCTTTCCGTGACTTCCATTTGCATTATATGATAATTAATTTACGGAATTTCTTGACTTGCAGTCGTGCATTCGCTTAATTTTGAATGGCAGCATGTCGTACGTACCGGAGCATTTAATGAATTCAGATGGATGAATTCATTTAAAGGAAGTCATTACGCTTCAACATTTCTTAATACTAACTAAATATATCATCACTGTTTCAAGTTTGAAACTGAATTGAGGAAATTTTCCGTTCAGGAAATCGTTAAAATTTAATTTTGAATTGTAGAATTTTGTCAACAATTTGTAGGGAAAAATTATCAATTGTATCCCTTAAAAAACTTTTCTAACGCACTCATATACATTGTTTGATTTACTAAATAGAATTGCTTAGAAAATAAACCGCAGTGAAAAAAAATCATTGCCTCCTGCCTGCTGTTAATATCATCGCAAATCTGCTTATGCTACTTCCAAAGAATAGAACAGTTATCCCGTTGATTCTAACATGATTAGACTCGCAAATTACAGAGGAGGAAATTGTGTGGCCAAAGTAAAACCATTATTCATGAACAACTCGTAAAGGAATCATTATCCTTTTTATGCCGTAACTCTTAAACTGAGTTTAATAACATCTGATCTCGCGTTAAGTATAGGATCTGAAATGATCGAGCAACAAATAATTTTCCTCATGTAGATGATGCATGGTTACATGATGAAAAAGAAAAACTTTTTTCAGAAGCCTCTTAAAATAAACAAATGCCTTAAGTCCTGTAGAAATTATAACAATATTAAAGTATGTAAATGGACAAGTCATGAAATGACGATAGCTTTTTATCATAATGGATGAAAATGGATTTAGTTCGGCTTGTCCGTTTCTGTTATTTATTAAAATGACTCCTTTCGAAAGGGCTTAAACTTATTTTAAGTTGACGTTGTCGTTTTACTTAAATGGCGTCTTTAATCTTGTATAGAGTGGCATTCTTGTGCTATTCAGATGCTTAATCAGTTATTCTTTGTGCGACTTTTGTTTTTTGTTCATGGAATTTAGATAAATTTGTGAAGTTACATATGTCATCTTAACAATAATTGAATAGAAATTACTGTGCACTATATTAATATGGCAATAGTTAAGCCCCATATTATGCTGCGTAGGTTTAGCATAAAAACATAATAAATTTCTCTTATTTCCTGGAGTATAAAATGGTACTAAAGGAGATTAAGAGAAATTTTATTGGTAGTCGCTCGGAATTTTAAACACTAATAACCTTGAAGTGTGAGATATAAATTTTAAAATATTTAAACTGCAAAATGATATAGTTCTGACCTATAATGATATTTTTTCCTTTCAAGTTTTGATCTGATTGATCTCAAATATGCAGCAAGTAGATGCTGTGTGACATAATGAAATAGTCAATATATATTAGACAAAATGCATGACAATTCAGAATTCATGGTAATTTTAAAAATGAATAATTCACATATACATCAATATAAAAATAAAATATAAAATCAAGGTTTTTTTTTTTTTTTTTTTTTTGCACAATTAGAATTTATTAGTTGCATATTAAGTTAAACTACAGGATATTTTTTGGCGCAAAAATATTTATTTAAAGTTATTCTGAACTTTTGAATCGTCCTGCGATTTAAAAATTTCAAGAAGTTAAATTCAAAATTAATCGAACATTAAACAACGTGAAAAAGAACTGTTTTCTAGAAGCTACGGAGGATCAAAAAGTGAGAAAGATATCTTTTTTGGCGGTGACTCTATAAATGAAACATGCTGTGTGTTCCTATCAGGTGTCTTTAAGATTATTTTTTTCTCTTCGCTCTGCACTTTCTCAATTCTGGAAGTGTAAATGTAGTTTTTTTGGAGATTAATTCGCTGTTAATCAACTTGGGTGTCAGATTTGCTATATTATAGCCTCCAGAACAAAGAAAATGATTTGTTACTATTAGATAGTTACTGTAAATGCTCCTTTAATCCATGATTACCTCATCAGTTACGAGTTCATTCATCATTTGTCGGTTCCAGTTCCTGACTGAGAAAAAAGTAGTAATTTCTTTCAATCATGTGCACGCAAACTGTTCAGAAGTAATTTTAAGGCTTAAAATAAGCAGCTTTTCAATTATTTAACATTTATCATTTTAATCTGAAAAGTAATGACTAATATTTCTGATGTTTTGTAAAAGAATACCTTATCTAAGCTACTTAAAGAACAATCACCACTATAACTACGAAAAGTAATTTGCTGTCAAAAATAATTCTATCGGTATTCATTTTTTAGAATAATTTTGCTAATTCAGAAGTATGTATCATGCAGACCATAATCTTTAAAAAAAGTCAGGTTCGTTAAATTGTTCGAAATTAATATTTAATATTTTTGCTTGTTAATTTGCATTTTCTTGAATTTTAATTATTTATTATAGACTGTTAAAACTGTAACAAATAACTGTACTAAATAATTTTCCATTTTATTTGGCAATATTGCCGCCTTTTTTTATTTTTTATTATTTTCATATGCAACTATCCTCTTGGAATCTCAAACTACTTTCAAATTGCAATGGATGCCTATTTCCCACCAAAGTACTTCTTGAGTATTTCAAAGAAAATCGTAATAAATTCTCTTTTAGACATTTCTTCCGTTGTAATCTATCGTTCTCATTAAAACAATATGGTGAAATATTTTTCAAAGGAGCGGGCCTAGATAAATTTTCAGAATAAGTTTAAGTACCTTCGTAACTGTATAGCTTCGGTGGGGCACAGTTTTCAGGATAGGTAGGGAAAAAAAGAAAAAAAAATCTTTGCTGTTCTTGAAGAGAGGGATTATCCCTCCAGATTTTCCATTGGGGGCCCCCGTTTGGGTGGAGACAGTTTGCCCCCTGCTTACACTAGCTTTCTTATGCTGGAGGCCCTGTATGGACAAGGGTACTTAAGCTCCTCATACACCTACTGAAGTAGATAAATTCCAGGAGCAAATGCTGTTCAAGTTCACTGAAGTAGGGGAATTTTTAAAGGTATATAGCGCTGGAATTTTTTGATACTTTATCAGTTGTTTTGTTATTTTCGATATGAATGTAGAAGAATCAATCTTATCATGGAAAATAGAAAGATGCTATTTGTTTTTGATAATGATGTTTTTGAAAGATGTTTTTTTTTTTTAATCTCTTGTCGCTTTTTTGAAAATATTTTAGCTATTTATTGTTTCTATATTTTCGAATTGGCAATTACTTAAAGTTTATATATTTTTTTTTATTTATTCAAATTTATTTGGGCCATTCCCTCTTTTTCCCCATACACAGTCAGCAATCCGGATTTAAGTTCAGAAATCTTGTCATTTTAGTTACCTGATACTTTAGTTAGACGAAAGCTCTGCCAACATGAATTTTTCGGGTTTTATTATGATGAAATGAAAAAGAACGGTCTCGAATGAAACTCCATTTCACCTTCCTTTTAACATAATGAAACCGACATAATAACACGAGACCATAAAATTTAAAAATACATGTTATATAGCTCAACAGCTGTTCGAAAATATCTTTCAAGTCAATAAATACATCTTTTAAACTCTACCACAGTCATATAATTGCCATTTCTTTCGATAAACGGCTTGTTGAAAGGGGAAATTGTGCAGAAAACGTTAATAAAATAACAAACTAACTGCCACAAAACCACTTTTCACAATGACATCGTATGAATTTTTCTCATAAATGCGTAAGAAATGGAGTTCTGAATGGGCTCACTTTATCTTTTAAAGAACTTTCCTTTTTTTCTCCTGAAGGCTGTAGAGTTATCTGTGAAATGCTTTGTTCATTGTAGAATGCTGGCTGAACAAAGGAATCAAAAACTTTCAAATTTTTCGAAGTTTTTTTATGAGCATTTCCACGAGATGCAATGAATAAATTCCTTGTTTTCCTGAAAGATAAAAGTAGCACGGGAATGATAAATGAATTTCCATACGTCCGACTCGCATATAAGTTGTTCTAAATAAATCAATTTTGCTATTCTCATTCTTCTTATTTAAATCTAATTTTCATGTTGAGTGTTGAAGTGTCTGCCATTCTAAAGAGTAAAAAGATTGAACAACAACATGAAAATAGAAGAAATAAAATATTAACTTTTTTTAACAATGATTTATCTACATCAGTGCGAATACTTCTGCAATTTATGTGTAAATTTAATTAATCACAGAAAAGAAAAGGAACATTTTGTTTCATCTTATTACTACCACTACCGCCTTTCGAGAATCAAATAAAATTTATCGTTTTTCAAATAATGAGTCTTAACATGCAAAGATCGTGATTTTTTTTTTCATATTTTTTTTGTGAAAAATCTTGAATTAAATTTAATTGTTAAATGTATGCAACACATGCGTATCCAAGCACTTTTGCAAAGAAGTTACGTAATATTGACGCCATCCACCCTTATGGGGTAATTGAGGCACAAAGATTAAACTATAGATAAAATCAATCCCTGGCAGAGTCACAAAATCTTCAGTTGCAATTTTATAGATTCCTTGATAAGAAAAACAGGAAACGTTTTATTTGTATTTATTCGCTCCTCAGTTGCGCTTCGAGGTTCATGTAATTTCGTTACGGTTTTAAATAACGGAACTTTGTGATACTATACAACATGGTTTCTTATCTATCAAGATTGGACGAATTTCTTCTTTATCAATAGAATGTTGAAGGCTGTTTCCTATTGTATTTATATGCAACGCTTACAAATAGCACAAATTTTCCTGGAATATATATATATATTAGCGTCATCCGTCACTTTGGATGGATGAAATAACTAAAACGAAAATTTTATGCTGCCCGAGACAAGAAGATTGAACAGAGACTAAAGAATTTTCCCTAATCCTTCTGAGGAAAATTCAAAAATATCATTACAATAGAAAATAATTCATTAAACATATAATTGTAACTCTGCTATAAATTTATTAGCACACTTCTTAATAGTCATAACTCTTATCTTACCCATTTTGTGTGTCCATTCCGATTTTTTTATCACCCAAAAAAGGCATTTGATAATTAATAATTGCATACATGATAATTTACAAAAAATTGTCATGTATGCAAATTCAATAATGATGTAGATATTGAGGTAAATATTAGCTGAGTTGGATAGGCAATTTTAAATTATTATGACCAACTTCATACTGAAAACTGATATCGATGCTATTTTATGAAAATCATTTTCTGAAATGTTATGTATATATAGAAAATTTTGCTCTTACTGTATTCTTATAACCAAAATTACCATGATCATGTTCCTTTTACCCAAATCATACATGTAAATTTTAATGCATATTGCAAAGGAATTTAAACATTAGGTAATTTTAATCAGTAACTAAAATACGTAGATCTGTGAAACTTCAAATGGATACTATATATAAATTTATATGCACATTTATGACACAATTGAAGTATAAGGCTATTTTTTCCGTTGATAGCGGATTTCCTTATTTTTTTTTTAAGTATTTCAATTCTGCGTGTTTTTTCTGTGCACTGAATTTATTTTACAATTGTTTATTTATTGACTTATAATTATTCATTGGCTTAAAATTATAAAAAATGCATTATCGTTTTTTGTGTATTAAAGCAATTTATTTTAGAATTATTTCTCCTCATTGAACCTCTTATCATTTAGTTGCCTAAGTGTTTTTAGAGATTTAATTGTTTAAATACAAAATGCTTTTCGGAGTGAACTTGTTAAATGTGTCCGAAATGTTAAATTAATAATTAATTAATTGTTAATCTGTTAAATTTCCGCCCGAAATTGCTTTGTGTTCACCATTTTGGGATTCATGGTGGAATGATTTATTTCTTACATTTAACTTCAGTTTTGGAGCAACACTAAGGCTAATGAACCTACAAGTAATCCTTTAACTATCATAAAATGATGAAAATGTTACCTGAATTTATCGCCTACTTTTTCAATTTATACTAAACATTCGGACCTTTCGGACCATAGATTTTCCTTGCCAACATTACTTTCCATCATAAAATTAATATTTTACACCACATTACTTTGACCGTCGCATGATTCCTTACAATGCATCTCATAAATATTTGTATCATTGTTTCCGCCCGATTTTTTTTTTTTTTTCCCTTTATCTGATATCGAAAGTTTTTTTTCTCCAAAACGGGAGCTTCCTCGCCAAACCTAGTTGCTTTTTCAAAGTGTATCACTTTTCTCCTCGGAGTTAACACTGGGGGCTTGTTACAGCGGCCACAATAGAGCTTTTATTCCGCAACGTTTTCAACCCACGCCCTCAACATATTTATTCTAGCTTGGTTCTTGAATGGTCCGGCCTAGTGCGTTCAACTCCGTCCGTTTCTCTCTAAAGGTATGTAGAGGCCCAGCCATTTTCGGCTGAAGTTACCCTCTTACGACAAGTGTGAAATATCGTGGCTTTCATGAATTGGAATGTTTCCACAAATTTCATTTCTATGGCTTTTTTAGCACTGTTACTGTCATCTCTTTATGGCCAGTTCCGTGTAAAAGTTGACGTCAGCTATTATTCTTTAGGTAATTTGTCCCATTTCAGCAATTTTATGCGATACAGAACAAAAAAACAGAAAAAAAAACTGAGTCGCCCCTGACAAATTTAGAAAAAAAAAATCAAGCTAAAATATATCCTTTGCATAGAAATTTGCATCCAAAAAAGAAAGAAGAGTGCCTTTTACAAATGGGTTTAGTTTTTCAAAATTAAAATTATTCTGAAATTTGCGATACCGGAAAGACATAAATAAATAATAAAAATATTTATCAAAAGCCATGAACATAATGCATAAGTAAAAATTATGTTATTAGAAAGTTATACAGAAAACCTGTGTAAGATCAAAGACAATTCCACTAAAGAACTGGATAGATCCAAGTTAGTGATGTAAATCTCGTTTTCCAGAAATGAATATAACGCAACGGTAATAAATAAATATTGTTATTTAATTAGGGGTTTCATTTATTTTTGAAATTAGGGGTTTCATTTAGATCCAAATTAAATATAGAGGCTTAAACTGAAATGAATTGGTATAGTGGTTATTATTTTATTTCTAAAGAAAGTAATTTATACCTCTGTATATAACTTTCATGATTGTATTTGTGAATAGAACGGATATAAAAAGGATCTGAGAACCCTAATTAAATTCTTATTAAAAATAAGTAACTTATTATTACATATGGACAAAAATCAAAATATGGACAAATATGCATTTTCTTTTCATTCTGTATCCACTAATTCCAGTGGGACAAAATCTTCAGATGATGCTTTTCAGCATTAAAAAATTTTCGAAGAGAAAGGGGGGGGGAAGAGAGAGAATTCACTGTGGAATGTATTCTGGATGATCCGTTATGTTCTGCTACCTTTCTCGTGGATAAGAAATTTTAATGAAGATTCCATACAAATGGAGGTCTATCAATCCTTGCTGGTCGTAGATTAAATACAGAAAATGGCCAATCATCATTCTCACTCTCTTTAAACAGAAGAATATAAGAACAAATTTTCAAAATCCTAGTCCACTAGATCAACAACTATTTAATGGAGTCATTATTATTTTCCTTCTGCATGTGATACTTCATACCAAGTTATCAACAAATTTGAAACCTTCACGTGTCGTTTTAGTTGACACGATTTTTTTTTTCTCTTCCTGCATATTGTATCAGTCTTCAGGAATTTAAACCAAGAGTAAACTAGAACTAGTGCCCTATAGAGTGGTTACTCTTCTATAAATTGATGATCATTGTTTTCCGCACTCTTTTTTTTTTCTTTATGAACTTCATTAAATAATTCTTTATGAACTTCATTAAATAAACTTCAAGTTACGATTTTGACTCATGCATTCTTCACTGTACTTTACAATGCGCTTTAAAAGTGATATTTTTTATTTAAGATGTTTACTAATGCAGGTATCAGTCTCTTGTAACCTTTGAGAAGTAATGATCTTATCTCAATGATACGTAAACTCAACACCTGATCCACGTTTATGATATTCCAAATTATAAGTGTGCATCTGGCACTTGTAGTCAGTACTGGTAAAGGAAGAGATTTCTCAAACGTCACGATATAGACAGAATCATCTTGACGCGATGTCATTGCATCCTCATTTCTCGCTTGTCGTGCTTGTTCTACTTTTTAAGGTGGAATTATTTTTTATTATTTAATTGTTGAATTATCTCCTCATTTTCGCACGCTTTAATTGTTATGCTTTAAGCATTTTATTTACAACAAGTATCTTTCATTGTACTATGGAAATGTAAGTTGTCCTCATTATTAAAGATTCCACGCCAGTTTTAGAAAAATGATTAGTTTTTTCCCTTGCTCTGTTTTTTATACAAATCGTACGCTGTATTTACATTTACTTCGGGTAGAAAAAAATTTTTGCTGGGATTCTCATTTCTTGTATACATTATGAGTTAATATATTCACACACCTTTTTAATTGCTATTATCTGTCTTATTTTTTCGTATATGGTGTTTTCGATCATCACAACCTGGTTGCTGACCACTCATTTGTTTAGTGCCTTAGTAATTTTATTGACCTTTAAAGCGCCGAATATGCGTAGAAATATTTAATTAATTCGACGACCGTTAATTGCATTTCCCAGTTCATAAATTCAATCTATCCCAACTAATTTCACATTCTTATCATGCCAGTTGCAGAAATTCCATTGGAAGAATCTGGCCGTCAGATAATATTCAAATAATTAAGAATGATTGCTTCGCTTTCTATCGCCAATTGATTTTTATATGTTCGGCCCAAAAATTGATAACGTTGATATTTCTTATATGCTTTTAAATAAAATGTCGTGACTGTGTCTCAAAAACTTTTGTGAGGATTAAAATAATCCGAAACTAAACTATCCGGACTGTATTATTAAATGATTGATCAAAATACTCTTTCATCAAATGATAAATATAATATTTTATGTAAGTATAAAAATATTGTTTATAACATAAACATAAATAATATTTAGTGTTTAATTTATAAGTATTTTTACCTTAGACTTTGATTCTTACAAGATATATTTAATCAATATGTAAGTCAAACACCATAATTAGGCAAGTATCAACATTGATCAATATATAAATTCAATTCATCCCATTTAATTTCAAATTTTTGTCATTTTGGCGGAATCGGATTTGTTGGAGGTGAAATTTTATCTCATGTGGACAATTTGCACAATTTGTTAATGTTTTAATCAAGTGCCCCGCAATCATCATATCAGTGGGCGTTTTCTTTCTGGCTCTTTTTCTGAGCTGGAGCCAAAGGTCGTTAAGAATCTTAAAGGGCGCTGGAGGGCTGCTTTACTGATGATGAATGATAGAGGTGCAGGATATTGTTTTCTCTCTGCAAAAAAGAATTAGTCTTCCTCTCCTGAGCTGTAAAATCCGAATTGGATTTAAGATAGGGAGATAAATCCTTATGTATTTCGAAGAACTACTGACCCTTGTACTGTAGGGAGAAGTTTGAACGAATGCGAGACAAATTGAAAATTGTTACTTATCTATCTCTTTACCCCCCCCCCCTTTTTTTTTACTGATTGATTTTCGTGAAAAAATGATGACGGTGGCATTTTCTTATTATAATTTGAAATGGAGTTTTACAACTATATTTAAAAAATGTTTCTGCTGGGTTAAATTATTCAATCCAAGTGTGATGAGACTGAAATATTTGATTAAGTTAAGATAAATAAGCATGATTTAGTTAAAGCTTTAACGTAAATCACGATTGTCCTCGCAATGAATGATAGCTGTAACATTTAACAAAGGCAATAGTCTAAATTTAGTCATTAATGGCGAGCATACTTAATTAGAGAATATGTTCTTGGTTCATGCTGCCTCCATATGCAACTCTTTTTTTTTCTTCAAGTATTTAAATAATAGGAGTATATTAAATGGTAAGGGATGCATTCTTATAGTATTATACTATAAGTTATCGTAGGAATTCAGTTGGATTAAATTACCTTACAGCTTTTGAAGGGGTTATTTACATATGGTTCTATTATTATAGGAAAGAAAATATTTTGAACGTATAAGTATTTGATTTCGATCAGCCTTTATATAAGTAAAAAATAAAATAAAAAAATCACTTCAGTGGCTTATAAAAGGGCAGGATAGCATATAATCCTTAGTAATCCTCCTCGGATCGGTAAAATTTCGTAGCTTACAAGAATTTGTAAATGATGACATTTGATTTCAGTCTACCTTCATAAAATTAAAGGAATTGTTTCTAAATTTCAATTTAGTGCTGTAACTATAAGATATGAATAGAAAAATTTTAGGGGCCCAGTTGTTAGGTTTTTAGCTAACAAAGCTAGAAAATTAGCTAAACAAAGTTTTATCATTGTTTAGCTAATGCCATCGTCTTACCCTCCAGAACTAACAAAAAAAATTTTAAAAAAATGTATTAATTAAATTAGTGCCCCGCCGAATAGCAAAAGATTAAATTATAGTCCTCGAGCGGCACGCTTTCTGATAATAAAAAAATTCTTACGCTTTTCTGACATGTGTATTACTTTGACATTATTTTTAGCAATTTCTACTTTCACGACTAGTGCCGAAAAGTAAAATTAATAAAATCATTCTAGAAGAATTTCTTGGAAGAAAAGATGTTGCATAATCCAGTTATACTGTCAAATGGACATTTTTTTACCCGTACATTGTATTTTGAAGAAGTAACACTTTTACACATAATTTACTGAAATGAATGCTTGAGTGTTTCTAATAAAAAAGTATAAACTACTTCTGAGAAGATTAAATGATTTTATAATTAGTGATATTGTTTATTTAATTTTTTGAGGGCTGCCTTATTAACATATCTCGGGGATACAAACTATTTAGTTATGTCGCTGCTTCATTTACAATACTATCTGAAAAGCACGATTATAATTTCTCTCTCTCCTTTTCGTGGCCGCGGTGGTCTAGTAATAAGATCTCGGCTTCGGAACCGGGGGGTTTCCAGTTCGAGACCCGATTCCACGAAAGAACCGTCGTGTAAGTGGGTCTGGTGCACGTTAAATCCGTCGGGGCCAAACGTCCCCCCGCAGGTGCGGTTCGGAAGTTTGGAGAGGGGATGTTAGTTCAGGTGCCGTCCTCATCATCTGACCGTTCATGTAAAAAATCACGAGGTCCATCCCACAATAGCCGTAGTGTTGCTTTAAAGCAGGACTTTAATATAACTAAACTAGACTCTTTTTTTGAATTGGCAGTTGGTATAAAATCCTATTCGAAATTATTTCTATAAAAAATTATATGGATTTATTTATTTTATTATTTATTTGTTGAAATTAGCTTTATTTTATTTCCTTGATTAATGATTAGAAAAATTATAATTTCGCATTCATTTTTTTAATGCACCAGAACCTCAGTGGGATTTTTCGCAAAAAAGTCTCACATCTCTGATCTCGGCAGCATATTTAGGCAGGTGCTCACGAAAGGAAGCGGTGAGGATCTACACAAAAGGGACGAATTCCGGGTCCACCTGGCAGAAGGTGGGTTGGATAGTGAAAGTGAGAACATGCAAAACAGGCCTTTCTTTTGTGTGATCTTCCTTCCGACCTGAACTTCTTGTCTGCTTGGCGCTTTCTTCACTAGCTTTAATAAAAGGGTGGCTCCTCTGACTACATTAGAAGTATTTTCAATTAAAAGGTGATGCATAAATTTTTTACTTGCGAAATAAATTGCCATTTTGGCGAAGGTTCGGAATACCAAGTTTACATTGCTTTAATTAAATTCGTTTTGGGGATTTTTAATAGCAAAATATATTATTTAATATACTTTATACCTCATACAATTTGTAATTATTATGCATAGCGACCATAAATTAATTATTCTAAGATGACAATTAACTGTGTTTATATTTAGAATTGTTCCATTTTCTTTTAATTCTAATTTTTGGAAAAATTTAAAACATTCGTTTGCTCATATTCTAAATATTTGGCAAATTTATGATCCCTATTTTTCCTCTTTTTTAAGGATAGTGTCGCAAAATGTAAAGAACTATGTTGTTAGTTTAAACGAACAATTAGATTTGTTAGAACGAAGCAACTCGCAACCGCACAAGACTGAAAACTTACCCATCACTAATGGGGCTCAGTTTTTATACACATATGGAATGTTCGAGAACAATCCAATTTGAATATTTAAAAAAGACCTAGAACCTTCAAATTCTTAGGTAAACAATAGATAACAATCTAAATAAAAGAATTCCAGCCTTTGGATAAAACACAGTGGTTGGAATTCGAACTGCGGACCAACCAATCTTAAATGAGATACTTCGCCGACTGAGCCACGGCGATTGCTAGTTATTCTGGTTTATGCGGCATTATTATTATTTTGCTATAACCCATGCCAGCTTGAGTATTTGTAAAGCAAAATGGATGATGATTCAATCGGCATATTTTAATTTCCCTTGAATTATAATTACTACGATGGTGCATGTATCTGTGAATTTAAAATTAATTTAAGATTTTATAATTATTTGATCAACATTGCATTTGAACAAAAAAATTTCTTAGTTTAATTTTGAAGCTTAAGTTACAGTTTATGTTTTTGTTCCCTCTTTAATTTTTTTTAATTTAAAAATTTAATAATTTTTACCTTTTCAAACTATTTTTGTCCTATATTACTCAGGCTTTGATTTAGTTATAAATGATATAGAAATTTTAAAGGTGCGAGACAATATTATCTATAAAAGACAATAACGTTGGGTGTAGAAATAAAAAAAAAATATAGGGAAAATCGTAATGCAAATGGAAATAGGTGTTTTAAGCATTTAATTGCATTGAAATTTAATATTGGTGTTTGAATACCTTATCAGTTGTATCGACATATTTGCATTTATTTCATTAAGATTATTGTGAAGAACCAAAGTAAAATTTAGGCATACTTTTTGAGAAATACTCCTAATGATATTTTGAAGTTCATTTCTTAGTTAAAAATGTTCAATGAATAACGTAATTAGTAACTGATATTATTAATTTAACAGAATGATGTGTTCTTGTCCAGTTATGCTGTTTATGTTTTTGAAAAAGCTTGTAAACATTTTACTTTCAACTTTTATTCGTACAGTTACTTTATGTCATTTTAAAAAACCGGAACCATATTTCTGTTTAATTTAAAGGCTGGGAAATGGAATTAAATTTATTTTCTTGATCGAGAAGCATTTAACAGTTCAAAATCGGGCACCGCTCTTCTGGAGTGACTCTGTAATTGTAGGACTGAATCTTTTCAATGGTTTTGAATGACATTCTAATTACCTGAGTGACCTTACGGTCGCTATCTGTCAGTTGATTAGATATATCTTTTGCAAAATCCCTGAGCAGCTCAACGGGTGGCTAAAGGATTCGACCCAAAAAACCACCCACTCATTTAACCTTTGCTTACGGAAAAGAAGCAGGAAAAGCCCAAGCAACAAACAAAGCTTCTTGTGAAAAATATCCTCGAAAATATTTTTATCCGCTTCTATTCTGTAAAGTACTTTAAAAGCTTTGAATTTGATTCACCTTTGGATCGGACAGAAGTGCAACGCCTACATTTCTACATATTTTTTTTTTCTTTCCCTATTGACAGAATGCCGTAAAGTTCAAATTACGCTATGTGATGAATGCATAATCTATTTTCATCTCTGAAAAGATAATGCATCAAAGTAGCACTAGAAAAAATGGCAGTCCAATCATTCATCTTGAATGTAAAAGAAATCTAATCTTAAATTGGTAAAGGTCTAATATATCAAATATCTTAATTGGCGCGTGTTACATACGCGAGTATCAGAGGTTGTTGTGTGTATAACAATTCACGTCATTGTGAATGCTGTACAATAATTTCAAAATTCTAGAAGAAATAAAAGTGAATCAGACTTTTCCAGAAATATTTATTTCTGAATGAATATTAAGTTTAAACTTTAGTATTTTCGGGATTTAAATTGTTTAACGTTATCGGATACTTTATGAAACTGTGAATCCTGAATCAGAATGGACCGTTTTTATTATGTTTCAATTAAAACAAAATGGAAACTGATCGGAACCATCAAATGGCTGTATGCTAAAAAGCCGGGATTAATGCACCTGCTGCCTTCGAATTTACTTCCCAATACAGCTGATTTAGCATAAATTTAAATTATTTAATTCGAACTTCGATGATGCTGACATTTTTTGCACTACTGATGTCCGAAATTTTTACGTAAGATCAGATCAAATGAACAAATTTTCTTACTTCAGAATTTCTCTGATATTGCAAAATATTGATCAAACAAGAAAAAGTTTTCCAGTATTTGAGCAGTTTTAGTGCAGATTTCATCTGCTGTCACTTTTTATTAATTGACAACAATGGAACAGCCTACTTTAACGCAGCATTTAATGTAATTCCGGGTCAAATTTATCCAGACATCTCATATCCTGATCTATCAGTAAAACTAATTCTGAAACATTATCCTGATCTATCAGTAAAACTAATTCTGAAACATTATCCTGATCTATCAGTAAAACTAATTCTGAAACATTATTCTGATCTATCAGTAAAACTAATTCTGAAACATTATCCTGATCTATCAGTAAAACTAATTCTGAATCATTATCCTGATCTATCGGTAAAACGTATTAAGTTTATTTTTTAAAATAAATAGCTTCGTTAAAAAAATGATTGAACTCAAGAAACAAAAACAAAAAAAATGATTGAACTCAAGAAACAAAACTAACGAAATAGGTGCATACGCATATTGTTGGAATTTTAATAAGCCATGCCTATCTAAATTGAAGACGAATATTTCAAATATTTTAAACCTATTTTCATTAGCCTATATTTAAATAAGTTTATTGTCCTTAATAAACTTATTCCTTATAAACTTATTATTATAAACTTATCCTTATAAACTTATTATTATAAACGTGATTTTATTTTAAAGCCGTTTTTATGAAAAAGAGCTCACTGCAAGCTTTTACATTAGGGAATCAAATGAAAGAAGATTTATACAAATAACTGAGGTCAGTAAACAATTTTTTGAAAGAAATACTCTTAAAATAAATATCGAAGTATCATTTTTTGCTACGTTAGATTATTTTACTGTCTAAATTAAAAGCAATTCATTAATAGGTTCATTAAAATTTTAAAGCACTAAGGTTTATGATATGCTCTGTGTTTGTAAATATCAACGGCTTTGTTTTTGAACCAAAATTTAAAAATATCAAAATGATTGCATATTTTTTTGTCATACTTTTCATGTTGGATATAAAGTATTCATACTCAATGCAGTGAACTATTTCTTTTGATTTAAAAATTGGTTTGATTTAAAAACCGGGGAAAAATCTAGGATTTCGGGACAAATGTAACAAATATTACCTTTAATCTAGAGATTTTTAAAATTACCTTTTTAACTTATAATAATAAATTAGCAGATGAATTTACTTCATTCTATAATTTCTACAGAATATAGATTTTTAGTTTTTGATTAAATTTCAGCATGTACTCGTACTTTTCTTGCTCAATTTGTAGACGAAAAAACATTTTGAATTCAATTTATTATCTGATTTCAATTAATATTTGTGATTGTAAGTTTTTGAATTGTTAGTTTCATTTCCTACTTATTATTTTTTAACGAAGATTTGAAATAGTGACACTTACATGGAATTTTATTCCCAGTATTTCTTGAGTAG
Organism: Argiope bruennichi; assembly: GCF_947563725.1. NCBI lineage: Eukaryota > Metazoa > Arthropoda > Arachnida > Araneae > Araneidae > Argiope > Argiope bruennichi. The sequence continues at coordinate 86,230,987 of NC_079163.1, read as the reverse complement.
TTTGAAAATGGGATACCATTGTTAGAATTCAAATTGAATATTTACTTATTATTAAAGATGTGGTGTGTCAGTGAATGTGAAAATAGTCTCTGAAAATACTCGAACATCGAAAAAATGTGCACTTCCTAAATAGATATTTTTTTAAGAGCAAACAAATAATTTGAAGCTTAAGATTTGGATGTGGCCTTAATATGAAATTCATTCTTTTCTTGTCATAGTTAAGTGCAATTCGAATAAATAAATTAATGTGTATCACTTCAAAAAATGTCAGTATTTAGTTCATTTGAAGCTAAATCTTTTCGATTCATTTTTAACACCATGAAATTAAACTTGTGATGTTAAAAGTATTCGAAACAACTGCAGTTTCTAACAAGGCCACATACCCAAAATGGCTTTGTTAAGCAAAAAAAAAAAAAAAAAAAAAAAAATTCAAGAAACAAAGAAAAATAAAAGTTCTGATTCAAGTTCCTGAAAGGAAAATACTGTAAAACAATGGATCCATTCTTTCGCCAATCACCACAAATACTTAAACCCTAATAGAAATGTCAAAGTGAATTAACAGAAGTGGGTCCAAACAGTTTAAATCTAAAGTCTTTCTAAAAGATCTCAATAGTGGAAAGTTTCTTCGCTATATAAGTGAAGTTATCTTTCAATAGTAACCAGATTAAGGAAGGAGCAGTAAGTAAACATTCATAAATGCGAAAATGATAGTGTTCAATAAAAGGTTTTCTTTAACATTTATACGGGTGTATTGTTCACAAAATTGCTAAGAATTTATTAATTTTCAAATTTTTTTTTTATCAAATATGGAATTTTTAATTAGATCTTTGTAATGAATCATCTCAAGCTGAGTCTGCCATTCTCTTTTGTTTGTTATAATTTCAGTGGTAATTTTGCTTGCTTACATTAATGCAAGTTTTGTATTTATACGAGGGTTGTTTTGGAAACAGTTTTTTCCGTGGGCAGATTACGAGGACGACACCTATGCACCACCCTCTTCAAATAAACTTCCACTACACCAGTGAAAGGACAGCGAATCTATCAGGCGAATTTAGTGCACACCATGCGCGTGCACTCCCCATCTCAAAAGAATAGGTCTTAGCCCGGACCCGACCTTTAGTAAATTTCAAAACATCTAGTTTAAAGCTTCTTAAACTGCAGGATATGACTTCTATGCGATATAATAAATTTTGGCACACCCTTTTGTTTCAGATTTTTCCACCCCTGTATCTTAAACAAAATTCAGAAAATTATTCTATTTTTTTTAATATATCTTATTAATCTATATCAAATAAGTGTATTAAGTTCATTTCTCTTAACCATTAGCAAGATCGTTTTTAAACAATGTATTTTACTTCACTAGATTGTTTTTCTGGCATTGCAAATCTCAAGTAAGGATAAGTACTATAATATATACGACAAATATCTCGCATCGTACAATGGCAATGGAATTGCTGCCAAAAGTGAAAAAATTTGTGTACAACGATGTCATGATCAAACAGACTATACAGAATTCAAAACAAAGAATAGATAACAAATTAAATTCAGTGGAAAAAGAGCCGAATCCTTTATTTTTTTTTATCTAATATACATCGCCCCAAACCTTTCCCAACGATAAATATAAATAAGAATGAGCTCTAAAATTAAAGTATAAACAATAAATCACTAAAATCTACTTAAATTAGATAAATATCAGGCATTTTACAATATTTTTTATGGTAATTTTCTATTGCATCAATGCTGTACAATACACGAATATTGTAATAATGTTGTCGAATTGATCATGCTACTTGGAATATCTAACATTTTAGCTATCGCTCTCTTTTTCGAGAAAAAGTTGTAAATATCTGACCATGATTTTTTTTCTCTCTCTTTACCGAATGACATTACATTCTTCCACTGGAAAATGACCCGACTGGGCCTTGTATTTTAAATAAATGAAGTATGCTTGAAATTCTGTTTCTTTGATTTATTATCAATTAACAGTTGACTTATGTTTGTATGACTTATGTTTCTGGAAGAATCTACAATTTTGTCATCCCCAAAGGAGATTGAAAGGTCTTTGTCCATGAAGGGAAGTTTTAATACGAATTATATAGCTGGAGCAATGAAGCTTGCAGAGTCCCAAAATTTCTATGATAATAAGAAAGAAATCATTAGAAAAGAAAGTTCTAGATTTCTTAAAACTAGAACGTTTACTTTGGTTTTAACATTCTACGTAATGGAATAAAAGTATTCATTTTAAGCAATGAAAATGCGTATTAAGAAAACAAAAGTATTAAAATTTTTATTAATTTTTCTTTTCCCTTCATTTTGATCTAATCCATTGATTAGCTTTCTTAAGCAAATCAGCGGAAGATTTTGCAACTCATTGGACTGTAAATGGATGGTGGAATATTAATTTATATTTAGTGTAGTAATTGAAAATGGTATTCCAAATTTTAATCTATTTTTTAATCTGATTTTCGCAGATGGTTTCAGTACATCCATTTTTTAAACTAATTTAACTAGGTAGAAATTTATGCACAAAGTGTTGTTTTATACATTATAATATTTTTTTAAATATTACTTTATCATGTACGAAATATATTAAGAGAAAGTACTGAATTCCTCAAATTTCGATATCAGGATTTTGAAATCTATGTTTGTATCTCCCTGAATTCGGAAAAAAAATGTGTATGTGTCATCAGATTTGTCTGTTTCTAAACATGTTAACGAGATAGATGAATGAAATTTGTTATTTTGCCTTCACATACAAATTTTAGATATATATCAAAATTTGGATGAAATCCGCCGCAAGGTTTTCTGTATGTCAGTTTGTCCATTCATGAATGTGTTAAAAAATCACTCAAAAATCAAACAAGTTAGAAATATGCTGTCATGTCATCTTTCTAAAATCGCTTATTACTTTTAGATAAATTTAAGATTGTTATCTTTACATTGAAATTATCGATTTGTGCCATTTTTTGAATTTAATTTAAAAATGAGTAGATTGTGTGGATGGACAAAACTTTGACTTCCTGATTCTAAAAAAAAAACTTATATGGATAAGGCAAATATGATATCAAAAACTGTTTAATATCACAAAATTAATATTTTACAGAAAATACATGAAAATGGGTTTCTAAAACTTTGGCTACCACTAAGAGTTTTGAAAATATTTCATACAAGTGCTCCGTAACTTAATATAGTTTACAGGTAGCACAATAAGCGTGATGCAACTTAATGATGTTAAGGGTGGTCACTGAAAAGAAACGTCCCGAAATCATCAGGTTGTATGGCCAGTCTAAAAGTCTCAGGAAAACAGCCGTCCAAGCAAGTGTTTCCAGCGATACAGTCATCAGGATGCTCAAGAATAGGAACCGGAAAACAGGGAAGAAGAATCCAGCGATACAGGGAAGACCGGACGTCTTGTTCTTTGTCCATCCGTGATAAAAGGATTGTTAGAGGACGACACGCCAATTAATAGGACAAGATGAACTGGTCTATATCAGAAAGAATAAAACCGATATCACAGCCTCACGCCGAGCTATTTGTCAAACGTTAGCTAAATAAGACTAGTTAGGAAAGGATCAAGAAACAACTGTCGTTTACGTCTAGATACAGGAAAGAGCGTCTCAAATTCTCACACAAACACGTTATTGAATCCTTTAACTTCAAGTAAGTGATTTTCACGAATAAGAAATGCTTTTGCTCAATGGACCTGACGTCTTCGGTTCATACGTTAAACATAGAAGTGATAACGTCATCGCACTGCATCGAGTGGTTAAGCGTATAATGGGTTGTGACTGTATCTTGATTTTAGGTAAAATCTAAAACTTTGGTAATCTCATAATAAAAGTTGAAGAGAAATATTGCAGTCTAAAATATCTTGATGAGCTACGAACCAATTTTATCCCATGGTGTCACGGACAATTTGACCAGAATAAATGAATTGGGCAGGAAGACAATGCGAGCATCTACACTACAAAAAAGTTTTGGAATACCTGAAGTACAATAAAATTTCTGTCTTAGATTAGACCTCAAGCAACCCCGATCTGAACATCGTCGAGAATGATGGAACCTAATGGATGAGACTGTGTATAGTGATAAGCAATGCCATTCCCGGAAAGAACTGATTCATGCTCTGGATAGATGTGCAAAGAATTTCATTAAGCAAACCATAAACTGTATTACTCAAGATACAGTCACTCTGGTAAGTTTGGTAAAGGTCATGAATATTAAATGGGCACAAATTCAATTATCTCACTTTTGTGCCATCTTTTTATATTATTTGTTACACGTGTGTTAATGGTAGCCACTTATTTATATGTAGTTTCTGTAAAATATTTTAATTTTGAGACATTAAAAATTTTTTGATATCTATATTTGCTTCTCATTTTCCGTACATGATTTGTAGTTTTTGAGAATAGGATGTTCGCCAAAAATTTGTCCAGCAGTTTATGCCTGTGTGCAATTAAACACGAACATAGGATGAGTCGAAAACGCAAAATCTTCACCCTTCATATTACTACGAACTTAACATACAAAATATGCTTTAATTTTGAGGTGTAAATAGCAGAGAAGAGAATACTTTTGTAAATTTTTTAACGAAAGCAGCGCTTTTATAAAGAGCATTTGAATTTAAAAGAAAGAAAACTCCATATTAGCGTTACAAATTGTTAAAAAGGAAAGAAAATATCGCATCTAACTATATGCATGCATGTTTGTTGGTCAATTCAATAAGCATCCAGATACTACATTTTGTTAAAAAGATGAAGTATGTAAACTGGTGAAAATTATATTAAAGAATGTAAAATAGTCATTTTACTGTTTAAGATGACTGTTTTGAAATGCAGTGCATCACAAGTATTTAAAAGGATTTCACAAATAAAATGCATTTTTGTAAGCACATTTAAAGAAAATGATGTTGTTACTTTATAAAATTATACTTCCATTTATTTAATTGGACGTCCTTGTGAAAAAATGTAAAGCTAATTATGACGTTGAATTTGATTAATCTTAGTATTACTGTCACTTAAGTTCTACAATTCTTAACATTACTGTTACTCACCTTAAATTTTACAAATCTTAATACTGCTATTACTCACTCTAAATCTAAAGAAATAACATTGTATTTTTCTTTCATGTGTTTGAAATTTAATCAGATTTAGTCACTAATGTTTTTTTTTCCAATAATTTCCTCATTATAAGAGTTCTTTTTATTTTATTTAAATAACTCTATATCTCTCTCACTTTCTATCTTCCTTTGCATTTTTCTTTCTATTTCGTTCATTAATTGATTTCCTGCTGACAGCAGAATTTTATGTTCCCTTGCAAATTGCTTTCCACTTTTCTGAAATAAATTGCGCCAAATGTAAAAGCAGCAAGTGTTTACTAAGAAAATAATTTCCCATTTTTCTTGAGAACTCCTAATTCTCTTTGGTTGTAATCTTCTGGAAATGAAAAAGCATAAAAGCTAATTTCCTGTGCAACAGTAAGGAAGAAATGGCTCATTTTCCTTAATTTCCTAAAATTTGTATGTAGATTTTTTAGTCTTTCCAGACAAAACGATGATAAATGAATAAATAAGTAATCCGCTTCCATTCAGATCATATATTTAGTATTTCATTCCGGCAAATAAAATATTCAGAAAGCAGGGTTAAAATTCCCTCTCTAAAATAACTGCGGAGTTCTTACATCGATTTTCTACCGCATTGTCTCGAAAATCTAATTTTTTTTTCAAACTTTTGGTATTCATTTTTGTAATAGAAATTAGTGAATATTTAATCAATCAGAGTTTATCTTCCTCTTAATTGAATCTTTCAGTAGGACAAATTAAAAAGTAATTACTAAGACTTAGATCTAAGGAAAGGAAATCTTTTGTATTTTAATTTTACAAAAGAGGTTTTTATTTAGTGCTGCAATAAATGTTACTGCTTTATAATGTTTAAGATCAACATATTAAATTTATGTGTCATAAAATGAGTATTAAATTTTAAATGCATGCTCGTTTTCGACCAACATTTAAATCGAAGATTTCTGTTATTCTTTTCTTTCTTCCTCTTTCTTTTCTTTTTTTTCTGCTTTTTCCTCGCTTTGAGCTAGATGGATGAAATTTGGTACATGGCCTTTGCGCCAAATTTGTAGATTTCTATCAAATTTGAGCAAAATCCGTTCAGAGGAAGTCAGTCTGTCCAGCTATTCGAATATAAGTTAATGCAATAATTACAAAACGAAGACAGCTAGATGAATAAAATTCTGTACATAAATTTAACATATACAGTATAGCCACCAATCAAATGTTGAACCAAATTCAACTAAGGGTTAGCCGTCTGACCATCTGTACTTTCAGAAACATGCAAACGCGATAACTCAAAAACGCCACAGCATAAACATATCAAATTTGGTATGTGATATTGTGACTACAAGTGAAACTCTGTGTGAAATTTTTGTTAGAGTCGGTTGGGAAAAATGCTCCAAAACATAAATTCAGTTTTTTAGGTACTATTAACCGCATGCTAGGGATTAATCGCCAGAAAACTCGCCAACGATCACATGATAGATTCAGTAAAAATGCTGAATTCAGGCCAATTGCTAATATTTCATAGCTGTTATGTAATATTTCATGCATGTCATTCTCTGAGATGATGCCGTTATTAGAATGTATTCGAGAAAGTTTTCAGAAAACCACTTCCGCTGGTTAATACAAATGTTCGGTCGCACTTAATTTGAAGTTTGTGTCCAAGCTTTGAAGGCAGGCTGAATTTTTGAAATTTGTTTACAACTATTAACAAGGTTTTCCTAGAAAAACAACTATTAACAAGGTTTTCTTTCTTCATCAAATATTCACAATTTGATGTTCAGAAATGTATAATTTATTTCTCAGGTTTATGTTAAAATAATCTCAACTACCACTTTTTTTTACGTATATTGTTGAAAATCTAATCGTTGTATTTAAACAGTGTTTTGTGCCTTTTTTTAAATATCTTCATCTCTTATAGTTTTTCGAACCATATTCGATTGCCAAACGAGAAGCATTCTTATAGCTATATAAGAGTCAACAAAATGCTAATCACATCATTATCATTTTAATATTTATCTCTTTGTTTACAACATACCACTGAAAGTTTATCCTTATTGCAATGAGGTCCTGTCGCCAAACATATGTTTACGAAACGAATTCTGTGAAATTTATTAGTCGAGTTTGTAGAATTTATATTTGTTTATGCTTTTTTGAAAGAGAACGCTGTACATAAATTTTAAACATGACAAGTATATAATATAGTACGAAAAAATTTTGATAATTGCGTTTTAGGTATATGGATGGTATTTAATTTTGAAATTATTTTCAGAATGCCCCTGAATTTATCAAATTTCTAGTTTATATTTAAAACGTTATTTTTTAATCAATATTCTTCTTTCCGTACTTCAGAAAGCACTAGATATTTATTCATTTTTGTTATATATTTTATCTGTTTTGTACATTTTGGGTGTATTAAATTATTTTTAATTCTATGATTCCTAAAATACCTTTGTCGTAACTTTTACAACTAGTGCTTCTATTATTAAACTAAAGACAGATTTTTTCTGTGAACCAGAAAAGTTGTTTCTGTTCAAAACAAATGAATTGATTTTATATTTACTAAATGAAATGAGAAGCATTTAATTAATCTCAATGGTAGAAATTCTATATTATTCATTTTTGTTACGGAAGCACAAATATACCTCGTGGAATTGATTTTAAGTTTGTCCTTGCCTTCATAAGTTAATCTTATTACTGGTTGTATAAAACAGTACTTCCCTAAAATTTATTCTTTTCTTATCTATCTTCAAGAACTCTTAACAAATTAATTCAATATTAATTACTTACTTTCTTTTATATTTTACATTTAAAATACTTTAGGTCAAAGTAATTAAAAATCCTCCTTTAATATTGAAAAATCTGTGAAGAGCGCAGAAAATTACATAAGCAAATTTTAATTTTCATCTTTAGGGATTATTTCTGAATTTATTCCTCCTATTTAAAATTAACGTTTTGTAAAAGTTATTATTTAAAAAAACGAAAAAATTAATTCGTTTCTTTATTACTTTAATTCCAACAAATGAATAAACTTGTATGCAATGATTCGTGTGTTTTAATTTATTCTCTCAATTCTAAAGAAATTTCTATTGTTTTAAATGAACGACAAGAAAAACGTCGCTTAATATATTAATAATCTCATCGTGAGTAGTTATTTTCTGTGACAAATGTTACTGCTATTTTTACAAATTTGTCACAAATGTTTAAATAGACCGGTTTCAGAACTCAGACCTTTACTGAATTCAAGTATCACTTCGTGGCATATTCTTTGCCATGATTGGAGAATCGTGAATTCAAGTTTGATTTCTCACGAACATTTGCCACATAAAGAATAAATATTGAGACTTAAGTGTTTTCAAGTTGTTAAAAGCTTTTCAAGATTAGTGTCGCGCTAGTCTTCTGTATCGTGCAGTTCACTATGTAACTTTTAAAAACCAAGATTTAACATTACATATCAATCGGTATTATTTAAATATTATGAAAAGCTGTGATTCCGTTTACATATATTTTCATTAAAGATGTGATTTTTGTGAATTGACAATTTTTTAAGCAAAATTCCTGTGTTGTATTTACCCGAACTACAAGTTAGTGTTTTAGATTATTTTGTTTTAATGAAGCATATCATCGAAATTGAAAAAAATAAATCACTGATACTTTTATTTCTTAATATTCTAAGCTATATATTACGTCCATTGACATCTCAACTTCTAGAATTCTTCTTGAAACGATGAAGGAAAAATTTTCATTGTTTTCCTTCTTGGATAAATGTTTTTTTTTACTTCTTTTTTTTTTTCGAATCGTTAAAATTCAGCATGTCTTCTTTGCTCAGTATGATTTGTTATGAGTAGGAGGTATTTTAAGAAAATCGTTAAATGTTTTTAAGTCCTTAAAAATAATCTAAAATAAGGATTTAATTCCACAGCATATATTAATATCCATGTATGTTCACTTATTGGAAATTTTAATTTCCTCTGAATTGCAGTTTCAATGCTTTTAAGTCAATTTATTAAGTTCACACGTTTTGGCTGTGTCTTTTCCAATCTTTTTCTTCAAAGATTGTTGTCATATAATAGAAAGGTAACTCATAATTACACGATTCATAAATCCTTTAACAAATCGTTGATTCTTCTAAAAAAAAAAATAAAAATAAAAAAAAAAAAAAACTACTCTGCTCAAGTTTCTGCAAATAAAAATGTAGAATTTAAAAAAATTTTTGCTGCATTCTCGATGACTTTCTTTATATGCGTTAATTAAAATACACAAATTAGGAACAAGGGATATAGAATTTGATCACCAAACAAGCTATCTTTTATACGGATGCATCGTCTTCCATTTATCTTTATAATGCAAACAAGCTTAAAGAGTGAAAAAAACATCGAAGTTCGCCTTCAAGGGTGTATATTGCTTCCCAAATAAATCTTTCCCTCGTTGCATCAACAATTCCCATGTGGTGGAGCGACGCATTCATTACTCCTAAAGGACTATTTCTCATCTTGACGCTTGATACAGAACCGTTCTCTTCAATTGACAAATTGAAATTATTCTTTCTTTTTTTACACCATCGTAGGATGAGATCTAGTTCTCTGTTTTGACTGCTGTGTCTAAATTAGAAGCACATACACTTCGCCAGGCTCCCTCCTTCTCTTTTTTTTTTTTTTTTTATCTGATAACTTGTTTTTCTCTGGAATGCTCGGCTGCTTACGCGTCATTTGAATCTAATCTACCAACTACTGAAATCTGGGACAGTAGTTCTCCCAACCAGACAGTTTTGACCGGCGAGCTTCAGCGATATCAAACCTAAATCTACAAACAGTTTGCAAAGAGGATGCAAGCTTTTAAGACGCACCTAGTGCTGTTCTTCTTTTCTTTTCTGGAATGCAGCTACTGTTTACAGATCATCTGACTCAAACTTACCGACTACCATAATCTGGGACATTTCCCAACTAGTCAGTTTCTTCTGTTTAATTCAGTGCTATCTCATTGAAGTCTGAAAATATGCAGACTAGATGCATATTTTTAACATACGCTAAAGGTGAGTTTACACTCGGCCAGTTATAAGACGACCAGTAAGATAACGCATGCGCATAAAAGGACTGATTTATGTTTGCCACAATTTCATAAGATAGGCATTCCATGGTTGACTATAAATTGCCATTTTGACGTCTTTGAATCATATCATCATATCGTATTATAAAATAATGGATATATTTACACAAAAAAACATTTTAAAATAAATGAAAAGGTCAACATATGTAAATTTGGAAAACTATAGAAAAAATGCGAATAAAATGAAAAACACAACCTCGCATCGGAAAAAACAGAGCAAAATAATGTGGGAATTAATCTATAATAAGTGATAAGTTTTTCCACGCCCCCCCCCAAAATCCCCCCCTCCGCCAAATTCTACGAACACATGCGCAGTAAGAAAAAAACACAATCAGCGGCATGTGGTGGTCCCGTCGGGGCAAGTACTTGCCATGGACCGAACAGCATTTTTCAGCCTTTATACGCATGCGCTAATTACTGGCCCAGTGTAAACCCACCTTTAATATTATCGAGGTATTTTCATCAGACTTTCTCCTATTTGCGATTTGAATCGAATCAACCTAACTGGGAACGGAAGTACCAAAACCGGCAGCGGAAATTCTCCAAATGAGATAGTTTCGATTTGTAGTTCAGTAGTATCTAAATAAAGTTTATCAGGAAGTATTCGAAACTGTAACATGCTGTAAACATATACATAAATAACTAGAACTGTTACATTATTTTTCTCTAAAATTCAGTGATTGCATATATTATAATAAATAGAACATATTTTTAACCAGAATCTTGAACAGAAGGATCAAAAAGATACAGTTTCAATCGTAATACGTTATTTGACTGTGCCCAGGTCTCAACTCCAAGTGCTTGCTAAAATGATGTTGGAAAATAAATTTTGTGAATTAAAACAATTGACGAAATTTTCTATGTTTTCATTTCACAAAATAAATTATTTGATTTTAAATCGCAAAAATCTGAAGACTTGTTGCGTTAACCGTAAGATTTTGTTTCTGTTTCTATTCTCATATAAAAGCTTAATTCCTTAATTCAACTTTCAAGTAAAATTTTGTTTGTAAAGCAGCGATATTTACACAATTATATTTAACTTTAATAGTTTTCTGTTTTATAATGGATTTTTCATTCACTTCCTGATGCGTCAGAATTTTTAAATCTTGCACATTATCATGTTAGATAATACATTATTTCAATATTTCCAAAACTTATTTATCCATTAATCTATTGATAATTAAATTTTAAAATTGATAAGTGATTAAATGTCAATTTCTTGCAAGTGTGCCATCTGGTTTGAATTTTGAAAAATGTTACTTTAAGATCACGTAATATTAAGTATTATAAAATTATAGATTGAAGATTAAAAAATAAAGAATAATTAAAATTTTTAAAAAATTGCTTTTAAGCTCACTAATAAAAATGTGTTTTAAAAAAATTATTTTCATTTCTGCATAATTTCTTTACTTTTGCGTGAAAAGTGAAACTATATTTACCATATACTATAAATAAATCTTTCGTGGCTGCAGAAGATGCTTGCATGGAAATGTGTGCAAATATTCATTCTTTTGTTGAATCTCCTCGAGAGGCTTCCTCAATTATCTTTTTAATATATTTCTCATGAGATTTAAAAAGTGTCAGTAAAAATAATCAGGCACATATACGATTAAGTTTTCCCCCCTGTAAATTAATGTACTTGTCTCAAAATTCTCCGCTTAAAAACAATCTTAAAAAGATAAGCAAGTTTCATGATTCAGAATATTAATTCTAATGCGTGCAGTATTCTTTTCTCGTAAAGCGGCAATTAATGGCTGCATTTGGGACGAAATACTGAAAACAACTACAGAGAAAAACGACTTTAAGAAATGCAATTTATGATCAGAGAATCTTAACTATTTTAACTCAGAATAACAAAATCTTTTAAAAATAGTAAAAATAAATGAAATTTACTTGCATTCCCATTTCCGTCGACACTATCTTATGATAACTTAGTAATACTACTCTCATTAAATTTACGTTGTAGATTTGAGCAGCATTTTTAAATTAACATACTTACGTTTATCTGAATCGCGTTTTAATAGCTAGTCAAATAAATATTAGATATTATTTTAATTAAATAGAGTTGTATTTTGCCAACTTTAGTAAAATACATTTCACATAAGATATTTATTATTAATATTTTTAATAGATTAATTATATCGTGCCTGATAACCATTGACTTAGCGTGTTTTTGTAAGGAATAGCATAGTTGAGGATTATGAATTGGAGGATGATTACTCTTTAACCCAGCGTTATTCCAGGAGCTGGTTAACCTATATCCAATTTAACAATGAATTGCTCGCTGCGGTCATATTGGTAGTTTAATTTTTTTTTCTTGTTTCTGCCGAAGTGAAAACACATATGTGGAGTATTTTCCTCTGACCAGGAAGGTAGCCTATCTCCATTGATTGGATTTTAATCTATCTCATGTAATACCTAGGCATCTCACATGAGGTCAAGGTTTTTTGACTCCAGAAAATTCTACACTTCCCCTTTATCATGAATCCTTCGCTCATAGATTTCACAAAATATGTTAGAACCAACACGTATAGCAAGTAGATAATTTCATCAAATAATATGTCGATTTGGATTCTTGACAAATTGAGAGAAGAAATTTACATTATCAGTACAGCTGAGACACTTCTGCATTTCATCCAGTTTATACATCCAGGTTCACTCAAATGTTATCTTAATTTAATGATAATGATTTTTACGATTAGCTAGATCTATATGTAGTTCATATACGAATATTTCGAAAGAGTTTAAGAATGGAGAAAACGGAAAGGAAAGGAATATCACTCCGTATTTTCCAAGTACTTCTCTCAGTTCTTTGTATACTCAAAGTGCAAAGGCAAGGCATTGCATGAATGCCTATTACTGTATTTGAACCGTCTTTGTTTGGATTTATTCTTTTATTATATTATTGCCTTCAATGTGATAATTATTACTGCAAAAAGGCAACAGAACAAAAATTTAGATATAACGCAATCCTTTGACTAATTTTGCTTTAACAGCCGTCAATGTATAATGTAGAAATGTAATGCAAAACTTTTTTTTTTATTTCCTTAACCAGTTTATATCAAATGATTTAGTGAATCCATTTTTCTTTTTACCTTTCTTCGTACCGTTTGGTATATTTGATGAAAGTTCTCGGAATTTCCCAGCTGAACGAGTTCTATGCTCAAATTAAGTTCGGCAACAGTGTTCAGAAACAATATTCGTTAATAATTGCCCGAAGAAAGAATGAAGCTCATCTTTCATGTGGGAAATGATCCCTGCACATCAATATTCATTAAGGCGAAGAAATCAGCTTCTGTTGTAGCGCGAGCAATTTGTAGAAGAAAACAGTGTAATTAAACTGTCTTTAGCGTTCATCAGCAACAGTTATTTTTATAAACGTAGGAAATATGGGGTGAGAGCGGGAGGCCGCAATCTCTGAGGAACGTGAGGTGAGGCTAGAGGTGAAGATCTGAATTCTTTTTATTGTGTGCCATTAGTCAATCCTACAATCAGAATTCCGTGACGTGCATTTGACCCCAAAGGTCATTGAGGCGATCTATATCTCCAGCTTCTAGTTTGCTTCAGAAATCTTAAAAGTGGTACCAATTTGTCGTTTCATTAGATACGCCAAAACGCTGAAAAGATGTTGCCTTGCCTTCTTGCGAAAGGGGAAAAGATCCTGTTTAGTAGAAAAATGAAAGGAATTTGCCAGAGAGGGGTTCTAACTGCATCGTTACACATTCTTATTCTCGTACCGCTTAATATTCTCGCTGAGTGTCTCGGCTTGATCTCCAAATGCCTTTTTTGTTCAGTAAAGCTTCATAAATTACAGCGTTAATCTTGGCAATGGAATTGGGTACATCTTGATCATGTAAATTGAGATTTTAGAATACACTCGGTTGTTTTACAAATCGGGTATCTTAGCTGCTTTCTTAAGGGAAATTAATTCTCCGCCTAAAACTGCGTGCGATTTTTTTTTTTTTTTTTTTTTTTTTTTTGGCAAAGATAGCCCGCTATTCTTTATTTAATACCAGTTTGGTGCCTTAGCTGGTATCATTTCTAATTCCAAACTTGTATGCACACAAAACCTGAAAAATTCTAGACCCATGTATAGGCATGTTTTATTAGCTGCATTCTTTCCCAGAATTTTCTTTCTATTGCGTTCTTTTACTCTATCTTAATGCATTATTCTTCGTTATTTAACTAAATTATGTATTCAAAAGTTCTCTAACATCACTTCGGATTGTGAATATGAGAATAAAAATCTTGACGTTCCGCTTTTAGTTTCTTCCAAACTTCTTTTCAGTTAAATGTCTATGTAATTTTGTAATAACAATTGTAATAATAATTTTGTTTCAGTTTATCTTTCACCAAATGGTTGCTATCTGATATTAAGAGACTTGTAATAGTGCAAACTATTCTTGTTTTATTCAGTTTTCATAATTATTAAACGAGTTAATATTAAATCTATCATAGAGTATGAAAGATTTCCAGTAAAATATTTTTAAATAGCAGCTAGAATAGACAACAAATTGGAATATATTTTAGACTTGTTTTCAAATTATTTGGGCTTTGTCAGAGACAATATTCCAATTTTTTTCCCTTCTTGCATGAGGAACTGATATCATACAATCTTTTAATAAATCACGTACTGCATCATATTAAATTTTTTTGTCAACTTGGCCATGTCGTCGACATTAACTTTTGGTAGCAATATTCCTAAAATAATTCAATACAGTGGATGTTATTTTTTTAAATACAATTTATTTTAAGAATTTCACAGACTCTTTACTGTAAATTTATACTCTTTTTTTAATTTGTTACTTATGCAGAATTTCTGTATTATATGTTTTATTCAAATAGTTTTGCAAAATTCCTGCAAAATCAATTATTGCTGCTCAGATTTTAAGAATTAAACGAGACATTAATTATTTAATATTTTTTGTTAAGTTTTAGACATTTTTTAATTTTCCGTCTGTTTTCCTAATGCTTGTTTTTTTTTTCAATATCCATGAGTCATTCTTCTGTTTAACTTCCTGCAGTAAAATGACTTTTTTGCTAAAGATTACCTTTCTAAGGAGATAGGATTTTTTAGGAGATAGTTTTGAAAATGCTTTTATCTTAAAAATGAATCACATTATTTATATTTTCTAAATTTTGCAAATTTCCTTCTTGACATGTTGTTTCTCTCCTCTCTACTCGCAATCCATGAAAACAATATGCATACGAGCAAAAAGCTGTGCAAGAATGCATGAAATTTATTTCATATTTAATCGAATCGAATAAATTTAATATTTTTTTCTGAAGGTTTTATATAGAGGCATGTTGCAGTACTTTATTATTTATCTAAAAAAAAAAAACTTTGTACTTGCATAGAAAAGTGGTTTTTTTTTTTTTTTTTTTTTTGTATATGCAAAAAAAAAAAAAAATGTACACGCGTAAGAGAAAATATTTTATGAAGAAAAATATAGATCCAAGTGATGATTGGATAGCGAAGAGGAATAAGTGTTCATCTCCAGCTAATCATATGGCATAATATAATACTAATTAATGGCATATATACCATCCACATTTATTTATAGTATTTAAATAAGTAATAAAAGGGGAAAAATAAGAAATAATAATAATTAAATAATAAAGAAATACGTTAAGCTATTAAACAAATTCAACGGATTCGAAATTATTATTTTCAAAAAAAATTATGGCATTTCTATTTGTAAATTTTCGATTTTACGAACTTCTTTGTTGGTCTGCGCGAGTTCCTAAAAACGTAAATCTTCTGCAGCTCACTAGGACGTGAAAATTCCAAGCAAAATTTCTTTTTGCATTAATGCATTTTAAATCTTAGATTTATGATTATTTTCTGTCATGTCTTAAACTTTTATCTTTACTTCCATCATTAGTCAAAGATTCACGGGCGTGGGTTTCAAATTTACGTTTATGATTCTGAAAAATATTCCGAATAAAGATTACGATCAACCTCATTACTTCGAGGAACTTATTGAGTCGTCTAATATATTCCACTCCTGTCTTTATCAGAAGTCGGATGCTTCAACGATAGTGGTCTCTTGCTTATCCCGTGAATTATGTTTGTTGAATGACATGACCATCTATCCTGGAGGAAGTCATGGTGTCTTTCATTTTCACACCTTCTGCAACGATTAGGGCAAGAACGACAGACAAATGGTCGCAAGTTGAGTTGCTCGCTGTCAAGACTTCTTATCGTTTATTTCATTGAACTTGTTTTTGTCTCATACCTGACACATCGTCATCAAGAAATAAAAGGAGCACAATGACCTTACTTCAAATAAGAAACATTTTATCTTAACTGCGTTTTTTCTTTCTTTCTTAAACCTTTTGCGACGAAACAAAGATACACAAGTATGCAACTTTTAGAGAACATTGAAGAAACTATTCTGCTGGGAAAGATCGCGGACTATTTGCATTCGAATTGCTCAATGCCCCCCCCCCCCCCTCCCGTCAAGATAGTCATGGAATGTATCTAATTTCTGTTATAAAAATAATTCTCATGGCATTCTGTGAATAGCATTTATAGTTTTCTTGTCTACAAATAATTGTTCAATTATTTTAAGCTATTTTGGTGCATATATGAATGGTCCCTATATCTTTCTGCTTTATGACTATTAAAGTGTTAAGTTGTTAAAATGAGCCCTTTTGACGTCTCCGAATACGTGACATCACAACACAACGTACATTGGTGTTAAATGGTTTGACACGTGATTTTGATGTCAAAGAAATTGGCTCTAACGGAAAGCTCCTTATTACTGCTTTAGGGTTTTAATAAATATTTTAGAATTAACATTCCTTCTGATTTTTTATAAATTTTTTGGACTATTGCGCATTTTTTCAGAGGAAAAAAAAGTTATGATATCGCACTTCAGAGTGTAAAACATTTTGTATTTAACTGTTAAATCATATAAAGTAAACCCAAAAAAAAAAGCTATGACGTCACATAAATTTACTTCTTTATTCATTGATGGGATTGCAAACAGCAGTTCGTAAATGTCTCTGACAATGCATTTATTCTGGTTTAGTTACGAAATCCAAAAAATCGGAATCCGTAATTTTAAACCATTAGTGGAAAAGTAATTTCTAGTAAAATAAGTTCATCCTCAATGGGTGGGAATTTAAGTTTCTCATAAAGCTAAATCGCAAAGTTTATTATTTCCACTGTAACTTTTGCATCATTACTAGTTGTTGCGTGAAATTGAAAGGAAAATTAATTGATTTTTGTGTGTATTTGTTTCTAGTATTAAAAAAATTACCCTTAGGAATACCACACTTTAAACAGCCCTTAACTAGTTAAAGATTTTTTAAAAATTATTTTCATGCTTTAGAAAACTAGATGAAGGTAAAACTTAATGTTTGAATTTTTAAAGCTGATGAAACAAAATAAGCTTATAAATAAATTTTACATCTTTTCAACTGAATACGATCTGGAAAAGAAATATCGTATAATTATTTTTAATTTCTTTTTAAGAAACAAAAATGGAGGTGTTAGTCTGAAAAACTCTACTTAGGAAAATAGCTGACGAAATTGCATTCTCCAAATTATCTGAAGTATTTGATATACAAAAAAAATGCACGAAGTAAAATCTTGGTCTGAACAAAATTTTCAAATCTTATTAAGTTTTTAATAATGAGCATGTAACATCAAATTCGGATTGTATTTTGTGTTATGATTGCGTTTCAAAAATCATCATAAATATTCTAAAAGAATTATATTAAAAATTATTTATAAAAAGAGACATCACTGTCACTTTGGAGAATATTCCAGAAGGAATTAGAACTTAATTAAAATTTGAAACTGGTCAGTGGCTGAATATTTTGAAAGATGCTCTGAGGGTCTTAAGACTAAACTGATGGACTGTAATTTCAATTTGTAAAAACCACAACTTATATTTCTTTGAAGTAAATTTTAAAAAGGACTTCGAAGAAACATGAAGTTTAATAAGATCTTCAGCGCTTGTCCATGAACTCCTCCTTTTGTTTGTTTGTTTTATACTTTAATCCCAATTCTATATTTTTTTAACGAAAAATATTGAAAATTTGAAATTTATTCTTAACTATACACATTGATATCTTGTTCACTTTGTTTTTGGATTTGTCCATGATTTTTATATTCTTTTATACATATTTTGCAATTTAATTGTTTCAATCGAGAAAGCCACTTCCAAAGTTTATACTCCAATTTTATTTTTTGCAAGCAACTTGGTTGAAATCATAAAAGTTTATAGCTTCCATGTGTCCTGCATAATTCTGACTTTCGGATTCGCTCTAATCACGCATATTAAATTCAGTCCCTAAGGTCTCAAACAATATAACTGCACTTCTTATATCAATCACTGATATCAAAGATTTAAATCAAATCCCTACAATCCGCTCTTAGTCCCTTCTGCTGCATAAATTAAAGATCTAATTAAATTAAAACTAGCATATCCTAGTAGACATAAATCAGCTGATTCCGTTTAAGATCGTAACCAAATAGGTGGGCACTAAAATCCGCCTAAAGATTTTAAGGGTTATATAAACAAGAATAAAACATTGAAGTATAAATTCTGTGTCTTGCATATAAACCGAGCACTGTGGACAAATCTGAAGGTTTTGATTCGTTCACTATTTAACAAAGACTTCCTTCATGTGCACAACTGCCCAACTTGCCTGAAAGAAAAAGCTGAACAAGTTGTTGACCCTTGATCTAGCTGCCTCTTAAAATTCATCGCCGAATACAACTTATTCGCTCATTTCTCAAAATGTCCATATTCACCTTTTTAATCGCATTCTTGACCCTCGAGATGAAACCTCAACAGCCCAGTTATTGTTTTGCTGCTTTTGGTGATCCCACCCCCTTAGTTTTTGCTTCCTTCCCCGAAAAGCAAGATTAAGCCGTTTCAGCTTTTTCTTATGCAAATCACGTTTCGCAGAGGGGGAGTTGGTGAGAAGTAAGCGCTGAAAAGATACTTATAGGCAGGATCAAAGGTCATCCGCCTGATGAGCCCGCTCCCTGTGGCGTTGGATCTCACTGGGCCATATAGGAAGCTTAGGCCTAGAGAAGGAACAAGTTTTTTTGTGTTATTTTTTTCGATACTTAAAGTGTTTAGACTCTATTTATGAGGGATACACATTGAATTTTTCTGTTTGGGAGGGGAAAAAGGTCCTGTGACTCGGTGTGGAGTCCGAGTGAAATGTCGTTGATCTTAGCATGGCCTGAAAGTTCAACAGGGAAACAGAAAGGGGTTGGAAACCACTGTACTGCTCAAAACCGGTATTACAGTTGGTTTCGCATAGATCGGTTGTAATGTCATTCATCTGAAATTCCCTGAAGGATGCAAAAGAAAGCAAGAATCTGCAGAAGGGTTATAATTCAGCAATGAAAGATGCCTTCGAAACCGTGTAATTTTATGAAAAAATGGGTTAGAAAGTCCAACCAGCATGCGGGCAAGAGAAATTCTGGATATACTTTGTAGATCTTAATAAGAGGTTGGTTGAGATTACATATTTAAATAATTCCGTCATACTCGCTAGAAGATACCATAAAAGCGCTTATTAAAGATGAGATGATTTCTTGTGTGAACATATATTTATGTGATGGATGATATTTAAAGTGGAAGGTTATCAGCTTTCAATCATCTCTGTTTCTGACTTAGAGACACATTCGCCTGGCTAGCCGGAAATAAGCCAAAGCTACCTAAAATTTCGACTAAAGTTTACCACAAATATTAAATGTAGAATCGGTAACTTTTAATGCATCACATCTGTAATGGACTTAGAAATAAAAAGAAATGTTTCTTATTAAAAAAATGTTAAAGATATTTTAATGTTTTTTTTTTTTAATTTTATCTAATAACAATCTAGCACGCTGTTTTTTATAGTTTTAATTAATTTCACAAAGGAATTAAAAATTAAAAGAAATGGCCTAGTTTCATAATATCGGCTCTTTTATGACACCATTGTGATAGCTTACTCGGATAAGAAGGCTTCATAATAGATCCTTGTGATTTGGTCTAGTTATTTGTCCATGATCTCCGTTTTTCAAAATTTTCTCGGTAATTCTGTTTTGGAAAAAAATGAACGATTATTCAGATTGTGTCAGAATCGGAAGATACGTATAACACTTGTATTTGATAGTTTTCCAGTTTTTCCTCGAAATCATTGCTTTGTGAATAACGAAAATGACGAAATAATAACTATTTACATAATGAAATATATTTCCAATTATTTTGTGTCCAGTCATCCTAGACAAATGAATTATTCCTTTGCAACTCGTTTTGCATGCTATAATTGATTCATTTTGACAAAAGATTTTACACTAGCACTAAAGTGTGCTGTCATGCTTGATGCGAGTATGTAATCTGAAAACAGAATTGCCAGCTGAAAAGAAGTTTACTGAAGTATAATGTACACACTATTGTACCCATTGCCTGAAAGCGACGCCTTAAGATAAATACTTGCAAGAGTAATGATTGCCTTTTTAATGTCTATAACAGATCAATAAAAATAAGGATGCGGATTTTCCTTGTTTTTATTGACGCGTGTTGCACATTTCGCTTGGTATATCTCGTTTCAATCGACTGTATTGTTTTGCAATCGTTCGCATATATTCTATTTTTAAAATTCCGATAAGTATTCTATTAATGAGCTGCGGCTATTAGTTGAAGGGTAATAAAAGGTTTGAATTTTTAAAAGAATGATCGCTTCAAATTATTTATCTTTGAGGATGTTTTGTCAAGTGCTTACCAATATGTCTCAAGAAACCTATTTCGATTAAGATATCCATATTGAATTTAAATTTTGCTTAATGAATTAGAAATCTTCAATTCATTACATTCTTCAATACATTTATTTGTTTGAACACATACCTTAATACTTCCTTGCATCAGCAGCTTTAATGTAACAATTTTTCTTTTACGTTTGTTTCTAAAATCAAGATGCCAGCTGTTGTGAGTTGGTGTTCGCAAAATATCAAATCGCTTAGGTATATCTTTTCATAACATTCTTCCTGAGAGGCGTGAACTTCCTTTGTTAAACTCTGTAACTGTTCCAAGTGAGCGTGATCAACGGCTGCTATCTCTTAGCGCGAACTGATCGTGGCTGATCAAAGCATGATTTCGTTCTTCTTAAAATATAGCAACAAGCATTGCGAACTTGTTAGATAGGAGGGAAAAGGGACAGCCGATTGAAATCGCCTAATGACAGGCCTGAAAAAATCCGGCCCAGGCGAAAGTGTTTGGAAAGCAAATGGATTGGAAAGGTTGACGCCTCCTTAATTTCCCTCTGTTGCCTTGTGGTCTTTCTCAAAACTCTCCATCGATCTTGTGTTTTTCTTTTATTTGCTTGTTTACGCCTATTTTTTCCCCCGCCTTGATTATTATTTTTCCGAGATTATCT
Source organism: Argiope bruennichi (assembly GCF_947563725.1). Classification (NCBI taxonomy): domain Eukaryota; kingdom Metazoa; phylum Arthropoda; class Arachnida; order Araneae; family Araneidae; genus Argiope; species Argiope bruennichi. Next base: position 86,209,428 of record NC_079163.1, on the reverse strand, counting down.
TTCGTGAACGACTTCTATTGGCTTCGTATACTGTGGTCATCATATATCAGATTGTATTTTATACACTTAGATTAGATGTTCAGATGATTAATTGTAGAATGAAAATTTGTACTAAAATAAATTTATCAGGTGATAATAACGTTATCAGAATGTATTAGATCACGTAATAATTCCGTGTTGTCATGCAGTCACATTCGAAACTCTCCATATGTTTTCTTATTCTTTCATTCAATTGTTTATGCTTCTGTTCTTTTTCTTTTTTTTCTTCTTCGTATTTAGTGTTTTGCTTGGAATATTTTTAGTGAATATTTTTTTTTCTGATTTCTTTCACCATGGGCATCTACAGAAGACTGCCTATTGTGCTCTCACAGCAGAAGTTCAGAAAAGAATATAACACATAAGTAAATCTTGAGTATCAACGGATTATAACTATATTTAATTATAGAATGTTTAGAAAAGATAAATGGATCAGGTGATAATAATTATTTTGAATTGTAGAATGTCTAGCTAAGATAAATGGATCAGATAATAATGGTATTATCATTATTTAATATCCTTCTGATTTACGATCTCTTTCAAAACTATATACAAGTACGGTGATTTTCTTTTATTCGCTTCCTTACACAATTTTTTTTCCTTGTCTTCATTATGGTATTCGGGTTATCTTTCCAGAATAATAGTAATTCATTCATATATCATGGAAATGGTGCAATTAATTTAACTCACCTCCATGAAGAAACTCTAATAATTAATTTTTCTAGGAATTGGATATATAGCTGAACTTTCAGCACACGTTCATCACTTAAAACTTTTAATATAGTTACATTCATGGAATTGTTAAAATTTTCAATTCTCTTTCTTTTATTTATATAAAATGTAAACCTTACATCAAGGATAAAAAATATCTTTGTATGTGAAGTCGAAAATCTAATATTAGTTGTTTGATCCACTAATATTAGTAAGCGCGCGTGATTGCAATTTTTAAAGTTTTTTTTTATTAAATCATTTTAATTGATTTGCTCTATTTCAATATTGATTAACTTCATATGATTATATGAACGCATCGGTAAGGTTCAAGAAATGGTATTCCGAAAATTTCTGCAGATCAAAAACGAATGAAAAAAGGTTTAAAATGCTCCTCTCATTTTATTATTATAAATTGTTTAAGAACGAAAATGTCATTCTTTTCTTTATTGAAAATCAAAGGATATTATAGAAAAAATATAGTTGTATTGTGACTTATGGCACTTTACAAGCCCGCTGACAGTTATCTGCCAGCGATTTAAGCCGAGAGAGCGTCTCTTGTTTTTACAGTAGCGCCAACTAGGGCCAAGAGTACGACTTAGCTGCTTACGCGTCACAACCCTTTTTACGGGACGGACTTCATTCAAGCATCTCATTCACATATCGTAATTTAGACCTGAATCAGAGAACAATCACCTCTGAATCAGTACCCCCAGTGGCATTACTCTCGACATGGAGGACTTGTGACCACGACAGATTTATACGTGCGCCAGCCACCACACACACACACGGAGAGTCTTTGGCCGGCGAGGTTCGAACTCACAACCTAAGGGATGCGAGTCCAATGTCCTACAAACTAGGCTATCAAGGCCTTTAAAAATTTAGTAAAATAGTCTTAACATCAAAATTTTGAATTGATGAATATGGCATGCTTTTTTCAGCAGCAGTATTATTATTATAGATTTAATTTAAAAATAGAACAGGTACTAATATCTTAAAAGCCGTTTAATATACGTTTATACTTAACATTATCAATATTTGACATAACTTTAATGAATCTTTCGAATTCTAATATATTTTTGCCAATTTATATATATATAATATGAAAATACTATAACATCTTAAATGGAAAGCAAATTCTTTATTGAATTACGAGAAGATTTCCAATTGAAAATCCAGGATCACTTTTTTTTTTCGTCATCTTGAACCAATAACATTCATATATAACATTTTCGATTTGTCATATGCGAAAAAGTATTGCAAAGTGCAAGTATTGTAATCGTCAGAACATTTGAAGTCTATATTTATATAAATTATCAACTTCTAGAACTTCCGAAGTCCGAAAAAATATTTATGCCCTTCTACTTGCGAACATGATAAATCAAAAATTCAATATTCTAAATTGAAGAAATATGGTAATTGATTTTATAATTAGAAAAGTATGTTTCTATTAAAGTTTGAAAGACAATCAACTCGCTGGTGCATTTCAAACAATCCATCTATACATATGTATATTATAAAGATAATTCTAAAATACAAAAGGCTGGATGATAGAATTTTAATATATAATCTTATCAACATGGCTGTTGATCTGTGAACTTTTTGCTAAATCAGTTTATTGGTTAATTTTCTGCTTGCAGATTTGTCCATGTCTATGAAAACGCACCAGCTTCATAACGTAACAGTCTCTATAATTGAAATATTGTGCGTAGTCTTTAAAATAAGTCTTTAGATCTGCATCTCAGTGTATCCAACCGGTAAACTGAGAGGTCCAAACGCATTTTTTTCAACGAAGTTAAACGTAAAACCTCTCGTATTGTGGTTGTATAAAAGAAAATGTAGGGGTGAACTTCCTTTATTTTAAGTAAGGTTTTGCTGTTATTTGAATACAGTTATGTATATATAATTCGGAAATTAGATTTTTATATTCATAGTTTCTTTATACATAAATCCCAGGATTTTTCTTTCTTTGCATGTAACCTACAAGTAGTTAATCTGTTTGGTTTTACAATTATATTTAATAATGTTTAAAATGGGATGCAGAAAATGTCAAAAATTCTTTCCCAATGTTTCAATGTTGGTTAAAATAACAGTAGCTGTTATTTTTGCGCTACTGACCGATTAGTTCCACCGTTTGCGCTCATTTTAGTCCAAATGGATAACGTGTAGCATCTAGGGTTAATCCATTTGCCCCCTTGGCTCTGTATTACGTGATCGGAAAGATTACGTGCTCAAAAGTCAGTAAAGTGCTTCAAATTACGCAGTAGGAGGAATTCTCAGTTTCTACTGTTAGATATTTTTCCTCCTTTCCCAAGATAGTTCCTCAAGTAGGATTTTCCCCTCTTGTTGACTGTTCACAAAATATAGCAATACAGAGATGAATAAGCTTTTGTAGAATTTCATCTTGGGAAATATGTTAATGTGTTATTTTTCCGTTAAATTTAACATTAATACATTATTTACGCCTGGAAACAGGAAGCAAGCTAAAAAAAAAAAAAAAAGCCTAAACTTTTTTAACAAGCTAAAAAAGACAAGCCTAAACTTTTAATAAATGAATGTTATCTGTTATAGGAAGGTTACGAAAAAACTAGTATTTCTTAATGTATTGCGCAAGTTATGGTAAGTGAATAGTTGAAAAGTCGATTTTTAAAGAAAATATCGAATGTTTTTAGGTTCAATTTTTTTACTTTTTGAATGGTTTCCTTTATAAAAACTTATAATTTTGTTTCTACATTCATTCTTTGGGAAGTTTTTTTTTTCCCGCAATATTTGAAAGCTATTTTACATCTTTAAATGCTGTTTTCTAAATTATAAAATCTTATAAAAAACATAAAATATAATATATATTTAGTATGATTTTTTAGTCTATCCATCTGTTTCTAAACTTAAGTATAAATCCGTCTGTTTAAAAAGGTTTTATAGTTGCTTTAATATTTCAAAATGCGCCAAAAAATAATAATAATAATAATTGAGAATTGCGTGTTATTTATCGGTTTGAATACCAGCATGTGAGGAATGGATAGAGACACAGCTTGTAAGGTAATGTATTTCCTAAATTATCTCCAGTATTTTGAAAAAATCCTTCGATAAATTTTTGAAGTAGTAATTTTTTGCTTTATATTGCTTTTCAGGTCAATAAATCATATTTTTCCAAATTTCCAATTTTGGTATCTAAAGAGGTAATTTTGCGTCTTGTAGGGTTTTCCAATTTATTTTATTTATAAACGCAAAATTATAAGTAGGGGAGTGTTTCTCAAGCAGTACCCTTTATGTAAAATCACGAATTAATAAAGAATGTGTAGAGCAAAAAAAAAAAAAAAAACAGCTTGTTAACAAAAGATGTTTATATTTATTATAAAAATAAGTTCGAGTTTGCATGAATTTTTGATGAAAATGACTAAATAAACAACAAAAAAAACTTACAGCTATGAATACCTGCATCATAAATCATACCACGTATTGCTTAGTGATTTTCACTGGTGTCAAGGAATAAACTCAAGTAAATCTAATCAATTTATCTTATTGTTCAATTATTTAAATGTAAACGTTGATATATCAATACTTTTTTTTCCGAATGTTTCTTTCCATAGTAATTATTTTTGATTCGTGAACAGTCGAAAGACCAGTTTTATCAGCGTTATAAATTTGACTAGACTAGTGATAAATCAGAAAAGATTATCATTTCCGATTTAGCTAAATTTCTGGTAAATTGGATTAGACTGGTGATTCATTCTCATGATGAGATGAGTAGGAAGTAGTACTACATGAGCACAAAATTGTTGTAATTTGTGCTCATTTAGTACTACTTCGTACTAGTCAAAGAATTCATAAAACAGTTTTTTATTAAAAGTTCCAACTCTTGCCATTGAGGTTGCCTCTAGAGAGTATAAAAACGACAGATGGGTTTTCATGAACTTGCACTACCATTTTTCTCCCATGAATTTGTTTTTTAATCAAAATTATTTGGAGACTTTCGTATTTTTCGCTAATTTAAACACCAATTTTCTTGGTTCAGTTGCTATGATTCCGCCTCCCCAAAGAAAACATATTCTAAAGTAAGAATACGTCCAATACGTTGACACTATAATTTAATCCTTGAAGATGAAGTCGATTTAAGAATTCCCTATTATCTATGAGTCTCATTACATCTCAGTTTACCTTTCCGTGTTAAACGCCTCAACCATATCTTCTTGTTTCCACTTGTGGTAAAAATAGGTAGAAGAAGCTAATGGGTAGGTAGGTAGGAATGGCTAAGTATTTTTCCACCTGTAGAAAAATTAATGTAATTCTTTCTTGAACATGCTATCGCAATTGCGCCAAATTACCGTAGTTATCTAATTTTTGTGAAAACTCCTGTTAGTTGATCTGTACCAAATGTTAGTACCTGATGTTAGTAGGATTTAAGATACTGTATGTATTATGTTCATAAGAATACAAGCAATCCAGGAGTATCGGATCAAGGTGCTGTTTTAACCGAATAACTTCTTAATTACTACAGAGTAATTATCCAAAAAGAAATGTGCGCCAAAAAATCATCTATTTACAATAAAAGTTGTCTAGTAGGGGGAAGTGTTTTATGACCACGTGAAAATAATATGACTGACTTAATAGTACATCACACTGGCGATAGGCGCTTTCTTTTTTTGGCGCTTTATTTAAAATATTGATAATGGTAAGATTTAGGCAGTGGTACAATTTGAGACTCTCCTTCACCCCCCCCACACACACAAACACACACTTTATAACATTTTTCAAAAAATTCATTCCGATCGTAGTCACATAGAAATGATAAGACTGTTCTGATTTTTTTTTAATTCCATTAGTTTTTTTTTATAAGCGATACCAATTTTGAAATATTTATGAACCAATTGTTTAACTGTTTTAATCGTAAATTATTATTATTTACATGTTTTAGTTTTATTTATAACACATTATTAAGTAAAATAAAGAACTGAAATTAGCTAGTGTTTTAGAAAGTGTGTTAGTTGATACACTAATAAAAATACTTTTTGATGAATTTGAATCAATTTTTGATGAGTTTTTGATTTTTGAAATAATTTTTGATGAGTTTCTAGAAACTAATTAAATTACTTTATTGTATACTGAAAATATATTCGCATCATAATAGATTTTCTTAAAATGAATATTTAATATATTCCTTATTTGAAATTTAAAAAAAACTCTTTATATTTAATATTTTAAACTTATAATTTCTGTTTTACGAAAAGGACTAAAAATTTCTATTCTTTTGAATACCATAAATAATTTTAGAACGCTATTTAAATTCGATAAATTATGCAAATAATGTATTAGAGTTATGGTATCGTACCCTATGTTCATCGAAAAAATTAATAAAACGATTTTTAGTATTAGACATCTAACAAATCAATGTATTTATTCTTTTCTGCTTGTATTTATTTTTATGTTAAAGTTATTACAAAATAAATGATCAGGTAGTTATTTTCGTTTCTGTTTGAAAAAAGTTGCGATTAAAAATAATTTAAAGGAGTTGCTTCTGCGACTATGTTCCTTTCAAGAGCCCAAAGGAATTTATGAATGAAGCTATTGCTAGCCATTTAATTGTTGAAAAAACATCGAAGTATTTTATTTCTCTTTGATATTCTAAACAGAATCTTTATTATGAAACCACTCTAGCTCTCGAGAGTTTTTGGAATGAGATAACTAAAGATCGTTATTTTTAGACAGTCATGTAAGCTCTTTGAAAAGAAAAGAAAAGAAAGAAAAATCTTTATTACACTGACAACTACTACAGCGACCTCTTCTTTCTTTTCTTTTTTTTTATTAAAGTTTAAAGTAGCTGGTTCGACCAACAGATGGCGCCAGGTGGATTGAGTTCCCTCGCCTAAATTTCGCCAGTATGTATGAGCTATGTAGAGTAATTTTAACAAGTAATAATTTTCTTCGCTACTTAAAGGATTATTAGCTTGCGAAGAGCATTCATCGTTTAACCTTTCTTTATAACTTGAGATGCTTTTTTGTTCAATTTTTATTATTATTATTATTATTATGACAACCATCTATTAAAGTTGCTGTCCTATCCTTGCTGTCTACTTGAAGATGAAGTGAAATAGTTGAATAGAGCATAAATTGTATATTTTCTTTCCGAAGACTGTAATATGTATGAAAAGGCCTCTTTCAAATGCAGTCTTGACTGGCATACATAAAATCTATTAATCTCTGTCTCTATTTATAATGTAGTTATTGTACTTGGGAGTGTGCAAGCTGCTTTATATGCCGGTTTATTATCATTATTTACGTGTAAGCAAAGATATTTTTAAATTTTATTTTATAATGTTACCTAAAACGCTTCATTTTCCATGTCCATTTCTTCAAATAAACGAAATATAATTACGGTTCAAATTAATTATATAAAAGTTATTACAGATTTTAAATTAAACAATATTCTGCGTTCAATCAGATTATGCTTACTTCGAATGATTTGCAGAACTTTATACTGAATAGTCCTGATTTTTTTTTCTACGAATTTTACTATTAACGTTATGATTTCTCTTTTACTTTGGCACAAAGAATTATTTTAAAATTTAAATTCATGAAAAAAGCTTCGGAATTTCTGCTCAAGTTAACAGTTTTTAAAAATTGCTAAGTACTAATAAATAATATAAATTGCTAAACTAAATAATAATAAAATTAAAGTATCACATGTTTTGTGCCTATGAAGTTTATTTCGTCCTAAACATAAAAACAAATAATTATATTAAATGCTTTCTGTCTTTGTAAACATATGCAACTTTAAATCTAAAATTCTGTGTATTTGAAAAGAAAATCGATAATACAGTTTTTCTTTCAAGTCCTTGTACGAAGTTGAATATTGTATAAAAAAATTATTCTCGCACTATGGCAGGAAGCATATAGCAAATTTCTATGACCAGTCCTCCAGAAATAGCAATTTTAATTCTATGAATAACGCACGATAGACACTTTTATAATTGCCACATGCGCTCGCTCATTGATGTAACTTTTTTGGATTTTATTTTGTATCTGCTCTTTTATACTTTTAAATATGTTCTCTTAAAAATTTTCAAGACTTTTTACCATTAAGTGAACTGTTTATAATTATAGTTTTGCTGTTTTATGTAATCAGTTACCACCCTTGTTTTGGGTGATGAATTTATTTTTTTGTGCGTATGATTTTTCCACTGGCTTGCACCCAATCAGGTAGACTGGGTTAGTGTGGGTGTTAAATAAAAAAAAGTGTATCTTGCGCGAAATCCTCACAAAGAGGTGTGTGCCGTTATCAGCGATGGGGACGTTAACTAGTTCGTCATCATTACTGTACAGCTATGGGAAATGAGAATTTGCTTCTTTATATAGCAATTTTTCATCCTCAGTTCTTTAGATAGTTCCCTGGTAGATAAAATTTATTTATATTTTTAATTTTTGTCTATTAACCGTTGTAATGTAGTTATTATATTCATTATTTATATACAATTTATTAAAATTTGAGCACTTTATTATAACAAAGAAATTGTTCGTTTGACATCAGTGAACTGACCTATGATGATTTATACGAATGATTTTGTATGATTAAACTCGTAAAATCTGAGGTCTGTTTATTTTACGATTAAATTCTAATTCACTTGATTTAAGAATACTTTTTGCATTCTTGCCCTTTCTTTTATATAAAACTAAGGCGTATGTGGGCGATTGAACTCGAAATTTTTCCACCACAGAAACTTCTCTACTTTCTGAACCGGAATAAATGCCACCGACCAAAATGTAATTTTCGCGGTATAACTAAAATTACATTTTTCAAGAAATTTTAATAATTTTCCACATAATTTATTTCTATAAATTATAAAAGTTTAATCTTAATTAAAAATATTTAAGTTTACAAAGGCATAATTTTTTGCGTTTTATTCAATTCTTTTTGAATTCAATTCTCGTTGCTTATATTTGTATCTTAACAATCTGCTTGACTTAGATATTCAAAAGTGTCCCTTTTAACATAAAATTATAACCACAGTAGAGGCTTTTTTTCATATAGTTGAACCGATAATCCTTTGTTTGTTAAAAAGATAATCAATAAATTAGCGATTTAATTTTCGCACAAAAAGCATTAATAAATGAATTGATTAATTAAAAGAATAATAAATGTATCCTTAATTTTGTGTTTCTAATTATATGTTAAAAATATTTTTCACTGAGCAGCATCTAATTAAGGGCATTTGAAGCAGATAAAAAGTTTTGAAATTTGAAAAATTTTGCAAAAAAAAAAAAATGTTGAATAATTTTTAAGACTCGGTGTTTTACATTTGCTATACGCGGTTTTCATTTGGTCTATTTCTTCATTAATTTAAGATTTTTAATTGTTTTAATGGCAGTTTAATTAAGTTAAAATTTGGTTAATTATTTCTGTAATGCAGCGGTAGTTTTGATATTGATTGATGTCAAAGTTTAAAATGGCCGAAATATAAAGCGAATAAAAGTTTTCAGTTGGTTTCAAATTTACTTTTATAATTTTTTATGTACATTAAAACTCCAAAACATCAAATATTCCTAGTCCACATTCACAAAATCGTGAAAACTATTCTTTTCAAAGAGAATAATTATTAGGTGATTTGATTTTTATCTTGAACCATATTTCATAAGAATTTAATTAATTTTCTTGTTGCGATGAAAATTAGCAATAGTTATTCTATCAGATTTTTCAATGTTTGCAGAGTAACTTCTCTCTCTATATATAAACACTGCTTAATTCACCTTGATCATTTTTCTTTTCCTTATTCAAATATTCATTTTTGGGAGAAGAGGGAGAGTCAAAACAGATTTTGGACAAAAAATATAATTTTTTTCCCCCGTTGACTGAAGAGCAGTAATCTCTTGAATTGAAACTTACAGGATTCTTGTAGGCCGCGGTGGCCTGGTGGTAAGGTCTCGGCTTGTGAGCCGTAGGGTTTCAGGTTCGTGACCCGATTCCACCGAAGAACCGTCGTGTAAGGGGGTCTGTTGCACGTTAAATCTGTCAGACCAAACGTCCTCCCGCTGGTGTGGTGTGGAGAGGGGGGGTGCCAGCTCAGGTGTCGTGCTCATCATCTGACCGCGGTTCAAAAGTACGAGGTCCGTCCCAAAATAGCCTTAATGTTGCTTTAGAAAGGGACGTTAATATAACTAAACTAACTCCAGAGTTCTTGTTATACATATCAGTTTTTTATTTACTTCATCATTCATTAATCAAAAGTTATTATATAAATATTTACATATTTGAGTGAAAGAAAGGTTTTTTTTATTACAGTTCGGATTCTGTAAAAAAATGTTAGTAATTCGGATATGAGCTTGTTTTTTTTCCTCTTAACTGCATGAGGCATGTTTTATTAGATCTTACTTCGGAGATATAGTGAGTTCAATTTTGCAATGTGATGCTGTCGGTCATTCATGTTAATAGTCATCTAATATGAGGATGTAATGATCTTACTATCTATCTAATGCTATCATCGTCTCTCAAACTAAAAATAAAGTCAGGTGGCATAACAAAGTTGGGGAGGGGGGGAGAGAGTCATTTTTCTTAGATTTTTGCTGCACTAAATGCAACAGGTTACTAATATCTATCCACTAATAGTTTCTCGCTGGAATTGCTCTACTGTTTGTTTGAAAAACGGTATGCAAAATTTTTGTTTATTTTTTAGCAGAAACGATATATATACTTCAAAACATTTTTTATAAACGTTCATTTATAAAAACGTTTTTTTTTTTAAAGTGATACTTTTTTACTTAACCTACATTATAAATTATACTAATCTTTGCCTTATAAAAGTAAAATATGCATCGTTAAATCCATCATATATTTAACCGGCACAATTCAACATAAAAATTTAGGAAATGGGTCTATAATTAAGCTTGCAAATGTTCCGTTTTCTTTTATTTTCTATTTCTACTTTTTTTTGTCATATATTGGTGGGTGGAATGCTTTAATTAAAGTAAACTATTTTATTTGTTCTCTGCTTTGTTCACAAATAAGCTTTTTTTAGTTCGTTTATGAATCTTCACCCCCTTCCTCCATTCGTTATTTTTAAATGAAGTTGCATTTGTTGACGTTCTCTTACGATCTTTATAACCTTACAATTGAATGCTATTATAAATTCATTAATTCATTTTCGAAACATTGACAATTGCCGGATTTTTATCTTAAAATCAAATAAATTTTGATATTTTTATTTTACTTTCCATTTGAATTTTTTTTTCTTTCTTACTTACATCTTACGCTTTGATGAAATAATTATTTAACTTGTGGTTTTCATTTAATTTTTTAATATTTTCCTTTCATTATCTATAGATACAGTTGTTTCTTGCTACTTTTTAAAAGGAAGCAAATCATTTAATTAAGTAATTTTTAAAGCATTAATTACTTAAAAAAATATTAATTCCTGACGATTTATTAATTTTTACCTTCCGCAAACAAGAAATATTTTATATATCATCGGCTTAGTCGCCTTTTTTTTTTTTTTTTTTTTTTTTTTTTATCAGTCTGCAACATACGCCAAATTTGCTCCTCTAACCACTTCAAACTCCTTGTTTCTGTAGTCAGTAAAGTACACACTCGACTCCTGGCGCATATTATTTTAAAGTCAAGCGCCATTTGGCGATTGTTTTGATGGTAGTGAAAGGCAACCCTACAGACTGCAGCTTAGATGTAATGCAGAGTGGTCAGAGGGTCCAAAATGGCGGATGTCCGGCACGTGGATTGAATAACTAGGGGACCTCTGTGAAGGAGTTGCAATGCGTTCCTCCTCATCCTCATACCTCTTGACGTCCTCAGAGGATTCCTCCGAACTCTCCAGATGCAACAAATCCCCTAGCAAATCCTGTTGCGGCGATACAGCCAAATCACCTCTTCTGCAACCTCCGCTCAATCAGAATGGAGTCCTATTCATTAGTTACTGTGCTGATTGGGTGAGTATTTATCAAATATTGAGGATTTGCAACACTATAAATAATGCACGACCCAATGCAAGTCCTGCATAAAATAAAAGTTCCAGTTTCTATCTGCAAATGTTTGCATACAGTGCATGGTATTGCCAGTGTTTTCACGGTTTAGTTTTGAATTCATTCCTTTGATCGCAGATGCTTTATTTTATTTCATTATTTTAACTTCCATTGCAAAAAAAGAAAAAATAGGTGCGCCTTCATTCATTTTTATATCCGCACATGGTTTTCCTGATTATAAACAGCACTCTGATTATTAATAATTTTAATTTCATAGGTTAAAAATCATATGATTTCCAAGCAAATTTGTGATAAAGATTTTCCATATTAAGTGCTGCATACAGCTCATTTTTAGTAGTCATTTGTCAGGTATTTTCGGTTTTGTGTCTTCTTTAAAATTTCGATTGCAAGGATTATTTTTAAATTTCTACTTCCAATATTTTTGCAATTGAGAGAAAACGTTATTCTTATAATTCTGTCAGAAAATCACTGCATTATTTCGAATGCATTAATGCAAATATTTTTTTGTGTTTATATAGCAGTAGTGGCAAATGTTATTATAAAATATTCTATTTGTCGGGTTAAAATTTATTGCAAATTTAAAACCAAACTATGCATCTGCAGTGAGCAGTGCAGAACTCTGCAACTGACCACAACACTCCTTGTTTATGTTTACATTTCTCCTTCCATTCTAATTCCCAACCCTCTCAAGTGCTGCAGCCTTCTCTCAGGAAATCGGTCATTTCTGGGATCGAGTGGGTGGAGCGAATATTTTTAGCCACGCGTTTTGTTCCTCCCGAAAACTGGGCCGTGCGAAGGATCCGTCAATAACAACATCCCGGTGGCGAGAAGTCGATCTATAGCGGCCGGAAGTAGGTGGCGAGAAGGGGATCCTAGGGGCAGGCATTGATCCAGAAATAGAACTTGCGTGGAATCAATACGCCATTGCCAATTCCGGACCTTCATCCGGAATTCTTGATCCCACTCTTAATACATATCTATTCATCGGAAGAGGTAAGTATCATGAAGTTGCTATCCTGATGATTGTTTTGCCACCTGGTATGTGAAAGCGGATCGATTTTTGCGCTTTTCGGAGCGGAAGACGATTTCTGGATGGAGAACGGTTCTATGAAAGTGATAGAAACCCAAGACAGAGGAACGTCACCCCAGCCTCCTGATGAAGTGAGTGGATTTGTTGTCATCCTGTAAGAGCAGGTTAAGCATCTTGTAAGATATGTCCTGTATACCATATGAAGGTGTTAATCATAGAAAACATATCCATCTCCTTTTTTTATTTTCCCTAAAACAATCTTTGAAATGGTTATAAACCTGATTTTAAAAGATTCTAGTCTATTTATCTTTTCTATTTATAACAAATGGCACGTCAGTGAAGTGATAGAGAGGCCATATTTATGCCAGATGGATATGGATTTCGTAACGGACATGCTTTGATAGATTTTTTTAAATTTTATTTTTATTTTTATTTTGTGGTTTTATAATAATTTTCTTCATATAAAATTAATTCATATAAAGTTAATTTAGGAAAAACAAACCTAAATTGTCTTTTTCTCCTTTGTTTATTTCAATTTCCGCGGGGAAATTATATATTATCCATAGAATTTTGATCACGATTTGATTTCTCATGGCGTTTTCTCAAATTATTTTTCAAAATATCCTTATTAACTTGTATTTAAAGAACTAAAATTTTTATTGTTAATATTTAACAGTTGTTGTGTTATGTTGAAAAATTCTTTTTTAAAAAGCTTGTTTTCTTAGATATTAAAAAAATGTTGTATTTATAAACCATTTTTCAGATATCTACTGATTAATGTTAAGGTGTATATCAGTGGTATAAAATATATAGGTTATAAAATGCAGTACAATTCAAGATGGCGCTAGGTTTTATACGCCATATTAAGTTCCCTTTTTTTCAATTCCCAAAATTATATTTTGCGTTGTTATATATAATTATATATTTATATATAATTATACATATATTTTTTTATATAATTATCTTAGATAAAAAATTAAATACTATGTATTACATTTCTTAGTATTGAAAAATATGACAAAATAAATGATAATGTTTTTGTTGAAAAAAACTTTTAACATAAAAATTGGATTGAAGAACTTTCTTGCTTAAACTTATTAGTAAATAGCATTTTAATAATATAAAAACAGTCGCTGATAATAATTCATTTTAGTTTAAATTACGGAATTCTAAATATAATATTGAATAATCAACATTAAACATATGTTTTTTTTTTTTTTTTTGAAATAAACTTGAATAAACTATTTCAAGTTTTCCAAAAATTACTATTCATGAAGTGCCCTCTTTTTCCTCCTTTGTAATTGCCTTTAGGTAATAATAGAATTTATCCATATCGTGGTTCTATAAATTTATAGAATGTAATTATCTTTTAATTAAATACTTAACATTTAAGCAAAGGATTTTATTTTTGTATGTTTTATGTGGCAAATGGTAGGTCATCTTTTGGCGGGAAAAATGAATAAATATATTACGATAATTTAAATGTAGCATAAAGTGCCTTTTTTAAGTTCGTTTTTATTTCTGGCACATAGCAAAAAACATATGTTCTTTACTATGCTTATTTTTAAAAGAATTTCTTTTTTATTGTTTTTGGTTAAAATTCCGAATAATATAATTCATTGTAAGAAATAAATTGATGTTATGCTGCAAATTTCTAAAATAGTTTTTTTTTCCCTTAAACTGTTGATACATATTAAAGTTAGATGCAAATAATTTTTTCCCAACAATGATAACACGAGAATCGCTTTTTCTTTCGTTGATAATGTAATAATTCGATGCGGATGCTTATAACTATTTTTCATTGCCAGTTTGTACAAATATAATAGGGAGGGGGGGGGGGGGTTCTAACCTGAAAGAATGATAATTGTTATCCACTTTATAGATAAATTATGCGTCTCAGTGACATATGTTATTGTTTATTTTTATATGAATACAATCGCTTTTAGTCTCAAAGATCAGCTGGTTATCCTTGTTCTTTCAGATTGCCTTATACGGTTGATGAAAGCTTATCAATAAACTAAAGTTTTGTTTTTAGTGTTCGTTATCGTCTACAGGATTGCTTTTAGATTCCCCCCCCCCATCTGTGCTTTTGAGACTTCCTTAAAAAGCAAGATTAAATTGTGTCTTAGTAAACAAACTTTTTAAAATTTTTTCTGTATCGAAGTTCAAGGAGGGGGGGGGATATTACGCTAGGCTGCTGATTTTGAATGCCAGCAGTGCTGTAAATAAAAAAAAAAAACCGCACGTTATCAAAATATTTATGTAAGTAATCTCCATATGCTTACTCTCTCTGTATAAAAGGCCCAAAGTAGCATGCAATAAATGAGATTCTTTCCGTACTTACTTCTTTTAGTCTTTCTAGTCGTTTATACGAAATAACTATTTTATCTAATTCTAAAATGGTTTTTGGACTTGTTGGTTCATTCAGTTTGTTAAAATTTTTTCATTTGTAAACATGTATTATGTGTATTGTCTAGCTAGAAGAATAATAAGAAGCAGATTTCCTGACATTCATTTCAATATTTTTTAAAATAAACCAATCTGATAATAAAAGTGTTAATCATTATTTTAAACTGTGCAATGTTTCAGCATTTCTAACGTAAAATATTTGTATGCTATACTCTATTATACCTATATGTGGAAGCAACCAATTATAACTTATTTGTAATACTACTATTCTAAAACAAACATGCTTCTTACTTCATTTTAAAATCGTTTTATTAATAGGGATATATAATTCTTTATTAGTCGTTAATTTAAACGAAAACACAGTTTAAATTGTTTTATTATTGAAATAAACAAATAAAAAAATGGAATAAAATATGCTTTATGCAATTTATTATAAGAGCGAAAGTAAAAAAAAAAAAATTCTGAATTTTTCTTTAATGTGGATTTATTTTGAAGAAAATATTTTGGCCATTAGTTAATAAATTCTAATGTTTCGGTACAAATATGTTTATTGTTTGTCCCGGAACTAATTTTAAATATTATTTATATCATCCTATCTATCCTTATAGCCTTTAATGTTTTTATAATTGCAGTACCATATAAACTTGAGTAAAACTCTAATGGAAATTTTCATGTTAGTATAAATTTGTATAAAATGAGAACTTGAATTCTTTAGAAATCAAATATTTACTCATTTATTTTGATTCGAGTTTCATTATTTATCTTTTAAATTTTCATAGTTTAGCACTTTGCTTAATTTAGAAAAAAAAAAAATTAATCGATTTTTTCATAAAATAGCATAGCTTCTAATGTAAAAAGAAATCCTTAGAAAACCGTATTCTTTTTCTGTTGAATTCATTTTATCTTTTATACTTATTCCCTTTTTAAGTAAATAAAACATAAGATAAGAAATATATAATTCCATTTGTTGTGTGTATTACTATTTGGGTGACTTTTAAAAAGACAATTTTAACATTAATTTTCATCCAAGTTACTAAAATTGCTGGCTAAGTCCTACCTGAAAACTTCGAAGCAAGGTCTGTCCCAAATTTGGAGACATATTGACACAGATGTGAGACAATATGAAAGATAATTTTTTTTTCTGATTCTTTAACAAGAGAATGCTTTTCTCCAGTTACTTTAACTTTATTTGTTGTCATATAAAGCTGAAATTTTCTTCAACACATAATTCATTATTGAATCAAGAATAACCCCAAAGCATATTGTCTGTGAGTGCTTCAACTAGGTAACAAGTAATCAATTGTATCGAGAAAACATAACCCAATGAAGTTTGATTTGATTTTAAGAGAATGTGAATCAGCTTATCTGTTTCTGAAAGTTGTTAATAGAGCCTAGGTATCATCTACAGGTTACCCAGTTGAATGATATTGGTAATCTAATCCACTCTTGTTTGGACTCTCATCGGATTTTAATTATTTTTTAATGCACTTCGGGAATTACTTCTCCTATCTAGAGCATTCAGATCAATTTGTTTATCCTATTTTCATAAGCTTCAGTAAAATTTTGGAGGCGTAGTTAATTGTTCATTTCGAAATCGTACATCAAATTATTATTCTACATTATGTGATTACTCAACGCGGTGTACTTGAATTTGGAAGTTTTGAATTTTCTGAGATTTTTTCAGCATTTTTATCTTATTTTAAAACTTTAATACTCCCATTATTAGATATTCTTTTTTTATTTACTTTCTTTCTTGTAATTTACTTTCTTTATTTCACAGTAAACTCATTTTTAGTGAATTTTATTTTTAATCATAACTCATCATAAATTCCGAAAAAAGATCATATTGAAGAAAATGTTTATATAACTTATTAAATTTACGTATTGGTTTTCGATATTATTTTAGGTCCACTTTATATCCTTCTGTGTTATTTGAATATTTTTTTATCTGAAATAAGTCGGGATTATAAGAATTTTAAAAGCCTTTGATAAAAAAAAGGTGTTTTAACAGTATTTATTTAAAAAAAACTGTCATACTTTTTAATTTAAGTAAAAACGGGGTTTTTTTCCGTAACATTTTAGCTTTAAAAACTATGAAATTAATAGAAAATGTATCATATGTTTTTAGCGGTTTAATTGTTTCAATCAAGAAGGAAAATTGATTTTATGAATTTCAATTAATATAATTTCTTATAATAAATTGATTTAAAATGTAGTTTCGTATGCTTCCGAACCTTTTAGATGTTAAATTATTCAAACATTTTACTAATTGAGTGATAACCAGATTTCAAATACACTGGTCTAAATTTCTATGCATTGAAATTCCTATTAGAATTCATATTTTAAATTACTTCTTCATTGTTTCTATTATTATTCAAAAAATTTTATAGACTTTACAATCATCCACAATCTTCAGTTTACTGATATTCGACTTTTAGCCGTCTGTATGAGAGTTATTTATCATTTTTTCTCACCTGTCGGTTTAAGAGAATAGTTATGTTAGAAAACTCTCATACAGACTGCTATCAGACACTTGTTAATAAAGCAGGCTGCTTCCCGACGAATGTATGAAAATAAACAATACAGACGTCTGATACTTGACGGAAATAGCTTTAAGGTATCTTCAAGAAGTGCGCTTTCAAAGTGGATGGTTGAGGATTGTAATATTAAAACAGTTTCAAAATTTCATTAAAAACTCACGCAAATAATATTCAACCAACTATTTGTCTCAATAAAATATAATTTCACTATGATAAATTGCAAGTTGTGAAATTAGTTACTCTATAAATTAGATTAATGATTTCTGTTAAGGAAAATATGTTAAGAAAAATGTCAATCAACTGAAATCACTTCTCGCGCAGTTTCATGCAAATTACAATTTTGTTAATGATAAAATAATTAGATAATGATTGTATTCGATCCATTATTCTAATTAGATGATTATTTTTGATACTTAATCGTTTCTACGATGCATCATGACATCATTGTTAATGATGTTTTCTACTATGACATCTTAACAGGGTTATTAAAGAGTTTCAAACTAAAATAAATAGATTTAATTGTAAGTAATATAAATTTTATTTGAATTGAATGAATAATGCTTAGTAAAGATACTCTTAAAGTTATTAAAAGCTTCTGTCAACTATTTTTGGAATATATTGCTACATGATTATTCCCTTAATTGAATTGTAAATCAATTAGGAAAATGTTTAATGTATAAAACTAATATAGAAACTATTTATAAGACATTTAATTTTTATCTTTTAATATAAAAGGGTTTGTTTGATAGTGAGTGCCATAGCATATTACAAGCAGGAAGTTCATTTAATTAATAAATTAATATAATTATTAGAGAATATTCTCCGACACACTACATATGCATGTTGTTTTCCTAACTCTGGAATTGAAAAAAGATTGAAATCATTTTAGTTTCTATTTGTTGTTACTGAAATATACTGCTACTGTCATTACTTTCTTATAAAGTTGCCTTCTGGTTCCTCTAAGTTATTTTAAGCAAGAAATTGTTTTCATTACTCATAATTAGTGATTTTAAAAGACAAAATATGTTCCTGGTTATTAATTAAAACTTATAAACTAGCAGGTTTAGCCACAATAATAATTTGACATCATAGGAAAACCCATTAGTATTCTCTTGACAGCAATTTTTTGCAATAATCTGTAATATAAATCGTTCGAAGTAAGGAATGCAACTAAAAGAGGAACTTCTTGAAGTATATGGCATTTAACATTCAAACAAATCTGAATCACTTTACTGTATTAATTATAATCAAAAATAGTGTATAAGTGAGTTTTTAAAGAAATCTATTTCTATGTCTTCGGCGTCCTGCTTTATTCATTTATACAGGGTGCTCCCAAAAGTTTGACAAACGCTTAAATTTTCCTTTTCTTGCAACAAGAATAATATTTTTTAAAAAAACGGCATACCTGTGTCTTAAAACTGACTGAATTATAAAGAAAAATATAAGAGATATGACTTATACAGTTCTTTTTTTTACTATTTAAAAGAATGAAAATGGAAACAATATGCAAATTATAAACGACCTTCTTGAGATCGGTTAGGTGTCACTTTAAAATTTGTGAAGCTGTAAGAGTTTTGTTATTCATGGTTGGAGTAAGAAATTTTCCATTTCAAATTTCGAACCACATTGTAACATAAAATTTATTTTGTTTGTGTGCGTTATGGACAAGGGGGGGGAGGTCAGGGTCAGTAATGATCTTCGTGAATTCTGATTGCCCTGACTTAACAGGCATTTATCAATGCAAAGAATTTTTAAATTAAATTTGAGTACCTGTTGAATGCTACATGCCATCAAAGTTACTTGATTTATTGCTCGACAGCTTATTCATGGATTAGTAGGATCACGAGTACGATGACTGATCTTTCTCTAAATAACTTTAATTAATTTTTAGATTTTCACATATTCAGATGTTTGTTTTAGCGGAATATCATATGTGCGAATAAGCAAATTTTTTTAAATAATATTTTGTAGTTTGTTTGTTTAAAAAAATATTATTTTGCTATAAATAGTTGAAATAAAGCCATCATTCACAAGGTATTACAATCACCTGGTAAAGGTAGCTGGCATGTCTTTAACAAAAACATCAGTATCATGTAATATGGGTGTGCCTTTCCGTTTCATTTTATGCTTTTTTTTTACATTTTATATAACCTTCTTGAATGGGGAAAAAAATAAGAATTGTCATACGAAAAAAACTTAATTTTTGCTTTACCAATTTGAGTCAGCATTTGAAATTTCGAAACGAATTTCTTAAGCCATCTTCAGATTCTAAATTTCAGTCTTTTAAGCCTATCTCATACAATGTTGAGTAACACACTAGTACGCATAGTTATTGTGTAAAATAAAATAAAAAATTTAAGTTAAACTAATGAAATATATTATTAATTAAAACAATATCAGTATTATTTAAATTGGACTACTTTGTTAATTTTTTAACAAAATGAGTTATTCTAAAACCGATAAAATATCATATTTTAAAAAAGAAAAAAAAGACGGAAACTAATAAATGACCTCAAAACTTAAATTGAAAATTTGAATCGACATCGATCATTCTGTATTTATTATGTAGTGGCAAATTGAGTCCATTATATTTAAAAGAAAAATTCGTCTGTAAAATCTTCCTTTAAGAACTCAGTTATGCAAATTCGTAATGATTCTTCATCTCAAACGTAAATATGTGCATTTCTTTTTTCAATTAAGAATTTCAATTAGTGTGAAAGTAAAGGCATTGTGAATCTAAGCAAAATTTGCAAAACTTTTTCTTGAGTCTTCTCACCTGTTTCCAAATCTTCATGTATCTATCTCTGTATATAATTTAATATGATGGTCTTCATATGCGGTTCTTTTTATAACCGTGAAATATCTTTTATGTTGCAGTATTAACTAGATTTGTCTGGGAAAATGGTATAAAAAATTAAAAAGTGTGACTTTTTGTAAATTGCAGAGCTATTTCGTTTATATAAATTAATTTCTTATCTTATTTTGAATATTTTTACATTTTAAAATACCTGCTTATATCTGATAAATAAATATATATATATATGCTCTATATATATTAGTCTGCCGCGCATGCGCAGGCTCCCAGCATTGTTTGCACAAAATCCATGCCATATGCTTTGTAGAATAAGGTTAAAATATTTCAAAAAATTTAACACCCGCCGTTTGCGAAATACGTTCACACATCTGGTTCTTAACTACAAGAACCAAAAAATCGCCAGAAATAACTTAGTTTACAGTTACAATGCAATAAATGACAGCATAGAGAGAAAATGGACAAAATTCAAAGAAGGAAAGGTAGGAAATATCTTTGTCGATTTGCTGTCTGAGCGATTCTCTACTATCAGGGTACAAGCAGTTGCAAACACAGATTCACATTTCTCAAGCTCACATCGAAATTCCCACACATTTGAAGATCTGTTTAGTATAAAATTTGGCTGAAAACTTACCGTATAAGAGATTGTACTGTCGATGGGTTCATGACTGTTCAGTTATGAATAGGTAAAGAAAAGAATGGCAGGTACTTTACTCTTTTTGTAGTTTTGTTGAAATTTAAAATATCGTGATTAGCTCCAGTAATTATAAAAACTTTATCGTTGTATATTTTTTCAAATTTAAAAAGTTACAAATACACAACCATAAAGATATGAATTAATGGCATCTCTACTATAATCATGACTGTGGTTTAATTCAGTTATATGAACTTTTCGTTGTAAAGTTATACGAGGTCTATTTTATGTTTAAAAATACAATGCACACATTTGCAACAAAAAAAAATCATTTTATTTATCGTTGATTATTTTTATGTGTTTAAAATGTGTAACTCTTCCAGATATATTTAATCTCTCAATTAGCTGATATTTTTCGACAGAAAATATATCGGGTAAGGAGTTAAGAATCTAATCTATGAGAAAATGACTATGTATGATGTCATATCTGCTTTCTTTTACCATCAATGCTTATAGTTTAATTTGTTCAACTGATGCTTTTGTCACATCATGAAGCCTATTCCGAAGTCAAAACTTCGAACCATTAGCTATTAAGGAAGTCATTTCCATAATACATCATGGAAAAAACATTATCTTAAGCACTGTCCCTCGATGTCATTTTAACCTCTTTACGCTTTTGTTCTTCTCTGATGGCCACATATCTATCTTCTGCCACTAAATTAAATTTTTCATCAGCTCGTAGAGAAGAAACTAAAAAAGAAAAAATACCAGTTTCGATTATCCCGA
Organism: Argiope bruennichi; assembly: GCF_947563725.1. Lineage (NCBI taxonomy): Eukaryota > Metazoa > Arthropoda > Arachnida > Araneae > Araneidae > Argiope > Argiope bruennichi. Next base: position 86,187,490 of record NC_079163.1, on the reverse strand, counting down.
GCTACAGTATGAGAGTAATCACACTCAGGGGGTATATTATTTTTTCTGTTCTATTCAAAATATGAGCTGCAGTTTTACTTCTATAAGAAGATTATGGGATGCGATGCTCTAGATGAAATATTGAAACCACCACTGTTGCTATGGTAACCAACAGGCCTCTTCGGTATACAAGCCCGAAAATCTACTATAGCAACTAAAAGCTTTTTCTGCTTTTGCGCTTGCATCCTGTATGTATGTGTGTGTGTGTCAGTGGAGTGGTTGTTGCCTGAATGCATATTCCGAAGCACATTTTTCCTTTTTAGATTATGTGCAAACCACCAGTTACTGATCTTGCGTTCCTTCCTGCTTTCTTGCATCCTTTTTTTTTCCCCATGTTTTTCTTTTGAAGGAGTTTACAGAAATAATTCTTGGCAAGTTATGTTTCTGCTGGCTCTTTTATTTTCAAATATGAATTCATAAAACAAATATTCAAAAAGTAGATAAAACTTAATGAAATATCCAGTTTTTACATCGAAGTGTTTTTGGAACAGTTTTCATGCACATATGACATTGCAAATTTCCCATTCGGGAAAAATCCTGAAATTGTATGGGAATTCCAGTTCCGTTTAAAAAATGTAAGGAAATCAGAGTCTTTTTTTTTTTTCAGTGTGAGAAAGCAGTAGTAGGAAGATAGATGTAGCCAGTCATTATTTTTTCGGGGGGCTGAAATTTTACTCATGTCGGTTGCAAAAATATCCCATCCCATTTGTAAAAGAAATTGTGTCTGCTCCTCGGAATTTACATATAAAAGAAAGGACTACATTGAAAAGTAAAATATTAGTTAACGATTAGCAAAAAAAAAAAAAAAAAAAATACTGTTCCATCTATTTAATTGTGAAATTTGAAGGAAATATTTCGGGTTAATTATTTAACTTCATGAAATGCCTTTGCTGAATGTTTAAAAACTTACATATGCACTCTCTGACTATGCATTTTTAAGATTTGTTTAAGACTAAGGAATTATTTATGCGATAAAATGAAATAATTTCAATAAGAATTCAATTAACAATGGAATTTAATTCAATTTGAATGAATAAAATTTAAAAAAAGAAATTAAATGTAATGTAAATTTGCATTAAATGTAAAATTTTAAGTTAAAATAAGTAAATATTAGGGTTAAGTTTTAAAAAATACAATAGGAAATTAAATGTAAGGTTAAAATAAGTAAGTATCAGTCTTTATACTTTAATAAACTGTAATTTTCTGTAGAGAAATAGAAAAAAAAATCCTTTACGAACTAATGGTTTTTAATCAGTATTTAATGACCGAAAGAAAACATGAATGATTTTAATTAACTAAAATTTTCAATCTGCATATAAACTTTTATTTATATGCAAAATAATTTAATGCATCCAATCATTAAAAAGTAAAGTAAGTCGAAGTCATCATAACTTAACGTTGTGGAAAACTGACCACCTGCTAGAGGAAGATCAAGATACAAAAAACAAGTCGATTCGATATTTAATCTGAAACACCATATTTATATCATTCTCTTGAGTATATCCTGCCGTGACAGTGTTGTCCGCTAATAGATTCAGTCCGAAATATTTCTCCGAAACTTTTTTTTAAAAATATGTTTTGGTTCTTTTTCGTGCAACATTTGATACAAAACAAAACGCGAATTGTACATTAGTGCGAAATGTTTACATGTACATATGTCGTCTTACTTTAATACCGCCTTTAATGTTAAGCTCTATCCTGTACTGTTACCAATGATAATGCTTCCATTCAGTAGTGAATTATCTAGTTGAATTTCGTGCTCGTTGATATGACGGAGGGATGTTAGGTAAGTAGATCACTCGGTCTTCTAGTATCTCTCGTTGTCGGGGTGTTGAATAACTTTACTGATACTTTCGTGATATTTCGATGTTTATATAAATATTCATCAATCTGGCAGGAGATAAACAAAAATTCTTTAGACTTTAAAGCAATTGACTGTTGCATTTAGTGGTATATTCTTAAAAATCTCTAAATAAAAAAAAATCAGATTGCAAAGTTCCGATTTTTTGTCAAAATCAGTGAAAGTGGTCCCCCCTAAACTTTTTCACATACTCTGTAATAAGGATTTATCTACCTTCCCCTGCATAAAGTTGTGGACTTTAGGTAAGACTTAAAATGCTTGCATGGCATTGGGAACAGCAATTAAGATTTGGAATGTCAGATGTGTATGGACTGATTGACTTGTTAGATAAATTTTCGTTTTAAATCCTTCTTAAGCTTTTTAGAGATGTAATTTTTAAATGAGGTCAGATCATGAAGAGGAATCCTGAACCAGTTATCTTCTTTTCCTATCTTCCTCCTCCCATCAGTGGAGAGTGCTTTTTGTAACAAAGCATTTCAGTGACAATCTTTCCGAATAATTAGATGAGAAATAGTGAAAGAAAAATCCTTTTAATTCAGCTCACACTCTTGATTTTTCCAAAGGAAAAAAAATGTCCTTAGAACTCTAAAATAACTAGTAAAATTGTGGCATACTTTGTATTCAATATTATATATGTCTATTTTTAACTCCACTAATTATTATAGAAATCCTTGTCATTAAAAAAAAAAAAAAAAAAAAAAAAAAAAAAAAGCAGATTCTATCAGATTACTAACACTGGTTACCCAAAATAGTTTTTCAGATATCTCGATTTGAGAAGATTTGAATTAGATAAATTGAGAGAACTACTTTCAGTGAATTTTTATATATAATGGATTGTTTTTGCTTTTTTTTTTTTCGAATATTTTTTGCGTGTAAGTATAATCGAGAGAGAGAGAGATTTCCGACAAGTATTTTCCGATTAATATAAAATTATATATAGTAAAATTATAAGAAGAACCTGTAAATCAAATTCTAATAAATAAATTACAAATAAATGCACCAACACTAAACCCCTAAGAAAACTTCGAAACATTTATTAATAAGTTAATTCATTAAAATTAGTAATTCTTTATGATGATTTGTTCGTCTTTTAATCTTTATTTTTGGTCTTTATTGTGTTAAATAACTATAGTTTGTTTAGATTTCATCTATATTTTTAATTAAGTGAATTTTTTTTTCTTTAACTTATCATCCTTTAAATAGTACTTGTTGTTATAGGAGGAATAACAAATTCCTCCTATAACAATTATAACTTTTCCTTCTATAACAGTACTTGTATGGGTAAATTTTGATAGGAATGGAAATTGGGGGGGAGGGGGGAGATGCTTTCAGTGATAAAAATTTCAATTTTTATAAATTTAAATGATTTTATTTATTCTTTTAAGACTAGGTTCTAGATAGATATCTGTAATATTTCATCCTAAAATGTAATTTTAGACAAATTTCCGCTTTGAAAAAAATCGATACAATATTTATACGAGCTACGTTTTCAGTGAAATACTTTAATCTAACATTTTCTTCTAGTTACAGTTCAATTTTCTTTACAAAAGGTAATTTAACTCTTGTAACCACAAGAAACTGAAATGTCAAGAACGCATAGGGATCAAACTAAATATGACCATGGGGAGCACTTTTCCCTCAGATCGACTTGTGTTAAAACTAAATGAGGTGTTCAATGGGTTACAGTTACGCCATACTTTTTTCTCACCTGACGGGGGGGGCGCATACCAGATGCTATCATAATTTATCCCGGAGGAGAAATTCTTTCTATCAGCGTCTAATTCATCAAACGTCATGAAGATGAAATTATGTGACATTTTTCAGCTACAAGCATAAATTCACTAAAGATGGGTAAATGATATATGCTTTATAGTTTCTGAAAAATCCTTAACTCTCTTCGCTTCTTAATTTTGTTGTGGAAAATTGCTTTTGAATACTGTGTGCCTGAATATAAACAAGATTAAGATATACTTTTATTTCAATAAAATTGCTCTAGATCATTTTAAACTACAATCTAAGCTTACAAACTGAGAATTTTTAAAAAGATTTCTGGTGTCAGTCGAAACACTATAGCTAAACAATGAGGGATCTGGCAGTGTCTCAGCTTCAAAATAGGGCTGTCCTGATTTTTTCAAAAATTCCTCAATTTATTTCAATGAGTAGTACACACTTTAAATTTGTGGTCGAAAATCAGACTTCCTTATATTAATGTTGTGTAGAAATTTGGGTTACTGAATCCTAGTTTATTTTCATCTTCATCCTTAAGAAATGCGAGTTGTACTCAAAATTACGAGCTGCATCTCTCATAACTTTCATACAACATCGAAACTGGTCATCAATCTAACAAGTCGAATGAAAGATTCGACTTGTCAAAGTCATTTTTTATTCTACATACTTTATTTTAACAAGTTCGAAGTACTTCGCTTTCTATTTGGTAAAAATGTGCATAAATTCTATTTATTATGTTAATATATAGTTAAAATCAATCATACTGATATCATATCCGTTACTACTCTGAAAATCATTACGATAAAAACATTAAAGAGATATATAGTGAGTTTTCATTTATTTTCATTCTGGTGAAGACTTTCAATGGGCGATAAAGTCGGTGTTACTGGCATTTTATTTTTTTTATTTTCACTTATATTTCCGTTTCGTGAACTTCCGTTGTAGCTGATAAAGTACCCTAAAATCTAACATCAAGTTTGTCTGATAATTGTCTGGCCTGTTTGATTTATTAATGCTATATAAATAACAATATTTAACTTTACGTTATAAATTTATACCAGTTTATTATATTTTTTTAAAAATTCAGATGAGTGAATTTCAGATGTATTATAACTACATGTCATAATCTGCGATGCATTACAAAATGCTCTCTTAAATGATATTTTTTGAAATATCAATTTTTAACTAATAATATCTGTTTGAATGCAATTTAGCGTTAAGATTATCTTTAACATCAAATTTAGGTTGACCTGAATGATTTGATTCAGAGATTTATATTAGTTATTTGGTCCCTGTTTTTCTTTCTTAAGAATGAAAGAAACATTCATCCAATTATAGCAATATACTTTTTAAGTAGAACTTTTGATATTTAATGCATCTCTTCTTGAAATTATGAATTGATTGACATTGACTTTAATGGGTCTAACATGCGATTAAATATTCTTCTAGAAACGGAACACTTAACCAAGCAAATAATTTCTAGCTCCATTATAATTTTTTTAAAATATTTATATACTCTAGCTAAATTAAGAGAAATGAATGATGTCTGAAATCGAATCAATTTCGATATTTATTTTGTTGTCTTAAAGGGATGATTTGAGGTAATACTACGATAGTTATCCTGTAAATAACAGATCCATATTTATTTTCAAGATAATTTTATCTTTAGTGAATTTATTGCCTTATGATATGAACGAAAATAAGCTGCAATTAAATGCATTACGATGGATGCATTAATGGATTTTGAATTTAACAATAAAGAATGAAAATGGGTAAATTAATGAAATGACTGAAAAGATGACTTTTCAAATACTCATCCTTCCGCTTTAAGCATTGTTTGCTATAAAATTAGTTACTCACTTGCAACCAATTCTATTCCAGATTTTCTGTTGATTAAAGTTATAAGCGAAAAAATTTCTTATAATACAGATAATATTAGTTTAAAATTTTATACCGATACTTTTCATTTTGCTTTTGCGCATTCGGCAATAATTGTCTGAATTCCACATTTAACTGATTGCACTCTGTTACTTTTAAATGTTCGTAGAACACTTAGATAAATGAAAAATGATTTTTGACAAATGAGAATTGAATTCCATCATCGTCTGTTTTTGTGAGGTTTGTTTCGGATATAATACTAAATGGCATGCATTTTAAATTCAGAAATTGCGCTCGTGGTTTATCTCAATTTGAAGGTCAAAACGTCTTCAATAAATTTTTTTTAAACTGTGAAATCAATTTCATACGGTTCTTAGGCAATACAAATATAATTTATCCATTTCTATCATTACATACACGTAATTTTTTATCATCTTGTGCAGTGTTTCCTATGATGGGCTAATTAGTTTAAATTATTAAAAATGACATTTTTTTTTATATTGCGTAAGGATTGTTTTAGGAAGGATCCCATAATATTGAACAACGGTTAGAGAATAAGGATGGCAACTGAATTGATACTCTCCTTCCAAACTTTCACACCTCATCAGCAAGAAAACGCATGATCTGAACGGATTTAGCATGAACTAGGACAATGTAAATAACGAATCTTAAATTAAAGCAGGTCTCGAATATTCTACTTTTGCTTCTAAGCCGAGATTGCCACCCCGGCAGGGTGACCTTTAGGAAAACTCTAGATCGATACTAACTGTAGATTGACCTGAATGTCGGGTAAAATATTGTTTTGTTGATTTAAGTACAAATCTTTAAAGAATTTATTTTCTACCAACTATCGACGTAATGCGGGTTAAAACATGGTAAGGCGGTGGATCATGAATTAGCAAAAGGTAGTTATATCTTCTATGTGTTCAAGAAATGAATTACTGATGTCTAAATTTATTTTTTTTAAAGTAGAACGGAAAAGTGGACTATACACATTCAGGCAAAGCTAAACACATTTGGGCTTTACCTGAAAACCCTCCTGGAAAACAAACTACCTACATATACCGGAACTAAGTCAGATTTCCCCCTCAGGTGCCGGCTCTTAGACATCCAATATTGTTTAAACCAACGGATGATACCATATTTTTTCTTTATCATTGACTCATAGGTTTGATTAGATATGGTTAACCAAGTATCATTGGAACTATCGCCAAATTATTTTCTAAGAAAGCGTTAATCTGCGTTATTGTGAACATATGAAACAGTTGATTTTATTAACATCTAATTTTGCTGAAGTTACCCGGGAGCTTATTAGTGATTAATCTTGTGGTCTGAACCGTGACTAGATGACTTTGACACCATTTTAGACAGCGCCCCAATCTCAGTCTCTCAACACCATAGCAACGGTGTTTCCTATGATAAAACGATGAGATCGATCTTATAGACTCGCGAACCTCACGCCCATTTCAGCTCTTCAGTGTTCGTGATTCGAATATGCAATTTTTTGCTCCCCTGATATGGTCTCTCCATCAGATCCTTTAGTAGATCAGATTTCGAAAATCTGCCAAGGCTCAGAGTGATAATGGTACATGAACCTTCCTCTCTTGAAGATCTAAAGTTTGATGGTATTTGAAAAGGTAACTTTAAAAAAAAAAAAATTAAATGAGAAATCCCTGCTTTATACTTAAAAGCTTTTATAATACAGCGACAAAATTTTCGTTTGCATTTTGAAATAATTGTAAAATAAACATATGGAAAACGTCCAGTTAACATTTTGGCTATGAAGCTCTCTATTTCTCAAATTTAAGTCTAGTATGAATTACATGGGCTTTTAAACAATGTTCTAAATATAATTATGCATTTAAAAAATGGCTTATTTTTTAAAAAATTTTAATTTTGGATAAACATTTAATTTTTCAATCGATTTAAAAAAAAAATCTGTTTGTCACTAATTATTGGAAATAATCCTTTTTAAGAGCAATACGTTATAGAGAGCCAAAGCACGACTGCTTGGTTTTTAAATTAAGTCATTATAAATATTTTTTAAAAAAACTTGGCTTATTTAAACTGTTTGCGTTCTTTCTGTATAGTTGTAGTATACCTTTATTTCTTTTCACTAAGCATATATGAGCAGTGTTAAGCAAAAGGGTTTCTGATTAAAGCACAATCCGGTATTTGGGTGTCTTGTTTGGAAGATGAGAAACTCCTCATAATTGTTTTAAAAATGTTGGAACTATCTTATGATGAAAATGATACCTAGGCAAACAGCCCATTCTTCAAACTTTTACACCTCCTTAAAGGGGAAAACGTTAGATAATCATATTCTTCCCTTTAAAAAAAGTAGAATCTTTGATGTAATAATGTTTCGATCCACTAATTCCTGATGCAGGAAAATAAGATTCCCAGAGTATTCCGGCGCAGAGAACACCTCATTTCTGTAAAGCCCGGACATCAGGAAAAAACCTTTTTACTACAGATAATTTTTCTTAATATAAAAAACAAATGTTGTTTTCGGAAGAAATTCATTAAAAACCAACTTTTAGAATGAATTCTAATAACACCAACTTTGTCCGCCTTGTCGCAAGAACATACATGCACAATAGAATGACAAGCCACCATGCGTCTTAAATGCGGATTCGGTACTCCTGCAAAATAAGCCCCCTCTGCAGTGCGCTTCCGGCAGCTAGCCTATCCTTTACCACTTGGAACGCCGCGGAATACGTTATTGGAATAGTGCCGGTAGCCAGCTAATGCTACTCAACTAAGGCACTAGGGCTCATGACTGATAAATGAGCAGGATGTTCCGAGGCTATCTTTGAACTGCTGCTCCGCTGTTCCAATATTATCACAACGTGAATAGCCATGCGATAAGTAGTGTGAATCGCTCACCTCATTAGCGTTACTCCTGAATCGCTTATTGTTAGAGTGAAATACACAATCTAGATAATTCGGCGTTTTGCTAATAATTTGCTAATAAATATCATTCAATAATTTGTTAATATAATTGCCTTCAGCTGGAAAAAAGTAAGGGGTTATAAAAAGGATCTAATTTGTTTTCATTTCTGAATTTACTAAGTTGTTAATGAATTTTGTAAATTTAAGCTGTTGTGCTTTTAAAGTGATAAGAAATCTGCATTGTAACATGTTGTTTCACTCAAATGTAACTTAGTTATAAATAAAAGCGACGATATCTGCACTTCGTGTCACGGGGGTTGATGATTATAAGGAGACCACGAAGAAAATTATGAATTTTAAACTTTTGATTATAATCGGTTAGAAAATAAGTAGACCGAATGTGCTTTTAGATGAGAACTATAAACCGTCTTTCAAACAAACTATTCTTTGATATATTCGTTTGAACGAAGCGATTGTATTTCCTTGAAATGATTTCCTATAATCTTATATTATCGTAGGTGACGGTTACTGCCCTTCACATTTTAATTTCAAACATCATATCCTCTCCACTTATAGCTCTTTAGAGAATAAAGTGACTTTACACGCTACTTTCAAGCATGAAGAAAGTAGAAAGAATGGAAAGTAGAACGACTACTTTCCATTTGAAATTTCTAATAAGAATTTTTTTTTATTTATTTATGTAAAATTTTTGGGAGATGAATATCAATAGCAAATTAATATTTGCATCTAAATATTAGCAAATATTTTCTCTATTTAAGATAATGCTATGTGAAGAATAAATACTTCCATGTTTTCCGTCCATGAATCTTTCCTTCTTTCATCCAACCCATCACGCCCACGGAACGATGGGTTGAACGGAAGAACCCATCTCAAAACTTGATCCTTATTCATAGACTTGCACTCGATTCTATCAAATTTTTTACGCATGGATACTCCCAACCGCAGAGTTTATTTTCTTTCCTTTTCGAATCTCATCCCACTAAATTTACATTTTTGCACCATCTGCAGATCTGTTTTCCAGAAATTCGAAACCAAATATTCTCGGTCTTACCAAAAAATAAACTGTATGTAATATAAAATCCTCCCCCCCCCCAACACACACACGCGCATTTTACCTGTTGGATCATATACATAAGATTGCGATACAATAGAAAAATATTTCGATTTTTTTTAAAGTTCTTCTGTCTGTTATTACCCCCCCCCCCTTTTTTTTTTTGAGAAGGGGAAGAATATTTGGTATTTCAAAGAATGTTATTATTTCTGTGAAGCAAAGAATCGAAATCGAGCGGAAGCAAATGATGGAAAGCGTAATAGAATGCTGTTTACATTTTCGATAGTTTTTTTTTTTTAATTTAATGATAATATTTAACCCTGCTGTTCTGTTCGGGTCTATATGACCCGAAATAAAATTTATACCTTCGTAAAAATATATAATACAGGGATATTTTCATGAAACTTCTTAACATCTTTGGTAAATAATATAAATATGTACTCCTAGAGGGATTTAAGTTTATTCTTATTTCGAAGGAATATTTTTCGATTTAGAACTAATGTATCGTTCGGATCAATATGACCAAATGCAAACAAATGATTTATTTTACTCATACATGTTCAGTTTTGTTTGGAGTAATTCAAAAGAAAATAATAACAATAGTTTCTGTAATTTATCCGTTTTCGAAACCTGTTTTGTTGACGTATATATTTGGTCACATGGTAAGAGAGCGCGTGCAAGGTCTAAAATTTTTTGGTCACATGGCAAGAGAGCGCGTGCAAGGTTTAAAATTTGATCCGATTGGCAGGAAGCAATCTCTTTGCTCTTATTTCAACGTTTCTTTTTTTCAGCTGTATTACACTCTATGATACACTGTAAAAGAGTTGTGCCAGCGAATGTGAGAGAAAAAACGGCGAATCGCAGAAATTTGAGTCACTCTGATATAGCTAAACTAATAGAAGCTTCTGACAGCGAAGAAGTATCGGAGTATGAAAAATCATACAAGTGATGAAATTGAGAGTGAAAGTTCTGGTAGTGATTTTGACACCAATATTCAAAAAATAATCTATAAAGGGAGATTCAGTCCAAGAATAGTGAAATAAAGTGGAAATTGGATTCGCTGCCACGTGCTTCTCAATCACCAGATGCTAATATTAGAAAAACCGCTCCAGGGGTCACAAGATATACAACGGCAAGGGTAACAGACACAAAAAGTACATTTGAGGTAGTATTTAATTCTGCAGTTGAAAACGAAATCATAAAAATGACTAACACTGAAGGAGAAAATGTTTATGGAATAAAGTGGGAAAATATCGAAAGTAAAACTTTTCAAGCATATATTGGATTATTATTGTTAGCTGGTGTGTATAAATCATATGGAGAATCAACAAAATGCTTATGGGATAAAAAAAAAAAACTAGCAGAAATATATTTTGTGCAACAATGTGCCTCGAAACATTTTGCGCCCTATCGTGAGTTATTCATTTTGATAATAAATCTACTCTTCAAGTAAGGAGAAATTTGGATAAATTATTTGAAGTGCGAAATATCTGGGAAAAGTGGATAGAAATTCTACCAAAATTATATAATCCGAATGAAAATATTAATGTAGATGATCAATTAGTAGGATCTCGTGGCCGATGTCCTTTCAAACAGTGTATACCAAGTAAGACATCTAAATAGGGGATCAAAATATAGACTTTATGTGATAATAAAACTTCACATGTACTAAAAACACAAATTTACACTGGTAAAGAACAAGGGTCTAAGTCAGAGAAAAATCAAGGAATGCGAGTAGTGTGTGATCTTACTTATGGGTATTCGGGGCGCAATATTACATATGATAATTTTTTCACATCTTAATTTAAGACAACTTTTTCTAAAATGGAAAATGACTATACTTGGTACCATTTGCAAAAATAAATCAGAACTTCCTGAAGAGATGCCAAACAAAGAAGTTCACACCTCATTATTTTATTTTACAGAAGACAACAGTTGTAAATTACATCCCCACAAAGAACAAGAATATTATTCTTATGAGCACTTTGTATCATGACAAAGAAGTTAGGAATAGAACTGACAAAATCCATTAATAATCTTAGATTAAAATTCAACTAAAGGGGCTGTGGATACTCTAGACCAACTTTTAAACACATATACTTGTAAAAAAAAATCGCTGGCCCATGATTGTATTCTATAACATGCTTGATATTTCTGCGTGCAATGCATTTGTTCTATGGACTTAATACATAGTAAATGGAACGAAAACAAATTAACTAAACGAAGACTATTTTTGGAAAAACTGGGGAAATCGCTCATTTTTCCACGCATTGAAGCAAGGCCACACCTACCAAGAAGTGAGGACTCAATAAAAATAATGAAACGAATGCAGTGAAAAATCTGTGATCTGTGTGAGAAAAATCTGCTGAGAATACTTCTTTGTCTCAAACGTGCAAGTTCTGTCTGTCAAGCAATGACAGCAAAACTAATATGTTATGCTGCAATTGTAAGAATTACATTCGCAAATCTCATGTAAAATATTATTGTTCAAATTGTAAATAAAAGCAAGTTTCAATTTCGAATATTTTTCTACTATTTTTATAGATGCTTTATATTATTGTAAGTTTCAATTTCAAACATTTTTTTTGTTGTTATTTTTATAACTGCTTTATATTATTAGATCTATTTTTTAAACTTATATTACTATTATTTAAACCATTTCTCAAATGACACCTGTCAATTATTGCAAAAAAGGTTAGTTTTCTGAGTCGGGTCATATGTAGTGTTCGGGTCAATACGTGAAGTAAATACGAACAGAACAGCAGGGTTAAGCATATTGTTTTTCCACTTTTCAAGAGTAGTAGGGGAATGCTTTTCTTTCTGAATATATTAAAAGAAAAAGACAGATCTTCGAATTCTGTCACACATTTAAATGATGGGAGAAAGTAATTAAGCATTTTGAGTAAAGTATTAGAAAAATTAAACGACTGTCGAAAGATGGATGAAATAGAAAATAATCGCAAGACTAAAAATAAAGTATTTTTAACAAATGGCATTTTTTTTCTTTGGAACTTTTGATCTCTCTTGACTAAAAATGTTTAGCTAAAAAAGAAACATTCTCTCATAAGCTCCATTTTAACACTTTCAACGCTACCGACGAAATATTAATTATCAAAGATAAATATCAATTCTTCCGGCTGTTAATATTTTTTATACAAAAAAAAATGAAAAAAAAGTAAAGGTATTCTTCAGATTGTATTAGAAGTAGTAGATAAGTTGATCTAAACTGGCATAAAAGAGACAAATTTTAGCCCACAGAAACTTATAATTGGAAGTAACAGTAGAGTTGAAAATGTTAAATAATGGAGCTGTAAAGTCTCGACTTGCATCTGTATGCACTAAAATAAATTAAAGAAATTTATTCTTTATGCTAATTTGTTTATTCAACTGTGGGTTTCGCTATCTAATTATGGAATATTGGCTAGAGCTAGTATTTGATATGCAATTTTTTTCTTAATTACTTCAATATACATATCAAGAAATTAAGTTTTGTGTAAGTTTTACTACTAATATAATTTTTCTCAGATAAAAAGCTTTAAAAAATTATTTATCTAGTAAGAGTTGTTACAGCGATGGAATATAGCTGTATCCTGTTATACGCTTTTTTATTTAAATCAAACTATAAATTCAAATATAGAATGCATTATCATTTTTGTCAGTTTTTTTTTGTTTTGTTTTCTCGATGTTTTAACTCAAATGAGTTATTTTTCACCACTTTCTTTGTATGAGCTATGCAGGCAACTTTGATAATTGATGACATCCTCTGATTTAATTGCTTTCTATGGGCCATTTCTAACTTATTTCTCCTTGCTTTTGTTCTTTGGCGAAGAACTAAAATGAACGATGCGCATAGACGACACTGGCCGCTTTCTGGCAGAAATCAATACGCGCCTCTTTCCCAACCCGCATTTACGTATCCAAAAAGTTTGGCGCAATTTGGCGATGGTAGGATAACCCTCGGCTGCAGCCGCCGCTCTTGGTATAATTTGATGAACCAAAAGCAGAGGATGCTCTCTCTTATTTTCCAGTCGTCCGTTAAGGATAACACTGATCAGAGGCGATAGTGTTGAATGTGACAAGTGTGTGACGGCTGCTCTGGGTGACTTCTGTTGATAATGGTTTCACGAAATGGAATGGCATGGAAGATACAGAAAAATAGATAGTTTGATAATTTAGCCTCGTCTTGTGCATACCAGCCAGCATCTGCATTCAATGTTTTTAGTGTTATCACAAATTCTTTAACTGTTCGTGTGGTCGTCTGCTTATATGCCATCTCATAAGCCGTAATTGCTATACTTATTCGTAGTTTTTTTTTTTAATATCTTTTATTTGTGAAGCTGCAAGTTTTGTGTCATTAAGAAGACTTTATCCACATCCTCACCGCTTTCTTTAGCTATTTATATTAAATATCTCGTATTTTTTTAATTTAAATTTTCGCATAAAGTTATTTATTAATATAAAAAGATCTGTTGTTAAGCAATATATTTGTATCAATGATTCATTTTATTATTGAATAGCATTTGATTAGTTTCATTGTTCCAAGTTTCCAAAGAAATTTAAGTAATTTTGCTACCAAATAATAATTCAGAATTTTCTATCGTAGTTTTATTTAAGTGAAAGAAAATACCTCCAACAGTTTCTTTTGCAAAAACAGTTTATTTTAAACCAGCAGAAATAATTTTAATCTAAAACCATTAGTTAGAGAATAGCTCTGTTTCAGAGAACTTTGTATGGGCAAAAATTATAACAGCTAGTTTACTACAGCAGCAAAGAAAATTATTTTAAGAAGCTTTATATCGGCGAACTGTTTAAAAATCTTCAATTGCATTTTCGGATCAAGTTGGCCATTTAATATTTTCGCATCAAATTCTATCTGTTAGTTCCTGAAAAAGAAAGTGTCATAGATTTTGTTATTGTCGTTTTAATTGTGCATCATATTTAAAGAATATATATTTATTTACATCATAACAAATTTAATCGAATAATATTTACTTTTTGAATTCAAAGATACTGTTTTACTTCAAGTCATAAAATTTTTTTGATCATCTATAAACTAAGAAAAAGTACCACGCATGAAAAATTCCTGTTTTGATGATTTATCAATCAAACTTCAAGATTTCAGTTTTAAAATTTTGCAATTGTTCTAATTAACGCTGTTAGTTATCTCCTACGAAAGAGCACCAACTGTATGGAGAAAAAAATTTAGCTGTATCAAACATCAACTGTATGAAAAGGTGTTACATTGTGCAAGTCAAGGAAAAAAAGAACAGGACGTCCACTTTTGTAAACTGATAGATTCTTTAGAGTATACTTGCATATAAATCCTATATTAGCAGTTAGATTATAAAATCGTTGGAAAGAAATAAGAATGATATAAATTAGTAAATTCTTTATTCTGGTCATTAATATTGAACGAATATTTGATTTATTGATTAAAAAATTAACTAATAGTTATTGACTTATATGATAAATTTCTCCAGAACTTCTTGAATACGCTTCTTTCGGTAAATAGTAAATCTACATCATTACAATCAAAAGCATTTATTAGGATATAAACGCACGCATATGTCTTTAAAAATGGCTTAAGTTGACTCCTGATAAGAAAAGAATTAAGACAGCTAAGAAGAAGAATAAGACTATACCAAGTAACTCTTGAAGAAAGGAACATTGGCATTATCGTCGTGTTGAATTGATATATCGTGATTTTTATTTTACTGATTTACCAAGACAACATACAATTGATTCTTAAAAGTAAAACGATCTACCTATTGAGAGCAAATATTAAAGAACTACTTAAATAAACTGCGAGTTATTATTTTTTTTCTTAGCCATTTTTGAAACTCAAATAGTTACTTTATCTGGTTATGCTTTTTCATGACCTCGTATACCAATTAAATGAGCATCTGCTATTACTGTTACGTAGTCCAATATCTATTGAAAATAAATATTTTATCACGTTCACGCAGTGAACTGTTCCATTAATAATTCATCTGTGAAGTGATTAGACTTATAAGGTTATTTCAAAGTAATCGCCTTTTAGTGTGAAAACATTTTTGTGATTTCTCGAGTTAGGGCGAATTTTTTTGGCAGAGATTTCAATTTTTATTTATTGCATAAAAAATAATCTTTGAAACGAAATAAAGTTTAACAAAAAAAAAAATTGCCTTCTTCAAAATGTGATTTCTTTTGCGTATTTTTCACTTTGGCATCCTTTTGTATTAAAATATACTAGCAAGAATTCGAAGAATTTCCATGCCTTATTTCCTTTATTATCTGTAGCATAGTAAATGGTCATTTAATTATTAACGAAACTTTTCTAATGCAGATTATCTCCTCGAAATTATTAACGAAACTTTTCTAATGCAAATTATCTCCTCGACTTTACGAAATAAAAATAAGGAAGAAAGCAGTCAAAAATATTTGAAAGCCTCTGATCTATTCATGTAAAAAGTGTTTTCTACCTAAAGTAACCTGGGAAATTTAACAAAAATCGTGAATCATCTCTTATCGAAAAAGATCGAAATTCAAAATCTGCTTGTTTTTGCATGCGCAGAAAATTCGCCTGGCAAATATAGTTCTTGGGAAAAATTGAGGTCCATGATATCTTTCTGGAGCCACTGATTGCACAAAGAATTTTCTAAAATATTTAATTCTGAGTTACAGTCATTTCTATAAAAGTCATTTTACGATATTGATAAGTTCTGTGCTGGTTGCTTTGCTCGACCATTTTGTGACTTTTCAAACTATTATCCAAGACAAGTAACGTGAAAATATATCAAAGGACATTCTGCCTATCAAGGTTTATCCTAAACATAAATATTCACACTCTTTAATTGCTCACTGATTGAGCTTTGTGCGTCATGTTGCCCTTCAAGAGATTCAGTAAAAGAGCCCAGAGTGATCCGTGGATTTCGGATCGAATTCGTAAATACTTCTTCTGCAGACGTTTCACTGTTGGAACAAATAATATGCTTCTTGGTGATGGGGTAAATAATTTACATATTTTATGATCTCTATGATAGTTATTATTTGCATGTTTCTTTAGATATTCATGAATCGAAGTTTAAATAAATTTGTTTCACTTTCTTACAAAATGAATATACAATTTTTGGTATTTCAGATATTTTCATTATTTTTTGTGAGATTCTTTACTAAGCTTAACCTGTTCTTACGTTTTTAAATTTTTTTCTTGTTATCTGTTTTAATAAAGTGCATTAATTTATTATAATCTACTAACATTCTAATATTTTGTTCTTTTTCAGGTTAACAAAAATTGGGTATGTTATTTTCAATCCATTTCTGTTGTCGTTTGCATTATCGCTTATTCTCTCTGTATTTGCATTATAATATATTTGTCAAATGATAAAACTGTGAAACGTTCATCAATTTTGATGTTGTGATTTTGGCTTTCGGTCTTGTTGATTTTGATGTAGTGTTTTTTTTAATTAGTTTATTTTGCAAAGTTCCGAACTTCATTTTTTTTTTTTTAAATTCATGCATTTTTAACTATAAATGGCAAATAGGAATTTTATTTTAGAATTAAGTAATCGAAAAATATTTTGATACTTTACTTGATTTTAAAGTACTCTAGGCATTTTAAAAGAAATATATTTTATGTTTCATGTCATAATTACTATATTTTGTGGGGTTTTTTTTCTATATGTTTCTATATTCTATAAAAGGCAAATTTTATTTATTATTTTTTTTGCATGAAAGATTTTGAATTTGTATTTTTTTTTTCTATATGTCGCATGTATTTAAATATTGCATGAGATAAGTGTTTAATGTATGTAGTGTGCTTGTATTTGATTATTATTAACAAGAAAAAAAAGTTAGCTATGCTTTCTTAATATATAATCTAAGAATTAATTTTGACTATTAAGTAAATTAGTTATTTTAAATCGAGTGGATTTTACTTATACTTTTTAATAAAATATTCATATTCCTTTTTCATTTACATGTTCGTATCTATTATCGAAGCATAAGAACAAAATTTATTTTCTGGAGAAAAAAAAGCATTTTTCTATATGTTTTTAATTCTAAAAAAAAATTAATATATTAAGTTAAGTTTTTGCTATCCTTATTTTAAACTCAGTATATAGATTTGTTCTATTTCATGCGAGTTCATCTTTATTTTTGAGGCCCAGATGAAACGCTAGCGGAGTCAGGAATTCGGAGCTCGGTTCTATCGAATATTCGTTCGTCCTCTAATCTGGTGTGAGTCCACTATGTGATCAGAAGTATAGAGACAATTTCAGATTTATACATTTTTCCGAATTAATTTTAAAAAGGCTGAAATAACTGTCTTTGAAATTCAATTATGTAAAAAGATACACTTGAAATTCACGTTTTATCTTAAGATTCGATCACGTGAGTATTTTAGAGGTAGATCAAAATTTGTCGAAGAGGATTTTTTACACATCGTGATTCACAGAAAGGAATTTGAAACTTTTAGAATGGTTTTTTTTCCCTGTGAGCAGTATTTTCATGCATTTCTGTAAGAATAGAATCAATATTCGGGACAATATAAATGTCTAAAAAGTTTTAGATCATTTTCATGGGAATATTGGTTGTAAAACGCAGAGATTTCACCCTTCGAATCTTACAAAATTCACTGCAAATTTGCAGTGAATTTTATAAAATTCGAGAAACTACGAGTATTTTAGTAAATAAATTTTAATTACGCATTTCCAAAGTATAGGATATTTTTCTTTTCTTAATTACAAAGGAAGATATATGGGCTAACTTGCATCGAAATTCTAGTTGAATAATATAACGATTAAGAAGGATATCTTCATTCCAGTGAGCTGAATTTCAGTTACTCTCTAAAAGAAGCTAAATGATGAGTAGTTTTCCGCTAACTGATATTCTTTAAATTTGAATCTTAGAGCCTTTATAGTGAATTCTATCCAGAGTTAGAAATATACGAAATACGTCTTCATACTAATAGGTGAAATACATAATGTACATTGCATAAAATTGGATATCATAAATATAAAAAAAACTATTACGTTATTCATTATTATTTGCTAAAACTTAAACTTCCACGATTATGCTGTTTCATTTACAATATAACTGAAAACATTCGTATGTATCAATATTTAATATGAGCTAAAATTGCCTTTTGCTACAGTGATAGATGTTATTCTATAAGGAAAGCTATCCACTAGTCTTTGGAATGTTTTTAAAAAAGGGCCATTTTTGGAAAAAAAAAAAGTGCTGATTATCTCAGTTAGTAAGGGGGTCCTTTGTGGTTTAGCTCGAATTTTACGTTACAGTTCATCCCACAAGTATTCTATGGGATTGAGATCCAGACACTGAGCAAGTCTCCTAATTCCTCAACATCCATATCAGTAAATCATCTCTGCGAAATTCGTGCTGTTTGAACAGGAAAACTATGATGTTGAAACAAAAATTGACTCTCCAAACCAGTGGCATGAATTGGAACATCAAATCTGAGCTCACCCACAAAACCTCATTTCAGTAAGAAAGCTTACCAACTAAATACGCAAAAACCGCTTGCGATTTCTCCCGAAACATACCAAAAAGTAGAGAACAGTTTTCCTCATAAAGTAACAGTTGCCATTGTAGCAAAAGATGCACCTCTTAGACTGCAATTGTTATGGAAGTTGCTGTATATATCTACCCTTGAAATTAGGAAAAGAAAGATATACCAGATTTCGCTGGTGCATAATTAAAATTTGTTAAATAAAAATGCTCATATTTCCTCGACTATGTAAATAATTCACTTTAGATTTTAATATAATGCTTTTATTCTGTGAATTTCGCATGGCTAAATAGAAAAGTCTGCATTTTATGAACAATAACTTGAGGAAAAAAATGCGCGATTTTTTTAAAAATATTTTTTATATCATTATCTTATTATATGCTATCTTTATCCTTTTATGTGCTATATTTACGAAAAAGCACGAAAATATTGTCCAGTGCATGGAAACCCATTTTTGAAAGTTTCACTTTAATATCTGTTCAATAGAGTGAGCCAAAATCATTTTCTTCATCGATTTATTTCTAGTGCTCCCTAAGTGCCGGCATGAACGAATATTTACAATAAATTGGACGGACATGTATATTTTTTACCTAGTCGAAATTCAAAGACAGTTCAGTCAGACTTTCTAGAGAAATTCGAAAAAATACACAAATCTGGAAGATTCCGGACATTTTTGTTTGCATTGTATATTTAGAAATTGAGGTGCGAGTTAGGCCATGATTCAAATCTACCCTATTGGACCACAAATAACTCTGGTTGGCTATTAGTATAAATGCATTCGGTAATATCTCATAATGATAGCATGAATTTTAATGAATGAATCCTTTTGATTTTAAAAACAGAGAAAAATAAATCATATGTACCCCTGCAATAACATCATCATTGAGCGCTAATCATATTTTAAATTAGCATCCCAAAATTGTGAAACTGCCCAATAAAGTGTTTTATAGTCCATTAAATAATCGATAATAAGCTATCAATTTTCTTGTCAAATTGAGCTACAAAGGGTTTTTTTTTAAGTGTAACTTTCATTTTACCTACAACAGAAAATTTTATATGTGCTTGCTGGAATATTTAATTCATTTATGAAGCCATTGGTTAATCCTGTTAGTCCAGCAATACCAGCAAGCGTTGCCTAGGTAACTGTGAATTAAAAAAATGAAGCGATATAATTAATGATGACATTCATAAAACAGCAAAGAGGATGAGTTTTACTAAAAAGTATTGCTCATCTAATTTTTTTTTTTGGTTCATGTTGGATTTTTTTTCCCTCCTCATCAACAATAATTATTTCCGGAGCAGCTAATCATTCTTATAAAAAAAATCTCATTTCCCAATATTTAAATTGATATCGGTACGTCTAGAAATCAATAATTAAAGGGCTTTACTTGCTTTATCAAAGATTAATTTTCCATCATTTTAAAAGTAATAATTGCAAAAAGGCGCTTTTCTGAAATACAGAGAAGGATATATGCAAGTTTATGCATTGTGGTAAAAAAACATATATTACATAGATATTAATAGAATAGTTAATATTTTATTAACTTCATGAAATATAAAAAATAATTATAAAGAGAAACTTTTAAATTTAGGCAGTTGGTAAATTCTCGCCTTTGAGATCAGAAGATCTCAGATTCTAGGCATGATTCCACGCTACTCCCTCATATATGCGAAACTACTTTTAACTGGTTATTCTGGAATAGACTTCATAATTCTGATCCTCAGTCAGATGGCGAGGATAGCACCTGTACAAGCACTCCCCTTTACAAGCTGTCACACCAGTTCAACGGAGGGCGTTTGGTCCACGAAGTCAGATTACACGTGGGCATGGACGACGGATCTTTGGTAGGATAGGGTTTCGAACTCCTAGCTCATAATTGGAATCAGTTTTATCATAGTTCAATATTTTAGATCCCTGTGTAATTGCTCTTGTATAGTTTCAAAATAGAACATTATCCTGGCGAATTAATACAGCCTTTTTACATTTAAACTTTCATGTACTGTTTTTATTTAAATGCTTATAATGTTTGATAAATTTTAATATTTATAAATATATCTAAATTTATTGGCATAAAAATGAGTAATGTTTTGAAAAATGTATTTAATACATTCAAATGTTATTTTTTGAATTACTGTAAAAAAACAAATTACAAAATATTGTCTTTATAAAAATGAGATTTTGTTTGTCAAGCTTTTTCAGCACGAATTATTTCATCTCGACATTATTTTACATTTAGTATGCAAAGCTATATTTCTTTTCATCTCCTTTTTTGTGTTTTATGTATGTATTAAATCTTCTTTAAATATTCTTACTAAGAATTTTTCTTCGAAGTTGAATTTAGTCTTCCCCCGTCCCAAGTGGAGAACAAGCCAAAGAAATGCGGGAACACTTACTTTTAATTATTCAATTTCATCTCAAGCTATCAAATCAAATATGTCGTTCAACTTGAAATAATGTCTCCTGCAAATATATATAAGCTTGATTTAAATAGGGACTATCTTAATATTTACTTTCTTAATATTCAGAAAATTTCCATTGAAATAACCATATTAAATTCCATTGTTATATTAAAATTAAAAAATGCGAAATTAATTGTATCTAACAATAATATTAGGCGTTAACTTTGCAACCTTGTAAGATGAGATATGGGGAAAAGAAACATTTACAAGATATTCTCTTATCAGAGTAATTGATATATTTTATTAACAGATTTTATTAACAATCCTGTACTTTTTTAGCAATTTTTTACTAACAAATGCTGAAGAACCGAAAGAAATGTTCATCGTAGAAGTTTTTGCAATCCATACTTCAAGATTCCTTACTCTAAAACATATCATGGACAAAAATTTTAATATAAAGATAGTCCCTTTTGATTGCAAATATCCATGTATTTGTATTTGTAGTAAATTTTATTCCTCTTTTTCAATTTTATTACTTTGCTCTTCGTTATACGATAGGAAAGATGAGAATAACAAGCAGGATTAGGATGCTCATTTGAAAGGTTATATCGTTTCTTGCCTTTCCAATCGTAAAATTCCTACTTCTACTGTGCCGAAATATAAATATAATATGGTGTCTTTTTAAACTGTACCCTTTTCTTGTTTCCATTTATTCTATGGTAACTATCGATTTAATACTGTTTTGCAATAAATAACGATTTAATGCTATCGAATAAAGGAACGGTATGGTTTCAAAATTTACATTTTGAAAGGCAGTAAACAATTTTTTTTATATCAGCTCAGCCTAGTAAATAATCTTCTATCGAAATAAATATTCTAATATGGCTTGTCCTGGAGACAGTGTATTTTAAAATTAATTATTGATTATATGGATCTCTATAGAGCGTATATTTTGAACATCGTATATCGTTGTATCCAATTTCAGAATGGTTTTGCTAGCTGAACCGTTAAATAATGAAATACTGAACGAGTTAATTACCCTCCGTATTAGTATTAAATTTTAAGGTCTGCGTTTTAAAAGCTAATTATCTTTGAAATGCTGAACATACAACTGAAAAATGCAAAATATGGCAACAATCCAAACTCGAACATTTTTATGAAATGTTTCATTTTTATTTTTTGTAAATGTTTCAGCTTTCATATTTTGTATTTTATTCCAAACAGCTTTCGGGAAAATAATATTTCTGACAAATGAAAAACACGAAAGGCTGTTACTCTTAATTAATTTTTGTTACTTTTTCCTCTCTTGTGTATTAAGTATTGCAGTCCTCAAAAAAATATGAACTCGAGATTTTGATGACTCTCCAAGTTTCAGACTTCCCCCCTGAGTCTAAAAAACATATTTTTGGCATTGTGTTTGTCTGGCATTCTGACTATATGCCTGTGATCATGATAACTGAAGAACGCTTTGAACTAGGTGGATGAAATTTGTTAAATATACTTACTGCCAAATTTGTAGATTTCTGTCAAATTTTGAACGAACTCTGTTCAGAGGAAGTCGATCTTTCTGACTGTCCGAATATAAGTGAACTCGATAATTACAAACAGCCAAGTAAATAAAAATTTGATTCACATCTAAAATATATATTCTTACCAAATTTGAACCAAATCTGTCAAACGGTAGACCGTCTGTCGATCTGTACTTTCACTTGCATGTAAACGCAATAACTTAAATCAATAAAATTATGTATGTTATTTTGCGACTGAAAATGTTAAATACCTGCCCTGTTAAATTTTGGTGTCAATCCGACGGCAAAAGGACATCCTAAATACATAAATCTCATAAGATTCAATAAAAATGCCAGATTAATTCCAAAAATCTATATTTCGTAACTTTTGGTCACCAGTTCCATGCAAGGTATTCGCGGTTTTCCCTAAGGTCCACAATTTTATACGGAGGAAGGAGAATAAGAAATTTATTGGATGCGAGAAAGAAATAATAATTTATTGGATGCGATAAGAAATTTATTATATGTGAGAAAGCTTCGAAGAAACGACTCCTGTTGGTTCTTCAATTCTATTATAAAATGCTTATACTGTACAAATAATTATTTTATTCGGTA
Source organism: Argiope bruennichi (assembly GCF_947563725.1). NCBI lineage: Eukaryota > Metazoa > Arthropoda > Arachnida > Araneae > Araneidae > Argiope > Argiope bruennichi. The sequence continues at coordinate 86,163,986 of NC_079163.1, read as the reverse complement.
GTAAAGTAAGTGTACTGTAATTAGCAATTACTCCCATGTAAAAACTGCAAAATCTCTGAAGAAAATTGTTTGTCAGTTGTCTAATGCATATTTCTTCCCAAAAGTGTTATACTAATCATCCCTAAAATTAAATTAATACTATAATATATTGATTTTATTTAAAAAATACTATATACAATGGCCTTTTTTTTTTTTTTTTAATCTTCGATTAATGGCATTTATTACCAAAAGTTATGCACAAATATGGTTACTTTTTTGACACAATCATCGTGAAGATTCTGCATTTGTCATATCGATATATTAGGTTTTCGATCCCTTCTTCGAAGTGCATTGTGATGTGAGATGGCCCTTAATATTTTTTTATCTCTTTATTAGTATGAAAGTTCTTTGAGTTTTCTTTTAAGGAAAGAATATGGTGCAAAAATAGCAAAGCATTCACCTTCTAAACTTTAAATTTTGGTGTCCTGGTCAGCCAGCATTCTTCGTTTCTTTCGAACCATGTAATCAACTCGTTGAACAAGATCTTCTGTTACGACAGACTTCTGTTCTTAGCCTCCGTCATCGAGACCGCGGCTTAGACTCGAGTGACTTTCATCTTTTTTCCTACATTGAGAAATACCAAGAATGCCAAAACTTCCAGAATAATGAGGAATTTTAAAGGAACTGACTGCACTGCTCTTCAAAGAGATGGCAAATGCCTGAATCTTCCTCCCAAAAAATATAATCATATTTGTACATAATTTTTGGTCATAAATTTATTTTGTTTCCTACTTTTGCCTTCGTTTTAGGATTCATCGGAGCCTGAAAAAAAGTACCCCTCGTATATGAAATTATTGATTAAAAAAAATGACTATATATTCAATTTTGTGTAGTTAAATGCAGAGAAGATGTGCAAATTTTTCCAAATGCCAAAGAACAGAAAAGTAATAATTTCAGAAATGTAATTTTTATTTACCAATATATATATATATATATATATATATATATATATATATATATATGAGTGAATAATACGTTGCATTACAATATTTGTTCATTTATAATATTAAAAAGATTTTTAAGACAATTAACGATCAATAAAGATTATATCAGAGAAATCTCACCAAGAAAGTTGAATTGCTGTATGAAAACTAAAATGTTATTTGAAAAAAATTGACATCTCTTGTCCTTTATTTCGATATTATACTAAATATAAATTATTTAATTACCTAAATTTGAAAAAATCTGCTTATAACCTGTGAAAACTAGAAATTCAGATAATTGGGATAATTCAATTGACGCATCATTTGAAACGATTGTAAAAACTTAAAATTATAAAAAATCCAATTTCAATTAAATTTCGTGAAACTCGCTTATTAATATATTAAGCTTATTGATTTAACACATTTATAAATTTTGTATTTATTTGACAATAATCAGCTTACACTTTTAACGCGTTGAATCTTGATAAAGACTTGTTTACTGCTAATTTTTTTTTTTAATTTAAAACAATTTTTGTCATTTATATGACCAAGTTCATCTTAATGTAATTTATTATAATGATGATAATAAAATTCTGTAAATAATAAAAATAATAATTGATTATTGCTTTTCTTATTCAGTACGTTTTGAAATAATAAATTTCATCTGTGTTACAAACGGGGCATTACTAAATTAAGTAATTATTGAAGTTCCTTTAAAGAACTCATTAAGCCTACTCTTCGTTTCTTGAATTATCAGAAAGGAAAAAAAACTTGAGACAGTAGTTAAGATTTGTATGCACCTCGTGCTTTAAAATAACGAGCCTAATATCCACGTAAGGCGCTTCTCATTGCATATGATGCTGTTCCATTTAAAATGCTAATTACTGATCTCATAAAAAAATCAGTTGCTATTCCTCCTGAGAAATGATGTGTGGTAACACTGAATTGATTCTGATTGTTCCGCCCCATAAAAAGTACAATAATTTATTCTCAGTGTATCGTAATGGATTCGAATACTGTAATTTAAAAAAAAATCTGATGCATTTTTAATGCTGAAATTGAAAAAGGGCAATAAAGGGAAATGATGAAAAACATTTCATTACAATTCTAAATCGTTTTGAAATAAATGGCATAGGTTCACTTCTTAAGCAAATATCTTTGCTTGATTTTAACAAAATAATTTAATTCTTATAATCATCAAATACTGAAAAAAATGGCTGTAAAAGAAATTAATATCCACCGTTTATTCTTACTTTGCAATAAATATTGTTTAAAACTGATAAACATGTTTTTGTTAGAAAGAATCATGATCCCATTTCACTTTCATTAATATGTATCGTTTCTAGAACTTTGTATTTTCAAGATTAAAATTCCGTATCATAATTTGATATTAATAGCTTTATTATTTATAAAGATGTCTTCATTGTTAAAATATAAAGCAATTGTTAAAATAAAGGCAAATTTACCTTTAAATGTGTAGGGTGATTAAAAAAAAATTAAATAAGATATTAGGCACTTCCGATGCAAAAACTGTTCACTAGATTATGATCTTATTTTGTACATGTACTCTACAAAGATTGTGAAGAGTTTTGTTGAGTATTGGTCTCAAAAAATAAGTTAATTCCACGTTTCAACCAACAGAGAGAAAGTGAAGCCTCTGTACAAATAATATTTTTATTTTTGAATGTACCTGAAACTACTTACTTTTTAGAGAAAATGTTACATTGTCGATCTGAAATAATATAACTAGCTAGCAGAAATTGTTCCCTCAAAATTTAATCTCGTACTATCTAATAAATCTGTTATCCTTTCTTCCCCAACCCAAATAAAATTATGGGCAAGGTCAAGAACTTCCACAGTGTTCAGCGCTCCAAAGAGTTCCAAAGTTATTTTCAGCGTAACAGATTTGGGAGAGTTTTTGTACTTCGCAGTATAGTAAAGAAAACTGAATATGCATTTTTGATGCCATTTTTTCACGCGATTAAAACCAAATTTACTCAGGCAACTATAATTTTAATAGAAACATAACATATCAAATTTAATTTCTTTAGTCGTTGCGTTTAACCGTTTTGAGTTATCACGTCTGCATGCATGCGAAAGCTTAGAACGACTGATGCCCAAACTTTTGGCAGATTTAGTTCAAAATTTGTTAAGAATGCTATACTTTAGATGCTGAATCTGGGTACGACATAAGACATCCTATGAATCGATTTAAAAATTTGACTGAAATCTACAAAATCGGATATGTACCAAATTTCATTCATATAGCTCAAGAAGTGTTTGAATTATCATACTCACATATAAACAGACATGATTCCAAAAATGTGTTTTTCGGACTTTATGTGGTCTGAAACATGGAGATTTGTCAAAATCTCGATTTTTTTTTTTTTTTTTTTTTTTTTTTTTAGCGACTACTATCCTTTTTCTTTGCTTACTTCGTACGCGAGATAGTGAAAACGAATTGTAGAGTTAACGTACTATATTTTTTTCAATAAAACGTAAAAAGAAAATAAAAATTACGCGGAAAATCTCGAGTAGAAACTTAAATGCAATCGATGTTTCATCATCATATCTGCGTATTTAATTGGGCGCGTCCGTCATCTTCTTGCTCTGAAAACTGAATGTTTTTACTCCGCAGCTGACTTAAATGCAGGATCCAACTTATTGTCGCTTGTGTTTAAATATGTTATAGAATTCTGTTTTCTGAGGCAGATAAGATTGAAATTTCTCTTTCATATACCCTGTTTTTTTTGTGTGTGTGTGTGTGTGTTTTTTTTTTAACACCACTGCCAAAAGTCACAGGAAATTATGTCGAACGAATCAACTGGACAAGACTTTTGGAAGGATCTGCTTATCACTCTATCATCTAAAATGTTTTGCTGCAGAAGATTTCGAACATGTAAAGTGACTTGAAGTGGTACTTTATTCTGCTTAAAGGTAGTGTTATTCAGGCAATTTATCGGCTGCAATAAAGAATTTAAAAAAAAAATTGACTTATAGCTGCATATCTAACACCTTTTACAGATCATATACAAATCCTAAAGGAAGCGTTCCTTTGAAAAAAAAATATTTATGAATGAGAATGTCTACATCAGATTGTAAATTTTGATGCATTCAACGGAATTTATTGGTAAGCTTGGGACTTTCACTAGCTGAGATTCTAAAATTGTTTGTCTACAGCTTCATTTAGATAAAAATGAGCCCATCACTCACAAGAGACCTTTTCGTCATACCCAGTTAACAGGTTAAAATGTTATGTAGGACTCTATGCAGTGTTGCATAAGGAATGTTTGGATCTCGATATATGGTCCGTGCATTACTGTTATTTGAATTTATCATTGTTTTTTTAATAGTTGCAATCGTAATTTCTTCAGCTGCCTATTTGCCCGCTAAGTGGTGACTGCATTGAGTTTCAGCCTCTTCTAAAAACAATCATTTACTGACAGTTTATATTAATATGAAGACATGAATGTAAATTTTTCACCTATCGAAATGAATTCATTTTGAAGCATTATTTATTTCTCTTGTTCAAGAATTGAACAGTAACGCTCGATCTGGTAAAGTGAATTATCATAGTCATTAAAATCGTTGTTTTGTTAAAATTTGCTTCGTGCAATAATAAGAATTGGCAGAAAATTTTCAAATGCTCGTAATGAGAATTATTAGCAGAAAACCGTCATTTTCTTCGTATTGGCAAAAATATATCTTACCTTCTGAAATCGAAACAATGTTCAAAGGAAAAGAGTGTGTATTTAATTTCATTGTAATCTAGACTTGTTATTTTTACATAAGAAATGTCTAAACAGCTTATGTTTAAATTGGCTCATTCTGTATTTCATCTGATAGTAAAAGCGTTTCAATTTTGAATTTTGTAGATGTAGGAAAATCCCTCGATTATCTCCTTTACTTGAATTATTAATCAGGATGATTTTTTTGCATGTAATTTCATAAATCTTTGAAATGTTTTTAAAAAACACTTCTCTTTTTATATAAATACTTTTTCGATTATACTACATATGAAATATGGTATCTATCATAAACATACATGTTATCAACGCAACTACAACTATTGCTTTGGCGGAATAGATTTGCAGATTTGACGGCAGATTTCGTTCCTCTGTGTTTGGACTAATATTACTAACTCTAAATCTTTAGATTCATTCTCCCTTTGTAGTCCATCTATGGTATTTCTTATTATTTTGTAGATATTTTTTATTTTTGCATCACTTCACAAGTGACAAGGTTAGGTTAGGTTTAAGTTTTTGGTTATGAGGTGAACAAGAAAAATTAATATCAAAAGCACGCAGTAAGAAGAATAGATCTAAATTTTGAATGACAAATAGAAAAAGGCATCTTTTTCTTTCTTCAAAATTCCAGTCATATTTGATAGCTTTTCTACGCATATCAGTAATCTAAAGGTTAATCAGATTCTATGGCCAAAAATTTTACTTCAAATTTAATACGAGAATTCAAATACTTTTGTCGTTTTCTGTGTAAAGTCCAAAGGTGACTTTTAATGCCTTTGAAATTGAAAATTGAATTGATCAGCACTCTATTACACCAGACAGAATTCAGCAAGCAAAATCCTCTCATGTTATTTACTTAAAGTAATCTATTTGCTATGACATCCACGCCCACAACATGAGCAACATGAAACCGCTATTTCTTTTTTGGATAGTAATCAAAATAAATGCACTAGGCTTGATCTGGAAAAAAATAATGGAAAACAGGCATCTGACTAAACATCTCACTGTCACACAACAAACAAGATAATGCCTTTTTTCCCCCCACAAAATTGAATGGCTTATGTCGGGTGCGGTTTAGATACTTTTTCTGCATTAACTGGTACCATAGAAACAATAAATTCTATAGCGTAATCTCTTTTACTTCTAAAAGGCTTTTATTGGATGGGGGAAAATTCCACTCTCACGAAAGCCTCCAGTGGCATTATTTGGCTCATTGTCTCTGATATAATTCTCACTTCATCAGATGGGACTTGGTCCACTTGGACTTAAAGTGGACATTATTTCGGTCAGAATGGCAGTCTCGGTTGGTATTTAAGAAGAATTATGATGGCAGTTTGCGATAAAAGCTTTTGGCAGTTATCGATGCGGCTCCTAGGATAATAGTTTCATCATAATCATTAATTTTCTTTCGATGCGAAAATGGGGGATATTTGATTAGGTTTTTTTTTTTATTAAAGTTATTCCGAGTATCTGTTCATATGTGCTATTGAGATGAAAACTCATCTAATCAGTAGCTGTTCATTTCAAATTAAAGACCTACAAATTTAAAGATTTGTACAGATGAGTTGGTCATTTAAAAAAATAACCAGATAATTTATTTTAATTGATTTCAAATATTTAATACTATTAACTATATCCAAAATTCTTGATCTTGTATTACTTTATTTCCTCTGAAGTGGTGTCATATTATTTCTATCATCCCTGTATACATTTAAAATAATTAAAAAAATGCGATGGTCTGAGATATTCTGCCCCATTGTAAGATTAATGTTGCCGAAAGGTGCCTGGTATTATTTTAAGCTGAAAATCTGCATGAAAATTATGTGACTAATTAACTCAGAAACAATCTTTACATTTTCCCCTAATTTTTTAATCAAAATTTATGTGGACAAATTTCATTTTAATATCAGTTAATCCCCCGTTTTTGCTCGCCCCATTAGATAAATATTTTATTTTAATAGAAATATATTTCTAAATAAATATTTTGTCAATTATATTTAATTGAAACGGTTGGAATAATTAAATGACATCTAAATTAATAAAATATTGGCCTTATCACTTTTAGCATCTATCAAAGAAATAATTTTGAGGGATTTCATTCGGCTGGACAACTTGCATAAAGGCATATTATTAAACGAGATATTTAAATTATGTTAAATATTTCTCTCCGAAATGAATAACAGCCTCTTAATTACTAAAGATTCATTGGATCTAAAGAACCATGTAGTTCATTTTTACAATGTAGATAGTAATGCATAATGAATAGTACTTTTATTTTTTTATTTGTTTATTGGATGCAGACTTATGTTATCTGCTATTTATAATTTCAAGAAAAACTAGAAGTGTCCTATTTTTGAATTGTATAAAATATTTTTGCCCTAGAAATTTTGAGAAAAAGATTGCGGTTGCCTTAAATAACGGTTTAATGTCACTTTCAAAATGTTTTGGTTTGCTTTACGTTATCCTTGCATAATTAATTGTGGTGCTGGAGACTTATTATTCTTGGCAGTCATCCAGTCAAAACAAAAACGGAAGAGACTATGCAGAAAACCACAGTTTACATTGTCGGGAATACTATAAATGTAATGGCATCCCATTTATCAAACAGAATGGCAAGAATAATGCCCGAGCTATTATGCATCATGTTAAAGTCATGAAACTGCAAATCTTTGCTTGCTCCATAACTTTCAAAGTCATTTTATAAATTTAATTGTTTATACGTAAATGTCGAACATACAGACAAGAACATCTGTCACGTGCATGTCCTTGGATGTATCAATTTCAAAAAAAGTTATTCTAACCCTATTGCCATTAACTCTATTAAACCTTTTAAATAGTTTTAGATACCACCGGAATAATAGTGTTTATTATCTGAATAGTTCATTTCAATATTTTTCGAATTCTTTTAAAAAATGAAGCAAATGACTTTATTCGAAGGCATATGTTGAAACAAAGTTATTAATGCCTGTTTTTATTTTTCTTTATTTTGTTAAGAAATTTTCTGACAGTAGTGTAAATACTGAATGAGTGTATCTTCATTTAGTGAGCTTAGCATTTTTTCATGTAAATATAAAAATTAGTCAAATGTCTGTGAATACTTTTCAAATATGCATGTTCTTTCTCCCTGTTCCTTATTGAATCTAGGTTTAAAGTATCGAGATGTGCTCATGAGCTCGATATTGTTTTCTAATTTACATCAAGCTTTCAAAAAGAAATAGATTCTTTTTCTTTGCTCTTCATGTTACTTAAAACTCAATTAGGTCAATCAATTTTCCATTTAATATTATCAAGTATAAAAAAGTAAATCGAGAGTATCGATTTATCAACTATCGACAACTAGGAGAAATTCTATTCCAAAGAGCATCTTAGTTTCGCAGTGGCTCTTTTAGAATGCAAAATCGATTCTTTTGTCCTCACTCAAACGGTCAATCAACCTCATTCGATAGAGATGGGGGAAAACAACTCTCAGCCGATCCCTTATCTATGCTATTAACTTCCTAAAGTGTGCGAATTCTATTAACTTTCCCGCAGTAAATGTTCTTTCTGTCTTTTATAGGACACCAGGACCCATGTCGTGTACGAGATTGTGGAAACAGAGAGATCATATGTTGAATCTCTCCAGACTCTGGTTAACGTAAGTACATTTTCAGTTTCATACTTCCTCATAAAGCTTCAGGGCTGCTACATATTTATGCAGAACTATAGCAATATATTTACACATTATGCGTGTGGTATGCAGTTATAAAAAGATATAAGATTTGCAAAAATGAAGAACTAAATGTTCAGTAATCGTAACAGTTGTTGTTAGGATTAAATCCCGTTAAATAATATGCAGAAGATATATTTTAAAAGAGAGTATTGTATCTTTGGCCGATTATCTTTTTTTTTTCCCCTTCAGTTATTAGTTTACTTTTTTTGAAAATGCTGATCTTAATTTTGCTTAGTTTTGAATTTATTGCATATCTTAAAAAGATAAAAACAAATTTCAATTTTAACATTTTTAATTATTTTTTTAAGAAAATCTTACACCATGGTCAGAAGTGCATGTTGTACATTTGACCACGGTTGACCAGTTTTACATTTCAACTTCTATAACTCATTTTAAGCTAGGAACAGTAATGAAATCAGATAATTATTTTTATTCTTCACATTAAGATTTTTTTTTTCAAAACTGCAACAAGATAACCCAAATATATAGTAAATTATCTTTGTACTAAGGATACAAACTTCCAAGTTTTGGCACCATTTGCCAGCACATACTGAAGGGGCCAAAGGTACAACACTCCCCCCTTTTCACCGAAAAGTATTTTTAATGAAATACTTTCTTCTTTCGCGAGTTCATACCAAAAGTCATGCATTCATTATTTTCTAGACATGTTCGTTCTTTTGCAGATATCTACATAAATACCAAATCATAAAACTAAAAAAGCGCATATTCGGTCATAATACAAACTTTTCCTGATCAGAATGTATAACAATGTGTAGAATTTGATTAAAAGAGATATTAAGTGCTGTTAAAAATGTTTTTTCCTTAACTTACTGAATATTTTGTATTGTGTTTTATTTTCTCTACGGGCTTATTACTTTTCTTATCTTTAGCGATATATTTTGAATTCCTGTAGTCATTTGTTTGAAAAATTATTGTATTAGGAAAACATCCATGTTTCATTGCATAACTGTGTTTACTTTTAAAAAAATGGTTTTTGCGAATGTAAGTTTAGAAATATCGAATAAATCGTTAACAGATTTATAAATAATGAACCGATTTGGAAACCCTGACCATTTTGTATCCACCTCAGATAAAAGCCCAAACTTCATTTTTTCATGATGTCAAAGTTATTTGACTTTTAGTAACTATGTTTTGTTTAGTTTTGAAGTATTCTCTCACAAATTTTCTATTCCCTCACAAATTTGCAAAAGTTGGCAAATGCATGAAAATTGAAGAGTTACAAAAATTACTACGGTATAAAATACTGGTGTTATGGTGTTAAAACTTATGGTGTTAAATCCTTTTTTTTTTTTTTTTTTTTTCCTCTTTCATAATTCCTTTTCATTTTACGTTGATATTTTCTTGCATTTATTATTATTCTCAAGTCTTATGAAATCCATCCTTTCTATATGATTTTTCAATCAGAAAAAAAAAATGCTTCTGCAGATTTCTGAATTTTTACTCTCTTTAACGATTAGTTTCTTTCAAATGAAGCTGAATCAACGGAACTTATTTTAAGTGTAAAAATCATTAAGCATCAAAGATAAGATTGCGAATTCAGACAAGTGGAAAAATCAATTAACTGCAGAGGCATTTCATCGAAAGTTATGATGTCAGAAATAAAGTCAGATCGTGGGAGTAGTACAGATATTTAACTAGCAATAAAAGTGCTAGCAAAAAATCTTACAGAAAATTAAACCATAAAGTATAAATGAATGGTTTTCAGATGCTTGTTGTCCCTAGATTTTATCATTATATTTGGTGATTATATCCGCGAATAAAATCCACAATGAGCATCTATGTATAAAATGCTAACATGCGTGGCATAAAGATCTATCATTATTTATTATCGAATGGCACTAATCAAACGTAAACAAATGCCATACGAACTTTTCAGAATGTTTCATTAAACGTTTTTACAGCACACTTTGCCTAGCTAATTGATGCATCTGCAAAATATTGCAAGAAATGTTCAGAGGAGAGCTCGCCGAAACTTCCAGTCAGAGGAAACAAGATGCAAAAGAAATCAAAATCATAGTATTAAGCTTGAAACAAAAGTTTCAATCGAGCGCAAATATAAGGTTAACATGTTGACGGCTGCCTTACTCACCTGTGGTTTGTACCTGCTATCTAATTGTACCTAACCATATATTTAATTAGATGGCTTTTTTCTCCATTTTATTTAAAAGAAAGCAAAGAAGTAATCTAAGTATCATGCGTGAATCGTAGCAGTGAACATGTTTACCGACGCTAGATAGGTAATTACTATGACTTGCCTATGGAAAGTTGCGTTCATATCTTCCAAAACTATTATTTCACTAAAATAATTTTTGCATTACCTCAAAACATTTTTTTTTTAAATTTTATCTGATCCATTTCTGTACTACTTATTTCTTCGTTTTCAACAAATTTTTAAAATATAATTTGATGCCTAATCTGTAACAATGTTTTAAAGGTTATGATAAAGTTAAAACTCACCCTTCAAAAGATTTAATCACGTACTTTTGCCATTGTTAAAATTACGTTTAAAAAGAATTACTTGCTTTGGACATTAATTCAACTCAAGTAGAATTTTCATTTATATTTTTATTTTACAGATATACACTTTTATCGTAATTTGATTGAATTATTTTTTTTCAATCCTATTAATTAATAAGATGAATTTATTTTAAGGCAGTATTTAATATGAATAATATAACACTAAAACGTCATTAAACAGGATGGACAAACTGGTCGCCAAAGACAGCTAGTAGTGAGAAAAGCAATAATAAATCTGGGATAACAGCTTAAAAAATCCATTATCGGCACAAAAACACTATACGTAACTAATTGTCTCCAGAAGAAACATATTAAGGGATATATCAATCATTAGTATCGACTTCAAACATGGTCGATAATTTTGTCGATAAAATAGTCGAACATAAACTTCAGACATAGTTGATAAAACAATAAATTTTGGATCGAAAACACCAACAACTTTTCTTTTTAGCTATTTTGAAGTAACTTTAACAAATAAAATTAGAAAATTTAATAATATTTAAATCGTTTCGTTAGACATTTTAAGAAATAAAAATATACAGTAAAGCTCTGTTTATACTTTTTTCCTTTTAGCGCTGTTTTATGACAGCCAGATTCATTCTTAACTATTATTATAATAAAGGATTTCGTTTATGTGACGCAAAAGTCACAAAGCTTCCGTTATTTATCGTTCTCACTTTCAAAAACTTGCATATTTTTAATCTCAATCATAACACCTCCGTTTCTAATAAGAAAGCTTTTATTTTTCTTCAGTTGATGAATCAATGGAAGACAAATTGTTTGTTTCTAATATAAACAATGAACATGAAATTTTACAACCTTTTTTTAAAGACCCAATGGGAACTTCGATGAAAAACTTCTTAATTCTGTTTATCAAAATACTAGCAAAAAATATTCAATGAACTAAACGCAATTCATTATGTTGTATTTAATATTTAGAAGCAATTAGCATGTCGGATGACGATTTAAAAAAAAATGTTTTTTTCAGTTAAACGCACGCATATTTACATTCACATAAATCGTATGAAAAAAAAAAAAAAAAGAAACGTATATTTAATTTTCAGGTTTAATTCTTTAGGTAAGAATTTTCCCATTTTTATGATAAATGTTTGATTTTAGAATTTAATTAGAGTTTTCAATTCTATATAGTAATATGATGATACTATTTTTAAAACTTAAAAGTTATTTCCTTTAAACGAATTCGCATTATAACATTAAATTTATAATAATCTAGATGGTTTATTAAAATTTCGAGTCGACTTTTTTCCTTTTTACATCGGTTGATGTCATTCATATAAACGGAGCTTTACTGTATTTAATTGAATTGTTTTATTTTTATTATTAATCAATATAATAAAATGTGTGTGGTTTTATTCGTAGCAGAAATAGAGTTGCGCGTGAAAAAAAATGTTTATAAATGTTTGATTTATGATGACAATTTTAATAACATGCTTATAATTACTGATTAACTTATTAATCTCCACGTATGAATTTAACAAACTCGTGTACTTACATGGCATTTACAAGCGGTTATGCAAACAAGAACTTCTCTTTGTGTTTAGTAAGTAAAGATATCTGCCTGCAACTCTTCATCTTTTGCTTCCACGGACGATGTAGTGGTCTCCGTAGAAAAATTAATGAAAAGAATTCGGAGACTCGCATTCCTTTCAAATTAAGTCTCTTTTAATGAGATAAGCTCATTAGTTTCGTATCGACTCCACCTGCCACTCCATTGTTCCACTCCACAAGAGAAACCTTAATAAAAGACTGCCACTACTTCATCAAGACTCAACTTATCGATACTTTAGCTTAAGCGTATAATGAACTCAGTTAGAAACGTTGTTTCCAATATATTTTCGACAACAGAAACACTTTGGAGTTTGAGCGAAAATAAATAATAAATGGCTTCTCTACAAAAGATGTAGACAGTGTTAAAGCTGTTAAGTTTCTAGGAATTTGTATTGCATAAAACTGGATTGTTTGTAATTCCCATCTTGGCTGAGTTTTCGTTTAATATAAGCACCTCACTGATTTTCAATATCCGGACAAGCAGAGGATATGGCGATTAAAGTTAATTTAAGGAATCTCTTCATGCAGTGGTATAACTATTGATGTGTATTTTCAACTTGCTTCCATGGTTAATAACGCAAATAATTATTTCATGTTAAATTGACGATTAGTTTTATAAATACCTCCCATTTCAAACATTACATATAAACAATAGCTGTGATGTATATATTTCTTGAAGCATTCTCCATGAATCAAAGCATATAACTATGAATAATATTTGATAAAATATTTTTTTTTTCTTCTTTCGCTTAAAGTTTTTAAAGGAAAACAATTTTGTAAGTGAAAAAATCTCGATGCGATTACATAATTTTAGCAGTTTTTTTTTTTTTTTAAAAAATCTCATATCAAAGCTTTTAATGTAGTGTGTTTCAAATTTTAAAACTCGATTAAAAAAATAGCACATTTTTTTTCAACTTTGGAAATTTTTAAAAAGTTATTTTGGGCATTTACTGGATTATTTGTATTTTTTTATAGATAATTGTACACGGTTATAAGGTTTTGAACTTACCGCCATTTCGTTGTTTTCGAACCGAAATTATGCCGAGAAATTAGTTATTGGTTATTATAAACTGAGAAATTAGTTATGCAAAATTGAACCAACTCCCATCCGTTGCAAAATCATTTATAACACAGTTATTAATTTTGGGAAAAAATATACCATTAAAATTTTTAATGTTTTGTAGAAACAGCTATTTTTTTTAAAAAAAAAAATTACATTTTAAAAGGTTTCATGACTTAATGCGTCCAATTTTAAGTGTTTTAAAATTTACTTTTAAATTTTGTCTTTAGATTTATCTTTTATACATATTAGAACAAAACAAAATTTAATCGTTATTTAAAAGAATCAGAAACATTACTTACATGAAGGGGGGGGGGGGCAAACCATGCTTTTACATTACAATATTACTTAAACTTCTCTGTGTTGTTTTCCATTAACACACACACACAAAAAAAAAGTTACAGGATGAATAAGATGAAGCTTTCAAGCATGTTCTTTACGTTTAGAAATAATTGCATTAATGCTCTTTTTCATTTTCCATATGTATTAATTTCGTGCTTTTGTCTCGACTGTCGAAAGGCTGAAAGGAAAATTTAGTTCGTAATTATTACCTTAAGTAATCTCTGTAAGCACTCAGCTTTACTATTAGTAACACGGGGAGAAGTTTAACCTTGAAAGGGTATACTTAGCCTTCAATATTTTTATTCACGCAGATTCCTTGCTTTTACAAAATTATAATTGAGGGCTATAAAACTTAGAATAACTTTGTTTATATTTCATTTTATAATATTTCAAAAATTTATTTTTCCTTTTTCTATCGTGAATTAAGGAAATAAATCAGTATCATTCTTCTGACAGCTTAATATGAAACAACAATGTTTACCTCTATAATATGACGACGACATTATCACGCTAGAAGAATTTATTTCATGAATAATTAATGTTGTAATAAGGTAATTAACAAAGCATATCTAAAGTGATAATTTGATTTTCACTTCAGATATGCTTAACAAAGCATATCTAAAGTGAAAATTTAATTTCATGCGTTGAGTTCATCAAATTTAATTAATTTTAAATTATTACAGAATATGCACCAGTACCCTATTGATAACATGAAAATTCATTAAAATAATTTGAATTAGCTACTGTAACCTGTGATTAAAACGTCGTTATTAAGTATGCAAGAAAACTCTTGAGTCATTTGGTCTTCTTATGGTGTCTATTATATACACCTTAAATTCACCCTTTTGAAAGAAGATTTTAATTATTATTGTTTGATTGCTTAAGTCGTTACCTTCATGAAAAATAATCTACAAATTACAAATTTACTAAATGGATTTTTTTTTCATAACTTCTATGAATATGGCTAGAAAATTTCACTGCAAATGTTTTCATTAAAATGATCCATATTTACGTTTCACAAAATATATAATTTGATATTTAAATTCATATTGTTCAACAGTTGTTTCATTATGGCGCCAGCAATAGTTAATATGAATGTGCGAATTCATCTAATGCAGAAATAAGATGAGTAACATTTAAACGAAAAATTCGAAAATTATTATATATTTAGGAAAGAAACGGTTTGTATAAAAAGTAGCAAACTCAGAATCATGCTAAACATTATCATGGGATTAAAGAATGTAATGTTGATTAATGTTTCATATGAAATAAAAAGATTAGTTTAAACTATATCTTCTCTAGTTATAAAACAGTTTACTGCTTTTAAATGCATTTAATAAAATTATTAGCTTTTCCACTTCCATAGGAAATGAAGCAAATCTCAGTAAAGGATCAGTCCGAATGCTATATTTAAGTTCTTAATTGTGTAACTGTCTTTTGTTTTGTTAAATTAATCTCTGAACTTCATCTCCGTTGTGAAGAATTCAGATTTTAAATTTAGCATTTTCAAAACTAAAAATAAAGTCTCTATTATAAGTTGTCGAGAAATATGAGAGTGAGCGTGTGTTTGGGCTGAGTGTTACTCATAATTTCAGTTTTTCAAGTACTTATTGTTTATTTATTTATGTGGGAGAAGTATCTGGCTTTAGACCTTGAAAGTTTTTCATTGCAATGTGCAATTTTTATTTGACAGGCGTGCTTTATCCGGTTTAAAAAGTCACTTATTGTCACTACTTGAGACGAATTTGTGAGTAAATCATATTTTACTATATTAAAAGAGCGAAAGAAAAGCATTGGGTTATAAAGTACAAGTGGTCACTTTTGGTCTTCTGTATTTCTCTAACGTCTACATTCGTTTTCTTTCTAATGCTTAATTTTTTTTTAAAAAAAAGTCATTTAAAGAAGTAAATAAACAAAACCTACAACGCATTTCGAATGAATGTCACAGTGACATGTAGTTTTCAGTTACTTATTGTTAATTGAGCATGCATGATGATCACGTGATTTGCTCTAAACAAAAACTAAAATTTTGAAAAAATTCTATTGTATATTTGTCTATGGTTCAGCTGATTTTAGAATCACGTTTTATTAGATTATTTTCTCGTGTGCTTAGATTACAAAGGAAATAGCATTGCATATTGTAATTGTCGAAACATTTGTCTCAAAAGTTTAATGAAAATCCTTGCTTTAATATTCTTTCAGTGCGAAATATCCATTTCTTAATTTCTGTTTGTCGGTGAACTCAATAAATTCTAAACGAAACAAATTTGACAGAAGAAATTTTATTTGTATTCATGACACGAAAATTTTAGATCTGTATCATAATTTAGATATAATCCATCAAAGGAATATTTGTATTTTCGTCCATGTGTTCGTACAAGGATTCAGAAATATTATTTACAAGAAAATTTGATGAACTTTAATATGTGATCCTTACACCAAAATTGTAGATATGTCTCTAATTTTGAATTAAATTGCCCGGCAGTTAGACTGTTTATTTACCCGTGTGTATTTGAGTTCACTAACTTAAACACGCGATGAGCAAAATAATTAAAATTTTGATATGTAGATTTGACACTCAAATTGAATATACTAGAAGGCAGTCCTACTTGTTTGCATCTAAAAAATTCCTTTAAAGAAACAGATAAAGGGAATTTCCTAGCATTTTTGGTGATTGCACCTTTTTATTACGAAAAAGGAAGAATTTTTCGAATTTATTACGGGCAATTACAACAATTTATTATGAATAATAAAATCGTGTTATTAGGTTTTAAGTTTTTATCTTATTTCAAATGCAATATTAGCAAGATTTAACCCGATATTTTTTTTATCACTCGTGTGTTGTATCCGTTTCTATGTTATAATAGTTGTTAAACTATTTTCAAATTAATATTCATAAAAGATAAATTTTCCCTTTTTCCTAAAATTAAGAGTTAAAATTAGAAATATAACTAATGTTAAATTTGATGGAAATTTAATTTTAAAGCTTCACGTGTTTCAAATTTACATAACTTTCTGATTCGTTCCGGTTCAATAATTTTAAGGAATGTGAGCGTGATATTTAATTATTTCTGGCAGACCAAAATTAATTTTAAGTTTCTTGTGGGTTAAATATATGT
The DNA here is from genome assembly GCF_947563725.1 of Argiope bruennichi. Taxonomy (NCBI): domain Eukaryota; kingdom Metazoa; phylum Arthropoda; class Arachnida; order Araneae; family Araneidae; genus Argiope; species Argiope bruennichi. Next base: position 86,146,941 of record NC_079163.1, on the reverse strand, counting down.
AAATGAATTTGTTTACTTTGAGATTTTTTTCTCTCGAATTAATTTTCTAACCCTTAATAACTCCCTCGATTAAACAGTAACTTTTTGCTTCTTTTTCAAAAAATAACTGTGTAAATATGCGCGGTGTTTAACTTTAATCTTTATTAAATTTGAAAGATACTTGCTTTCTAGGGCAGAAACAAACTCCACAGCGAGCTCCTACGACATATCAAGTTTTTAATCATTGTGGGGAGGGCTTTGGATTATGAAGATGTTGTGAAATGCTTACTGTACTATCAATATAAATTCACAGTTAAAGAAAGAATTGTACTGTAATAAATTCACTCATTTTTTTAGTGATGGTTACATTTTTTATTCAAGTTTTACATTTTTTGAGAGCTTATCTTATTTTGATAATGGGGAATGAAATTCGGTTTATTTTTGTAATTTCTTCGTGAACGACTAAGATTTAATAACTGTTACCTAAAAACGTATGAAAACAGTTACTTCTTGACCTTTCTAAAAAAATAGAGCCTGAATGTCTAAACCAACTTTACCAACACTTTCAGTTTGAATAATTCCCGTTTTCCTCGAACAATAGCAAATTCCTTAGACCTTAGTTTCTGATGAGATGTTAAATCTATTTATTTTATGACAAAGAAAGGACTGTCGAGCCAATTTATTTTGGAAGAAGTCAGATACGCAGGTGAAAAAAAGCGGAAAAGTAAAAAAAAAAAAAAGACTCAAAGGAACAGAAAAGAACTTATTCTCATTTAAAATTTATCTGAGGAGATTTCTTAACCCTAATTATTATTCTCTGGAGTGAACAGATATATATTTTTTGCATATATTGGGTCTATCTAAAAAAAATAACTGTATAAATAAACTTGGGAGTTTAAATTTGCTTTTCGCGTAATTTAAATATGATTGATGTTTCTAGTGCAAAGGCAAACATTTTAGGCTCTTGTGAAATATTAGGATCATTGATCTTTGTGGTAACGACTGTGACAATATCAGACTGTTAATGGGGCTCTACGTTTGTGGATAAATTTTTGAACTGCTGAAAATTAAAATGAAGTGAAAAATGGTATAAACTTGGCTGAAATTCCGAATCTTAAGTCCTTTTGGTTCTTTTTTCTATAAAAGTATCATGCATATGTATGTAATTTTGTCTTATGTATAATATTTAGTCTTATTTTTATCTCTCCTTGGGCCAAGATGTTTATTAAATGTCAGATAAAAAAAATATTATCTGAATCACAGCAATTTTGAGTTTCTTTTTGTTTAAAAATGTATTATTTTGTAACTAAAAAAAATGTTAGGATGTTTCATCTAAATTTAGCTTTAGTTTGTATTCTAATGCAGTTTTTCAACTAGATTTGACTTGTATAGAATCTATCAATTGTGCATCGTTTTTACTATTCTCAATTTTCATGTTTAAATTCTTTCTAAGTATTTATCTTCTAATTTGAAAAATTCGTAAATAATTCCAGTGTCTAGAAGGCTTCGAAGATTCAAAGTTATATTTAAGAATACAACAGATGTTAAAATTTCTAGAAAATAAATTTAAAATTCAAATATTCTAAGCGACTGCCTCAAGATCGAGATTTGGAAAGATGGACTTAAGCATTTATTTTTAGATATACAAAAAATAATTTTAAGCATTATTTAGTTTTTAAAAAACAGAATGAGGCTTTTAGTTCTGAATGAGATTAAAATCAATCTGTTCTCATTTCATAATTTTAACCTTTAATTTTTGTCTTACGAATTAAACTATTATTTCTTGTGTCTTCCTTTAGAAAATAATTACCTGAATAAACGATGGTAGTTCACAAGGATATCAGACCTGATTTTGTATTATTCTATGATTGCAAGTTGAAAGAAAATTTTATACACTGAGGCTTGTAATAACGAAACTATCTTTAATAGCAATTTAAGTTTGTATGATCCCCGTTTCCCAGAATGATAAGCAAACTCCTTAGGACGTAAGTTCTTGTGAGATATTAAAACCCATTAATCTTTATGAAGGCGACCATGATAAATATGCTAGGGGGTGGGGGAACCATTTTGGGGCGTGAAAAAGGTTTGAAATCCTTAGAAAATTGATGAAAAGCGGTTGAAAAAAAAGACCAGAAATGGGCATGGCTTGGAAAAGTTTGAAATGGGGAATTTTCCGACAAGAAAACGGATGCCTTTATAAACAAGGACGAATTTTCCATTAAGCGAACTGCGAGCCTCCATAATTGGAAGAGGTAGAATTTCCATTTTCTATTCAGTCCCTTTGGGGAGTTGGGTCCTGCATTTCTCGTCTAACTCAATGAAGAGGAAATTATAAAGTGCACCTACAAGCTACTCATCTATGCATTCTTTTGAGCTGGGCTGCTTTATTGAGATGCAGCCAACACGCATCAGCTGCTAGGTTCTGTAGGGATTCTGTAGTCCCCGTCTGCTAATATGATTCAAGTAAATTATCGATAATTGAACGCATCTCTATGGAAAGAGACTATAATGAGGACAGAACGTAATATTGGGAAATACGCAATGGAGCGCCTTTGTTCTCAGAAGAGGTATGCTTTATCTTAATTTGTGTATCATTTTGCGATGATCAAACAGACATTTATGACGCGACAGGATATAAAGTTCATTAAAAGCACCGAGTTGCATAAATTGATATTATTAAGTGTCGTTTTCCCTAAAATATTTGGTGTAAAATGATTAAAATTTCAAGCGTTGTAGTAATGGTATAATTAATCATAAATCCTAACTGTTCAAAGTTTTGAGCAAGTTTTCTATTACGATTGTTGAAGATATCAATTTATCTCGAGAATCTAAACAATGATTTCTACCCTAAGCAGGGTCATTAGTTATCACGCATATATTTTGTAGTATTATTTTTTTTTCCTTATAAAAATTACATTAATTGCATGTTCAGTTTATCCTTTACTTTGCATTATATTCGTCTCGACCTAATACCGATGCATTTAAAAAAAAAATCTTAAAAATTTGTGAATTCTTCACTGTTACTGTTTATATCAACTTATATTATTCATAAACATGAATTGTTTGTTTTATTTTGAATTTTTTTGTATAAAATGACAAAATTTTATCCTGAAATACTGTTATCCACTCCGTTTATTAAGTTTTATAATTTTAAAATATTCTGATCTTTGTACTAAACATTTATAGCATTTGGAAAACTGTGACGATTTTCTGATTGAAGACAACTAAATAAAAATTTTGCATTTAGGTGTCAAATGTTCAGTTGTAAATTAATTTTCCTGGAAATTTCTTAAAGTGCTAAAAGGGAAAATTCGTTAACATAGATTCAAATAAATCTAATAAAGGATTCAGGTATGATATATTAAAGGAAAAATTATTTTTAAAAATTTCTTTATCGGTTGACAGTAATTTTTTAAAAAATATAAAACTTTAAAAACGCTATTCCTATTCTTTTCTTTCAAAGTTTAATTATTCTTGTACATTTATTTCGTCTGAAATCAGTATAATCAGTACTCAAAAAATCAAAAAATTACTCTCTCTACTATTTACTATCGAAGTAATCAAATGTGGTTTCCTTTCACTTTGTAAAAATATAGTTTATGATCTTCAACTACCTGTGAAACGGATTGTTAAGTCATAAACCAAATCTCTTCTTCTATTAATTTCTGCTAATGTCCTCCTTTCGGAAATGCCGGACGATTAATAATACTTCAGAATATTTTTCAATTCTGAATATTCTTCAAAAATTAGTTTTTCCAATGGACTCCTGATAGTATTTACATTTCTTTAACCGCTGATTCATTCTATATTTTCAGTAATCAGATACCACAGATGATTTATACTGTTTATTTTGATTTGCTGAAATATTATCATAATTGTTTTAGTTAAAGCAAAAACGACTTTTTCCTTTAATTTCAAACTTTTTTTATTTCTTTTTTATTGAACGCAAATCACAAGGCTCTTGTATTCTTGAACAATACTGAAAATTTCTTTCTCTGTATAGAGAATTTTGATAATGTTATCGACTTTCAAACATTCTTCGTTTTCATATTTTCCGTCCTTACTATTCTAAATGAATTATGATCTTCGATTCGTAAAAACATTATTGGATTATCTTTTCTTTTCTTTTTTTTTTCACTCACTTCGAATTCGTCTTAAAAATTCATATTCTCAGATTATTTTAAAAATCCGTTGATGAGGAGAAATATTTTTTTTTCTTTTTGTTTTATTTAATATCTGATTAACTGAAATTCAGATGATTATACGAAGTTTCTTACGCCTAGAATAAAAATATTTTCTCCAGTGGGATAAATGTAAGAATTCAAAAAAGCTCAACTTTCAACAAAACAAGGTTCAATTTCAGAAAGAAATCTTTCGGTGTAGAACACTCAATTAGATTATACAAGAAATATGAAAATCAAAATTTCGAAGCGAATACTTTTAAGGTAATTTGAGAGATAAATAATTTTACTACATTAAAAAATAAGCATGTGCAACATTAATATCCATTTTATAAATGACCAGTCAGCTTTAATTTTCTCATTACAAACAAAAAATCCATTATTTCCATATATGTAATCAATTTTCGAAAATATGTTCCCATTCTTTGCGAGAATATAATGTTTATTATTATTATTTTTTATGTTGCTTTTTTTTTAAGTCGAGCAGAAAAGGAAGTAAATTACTGTTATTAATCGAATTTTAATGGTGAGTACTCCCTATTCTGCTACCTTCATCGTCCTCTGTATGTGGTGGTGATGTTAAAAGGGAGGCATTTGTTAGCGATTTCAGTGGTTTAATTGGGGGTAAGTGATTTGATTTTTATGTGTTATTATTTCTGAAATAGTCGTTTCTATTTTATTTTTTTAGATAACTATTTAATAGCGTTTTAACTAAATTACTAGAAATCGTAACCCAATTTAAAATACAGCGAAACTGTACGACAATGATCATTATTTATCAAATTTGAATTTTGTAAAATTAACGAAATTTAATTTTAATAGTATAAAATGGCATTTTTTCTGCATCTTCCACGCATATCAGGACCGAAACTAGAAACGCAGGAATTCCATGGAGTAGTGTTTAAAATTTAGCCTAGTTGCATAAATAATATTATTAAAAGTGCCGCGGAAATTAAAGACTGCAATAGAAACTTTCAAAATACATTCACTTAATCTGAAAAAATTGTAGGGATTCGATGGGTTGGACTATGTGTACTCGTGGAACAGATAACAAATTCTTGATCAATGCTTTAACTGAAAAGATATTTTTTGTGAATGATGAAATATTTTTTTTTCTTTCTTTTTTAAGCGTATCATGTATGTAGATGCAAAATATAAGCATTCATCTTGTTCTTAAATACGTGAAGATGATTTTTATTTTATTAATCACAGCGTATATTAATCAGCATTAATTAGTAAAAGGTCTATGAGTATTCGATAATTATTTAATTGATGAAATTGAATTATATTAATGAAATTAAAGTTTGACGTTTCGATTTTTTTCCTTTCTCTTTTTCTCCACATGTTCAATTACTTCCTGACTTACTCGTGCTCTATGGAAAAATCACAGAAATTACGCATGATTTTTTTTTTTTTAGTTTTACGTATTTGAAGTTGTTGCGCCATTAGTATACCTGTTATTGTTTTATAGGACTAATAATGTCTTAATACGTAAAGCTCAGTTTTCTTTGCGAAACAGTTAAGAATTTTTTTAAAACAATTAAGAAAAATGTTTTAAATTGTTTTTAAAATGCGAAATTAAGGGTAGCTGTTTGGATCCGTTTCACTTTGTCTGCTCATTGAACAGTGAGAAAAGGAAGGAAACAGTTCAGATGTAAAAATTATGTGCAAGTCTTCATCTGTTTGGCTACACAAATTCTGTGGTACCTCTTCATTGCTATTCTGTGGTACCTTTTCTACCTCTTCATTGGGCAGCAATGGGAGAAGGGTGCATATCTACAAGCATAGTTATTAATGTAATGACTAGTCAATGCACTAGTCATTAATGTAATACTACGATATTTTCAACTTTTTCATTGATATTATGAAGTAAAATTATCCTTAAAATCTATCAGGAGAGAGCAATCTGTGATCCCACAAACTCGAAATATTATGCAGAATTGTTTCGTCGCCTTCATAAAATTTGTATCTGTTTCTATTGCTTCACTTTTTTTTAAACATTTTCCTTGAATAATTCTGTATCATGAAATATTGGTTGTATTAATAGCTCTTATTGCTCTATCTACAGCAAATTTATTCATCTTTGAAATTGCTATTAATGTGGTTAGCCGTAAATATCTTAGTTGAAAAAATATTTTACTGAAGCTGGCGAAAATTCACAATCGTTGCCTTTTTGAAAGCTTAAATCTCAGTTACTTTCAGCTCAAACTGCAGCGAATTTTACGTTAGTTAAAAAAAAAAATCTGTAAAATCCATCGTTCACAAAATATTTTGAAAAAAAAAAAAAGATTTTAAAAAATTTATTTTCGACAGCAGGCAGAACGCGATCGCACGCTAAGGTCAAAAACTTGAAATTACCTGCCCACCTTTAGCTACATATCAAAAAAATCGAAACTACCCGACTTTTTGCGCAGATAATTTTTTTCTTTTTAAGTTACAGTTTTACCGAATTATATACTTGTTTAAATTAAAAATAATTAAAAAATGGTGAAATATTTATTTCAAAATTTAAAATATTCTGGGAATTTACTATTTATCTCGCATACAAAATGCTAAATAAATGCAAATTTTGTATCCCACTTTTTCTAATTCAAAAATTGACTTGCCTTACTATCAAGAAGGGACAGTAAAATACTAAATAAATGTAGAGATGTTATCATAGTAGCTTAGACTTTGCTGTTTCTTTATTATTTCTAGCCAAGGATTTGTAAACTTTTAAGAAACTTGATTTTATTCAACCAAGATTAGATTTTTTAATCCTAGGACTAAATTCTTTCCAAATTTGTCTTGTAAATTTTAATCTTCTCTTATAATATTTTATTCAAATATATTATCATTTTCGTCTCATCCATGTGTTTATTGATTTCTAGAAATAAATGCAAGTGCGAAAATGTGTATTTTGTGGAATTAAATTTTAACCTAAAATCATTGGAATGGAAATCGAAAATATAGTGTCCTAATCTTTTAAACTAATATCGCATATTAATTTAAAGATATACTCTTTCATTGATGTATTATATTACTATATAATTGATGTATTACTTTTGAAAGAATTCATCATCAACAATTTCATTTACAATCAACCGCTATTCTCCGATAAAAATTTAATAAAATGTTGCTGAAGATCTATTACTGAACGATCAGCTGATGGAAAATCGAACTGAATTTCTAGCGTATCCTGTTTTCCGTTAACGTTCAAGACATCGCTCAGAGAAGTGTGAAATTGCATTTTTCAATTATTTTTCTCTTTTTATTAAATAAAATTTTGTAATTTAATTACATCAGAAATTTAATACTAAGAAGGCGCCATCTGCTGCTCAAATTTTAGCGATAACTCCAACCGACTAGTTTTATGCCGCTGGTGTTTTCGCATTGAAACGGCAAGTAAGTTTTTACTGTTTTATGTGACTCGCTTCATTTTCGTCGAAGGATATGAAAGTCATTGCCGTGGAAAAGAACAATGGATCATGGACACTTAATTTAAAAAGTAAGTTCCTTCTTTTTATTTATTTATTTTTTCCTCTAAAATTCAAATTTCTTGTTTCATATTTGTAACACAGCAAATATTCCCCTAGACAAAATAATAAGTTTTGTTTTTTTAACAATTTTGCCTATATAGAACCGGCAATCTAACTGATGCTTATTGTCGGCATACATTATAAAGACTATCACATTTGATCTTGTTAGTTTTTCATACTATTATAGTAGTCGTAAATGAAGAGAACTGCAGCCTTATTAGTTATAAAAGTAGTACTTCTGTTTATTTTATAATTTAATTTGCGACGCCAAAAATATTTGGACACTTTGGACTAATATTTCCACTTCTTTTTCTTTCTTTCTTTTTTTTTCTTCTTTTTCTTCTTTTTGTAAGACGATTATATTTACTTTTTGATGATACAATTTTCACAAAAATTGTGGTTTTTTTCAGTTGTTGTGCTTTGTTGCTGTACCAAATATGAAACGATATTTTATTAAAGAAATATTATTTATTTTGTTTTGAAATTCTTTTGCTCTCATTCTTTTAATATTTTAATTATTTATTTGGAATCAAGCTTATATTTTAAGGATTTTCTTTTCTTTTGTAGATGCCATCTTTCCAGATTACTCCAACAAAGATGAATCTGCACAAATTAAAGATTCCATTATATCAGCACCTCATACGAAATAAATGGATTATTCTGCTAGTTATTATATGGGTGGCAGTAATCGGCGATTTGCATAGAATTGTTTCCTACGGAGCGACGTTGACACATGGACACTCTGCATTTATTTAGAAGAGCATAGCATTGTTATTGTAAACTGTTGTTTGCATATGTATGTGAAAATATTAAATTCTGTGATAGAAATACTGTTTTGTGTTTCTTTTATTATTTTTTACTAAAGTTGCTGTATTTCTTGTTACATTTTGCTCAGACTAATAAAAAATATTTTCTAAAAAAGGGTTGTGTGTCACAATTGTGTTTTTCTTCTGATATAACCTGAAATTTTGTATAATAAGCCCAAACTAATCGTGAATTATTGCGAAATAAATACATTTTACTGTAGAGTAGAGAAGTTTTTACTCCTTTATATTAAGATTCATTAGTAGGGGAAAATCGTATTTTTTTTCTCTGTACTTTGCAGAACTTTTTACTCGTTTTTAGTTAATTCAACTTGTTTCATGCTTGTTAAGTTGTAATTTTTTTTTCTGATATGCTGGAATTCTGAAATTATGGACTATTACGTTTTCCCGTTGGCAATATAATCTTTTAATATTTTCTGATCATAACTATTAATTACTCGCATAATTTTATTTGCAGGTTCATCTGGTTGAGAGTTTGGAAAAAATTGATAGCAAAATTCCGTAACAATTATAAAATGCATTAAAGATTAAAAAGATAGAATGTTTTATTAGAAAGAAAAGAATGAATTATTAAAAGTGTAAAAAAATAAAAAGATAATTTAATAAATTAATTTTTAAAATTAACTTTTCAGATAAAGTAACTTTGAAAAAACACGGATTTGTTATGGTGTTAAAAGTTTAAAAAAATTATCGAAAATCTGAAATCAAAGCAAAAATCCTAAACGCGTGAATGTGTGTATAAAGTTTTTTTCCTCAAAGTATATAATTCGCTCCATCAAAGAAAAGAAAATCTCAAATATACAAATAGAAAAATAATTTTATCTATTTCATTAAACAACGATATCGTAAAATATGCATTTTAACTAAAAAAACTGATCGGTTTTTTTTTATCTATAAAATAATTGTAATACACTGCTTAAATTTCTTTTCATATGTTATAAAATTTTTGTAATAAAATACCAAATATTTTTTTAAAGACCTTATCAAAAAACCTTTGTTCATTATTAACGAATTGATGTTAAAAAATAACTCTATTGTCCCCTGAATTTTAATGACACTAATGAAAAAAAATCTTAAGAATGCTATTTCAGCTACAAAATAAACTCCTATTGTTATGAACCCAGGAAAAAAATTCATAAAATTGAATGACGCTCTCGTAAAATTATCAAATAAAGCCTTCGATTTTTATTTGAATTCATTATTTCTTTTTATCTGTAACTAGAAAACTTTAAAGAATTTTATATTACTGAGATTAACATTTTCCTTAATATTAAATGCAGTGTCAGTTTTCAAATCAACTTGACTTCATATTAGCTCCATATCATCTGCTGGCATGTTCTCGGATTAACCAGATATTCCTTCTCTTTGTTGGAAATGTCATGTTTATGTCAAGATGTATGCTATCGTGGTCATATATTTTCTAGGTCCAGAAAATATTCTATTCTAGAAAAAAAAAATATTGGAGAGTCGCATCTAAATTATTGAGGCGTTTTGTCAATAAGCTTCGATGATCGGGGCATAAGATTGTCCATAAATCTTGTCCTCAAGTCTTGAAAACTATTTAGCATATATGAATCTTGCATAAGCATATACGAATCCGGGTTAGATGAAATGGAGCGGAATGAGCTCAAAAAAAAAAATATCAGTAAGTTCATAAAAAGATACTGCCTGATAAATGAACAAATGTTCATTTGCGTCATTAAATTGTGCATTTGTATAATCAGTACGATATATTGCTTCACTGATGCTAAAATTATCTATCTAAAATGTTATGCAATTGAAATTGTAATAGAAATGTAAATATTTAATTCAATGGTAACTTTTATATATATATATATATATATATATATATATAGTTCGTTCTCGTGTTTGTATAAGTGCATATTTGTTACTTTTTTTTTGCGATTACTTTTAGTTAGTAAGATAGAATAGTTCTTATTAAAAATCTAAATAGATTTTTTATTATTAAAAAACAATCTACCATACTTCATCAGAAATTTAACTAGAGCATTTTGTTTGAATTTTTTCTGTTATTTACAATGTACCATTTTCTGTTGCAAATAGCATTTGATCATTTCTGTTTGTATAATTTCCATGCACTGCTTCTGTAACTAAAGTCGTGGCATTTTTAAGATGAAATATTTGTTATTTTTGTATAATTAACAAGAAAAAAAAACGTTTTATTTGCTATTAAAACTAGTTAATAAAATTGGATCGTAATAAGGTTCCAAGCTAAATATGTTTGGTGATTTTGCAATACGAAAATGTTTGCTTTTCACCCAAATTATCTTCTTTTAGATTGGAAATAATATATCTCGCCATTTTTTCTTCTTCTGATATCCTTGCATCTCACGTGCTGTTATATATATAAATTGACAGAAAAATCAATCCTCTTCATATGGATATTTCTTACAATTCCCTTCGACAATAGAATTCTAAAAGCATCTGAATGCTTGAGCTCAACTTTTATCATGAACCCAATCAATTTATTGCTCCGGCAGTATGAAGCGTGTCTTGCTTTTCTTTGCCGCACAAATTGAATTATTTGCTATTCGATATCTCCTCAACATTCTACAACAGATCCTTTGTCCACCTTCTCCGATGTAAAGCTGTGTTTGTGTGCGGAATTCGGCAAACATGAAGGTGAACAATTCTCCTTCTTCCTCTTCATCGATTTCGTTCAATACAATTGACAGTTGTGTCGTTGACCCTCGTAACTCCAAGTGCTTTTTCACTCTTCAATATTAATTCAGAAAAATACTATCACTTTTACTTTTTTTAGATGACATAATTTTTTTAAATTCAAGCCGTTTTATTTTCATCATTATTAGTGCATGAACATGAAATGCAGCCAAAATTGATTTTACTCTTATCGGAAATTACCGGGTAACTATATAACTATTTTTTTTAACTAAGAAACTATAGTGACAGCAATTTTAAAGCAATTATAAAATGACCTGATGTTTTGAGACTTCAAAGTATATATTCAAGTGTTTTAATAATGTTACGAATCAATCGTTTTCGATCTTGATTGTATTTAAAATATTTCTAGTTTTCGATATTTATTTTTTGACTTTATCATGATAAAATGCATGCAAAAACACAAATGTTAAAATTTCCCTTTTAATGGAGACTTGTGGCACTTTTTTTTCCTTTCAGTTTAAAAAAAAAATAGTCACCATTTTAATCTGAAAACTGTTCTTGTGACTTTAGAAAGGCATCACAAAATAAGTTTTCGGAAGTAATAAATAATGACAAATAAAAGAAATTCTATTTAATCCATTTGAAGGATCCTTAGAAAGTTTCAATTAAGTTTTTTTTTATCCAGTTTGTTTCCTTAGCTGTTTTTATTGTACATAGTGCTTTATTCACTGAATTCTGATTGTAAAAAATGCGCCAAAGAAAACGCAAATGCTATAATTTTCTTTTTCTGAACTTGGATTACTTAAACTTTTTTATTCGTGACCTTTTCAGACCGAAAAAAAACTTGTCTGGGCTACAAATTCATTGTCGTCGACGTTAATTCAGCCTAATCTATTGATAAAAACCACTGCATTAAGTTTTAAATTGAGTACTTTGTAATAAATAGAAATTCTAAACCAATGGCGGGTATTTGTAACTAACATTTCAATAATTTTTGCATATGATTTGCTTTATAGTGGTCTGTCCAACTAACCTAAATTCTGACCAATAGTTTAATTTTTTTAAAAATAAATATATGTTAAAGGAGTTGCAGAATGAAATTTCACTCCTTGTGGTCTTATGGCATAAGCTTTCACATAGAAATGTGATTTTTTACTGGAGAAAGATTTGGTATAATTTTTTCCCTTCAGATCATCATGGCAATTAAAGCAATGATTGGGGAGAAAAAGTAATCCATTCAAAATAAATGAAAATAAAATGCCTTCAATAATTTTACTGTAATAGTAAACTAAAATGCCTTCAATAACTAAGTTCTTTTTTCTCCTAATTATTAAGTTCCTTCAATAATTAAGTTCCTTTTTTTCCTTACCAGAATTTCGAGTTTAAATTTTGTATTTTATTTCAAATATTAGGGAATGAGTATCTGTAAAAAGTTTTCAGGGAGCCTTGTATTGCCAAATGTATGTTTGGCCATGAAAAGCTCTCGAAATGTTTAACTAACTTTAACACATTTACATTTTTAAGTAGCATTCTTAATATACAGGGTGTCCATTCTAATCGGGGCTATATTGCTACTTGATAAATCGTTGGAGCCCCAATTGAAGAAATTTTTGAAATAATGTAAAGAATTATATTTCATATTGTTTCAATCAGTTCTTTTGAAAAAAAATTACAAACTCTAAACTTATATATAGTCTCGTGTCCTGTTATTCATATGTAGCAAAATATTATTGACACATTTTAAACAAAAAGAAAGTTATTCTTCTTGCGACTAAAATTGACCGAATTATGAAATTTTGAATATCAGCTTTTCAGATTATTTTAGACCATTTCAACTGTTACCTTAAAGAAGATCTTCTAATCAGCGGGCTCAGTTTCCTCAAAGTAGATGTTAATTCGTTTAAAATAATTAAATTCAAAGATTCATAATCCGATCAGCTTTAATCTTATATGAGAGGAGCTTCTTCTGTTTAAGATGTTAATGTGTCAAGAATATTTTATTAAATATGACTAATAAGGACGGAAGACTATAAAAACTTAGATTTCATGATTTTTTTTCTGACATTTATTAATTTTATGGAAGTTTGTTTCCATAACTGTGGCGCGAGCTGGTAATGACTTTTAGAAGAATTGATACTGATATATTAAAAAGAACTATCACAAGTCTTCATATTTCTAAGGAATTTCTAAATCATACTTCAAAGGGATTTCTAAATTTTAGAATAAGAATTCTCATTATCAATCTGGCGCTAAATTACGCCATATTCTATTCATCCGTATGCTTTAGAGAGAGGAAAAAACTCACCAAATTGTATCATGCTTGAAAGTGAAGCATTAGCAATAAGTTGTTATATTCGTTTCTATATTTTTCACTCCAAAGTTAATTTTCCTTACTTTGCTATAGATATTATTTATATAAAAATGGTCTCAAAATGCTGGATATCGGGATACGCTTTAGATGATTATAGAAAGCGATTCGCATTCGTGTTATTTGTAAAATACGAATATGAAAATCTGATAAGTTCTTAGCTCTGTAGATTTCAGGTTTATCCATGTTTTAAGAATGGATTTTCTAAAAGAATGCAACTCCATACAATAAAAATTTATCCTCTTATATTTATTTAATACATCATGTCATTTGCCACACATTCTATTATATCTGACTATCAGGTTTCATTTTTTTTTCTTTTTTTATCCATTTCTGTTCTCCATACATTATAGATATTATCAAAATATTATTCGTTTATAGGTAATTTTGTTGTAATATTCTGTTATAGGTAATCAAAATTTTATTCTTTTCTAGGTAATTTTGTTGTATTATTCTGTTATAGGTAATCAAAATGTTATTCTTTTCTAGGTAATTTTGTTGTATTATTCTGTTATAGGTAATCAAAATGTTATTCTGTTATAGGTAATGTTGTTGCAATGACGTTGTATGCAATATCGCTTGTTCATAATGAAAATGCTGAATTTATATATAACATGTATAAATTCTTCAGTTTAAGGGAAGTTTCAATTTCACAGCGGCCGAACATATAGGGTCGGGTGATGTTTTTTCATCAGTAGCTGGGCTTCAAACTTTGAAATGATGTTTAATGCTGCAACCTGTTTTTAATAGCTACTTAAACGCAACCTTTCCAAACAAGTGCGTAGTATTCTGATATGACACGAACTGTTATTTGCATGCATTTCTGTAATAATACACTAGCTCGCATAAATACGCAACAGGAGAGTAACTGAGTGAAACCTATTTCTATAGGAAAAACAAAAATTGGTTATTTTAATGCAGACATATAGATTAACGAAGGGTTGCCGTTTTTAATAGATTTATCATATTGAATTTTGCACTATAAGTTGCTCGAAATCATTGGAAATAGTATGTCCAGAAAGAAACACTCGTAAACATTATCCATGTTTTATCTGTCCATTAAATATACTTTTCTATCTTTTAAATCAGTTTTTACAAGTAATCGCTTTATATTTACCAAAAACATCACTTTTTGATAATGTAAACTTCCAGAGACGATATTTATTCTTAGAATTCATATATGGTCATGAAGTATCACTGATAATTAGGCACATTGGTTTTTATTTTTATATCAAATGGACGTTTCATAAATTATCTATCTCCAGTTTTTTCATGTTTATTTGTATAATTGATTTTTGTAGCTCATATATTGATCCCTAGACAATATTTTCTGTTATTCGGACGCTATTCGTAGTGTATTATAGAACAGTTGGAGATATAATACAATAAACTTTTTAAAAAATAGATTTCCATTTTCGGGAAATTTTTTTATTGAATTTTGCACTAAATATTGCACGGAATCAATGAAAATTGCTTTATTTTGGAAGAAAGACAAAAAAACATTACCTCCATATCCATTACCTAAATATCCATTCTTACACCATATTTATTCTGTTTGAACATAATATATAATTTTCTATATTCATAATCATTTTTTTTACTGCTAGCCAATTTCTGTTCCGAATACGCATATAAGAAACATGATATTTCAAACAATTCAAACTGCTAGAGACGAAATTTATGCAAGATGTTTATGCTAAGACTTAATGCATGGCCATTAAGTTTCCCTAGTCATTAGACGCATCGGGTTTTATTTCCATATAAAACAGATGTTTTGTATATTATCCATCTCCAGTTTTTCCATGTTTCTTCTGTGCCATCGATTCCTTGAGGAGCGTATATTGATCTCCAGACAGTAATTTCTGTTATTCAGACAATATTCTTGGATCCATAGTATGTAATACCAGTGAAGGGACTGAAAGAGGGATCTTAAGTACTTTAGCATGTGCGTGCTTACTTGATTGAATCGAGAATGTAATTTCCTAGTCTTAAATCTCTCGTATCGATTGTGTAATTATCAAGAAAATATACCATTCGTTTCTGTAAGCATGTCGTCTGTTTTCGGTATATCTTATCGGTTTCCATCTAATGGATATAATGTCCTTCATGTCCATGTCCTTGAAGTAAAATATTAGGATTTCTGGCCAGTGGGCAGTAGTAAATTGGTTCTAGAAATATAAACTCGTTTTGGTATTATAAACATGTCCATAAAACCAATAACATCAATCAATAAATTGTTTCATTTAAAAGGCTCGTCGCAGAAAGCAAATATTACAATTTGTGTACTAAGTTAGGTGATGCGAAAGCTGATTATGAACTTCTTTCTTATATTGCATTGTACTGCATTTGTGTTGTTGAAAGTTACTTTTTTCTGGCTTTTAAATATATGAAAATTGGTGCTTCACCAAACCAACTATCAAACTCAGTTAAATGAATTCTAATTTCTCCTTAAAAGAATTTTAGAAAAACTCTGTTTAATATTTGAGCATTAGTTCAAAGCCAAACCTAACTTTTACTCCAATAAACCTTCCAACCATTAATTGGTTCGCAGCTTCTTCTGAACTTCAGACGTGAGCAGAAAATTTCAAATGTACAAATTCTTCTTTTTTTCTTTCCAAAAAAGTAAAAAGAAAATGCTTCTTTAGGTATATTTTTTAAAAAAAGAACTCTAATTTGTGTTACACTGTAATGAAACATCTCTTTAATCTGAATTTCTTAAAATAAAACGGACATTCATACTTTGGCATGATGATGCGAGTTTACAGTTAATGAGGATAAAGAAAGACGCACATTCAGTTTGTAAATTAGTTATCTGATGCTAATGTTCTATTTTATGTCATTTGACCCTGAATTATCAGAAACTTTCTTCTGCCTCGTTTGGCGCGAGGCATTATTTAACTTTGTTTTTCAGCTTATGAATAATGTCTGGCTATATCGAAACATTCTGAATAAAATAATGTCTGGCTGTATCGAAACATTCTGAAAGTGCTTTCATTTATAATTCAGTTTTCCTTTTACATTAACAAACTATTCAGAAAACAAAGCATGAAATATTTAACCTAAATATTAAATATCACTATGGTAGAATTTAGAAAAGGGTGAAAATAAATAGGGAAAAGATGAACTCAAGAGGGAAATGGCACTGCTTGCGCTTGATGAAGTCCCAATATTTTCATTCCTTTAATTCAATTTAGAATTTCAATTTGTGTCAGAGTTTGAATTTGATTATTTCATTCTATTTCTTGTGCAAGTTTTAATCATGTTTTCGTTTATCAGTTTCTTTATAATATTTTTTCAACGTCTTTTAGTTCTTTTATTATCAAAGTCTGCCTGTCATCAATAAATAAAAAAAAAAAAAAAAAAAACATTTCTATCAACAGGATTTGAAATCTTTTTATCTTAGATGCAGTGTGACGAAATTTAATTTATGGTTTGTAAAATATTATTATAAATTTCCTCTGTCTGATAGCATGTACTTGATTTTAAATGCTTTGAATGAGCTAACAAAGTGAATTTATGAAAATCTAGCTTATAATATATATAAAATTTTAAAAAATTAGCATATTTGTCATATCAATAAATATATATTTGAGATATAATGTAATCATCCGTGATTATTCCTTAAAAATTAATATTACCATGACTTTTATATTCACAAGTCCATTTCAGCGATACAAACTTGAAAAAGCTTTTAGAATAAATAATAAGTCTTGATCTTTCAATAGGCGATTTCATAAGCTTTTGCCATTTTTATATTTATTAGGCGCTTCATTAATTTTTAAAAATTGTATCATACTTTTGATTATTGTATATGCATTGTACTAAATTCGACAACATATTAATTTTAGTTTTAATGTTCAAATTAATTATAAAGCTTCTTTTCTCACTCTTTTCGTTTAATAAATAGTATTCCGCTCTCATAATGATAAAGTAATCAATATTCAACAAAGGTAATTGATTTTATTTATTTTTATATTCCTTCTGGCTTGCATTAAGTAATACCAGCCATTTTCATATTTTTTTTTATTATTCCGGATCTAACCTTCCAACTTCATGCTTAATGACTTCCTGTAAAGGAAGTCGTTAAGCATGAAGTTGGAAAGTTGATTTCGAAAGTTACATGAAGAAGCAATGATTTCAAAGAGTAGCATAATATTAACATTTTTGCCTGGGGTTCGCATTGATTTATGTAAGTTAAATGGTATTTAATATGCTGATTTCAAAAATAATATCCATTATTTTTATTTGTATCGCATAAGTATATTTTTATAATTGTGAAACTAAAAATATGAAATTTGAGACATTTTTAAAAATATTTGTATACACAGTTTACAAAACTTTAATTAATTTAAATTTATTTTACTTACAAAATAATTCTTAAATCAAATAAAAAGTAATTAAATTAAAAGCAGAGAACTTTCTTTTGAAAAATTTAAAAAAACAAAATCCGTGTACTTAATTTAACTGCTTTTGTTGAATCTCTTTTTTTCATAATTTTGCATAACAAATAATTAATACCAAAATTCCTCTTGTATTACTTATCTACATTTACTCATTTTTAAAAATTACTTTTTTTTTAATTTTCTGATAGAAGCGTGTTTAAGCTCTTGGCGTCTTCTGGAAGGGAAGAGTTTTAACAAACTCTGTTTCTGTGAAAAAATGTTAGTCTGAATCCAGATTTCGAAAACATTTAAGAAAAGGAAACCTCCATTGACGATAACTAAAAGGAAATATGTACTAAGCAAATCTTGATGAAATCATTAAGACATGACAGTTTTTGTTTAAAAAATGAATAAAAAATATATTGTAAGAATTTGATGTTGATATTTGGAGAAAGTGCAACCCACAATCTCCAAATTGTATTAATGAAATATAATTTTAATTCATTTTAATTTTAGATAGTAGTTTCTGTAATATTTCTTCCGCATACCGTAAATGTACAGATTGAAAGCATTGTAATCATCAAAGGTTTCAACCTGGTTGAAATTTTAATGAATCTCCGCGTTCTAACTTCCATGAGACTTTCTTGCGAAAATTACAGACTACTTTATATGTCATCTGAGAACGCAATAACTGTTTAACAGAACAATCTAGACGAATGAAATTTGGTATGTGGCGGTTGCATTAAAATCACAAATCTCTATCAAATTTTGGACCCATTTAATTCACAGGAAGTCTGTCCATCTATTTATCCTTGCACATATAAGCATATTAATTCAAAAACATCACATCTTCACGTATCAAAACTAGATCTGCTTTAAATTTTTGACCAAATTCATTAGGAGGTTTTCTTAAGTAGATCCTTCTTTCCGTGTTCACTTTAATGCGAGAAAAACTCTAATCTTGATGGTTGAATATTAGTGCATGGCCTTTACACAAAAATGGTGTATATGTATCCAGTTTTGAATAGAAGGGTAGAATCTAAAACACATATTCACTTCTCATCCCTATTTGACGAAACTGAGTGTAAAGCACGTCATATTGCGTAAGTATACGAGAAGCTTAAGAGGTGAAATTCCGAATTTTTTCCGTATATCTTTGTTCTTCTTTTTCCACCATGGCTGAAGTTTCCCTCCCCATCCCCAATTTATTTATTTATTCCTTTCTTTTACTTCCCTACATCCTCAGGGGATGCATTCGACAATTTAAGAATCATTGCGTTGTTATTCCTTTCTTTCCGATTAAACTATTGATTTCATGTCTCCGAAATCTGTTTAAAGTTATTACAAAGAATTTGGTTTCGTAATCTTCGAAAAACCATTTTGTTAAAAAAAAAAAAAAAAGTGTTGCTAAAAACTATCCACAATACGCTTTCATCACAACTGTTTATTCATTTAACTTTAAAATATCTCCACGAAACACTTTAAATAAATTTATAAACTTGAATAAAAAAAAATCTTTCATTCATTCTCTCTCTCTCTAACTTTCACAGTTGCTCACCTCTAACCTTGGGTTGAACCGAGCAAAAAAAAAAAAAAAACTGAGTTTCTTTTCTTCAAGTAAATTGGCGAAAAAACAGCACGAAAAACTGTCATTAAATTTACGTAACAATGGACGAAATCCATGCGAAAGTGCAATAGTGCTGCCGTTCTTTATAACACTATGTAAAATTTACACTCTCATAAGAATGGTGAAATATGGTAATTCTTGTGTGTTGAATAGTAAGACCATGTTTATTTATTCAATAGAATGAAAATTTTTAAAAAAGAAAACTGACTATATTGTCCAGGAAAAAAATCAAAGTTTAAATGCAGGTGTGGTTTTCTTAATCCATTGCATTAGTGTTGAAAAACATATTTTTTAACAATCGTGACAATTTTTATCTTGTAGGAAAGTTTTCTCGACTTATTTTAATTGATTTTTTTACATAAAATTCTTTAACATTTAACATATTCCTTTCTTCTCTTAAAAATGCCTTTCACTTCATTTTATTTATGTTTCTATATAATTATCTAAAACACGAAGATTGTTTCTACTTCTCTACAAATAACTTGGCAAAAATAAATTTTATTAAAAATTTCTCTAAAATGTATTCTTTATTCGCTATTCAATATATCTGCTAGGTCGAAATTTAGTACGAGTTCATTCTTTTAATGTTAAAAAGAAATCTAATTTAAATTCCATTGTTAACATAATTAGTTTCCTGAAACTATTAGGTTAACAATGTATAACCTTTGTATTAAAATTAAGGTAGTTTATTGGGAATCCCAAAGCATGACTTTTTTAAAAATCTTTTTTAGTTTTAATTGCACAGTTAAATATCTTCGAGCTCTTATGATTTTTTGAAGCATTAAGCATATTCGAAATTTTTATAACGTGAATTCAATGTGAATGTTTAATTTTATGTTAAATCGTGGAGAGTAGAGCATCGATATATTTAAAATATGAAGCATCTGACCAGAGTACAGAATTTTGACACTAGTAACCCCCAAATAATTTACTGGTGCAACTTCCGTCCAATCTGTGAACAAATACATTTTTTACGAAACGAAGGATTCCTGTTTAATCATAAATCTGATACAATTTATCATAAAGTTAAATTATAGAGAAAATGAAATGTTTTTGTAGTAAATTTGTGAAATTGTAGGAAGATAGCTGTCATTTTGTTAACAAGAACATTGATTGTGATGTCATATTCAATGTTCGCCATTGCTAAATACTGTATTACTTCTTGTGTAGTCAAATTTGAAATATTCTTTCAACCCTTATGAAGATGGTAGGTATGTTAAAATTTTCAAAAGGAAGGAGGGCAAGCATATTTTTTAATCTACCTATCTTAAAAATTTAATGTTATATTTTATATAAACATTTTTCTTTCCAAAACTCGAATTACAAAAATATAATATTTTTATTTTTCAATCTGAAAAAATTTCTGCTCCCAACTGCTTTTTTTTTTTTTTTTTTTTTTTTTGGCAGTTACGTTTATTTTCTGGCGCAAATATTTTTTTCAGCGTGAAAACTGCAGCTTTGCGTGCTGATCTCCCTTGGTTCATCATGAGAACGAAAAAAAATTGAAGGGAAAATAAAAGATTAAAATGAGGACAATTGAATGCAAAATAGTCGAATAGCGAAAAATATGAATTCGTATCTATGTATGTTTTCTGCATTATTATTATGAGTGTGATATCTGTCAGAAGATATCCCCTTAAAATACTTAAGTATTTCAGATTGCATTTATGCATAATGATGTTAAACTTCTTTGATAATAAGATGAGGATTTTGATATCATTGCTGGCAGTTAAATACTTGCTATACACCAATAATAGTTGTGATAGTAAATTCGCATCTCTTTGCTATTATAAAATGAGATTGTAATGTTAGAATCCTTGTTTTGGGTATTGTAATAAACTTCTTTAAAAGATGCTTCTGTCACATTTACAATATGAATGTTTGGGATTTTTTTTTCTAATAATATTCATTGTGGCTTTTTTTTTTGTGTGTGCCTGTCTGTTATGGTTTTTCTTTTGTTCTCCAGAGTTTTCTAAAAATATTTTTAACTATCTGATAAGTCTTTAATTCATATTTATTATTTCCTTCTATTCATTCTTTATTTCTTTATAAAAAAGACGTAAGCCTTATTCGGAAATCAAATACGGTCATGCTGGGACTGCGACCCCATACGGAGACTATTATGCACGCAGCATGATTTTGTACCTTGACATATTTGTAAGGTGTGAAAAAAATACAGTTGCTTCTTTTTAAATGAAATGTAATTTGTTAGCAAACTCTCGATTTTCTGACTCGATTGATTTAATTTAATTTCATTAAATAGCTGATTTTTAATAAATTCTCTTAGTTGTCATCCATCAATTTCTTATTTTTTCTCTAACTTTTGAATCGTAAAAATTTTTCTCCGTTAGAATGTCATAAACTGCAAAAAAAAAAAAAAAAAAAAAAAATAAGAAGAAGAAGCCTTGTTATAGAAAATCTTTTTTTCAATATGCAATGATGTAAGACGCATTCTTTCTTGAAATGGAACAGAAATTTATTCTGAGAAAATAAATCGCACTCTCCTAGAAAATAAGCTTAAGTTGTTACAATGAGAGGAAAAAATAACCAAATGCAACATTTAAATTTATCTCCGCCACAAACGGTATTTGAATTTTGAAAAAATACAGTGTACATTTATCATAAATAATATAATGCAACTGTAAACTAATTCCATTCTCTAGCTCGATCACTTTTCATGATGTTAACAAATCTAAATTATTTAACGAATGATAAATTTCCTCATTAAAGTTTGCATTTTGCTCTGGATACTTTAAAAACGTAACAAGAACCATAAAATATCCATCATGAAAAGTGAATTGAATGATAATATTTCTCTGAAGTGCTCAACCATGTATATTTTGAAAGGAAGCATTTATTACAATTGATATTCTTGTCTATTTAAAGGGGCTTACTATCTATTAAATTGGTACCTCGTTAAATTGATTTCTGCTAAATAAAATGTCAATGGGTTGATACTTTTTCTTAAAAAGTTTGCATTCAAAGAGGAGAAAGGTTATTGTCGAGTTTTAGAAGGAAACAAATTTTTAGGAGTAGGAGAAAAGGATAACAAACAATACATAACTGCTGAAGTATTATCTGTTAAAGTATGTCTCTGTAAATCTGTCTCTGTATTTTATGAAACGTTATAGTAGAGTTTTGGAAATAAATAATTTTGCTAAAAAAACGAAGGAGAAAGATAAAATACAATATGCACTTTATGCTTGTATTTTAAGAAGTTTTGTAAATTTTTAAATGGAATTTCTTCAGTCAAAACTAACACATAATTTTACGTGTTATGTCCGTTTATATTATAGATTCCCTTTTTATTCTTTTTAAGCAAGTCTTTTCATTCGGTTCCTTAAACAAATTTTCCTATTTCCATTACTGTTTGGTTTAATGTTTATGGATATGATATTGGATGATTTGTGATATTTTTACTTTATTCAAATAGATCTGTTAAACAAAATTACTTAGAAAATGACTTGTAATTAATCACGAATCAAGAAAGATTGTAGAAAATAATTTATAGTATGCAGACAGATACATAAATCCTCAAGTGGCAGAAGCAGTGGCAATATAGATAGCAGGATATCATATCTTATATAATATTATAGAGAAGCCTTCCCAGAAGAAATTTCTAGGGAACTGCTCACATTCAAGTTACAAATTGATGAAAGTACCTAGATTAGAAATCATGCTGAGGCCAACATTTCGGCTATCACTGTTCTAGTTAGGGTAAAACTAAGAATTTACTACTCTAGTTTTAACCATTACCAGCAGACAAATTAAATATCGTTTCATTTCTGATGTTGATTAAATTTTTTAAAGTACTTATTGAGACAGTATGTCATTTCTAACTTCACTGATAATGATGAATGCGTACTTATTACGTTTTACTGTGTAATTGATAGTTTATCCTTGATAATCCACATCGTAGATTACATTGAGAATTTTCTATATATACAGGATGATTCAAAATTAGCATCAGCATTAGTCGATGCTGCGAAGGTGTTATGCATGTGTTAATTTTTCTGATCAAAACTTGAAAACATCGAGTCCTTCTAATCGTATTATTTTTAAATAGGAGCGAAAATGAAATGTGAATAACGTTTGCTGATTAATCGATGCTTGCCATTTTTGCATTACGTATCATTTAAGAGCATCTTGAGTAACACTTTTATTTTGATTTGAATCACCCTGTACTTTGGGTTATAATGCGAAATTTATACCTTTTTATTTATTTACGAAATAAATAATGCGGGATTATTTTATTTCGTAAACTAATTATCATTTCTTTCAATAGTATATGGGAGCCCTTAAGAGTGCAGATTACAGTGGAGTTGTAGAAGGGGGTATTGTTGACGAAATCTTCTTTCAAATACCTGAAATTCTGAATATCCATGAGTTGTTTCTTGATGGTCTCCAAAAAAGGTGTAAAAATTGGGAAATACAGTTCACCATTGGAGATATTTTCATAGAATCGGTAAGCAAACATTTTATCATTCCATTTCAAATCAAGTTTTGTAGATAAAAATTAAATTCGACGTAGGACATCGTAGAAGCCGTCAAACGTTTACCGACTTTCCTTTTAGAATTGTGTAGAACGTCTGACTAGTGTTACAACGTCACCTCTCGCACATTATTTTACTAATTTTTTTAAATAAATTTTCATTGCCTGATTTGGAATGTCTGTTGTCTATATTATAGCCTGTTAAGCCCTTTTAAGAATCTTTAACTTGGAGAAGTTTAATGTTTACAAACTTATATTTTTCTTTCTCAATTAAAATTTTTTTAAACTTTTTATAGCTAATTTTTTAACTAATTGATCAGAAGCAATAAAATAAGTATAATTTACTTTGATATCTTCTTCTGAAATATGATTTCACAACAGAATTCTTGAAACGTAACATTTCTTTTAATAAAATGCTTAAACGGTCATATTTATTTACGAAATGAATTTCGTGCTAGAAAAAAAATTTTCTCAGAAATGCTCTTAAATTAATCATATTACTTATATGCTTTTTAAATTAATCATTTGCTTAAGTTTTTGTCTTGCATTTTCCTATAATATGTTTTACTTTTTATTTTCTAGTTCGCCAAGGATGAAGTAATTGATACTTTTATTATCATATATTTAGTATAATATAGAATATATTATGTTTTGATTTACATTTTGATTTATTTTTGTTTGACAAGTAACTGATAGTTTCATTTTCATATAATATGTTTAATATAATATAACATATAATAATTTTTTGATTTAAATTGTATGATTTTTGTTGAACAAGTGACATATTTTTATTTTTGATTGACAAGTAACTGATAGTTTCATTTTCATATAATATGTTTAATATAATATATAATAATTTTTTGATTTAAATTTTATGATTTTTGTTGGACAAGTGACATATTTTCATTTCCATATAACAATATATTTAATATAATATAAGCTATAATAATATGCTTAGATTAATTTTTATTTGGCGAGTGACTGATACTTTCTTTTTCACATGATAATATCTCTAATATAATATACCTTATAATAAATAATATGCTTCGATTTATATTTGGGTAAATTTTTTTTGATAAATAACTGATACTTTCCTTTTTATATAATAATATGTTTATTATATCACAATATATAATATATTTTTATTTACCTTTTAATTACTTTTTTTGCAAAGTAACTGATACTTTCATTGTCATGTGATATTTATTTTCTAGTTCACAAAGCAAGTTGTAATTGATACTTATACAGCATTTATCAATAACTGGAAATGTGCTAAGGATGCTACAAAAATCGCTACGCAAGCGAAGCCGGCTTTTGCAAGATTCTTAGAGGTAACAAGTATTTTTTTCAGTCTATAAAAGCCCTATTTTTCTCAACTGTCTTGGCAAAAAGAAAAGCTATTAGAAAGAAAAATTTTCCATATTTCAAAATACAACCCATATATCATTATTCTCGATTGATTACAGCTTTTATAAATGAAAGGAGATGTTTTTTTAAAAGTTAAAATCAATTTCATTAAACAGGTTCGGAAACGATGATTTTAATTCAGAATTCTGCTATGATTATTGCTGATGCTTAGTGAAATACAGTAATTTTCTGTAATTAATGAAAAGAAAATTAGAACTAAAAATGCATTTTAACGATAATTCAACTTCTTCAGTCCGCCGCGGTGGCCTGCTGTAAGTCTCGGCTTCGGATTCCAGATTCGAGACCCGATTCCAGCTAAGAACAGCCATGTTAACTGATTCCCGTCAGTGCCAAATATCCTCCCGTTGGTGCGATGCGGAAGTTTGGTGAGGGGGATGCCAGTTCAGCGTCTTCCTTGTCATCCGACAGCGGTTCAAAATTACGAGATCTGTCCTAAAATAATCCTCGTGTTGCTTTAAAAGGGGGCAGTAATATAACTAAGCTGCAATTTCTTCAGTTGCATTGTGGGGATTTTTGTAAAATAAAAAGGTTTTCTATTTAAAAAAAAAATAACTTCTGCTATAAACATTAATTTTCTTTCAAAAACGCACTACTGTTGAAAGAAAAAAATTATAAATTAGGTTCATGAACCCATTTATTCTAGAACGGCAAGTATCTAGAATTCTGTTTAGAGATAAGAGAATTTTTTATGGATACAGAAATTGAGTTATTATTTTAAAAATTCTGCTTCAATAATATATTAAATTACTTTCGAAAAAAACTGAATTAGTACTAAACAGACTTTTGCAGTAATGTCTTAATATATAATAACAAAGAAAAGTAAAGTAATTTTTTTTAATTACTTTACTTTCAGGGAAGTAATTTTATAAAAGGTAAGTAATTAGTTAAAAATCTGCTCATTTTAAAGTTTCCTGTTTCACTCATTGTTAAAAAAATTATTCATGAAATTGTAGATTGTAGAAAATAATTTATTCATTAAATTTGTTGATAATTTGAAAATAAAACTGTTCGTGCGATTTTGTAACATTGCGCATTAAAGTCAGTTGTTCTGTTTCTTTACATTTTTGATTCAATAAGTTACGCAAAAATAAAATATATAAAATTATTTTCAAAAAAAAATTTAACATTTTGTAAAACGTACTAAGCCTGTATATATATTACGCGAAAAATAAAGGAAAAAAAAAATCCCGGAAATATTTTTAACAAAAAAAATATAAAATATATATCTTTTTGTTTTCGTACTTTTTTCGCATAAGCCCAATAAAATAAAGGTTATTGAATGTTGTAACATTTTCCAATTAATATTCTTATCAGTTATAAAGATTTTTAAGAAAAAAAACTTCAAAAATCAGTTTTATAGCTGAACAAAAGGATATATTAATTACGCTACATTTATTTATATTGTATACCCTGTTCTTAATCTTTCTTGCGTCTTTTTTCACTATTAATAACCATTTTAGAGCTCTGGTTTTGTTGCATTTTTCTAATTCTTCTGTTCTGGAACTTTTGACGTTCATGCAATTGAAAAATTTAAATTTATTCTTATATTAATTGATTTTATAGATATTATCTTTGAGAATAATTGCATCTCAAAACTAATTTTAAAAATTTAGTCTCTCTATTTATTTTCGGAAGCTGTGCTTTTTTTTTCTTTTGTCTTTTTAAATATGTATCTTTTCTGTTCTGGCAGTAGGTTACTCATGCCGGGTGTTTTTTTGACGAAGAGAGCAGGAGTATGTAGTGTAGAAATTCAAAATATATTAAATTTGCTTAAGTGTGGTATGTTTTAATTTACCAGAAACATACAATCATTTACATTACTAGATTCATTTTTAATCGAAGAAATCAATATCTTTATCGTTTGAAGAGTGTGTAAGATATTGAAAAACTACTGAGGTTCACAGATTTAAAAAAAAAATGATGTGTCTCAGTTGACAAAATTCCCATGTTAAAAAAAAGCAAAACATATTTTTTTATTTTTATTTTTTTGTCAAGCAAAAATTGTTTCCAGTTTATGAATACGTTGTACGTGGATAAGATATTTTTATGCACAAAATATTAAATTTTGTTAAGATTTAATTTTGTTTAATTTAGAATAAAGAGTTTTTAAATTCGTTCATAACTTTACTGACGATTTAAACTTAGTCTCTGTTCCGGCTCCTCAAAGAGATACTATATTTCTTTAGGCTTACTTCTGGAAAGCAGCAAACAACTTCCAGTATCTACTATAAAACTACTCCTAACTTAGTAATTGATAGTTCAGTTTGATTTTCTTCTTATATTTGTAACATTCTGAAATAATTTTGCCTATGAAAGTTTAATGGACATATGTTTCTTATATATATTAAAAACATCATCTTAATTTTTCTGTAACTTTTAAGAAAATATTAATATCCTAAGAATATGCAGGTGTCCACTTTAGTCGTGACACAGTAGCTGATTTCTGAGCCTATAGAGTAGACATGTACTTTCATTTGATAATATGCTCTAAATGATATGAATATTTATAGTTTAACTGTTTGGATCAATAAATGTACTGCTGAAAAAATTACAAATTCCAAATTTTTATACAGATCCTCGATTGTATTAGTACTATTTAGTAAAATATCAAAAACATTAGCATTTTAAATAATTAAAAAACGCCTTTTTCTGATTGAGTTATGATGCTTTCAATTTCATTATTTTGGACCAGTCAACAGCCGCCTCGTGAAAGAATCTTATTTAATTGGAAAAACTTCCTCAAATTGTCCCGAAATGCTCTAGAAAAGTGATATTAAATGCTTTATAGAAGTGTAGAGTTTAAAATGCTGCATATTGAGGATATTTTACAAATCCTTAGCATAACATTTATATTTATATATATTTCATTTAAACATCTATGAATAAAATATTCTTAATATTTGAAAAAATATAATTAAAAGCTAGGTTTATTTGTTGGTTACACATTTAATTTGAATGGTAATTTTCGGAAAGCAATTAAATCAAAATAATTTAGCTTTCCAATGTCCAAATATGATTAAGAAGACCTGGGAAGTGTTTAAAATATTAATTATGTAATTTTTCACCTCCATATTTATTGATTCAAACAAGATAGTATATAATTCCTTAAGTCATTTAGAGCAATTTTTTCAACTGAAAGTATTTTTCTATCTGTAACGGTTTAGAAATTAACTGTTGGGCAGTCATTAGTAGATACTTTGTATATAAAAATATACATGTTTTCTACATTGAAGACTAAAATATATAGGGATGGACGCGTCTTATCAGTGAAACGTTTCACAGTACTATTTATCAAACATTTTTTTTTCTCTCTGTTGTTCGTCTACTTTTTCCAAAAATAAACAATCTATTATCGATATCTTAAAGTATATGAGGAAATAATACCTTTTCGCTCTATTGAAAAGTATTTATATCTACAGAAATAAAGTTTATAAAGGTCGCGTAACTCTATTTACTTGTAGATTTCAGCACCTTTGCAAGTGACATGATAACAATGAGATGCGCTTTCCCTCAGTGTCGGTAGTCAGTTTCTATAGCTTCCCAAATTAAGCCACTGTTATCTTAAAAATATGTTTCAGTCACTGCTGTCAGATTTTGTTGAGGTTTATTGTTGCGACACATCTTTACAATGACAAGATGAAATAAATAAAATAGGGCCTTTTGTAAGAAAAGGTGATGCATCCATGAACGTTCCATCGAATTCTTAACCCCTGCTGTGATATAGACATAATTCGTTTATCTTTTGTTACTCAGCATGTCCATACGGAGAAAAATGGTGGCTTCAAAATTCGGCTTTATTCACGTTGAATATTACGTGGATGGGAAGTTTCTGAGACTGTCATCTTTTGATCATCCACTAACATGAGGATTAATGAAAATTTCCTTTTTCCTTAATGCCGAGATTTAATTACTTCTAGAAGGCCGTGATTCCAGTCTATACTACTTATTTCCGTCTCGGATATCACCAAAATTAGTTGTCATTGTTTTACAATGCATTTCGGTAATTTGCAATGCAAAACTAATTAAATGTACACAGATGGCTTTATTTTATAAATTCTTATGTGAATTAAAGGAGAAATATTTTGGAGCAACCATTGCTCTAATAAGCATATGTTTATGAAATACCTAACAGGATAAATAATAATCAGTGTAATTGAAACGTCAGTGTAATTGGGGGGGGGATCGTTTCAATATCAAAAAATGTTATGAAAAATATGCAAATAAATATTTTGCTTCCTAAAATGTATTTAATAGAAATCATAGAACTGTAATGAAACCTTTTATACTTATATCATAAGCTATCAATAACTCTGCCATTGTGTACTTTTAGTATCTGATAAGAAATGAATGAATTCAAATTTTTGCATACATGGTGGTTTTTTTTTTTTTTTTTTGCATTGTGATCTGTTTGCAAAATAAATCAAATTAATATTTTGCCTTAAAATTTTATAAAATTAATTTGTTAAATTTTAACTAAAATAACTAATAACAGTACATCTTTTTGTAAAATATAAAAATTGCATGATTAATTCTGATTTTTCACGATAACATGCCCTATGGTAGCCGTATTTGAAATGATTTCTTTTTTCATTCTTTGAATGCTTTTCAATTAGTTTGTTAAGTCTTTGGGTTAATAAAGTGAAAACGAGGGAATTTTTTTTACTATTACGGTTATAGGCAACTATAAAGAGGTGCACTTTACTTATAGAAACCTTGCATAGATCAATAAATTTTATTAATTTAGAGTTTCTTCAATAATGGGTCTGAATTGTTCACAGCAAAAATTAGAAGAAAATCCACTTTAAAAAAGAAATTGAAATATAAAATTATAGGTGGTTTTGCTGAGCCGTAACTCGAAGCCGATTTTGATGCGTGAGTTTATAATATAAAGACAAAATTGGTCATTATACTGAACAGTGAACCTCTTAACAATTTATTCTGACGCTAAATGCAAAACATACCTCAATATAACGACATGATTTGCCATGGTCCTTTTGACTAATTAATTTACCTAATAACTAATGAATATCTAGTCTATAGTATCGAGGGCTGAGTTATTTTTTGAATTGACTATTTCAAAAAGAAATCATCAAATAATTTATTTTATGAAAAGAAAGAGAGAAAATGTGAATAAACTCAACTTTGTCTAGTGGAACTTTGCCATGAATTTACCCATATTTGGCCAATTTTTAGTTATTTAATTTTTTTATCCAGCCGAAAATATGTGTATACTTTACTGATTTAGGTATGTGTCGCCTGATTTAGGTACGACTAATTATTATCTCTTACCCCCATATTTTCAATTCTCTGAGCACCATTATTATCTCTATATACTCTAATGAATCCTTATACTGAGTTAAGGAATTAGAGTATAGGACAGTTATTTTTACAGCAATAAAAATAACTGTCTAAATTAGTTTTGCTCTTTACCTTAAGCAACCCGTCAACCCTCGATCTCTTATGTCCTTAATTTGTTTTGTACATCGATTTTTCCCCCCTCTTTAACCTCAATAAACATAAATCACATCGCTTGTTAATTAATCAATTTTAAAAACTGTTTCTAAATATGTTTATTATATTTTACTATGATTGTCTTTGTGATCATAATTTAATTATTAAAAAGCTGCTGATTTGTATTTTTTTAGGAATCTACGGAAATGTGAAAACGAATAACAGTAGTACTTTTCTGAAATTTTTCCTTTCGTTCCAATTTTTTCGGTTGCATTCGAATAGAGAATGAAGGAGAAAGGAGATCCTTTGTAAACTTAACTGAATGAAGGAGATCCTTTGTCACCATTTCTTCTATTACGAGTTGATTTGTATCACCAAAACAATCTCTAGATATTGATTCTTGCCAATCTCAAAATATATGCGAAAATTCGAAATCAAGTCTTCAATAGTTTATACCGAACTCCATCCAAAATATTCTCAAAGCTCCTACCCTACTCCTACATTCTATATAACATTTCTAAGATAATGGGATAACGAAGAAAAATAAAAAGGATTATCAATGATATCTAGAATATATGTGCTTTCATTTTTTAGGATATCTTGAGGAATAAAATTGTTGATGACTTAATGCATGTATATATTTCTGTGCATAATCAAGGTGAAAAACAGTTCTTTACTTAATATTAAATTTAATTGCTTAAAATTTTATCAAATCAAAGATATATTGTTAACGATTGTTTATCGACTTGCTGAAAAATTGTCTAATTAAAAGAAATATATAATTTTCCGATTGCAAATAAAATTTTCACAAGAATTTACATAAATTTAAATTGTTTTTTTTTATCAATTGCATTAAAAATTCGTTGTTCAACTTCTGAGATTTTAATAAATTCAAACTTATTGATTTTTTCTTTTCAAAAAATCCATGAAATAACTTCTGGAACTTTTAATAATTCATTTCGAATAAAATTAAGGTATATTAAAGATAAAGATCGATAAATGTAGAAACACTGCCATTATCCTATACTATTTCGCTGTTTTCGTCGAACATAATGGAAATCTTATCTTAAATTTATTGGCAGTTTTTTTTAATTTCTTTTTTTGGGGAATCTCCCACTGCGGACGCTAAAGCAGTGCGGAAAGAGCTGGAACGATTTTTATTTTGAAAATATATTTTTACATTTGAAGTAATTAATTTAAACTTCTGTAGGATTTTCTAATATAATTTCTACAATATTTCAGATTTTTTTTAAATAAGATATCATTTCGAACATTTGTGTATGTGAAGTAATTAATTTAGATTTCTAACGTGAAATTTTAAAAATAACTAAGAAGTTTTATGCTTTTGTACTTTCATATTTTTTTAATGAGAATTCAATTCAGTATTTTATTAACAACGAATTAGAACTGTTTTCATCTATTACGTTTAAAAAGATTCGTTCGCGTTTGTTACTTATAAGGTTTAAAATCGTAATAAGCGACCAAAAAGAGTTTAAAATACTGAACCATCAATACACATCTGGGTTTTCAGGAAGATATGTTGAAGTATATTCCACCTTGAGATCTACAACTTTCCTTTGAAGATTCTTAATACTAAAATTAGAGATTATGATTACAAAAATCGATAACCAAAAATATAAGAAAACGGACATTTTCCATATTCCATTCTCATTTTCCATTTATTTTGCACCAAGTTTGTGAAGTGGGAACGTTTCATTGAATTTTTAAACTTTTTTCAAAAATTCAAGCAAATCTAAAACATGAAAAATTATGCAAATTTCAATAATGAGTTTGAAACTGTCAGTATTGAACTTATCGAATTAAGGTGCATCATTTTATAAAAGTTATTTGCATATATGTTGTGTAAGATAATGTTTATAGAACATTTAACTTTTCATTGAGAAATGTCTAAGTAGGGTAATTAATCAATGTTTTTCTCCCAGCACATGTCCCGTGAACACAAAGGCAAACTTGCCCTTGATGCTCTTCTGATTATGCCGGTGCAGAGAATCCCACGGTATGAGTTGCTGATAAAAGTAAGCTCCTTCTCTCTTCTTACCTTATGTGTTTATTGAATTTGAATAAGTTTAATTTTTAAAAAAATTAAACATTCTTTTAATATTGTGCCAGAAGAGTAATTATATATATATATATATATATATATATATATATATATATATATATATATATATATATATATATTATATAAATATTATTTTAATAACTTTTTAATTTTGGAATTTATTGTTTTCCAAACTCATAAACAGATGCTGACACTGGTACAAAATCTTAATTTAATCAGTGATTAATTGATAATTGCTCTTAAAATATTAAAATAGCCTATTGTCATCAAGAATGCACAATAATGTCAGTCCTATAATGAATAAGGATGCGAGTGGAAAAACCGATTGCAAAATTTCATCTTTCACAACATGAAGCTAGTGATGTTAAATGAAAGTATTTTAAAACTATTCATTTCAAATATTGTAGTAACTCTAATGGAACTGTTTCATGAATTATAATTAATTTTGTTTTAAAAATTATTAATTTTTAAAACAAAATTAATAATTAACACTAATTATTTCTTAAGGACAGCCCTTTAATTTTTGAAATTCATGGCGAAAAGAAGCTCGATAAGTATCATATCTGTTACATCACTCTGACAGTGTTTTTATTCGTTCTAAAGTGCGAATTACCCCATTCAACTGAAGTACGAATTAAAGTTAACTCCTTTCAACAAATTTTAGGTTTTCCCATTATTTATAATAACTTTATTTGTCTATAATTCCCTTTAATTGAGACAAATGTATATTTCCAAATTTAAGGTATTACATTCGAATTCCTGTTGTTTGTAATTTATGATAAACAAGGAAGACAGTGTTAACTTCGGTATATCACTGCTCTTTTATAGGTCTATTTCATACTAGAAAAAATCTTTGAGCACTGAATTTCATTCTAATACCATTCAAGAATTAGAGAAATCTCTGAAAAAATATGTTGTTTTTATAAACGGTTTTAAGATTAAAATATATCTCATATTAAATTAGTGAAATCCCCAAACAGCGTGGTATGTAATCGGGACTTTTCAAAATAAATGCATCTCTTTTGAAATTAGAAAATTTTCCCAAATAAGACATCTTTTATTACAATTTTTAATTTGATGTTTTTCATTGGCTACATTGAAATTTCGGAATCAAATTTGATATAAATTATATCTGTAACATTGTATTATAATCGAGGAGACATTAATGCATTTAAAGTAAAGCAGCTAAACTTCAAGAAAAGTTATAAAATGTTAAGCGCAAAGAAAGGCTTTCAATTAATGGAATGCTATATTTACTAACAGAGCACCTTCTAGAAAGAAATACAACAAAACAATCCATAAATAATTAGTAATGAAATCTATATCAAGCACATAGGTAAAGGCAAGAAACCTATAATACGAGAATTCTCACAAAAAAATACAGATATCCAGCTGTATTTTTTGTAAGCCAAGATGATGTCGAAGAAAAATTCCGGTGTTGAAAACATCGCTTTCTTGCTAAAAAGAAAATTTATCACGCTTTTATTTAATATTAATGTTAAATAATTAATATACATACATACAAAGTGATCAAGGTACAAAGTGTATATATATATAATATAATACACGTGCATACAGGGTGATCAAAATTAAAACACCTCTACTCTGAGGCTTCTATGCCGCGAACTACTCTGTATATAGGCTCCAAAAGTGGTGAACATACTATTCAAGGCAGGGAACGTGCTAAAAAGGTACAAATAATAATAATGATAATAAGCATGCGGTATGGAAATTTTCCTTTTGAGTTTCTATTGCTAAAATGATTTAAAAAAAGTGAAGAAACTGAAACTGTCATTGTAACTGCGATTTCGCACTGTAAGCTCAAAAATTTCCAAAATCCTTGGTTTGCTGCGATTACTGCTCTACGTATATAAAGAAGGATAAAGCTGGGAAAATGTCATTTCTTATCAGCGATGGGTTTATGCTTTGCTTGTGAAGTTGTTTTATGAAAACAAAGGAAATGCTGCAGCTGCACTTCAAGATTTTGTCGACTTGAGAATTTATGCTCAAAAACTCGATCAAAACAAAGGACAACAACATGCTCGAAAATTTTGTTGTACCCCAAATGTAACAGCACCAATGTCTTGATTCAATTATCTTTAAGTAAGATAAAGCTCCTCTACACAATGGACACATTTTGCATGATAGGAATTTTGGGGGGAAAATCTAGCAGTGGCATGATAAAAAGATTACCTGTACGCTTTTAATATAATAAAAAAATTTGGTAATAATTGTTAAATATAATCCAATTTTGAATTTAAAATATTCCTAAAAATGTGTAAACGTTAACTTCTCATTTTACTTTGATAAGTTAAAATATATTTAAGACTCAATTTCGAAATAATTTAGACTTGTTCGAAATAAATTTTTATAACTTTTATTTACCCGACTTATTTCATATTTGAAAACATCTTTTATTATGTGCTTAACTTTCGAAAACTTCTGTGCACTGGTTTATTCCTCATAGCAATACAGTATTTCAATATTTTCAGACCTAAATTATCGATTAATTTGCTTAATTGAACTTCTCTTCAAATGACAATACCCAGTACTAAATTTGAAAGAAAAAAAATGAGTTTCAAAAACCCTTACATTTACGATGATGAATTATAAATTAAAGATTAAAGAGAAAATGAAAAAATAAAAAAATGTATTAGTTTTATACACAAAAAACATGTGTTTTCAAAAATTATTTATATTATATTTATTCTTGTTCATATTAGATTACTTAACATTCTCTCTATACCTATTGCTAATCATAATTTTGAAGCACCCTGAATTATCCTAACAAGTTAGTTTGAATAAATTTCTGTTAATTATAATCAGCTATCTGCGCTTTAAATTTTTGCTTATTGTAATATTTCGATTAAATTAATATTAATTTTAATGGGTTTAAGTTATTTTGCAAAACAATGGATATAATTTTGAAATTTTCCGAAACTTTTATGAAATGAAATATGCGTGCTCATTTTTTCTTTCCTTAGGAGCTTTTGAAGCATACAAATATGGATCATCCAGATCATCATCTTCTAGTCCAAGCTCAAAAAGAAGTCCACGACCTAGCAGTAAAAATAAATCGCGTAGAACGTGAAGCATACCAAGTAGAGCAAATGCAGCAAAGAGTTCGAGATATTGAGCAACACATTGAAGGAGTGGTAGATGTATGTATTTTATTTTCTTTACTTAAATGTGTTTGTATTATTTTGTTTTTATTTCTATGTATAATATTTCAACTAATCATTTAACGTATTTTTTTTTCAAGTTATGTATTCCTGACAGAGCTTTCATACGACACGATGTCGTGACTATCCCGGTAAGTTATGATACTTTTTAATTTTATGTAAAAAAACACATTTGAAGATATTTAATTTGTATTTTATCTTTGTTCTTATATTCAAATGTTCTTCTCATATTCAGATTTCTACTAACCATATTTCATATTTCAAAACAAAACTGAATTTAGTAATTTTTTATAAGAAATATACACTTTTAAACATTGGCCCTTACTGTTAAAAATATTGCATTATTTGTTTTAAATATAAATTTTGTTCCAATTTTTTGTCAACACTTTTCATTTTTGAGCTTATTAAACTGGTTTATTATATTAACTTTTTAATATTTTTTCAGACTGTTCAGAGTAAGGTAAGAAAAGTTGTTTTTATCTTCATTTATTAAAAGTTTATTTATCTCAATAAGTTTTCTTAAATTTACTATCTGTGTTTTCTGCATCTATTTCGAAATTAAAATTTTTTCAACTGTTATGATCGATTATGCTTTGTTTTAATTTTAATTACAGTCTTAAATTTACAATAATTCGAATTCAAACCGTTAGATACCAAAATTTCTGCTTATTAATCGAAACGTTAAAATAATAAAATACTTACTCTATATAAATCTTCTTGCGGAAAGTTTTGATTTAAAAAATTTTGAAAATGCTGTTTAATTTCTCTAGCGCCATTTCTTTTGGACATTGGTGGGTGTTCTGTTTAATTCAAAATGAACTAAAAGAATATGAATATTTATCTACCTTTTTAGTTTGATATTTTATATTCTTGTTTTTTATTATTTATATTATTTCATCCTTTGAATATATACTCACTATATAATTTTGAGGAATTTTTTTAATTACAAGAAAATATGTATTTATGAAGATAGTTGTTTCGATTTTTTACTATCTTCTGTATTATTGTGTATTAAGATGAAACTTAGAAATCACGCTGTAATTAAGCAAAATTTAAGATTTGAATCTGGGAGGAGGGCATTTATTAATGCATAGGTATTGTATTAGCCCGAAAAAATAAGGATATTGTTTAAACTATTTTAAACTAAAAAATCTTTAAAGCATTGCAGTTTTCTAAATAAAATGAAGGTCAATGAATTTCTGGTTGTGTTATTTATAATTATTTTCTTATAAATAAGCAGTGTTCCAAAACAAACTAATATTAAAAATAAAACACGTCCTATATCTATAGTTGAAATAGATTTGAAACTATCAGTTTGTGCTATATTGAATTAAGAAATAGGATTTGGTATATTGGACCAAGCTTAGATTTCCTCAGGAAGAATTTTTGATTTCTAAGTGCAATCAAAGATTACGTCCAAACTGATTAAATTAATATTTATATTTAATTTTAGATATATTTCAAGGGAAATAAAATAAATGCAATCGTATTAACGAGCAGGCTTGTTACAAATCCGAGCTAGTAAACAACTCGGATAATCAAAAATTCAGTTAATAGAGATTATAATTTTATTAACAAATTCTATTCTTTTGAAAATATTTTTCAAATTCATTTATTTGAAATTATGCTAATAAATTCGCAAATACTCCCACCTATCTACTTTTTAAGAAACTCTTTTATAAGTTACGATAATTCTTACAGGGATATTTAGAAATATTATTAGTTTTAAATTAAGATTCTCGAATTTTACTGATTTTCTGTTTTATTTGTATTTCCCCAATGATTATTTATGAGAGTTATCAAAAGAATATTTTCGTCTGCTCAACAACGCGAAATTTTCTGCCAAATTTTGAGTCCCATTTGTTTACCCCAACAAAATGCATGGGTTTTATTCCTGGAGAAATAATATAAATAAACGAAATTCTATTATAAACAGTGGCCATAAATTTATCATTCTAAGATATATACTATTATATTACTAATGTAAAACAATTCTTGTATTTTTATTTTACTCTTATACTGCAAGTGTCTCGATATTCTAACTAAAATTTATTCCTTGATGTGCTAATAACTATTCTAATCAAAAACTTATCATTCCCTTTCATATTATGTTATTAATCATGATATTTGGAATTTTGTCTGGCAGTTGTATAATAATTTACTATATTTCTTAAGCTTCTATTAGTCGCTATCATTTCAACTTTAAATGGTCGCAATGAATCTCACAGATATGAAATGTACTCTATTATATATGCATCCGATTTTAATAATATATATATGCATCCGATTTAATAATATTTTAATAATATATTCTTAATGAGTTTTCTGTAAGAAAAATTGTAACTGCGATGCGTTAAAATTAGAATAAAATAACAAAAATTATTATTCTTATATGACAGTCATATCTATTAAATATTGTTAATACCGAAGAGTTAATTCGCACCTGAATATTTAAAATTGTATTGAACTTTTAAGTATTTGTTTCGATGAATTTTCGTTAAAATATTTTAATTTACCCATCTAGACATTTAGAAATAGAACCGTAAGATATAATATTTTACAAACTTCATTTAAATTTACTTCCGTCGTCAACATGCTGAATGTTTCTGAACAAATGTTTTTATTTTATAGGGAGGTCTTGGTACAAGGAAAGAAAGATGTCTGTTCCTATTCTCTGACATACTTCTTATTACTAGTATTAAGAGAAAAAGTACAGCTATAAGAAAACCTTCAACCGCCCCCTCGACATCGTAAGTTATGCTATTGATGATAATAATAAGGTCAAAAATTTTTTAATATTATTTCTTTGCTCATTTATTGTAAAAGTCTTTACAGTAACATCTGCATCCAATCCATAAATTTGTTTTGATCTGAGAAAGCAGTTTTCTGTGTGTAAATGGAATTTTAGAAGCATGAAGTAATTTTAAGAAAACGTACATTTATTATTGTAAGAAAATATGTGTGCAGTAAGTACAATTTCGCACAAATATCTGAACTGTATTTCTAATATGTACTGGAACCTGCTAATATAAACTGAAGTGTAATTTTGAATTTGAAAAATGAATTTTTTATTTAATTTAACAAGAGCTTGCCTCTTTTTTCAATTCCTGAAAGAGAATTAGCATAAAGATCAGTTTGACTTCACATTTTTCTATAGTCTACTCAGTAATACTGTTTTTGTTTACTATGGCATATTTTTGCTTTAATTCAAACACCTTTCTTACTAAAGTTTATTCTTACTTTCTCAGAACTAAGTACACAAAGAGAAAATATTATTATCGCCAAAAAAATCAATGTCAAGATTTTAACAAATCAGCACATTTTTGGCATCTCCGAATCCCAAAAAGGCATTTTATTAATTATGTCTGTCTATCTATGAACACGATTGCTCAAAACGCTTTGAACTAGATACATGAAATATGGTATGTAGTTGTTTGGTATGTGCACGAATTTGGAAATTTCTCATACCAAATTCGTAAATTTCTATCAAATTTTGAACGAAGTTCATTCAGAGGAAATATCGAAGTTGAATCGATACAGAGGAAATATCGAAGTGTCAACCGAATCGAAGTTGACACGATAACTACAAAGCGAAAACAGCTAGATTGAAAATTTTGGCTCACAAATTTGGCATCTAATGAGTAGATATGCATTAAATTTGGAATCAAATCCATCAAGGAACTGGCCATATGCCGGTCTGTATTTTCACAAGCATTTAAATACGATACCTCAAAAACACAATAACTATAATAATTGTATGATGTTTGATATGTGATTGATTTTGTGACTGCGGTTGTAGTTCTATGTCAAATTTTGGTTTCAATTCTTTTAGTGGAATTATGTCTATCTGGCTATCCAAATAGAAGTTAACACAATAACTACAACACGAGGAGAGCCAGATAGATTAAAATTTGTTACACAGATATGGCATCCAAAATGGTGATTTTTATTAAATATTGAACCAAATCTGTATCAGAGTTGACCTTCTGTCTGTCACTGCTTTGCTGATCGACCTCATGTATGCAATTGCAACACCTTTTCATGCATGTAGCTGCATTAACTCAAAAATGCAATGACTCAAATAAATGAAATTTGCTATGTGACCTAGTGACTACAAATGAAGCTCTGTGTTAAATTTTGGTTCAAATCGGTCAAAAAGAAGGCTTCCAAAATACATATTCATTTTTGTGGTGTATTAATCTCATCCCATGAAGGATCGCACGCTACTCTATCTTCTGTCTGTTATCTAAGAATCTTTCTATCGTGTGTTCTTCCCCAGTAACATGTGATTAATAATACACACGTGTACATGTATTTCAGAGTAGGTAAGAAAGTTTCAGGGAGACTACTCCCTCTAGTTTTGTATTATAATCAAATTTAAACAATTTTTAACATTCACCCCTTTTTTGAGTTGCTAAAACTTTGGTAAAACGATTTATCTCTTATTTATTCTTTGGATTAAATATATATATATATATATATATATCATTTTAACATTTCACTATGCATTCATCATCCTATCATTTTTTAAACACTAGCTTTTACAATTAGAACAAATTATTCACTATTCTTAAATGATTAATTATCCACATTTTTCATCATGGGCTCTTAGAAGTATGAGTCCCTATTTTTGTGTAATTAGCATTCATATTTTAATCCTTTTTAATTGTATTTGGAACAATATATAGTTGTGATGAAAATTAAACCATTTTACTGCTAAAAAAATTTGATAAACTATTGATGCAAAATCTTTAAAAATATATTTACAATAAATACTTTCAAAAAGTATCGTTGAGGATAAGACATTTTTACATTATCTTTAAAATTTGTAAAAATTATAAAATTCTAGTTAAATTACTGTAACTTGTTTTTTTTCTAATTAAGGTTATTATTCTAAATTTATTTTGATATGAATTTGAGTAATATTTTTATTGCTGTAATAAATGTGTTAGACTATATTCAGTGTTTTATCAGTTTTAACTATTTATCTGTAATATTTTTTGAAAAACTTATTTGCCCTTATATGGAAAGATGTCTTTACTTCCATTTTTACTTTTCAGTACACATATGTTGTAAGTACATTTCTTAAACATTCTATTAAAATTTGTAAAAAGAATTAATTATTTGAATGGAAAAATGTGTTTTAAATTTATTTTTCTTTTCATTCATTTTTAACATTTTTTGAACTTATCAGATTGGTACATCATTGCCTTTTTAATGGCTTTCAAGTTAAACGGAATTTTATTTTAATTGATTCATCCTTTGTTTGGTTTTGTATTCTGTTATTTTTTTTAATTCTTTAAGCTGATTTAAAAATTCGTTGCATTTATTTTAAAATTAATGCTTTGAAAAATAATGCTACAAACAAATTATGTATACTCACTTTCTAATTTAACTTCATGCGCATTAGTTTTCTAAAAATTACTCTCCGTACTATTCTACTGTTTTAAATCTACTATCTGCAGAAAATTTTAATTTAATAATGTCTTTTAAATGAACTTCAGAAAATTTTTATTTACCCAAAATAATTATAAAATGCTTTATAATGTAGCTTTTTATGTCTAATTGTTTTTTTAGATAAGTCAAGAGTTTCCTTTTCTGGATTTGAGTAATATGCATTTATATTGATCATTATTCTAAGTTCTATTATTCTAAGTGACGTGAAAAGTCTGGCTCTGAGCGATTAAAAAATCGCGCCAAAATGTGTGTTTTTAAAATATATCGCACTCTGAGAACATGGTTCCAAATGCAAAAATAGACTATTTGAGTAAAGATCACTATAATTAAGGATGAAGCAATGAAAAAAAAAAATGCAACGCAGTTTGGTTAATTTGAAGCTTACAAGACTATTGTAAAATGTCGATTTGTCTAAAAATTTGAATTAGAAAGACTATATCTAAAAGTAAATACAAAGCAATTTTTGCAAATTTTAAAAGATCTGCTTAAAGCAATTTTTAAGCTGAAAAAGACGGTAGAAATTTATTTTTAATATTTAAAAGAAAAATTTATAATTAAAATTTAGATTAAAATTTATTTTTAATATTTAAAATTTAATATTATTAATAAATAAATAAAATGACATAAACTATAATTAAAATATCTAATAATTTTAAAAATAATTTTTTTAATATATCCCAGATTTAATATATAAAAAATATATTGAGTTTGACTGTAACAACTGTACACCATCAAAAAAATATTCAAATATTTCTTATTGCTGGCAATCTAAAAAGCTTAAAGTGATGTAAATATATCATTTGATTTAATGCTCCCTCTTTAAATCCATATAAATTTTATTATTATCAGATACTGACTGCACATTTACTTTTGCTTCATTTTCAAATTTCCCTATGGAAATTTTCAGTTTTTATCCTTTTAAACAATTTCTCATCTTTCTAAGCTTCTAAATATAAAATTTCAGTTGATATGAAGCAATACAACTGGAGATACACTAGAAAAGAAGATCTAAAGTATTCTCTCTGTATGCAAATGTAGAAATTATGACATTCGTATGACCTCTTGCTTTGCTTTTTATATTTCATTAATTGATTCGATAATTTAATCCTTGAATTTTAGGCAGCTCTTAAAACTATATGCCTAAAAAAATGAATCTAAAATCCAAATTTGTATTTTCATGTTCATTTGTAAAAAGAAAATTAAGAAAAAGCATATAAAATATTTGACATTGACCAAAAATCTATTCATATACTTATCTATAAACAAATCTTCGATATACCAATTAAATTCGCTTTTTTCATTACCGATGTGTAAAACCAGTGACAAGACAGTTAACAAAGACAGGTGATTTTATATTTCATTATATTTTCTTTTGTATGTTGTTTAGACTTAAAAAAAATATCCGAATACTTGATAAACTTATAAAATTAATATGAGATAAAACTAGTATTTCATCAGAATTGCTGAAAAATGATAATTATGTGATAGTTTTGTAAAATCTTTTTAACGATGAAATATAAGTTTCATAGTAAAAATTTTCACTAAACTGTAATTAATATCAAATTTGAATATTTTTATTGATCTTTTATATTTAATTGCTTGTTGCTCAAAATTTCCATTTAATTTTTTAAACATAACACTATATTAATGTTTAATGCAGCATTTAATGCATTCATAGACTTTATTTTACTTCAATTGTTCAAATATTAATTTAAACTTATTTTTATGGCTGTATTCATTCGTACTTCTTTTAACGGACTTGTTTAAAATTCCTTTTTATTCTTTAAGGACAAGAATATCAAATATTTTCACTCGTCCTAATCAGTGTCGTATATATGAAAATAATTCATTTGAATTCTAGCAATATCAAATATGTTAATAAATCCATAGATCGATTGTTCTCAATTTCCGCATTATATATATTCCGAAATAAAAGGTACATTACTGTTTACTATTACTATAAAGATTTTCCCTCTCAAGTCCTGCAGCCGCCTCATAGTGTGCTCTTGTAGCCGGCGAGGGGGTGTTCCTGGGCGGAACGGGCGAAGTACGTGGGGAGAATATTCGGGAATGGGGCATTTGCGCTCAATAAACTATTCCCTACCCCTGTTACATT
Organism: Argiope bruennichi; assembly: GCF_947563725.1. NCBI lineage: Eukaryota > Metazoa > Arthropoda > Arachnida > Araneae > Araneidae > Argiope > Argiope bruennichi. Next base: position 86,103,210 of record NC_079163.1, on the reverse strand, counting down.
GTAGGTTTATTGGGATTTGGACCTTTGGCAAGAAAACTTGGCGCGCATCTAGAGAGGTGACGGTTTATTCGCAAACCCAGTTCCGGTCGGGCGAATTAGTGATAATGGAATTGCAGAAGTAAAATACACAACATCCTGTGAAAATATTACTCCAAAGGAATCAAAGCTAAAAAATTTCCATTTGAAAATTAATCAAAGGTAGAAATACAAAAATAAATAAAAATCACAAATATTATTTTCAAATTCAGGGCCAGAAAAAAAAATTAGAAAACCCAATAATAATGTTTTCGTAGCTTTTTCCCCTCTAGATATTGTTCATAACTGTATTTTTTAAATATATATATAATTCAGAAATCGATGCTATTTTGTCTGTTTTTTGTAAAAATTTTATTTGATTTTTGCATTATTAGATCTTGTACATACAATATATCTTATTCATATATCTTGCAATAAATGATACTTTTCTATTAATAATAGAATTAATTAAGACTTTTTATCAGAAAAATAAATAGCGGAATTAAATTCATTTAAAAAGAAGTAAGATATAAGAGAATCTATAGCTGTTTTATTTACTAATATTTGAGCAATCTCATATTTCTGAATGAATTTTCTTGAAAATCGCTATTATATATACTCATAAAAGGGAAAAAATGTATGTGTGTGTGTATATATTACAATAGTTCACTTAGCAATATCTTTATTAAGAAACTAGCCACCTTTGGTGATCAGCATTTCGCCATTATAAAAGATCTCTAAAATTTTCAATTATATATTTTATGTAACTTGATCTTTTAATAGCTTTTTCTGCAAAATATTTAGCTATCAAAGTTTCAGATTTTGATAGTTATATAATTCAGTCATACTTTTATGTAGGCCTTAAACAGTTCTGTTCATTGTATTACTAATTTCTGTCAGAGCTCATAAAATTTGCACTTTAAATTAGAGTGGAAATATTAAACTGTAATCAATATAAAAACATTTTTTAATGAAACCAAGCACATCTTTTTTTTGAATATGAAAATGAATATAGAGTCGCTCAGCATTGAAGTTGTATATGCAATGCAGAATAATTTTTGTAATTTATACAATATATTAAAGAATTACTCAACAAAAATTTCTCTAATTCATCGTAAAATTCAGTTTTTAGTTTTACTTTCAAAACATTTAAATGATGCAAATGAAAATATTTTATTTGACTTCAGTCAATAAATATTCTTATGAAAAAATGATGGTTTAAATTTTACACAGTCCATTTGTCCTAAGAAGTCATATTCTGCGAAGTACTCGACACTTCAACTCTTAACTGAAGTTCAATAAATAAACTTTCTGAGATCAAATCTGTCAGTTTTTTCATATCAATATTAAAACAATCAATATTTTCATAATCATAGGCCAATCACTGTTGAGAAATCCTGGTAAAAGATCGGCATATCTTCTTTGAAACGGACTATGAAATGTTCTAAAATCGCCAATTTTTATAGAAGAGTGATATTCAAATTTCATAAATTATTTAGTTTTAGTGAATTATTTAGTTGATTGAAGTTCAAAGATTTTTTATTTAACCCTTAGCGCTCCGAAAAGTAATTAGATGCAAAAATATATGCCGAATAAGAGAACTCGTTCACTGCTCAGAAAAATTAATATAAATTTTTTTTAAATTGAATTTTTTCAAAAATTAATCTACATATTTTTACCACTCTTAAGCATTTTTACCAGTAATAATTTAATAAAATACTTAAATAAAACGCCTAAATGATGCACTTCCTTGAATGGTTCCTAAGAGGAGAGATCGGAATGCTAAGGGTTAAAATATTAATGTCTCAAAAAAATTTGTTAAATATGATTCAAAGGTTAATGTAAAAGGGCAAACATGTAAAAGGATTACAAAGGGTAATGTAAAGGACCTATGTAAAAATTTTAAATTCTTAATTCATCGGAACATTCATTGACTCAAGTAACATAAAATAGAATTGTTTTGTTTATTTAGACCATTTTGTTAGTAGATGCGTGCCCCTGATTAAAATTAACTGATGGGTGCTGATTACAATGATTATCCAATAGATATATTAAACCATGTTTGCCTTAAATTTAATTGTTTGATTTAATTAATAATATAGATATTGTAAAAGGTCATAGAAGTCTTTTCCTCCATTTACTTTTTAGGAAATATATTTCACATTTTTTCGCTTCATACAGACACTTGCTGAAATGTACACTTTTATATATTTAATTTACAATAATAGTTGATTTATTATTTTAATTTGAACCTCTGTCAATGTGATGGCAACAGGTTGATAAAAGCTAATTTTTTCCCATTGACGTGCTCGTGGAGATTAAATTTTATTTTTATTTTGTGTGAAATACATTGTTAAAAAATATAGTTAAAATATTTCTTTAAAAACTCATTAAACATCGAAACTTAATTTGTAGATAAAAGCATTGATATCATTAAAAAGATAATTTTTTTAGTTTTACCTTGATGCAAAAATCAATTTTGTGCTGTAATTTTTTCGGAAGTTATAGCGTTGTAATTTTTAGAAAGTGTATCCATTTTTAAATCCTGTTACTCCTTAATGTAATAAATTATTGTATGTATAAGGATCAATGTTAGGGAAATTAATTAATATTAGATAAAAATGTTATCTATAAAGCGCATAAACAATGCTGAATGAGAAAGTTTTTGCATAAGCTGAAATTTAAACACTTTCGTTTTTCAAGTTCCCATTTTTGTTCAGATTACTGAATTTAAAAGAGATGCATTGCACAAAAAGCGGAATAGTATAAGGTTTTTAGTACAGTAGTAAATGTTATATGTCCAATAGAATTTGAAGTTCAATATGCTCTTGTGAGTGAGCGATCAAGAACAAGCTAATTAAATTTTAGCAACCATAAATCTGAATTATAAAATTAAGTTGGTCACTGCTTTCATAAAAACTTTTTAAAAAATGCTTTTTAATGTGTATTAGCATTTCTGTAACAATATATTTTACAACTATTTTTCTTCAATTCATGGTTATATAGGAGTAATC